>NC_092874.1:44234996-44834996 GCF_028372415.1 Notamacropus eugenii | reverse complement strand
CTACCATTGGATATTTCCTTATGCCATGTTTTCAGTTTCACAGCAAAGGGATAGGATCTTTATTATATGTCATTGAAATATTTATTAATTTGTACACATTCCCCAATTTTATGTATGCTTGACTTGACTTGAGAAATGATTAAAACTTGTCATCATACTTTCCTCTTTACTCCTGCCCAATCCTTGTCCCAAATCCTGTCTAGGTCAGGGTAGCAATGGAATAGGTAATGACTAAATCCTTCCTGGTTTTTTTTTTTGAGGAACTAGAAGGAGGGAGACACCTAAATTCTTATGTAGATGGAAAATAGAAATAAAGTTGGACTACAACTCTGTGTACAAGTAATAGGGCTGCTGAAAAGACTTATGTGAACTGATGCAAAGTGAAATAAGGAGAACCAGGAGAACACTGTACGTAGTAACATCAAGATTGTACTATGACTGACGTCCCCCTTACATACAAATGTTTTCCCTATCATTCGGCCCTGACCTCCAGCCTTCAGCCTTGATTTTGTCCTCTAGACTTCCCTTCTGAGGCCTATCTCTTCTCTCTGTTTTACTCTTCGCCTTCTAGCAGTCATCTGAGCACTGGTAGTGGTGGACAAACCAGGCTTGAACCTGAATTTCCTTTTATATACAACTTCATTTCCCTTCAGTCTTTTCTCTGTAAAGGCCTACCATTAATATATTTATATGGATTTGAATTTATTATTCAAATTAATTGATTAATAATTATTCAATATTTATTATTATTATTTATTTATTTTGAATTTATTATCGAATTGAATGATCTTTAAATTTAAAGTCCTTTCTGGTGAGGGCAAACAACAGAAAGAATTTGGAGGGCATCTGTTTTACCTTTTGATATTATCACCTAGAACCCCACTATTTAGTTTCTAGGCTTGGGTTGGGCATGATGGTGGGTGAAGCAAAAGGCAATAGGAAGGGACACAGTTCAATCCTTGTGGCTTATGGGGGGAAAAATTGTAAATAGCAAGCTACACCTTTGCTTGTACTCCCTTCTCGCCATGGGATCTATTGTCATGGGAGAGGTCCAAATCCTATTGCTGTGGGAGGAGATAGGCTCCTGACCTCCTAAGTTGGAATTCTAAACTCATTTTCTAGTAGTAACTTGATGCCTGTGTTCTATAGTGGTTTTTGGTAGAGTTGATCATGGATCACAGGATTTTAGAGCTGGGTATGACTTTAGTGATAATCAGGCTTTTAAATTCCATGAGGGCAGTAATCCTATGCTCTGCAAATTGAAGGTGCTTAATAATTATTTCTTGACCTGAATTTATTGTAGTCTAACTACATGCCCACCCTCTCCTTTATAAATCAGAATATGGAGGCCCACACAATTAAATGATTTACCGAAAGTCATGCACTTAATTAGGGACAGAGCCAGTACCACATTTCAGATCTGTATGAACAATTATATTGGCTTTTTTTGACATACACCCTGTGTTAATGCTATTTCCATGAGAAAATGCAATCAAATTTTAAATAAACAACTTAGAAATTTTTAAAATATAACTCCTGCTTATGTTATGGACATAATCAAAATCTCATCCTTTTGTAGGTTTTGAAACTGAGCACCTGGTCCTAGGAAACACTGAGTAGATTGATTATCAAAACTAAATTGGTTAGAACTGGGCTTGTTCTGGATATTTATTTTTGTCAAATTCAAGTCATACAATTGAAGGAGACTCTTCTAAAATGATTCCATCAGTGTTATTAATAGTCTCAAAAGAAACTCAAAAGAAATTTATTATTGTTTTAAGGAAGGCATTAGAAGAACAGGACTGTAGCAGGTGATCCATTTGAGTCTTGTCATATATAGTGTGTAAACATTTTCTTTGTGACATTAAAAGTTTATATTTTAAGACATGATTAATAGCTATTTCAGAAGTCAAACATTTATTTAAGCTGTATTTTATGATTTGATAAATTGTTCCATTTGGCATTTGGTAATTTGAATTGTGCCAATCTAAACATTGCCTTTTTACTTATAAATGAGGGTACTTCCACTTAAGAAGCCATGAATCAAGAACCTAAGTCTTCTGATTTCCAAACCAGTGTTTTTTTGATCATTATTCTTCTTATGTTTGTTTTTAAATGGATTCTTTTTTCTTTTCTCTGTACATAAGCTTTTGCAGTTTATGCTTAACTTAAGAGCTTTCTCTTTGTGAATTTTTTTAAATTTTTTAAAATAAATTTAAATAAATAAACTTATTTATTTATTTATGACCAATAAATTTAAACAATTTAGGTGAAATGGAAGAATATTTACTAAAATATAAATTTCCTAGACTAATAGAAGAGGAAACAGAACATCTACATAAATCTATTTTAGAAAAAGAAATTGAACAGGCCAGACAAAAGCACCAGGACTAGATGGATTTATAAGCAAATTCTACCACACATTTAAAGATCAACTAATTCCAATGTTTAATAATTATCTGGAATAATAGGCAAAGAAGGAATCCTACCAAATACCTATTATGAAACAAATATGGTACTGATACCTATACCAGGAGGAGCAAAAACAGAGAAAGAAAATTATAGACCAATTTTATTTCTTTATTTTTTGTATTTATTTAAATTTATTTATTTAAGTTTTCAACATTCATTTCCACAATATTTTGGGTTCCAGATTTTCTCCCCATTTCTCCCCTCCCCCTCCCCCAAAACACCAAGCATTCTAATTGCCCCTATCACCAATCTGCCCTCCCTTCTAACATTCCTCCCTCCCCTTATCCCCATCTTCTCTTTTGTCCTGTAGGGCAAGATAGCTTTCTATACCCCATTACCTATATTTCTCATTTCCTAGTTGTATGCAAGAACAACACTCAACAGTTATTCCTAAAACTTTGAGTTCCAACTTCTCTTCCTCCCTCCCTCCCCACCCATCCCCATTGGGAAGGCAAGCAATTCAATATAGGCCATATCTGTGTAGTTTTGCAAATGACTTCCATAATAGTCGTGTTGTGCAAGACTAACTATATTTCCCTCATCCTATCCTGCCCCCCATTGCTTCTGCTCTCTCTTTTGACCCTGTCCCTCCCCAAGAGTGTTGACTTGTAATTGCTCCCTCCTCCCATTGCCCTCCCTTCCATCATCCTCCCCACCCTGCTTATCCCCTTCTCCCCCACTTTCCTGTATTGTAAGATAGGTTTTCATACCAAAATGAGTGTGCATTTTATCCCTTCCTTTAGTCGAATGTGAGGAGAGTAAGCTTCATGTTTTTTCTCTCACCTCCCTGCTTTTTCCCTCCACTGAAAAGTCTTTTACTTGCCTCTTTTATGAAAGATGATTTGCCCCATAACATATTTCCCTTTCTTCACCCAATATATTTCTCTCTCACCCCTTAATTTCATTTTTTTAAGATATGATCCCATCCTATTCAATTCACCCTGTGCTCTCTGTCTGTCTCTCTATGTGTGTATGTGTGTGTGTGTGTGTGTGTGTGTGTGTATGTGTGTGTATAATCCCACTCAGTACCCAGATACTGAAAAGTTTCAAGAGTTACAAATAATATCTTACCATGTTGGAATGTAAACAGTTCAACTTTAGTGAGTCCCTTATGATTTTTCTTTCCTGTTTACCTTTTCATGCTTCTCTTGATTCTTATGTTTGAAAGTCAAATTTTCTATTTAACTCTGGTCTTTTCATCAAGAATGTTTGCAAGTCCTCTATTTCATTGAATGACCATTTTTTTCCTTGATGCATTATACTCAGTTTTGCTGGGTAGGTGATTCTTGGTTTTAGTTCTAATTCCTTTGACTTCTGGAATATCATATTCCATGACCTTTGATCCCTTAATGTAAAAGCTGCTAGATCTTGTGTTCTCCTGATTGTATTTCCACAATACATGAATTGTTTCTTTGTAGCTGCTTGCAATATTTTCTCCTTGACCAGGGAACTCTGGAATTTGGCCACAATGTTCCTAGGAGTTTCTCTTTTTGGATCTCTTTCAGGAGGTGATCGGTGGATTCTTTCAATATTTATTTTGCCCCCTGGTTCTAGAGTATCAGGACAGTTTTCCTTGATAATTTCATGAAAGATGATGTCTAGGCTCTTTTTTTGATCATGGCTTTCAGGTAGTCCCACAATTTTTAAATTGTCTCTTCTGCATCTATTTTCCAGATCAGTTGTTTTTCCAATGCGATATTTCACATTATCTTCCATTTTTTCATTCTTTTGGTTTTGTTTTGTGATTTCTTGGTTTCTCCTAAAGTCATTAGCCTCCATCTGTTCCATTCTAATTTTGAAAGAACTATTTTCTTCAGTGAGCTTTTGAACCTCCTTTTCCATTTGGCTAATTCTGCTTTTTTAAAGCATTCTTCTTCTCATTGACTTTTTGGACCTCTTTTGCCAATTGAGTTAGCCTATTTTTAAAGGTATTATTTTCTTCAGCATTTTTTTGGGTCTCCTTTAGCAAGGTGTTGATTCGCTTTTCATGATTTTCTTGTATCTCTCTCATTTCTCTTCCCAATTTTTCCTCTACTTCTCTTACTTGATTTTCAAAATCCTTTTTGAGCTCTTCCGTGGCCTGAGCCCATTGAATATTTATTTTGGATGTTTGGGATACAGAAGCCTTGACTTTTATGTCTTTCCCTGATGGTAAGCATTGTTCTTCCTCATCTGAAAGGATGGGAGAAGATATCTGTTCACCAAGAAAGTAACCTTCTGTAGTCTTTTTTTTGCCCCTTTTTTGGGCATTTTCCCAACCAGTTACTTGACTTTTGGGTGCTTTGTGAAGAGTAGGGTATACTCGGGGAATCTGTAAGATCTCAGTTCTCCCAAGGTGGCACAATTAGGTATGTACACTGGTTTGGGCACAGAAAGAGATTTTTGTGCCCAGAATCTTAGCAGTTTCCTCTCCCCAGCCACCTGGCTTCCAGTTCTGCCAAGCCAGCACTGGGGGCTGAGATCCAGATAAGCTGCAGGGGCAGGGCCGCCATTCAATATGAGATAAAGATCAGCTGCTGCACGGCCTCTACACAGGGCTGAGGTAAGAATGGGCTGCTCAGTGCCCTTAGGGGTTGTGGGCTGCTGTAGGGGCTGCTGTGGGAACTGCTGCCCCCTGCCCGATGTGGCCTCTGTGGCCTCTGCCTATGGCCAGAGCTATGGGAAGGCCCTTCTCCCTTCCCGGTCAGTTGAAAAAACCCTGTCATTGACTTTTGGTGCCTGTGGCTTAAGGGGTCTGTGGACCTGCTGCTGCTGCTGCTGCGAGTGGAGATTCTGCCCCCAAGAGCTGTTTGCGAGCCATGTGCTGCCATGGCTTGGCCAAGGCCAGGCTGGGCTCTGCTCCACGTCTGGTGCAACAGACGTTTGCTGCTGGTGTTTCAGGTGACACTGGGCTGGAAATCTCCTCCACTCTGTTGTTCTCCACTTCTGCTACTCTAGAATTTGTTGAGAGTCCCTCTCTACAGGTGTTTTATGGGCTGTGTGGGGAGAGCCAGCACATGTGTGTTTTTCTACTCTGCCATCTTGGCTCCAACCCTCTTTGTGAATTTTCACAAGGACACATCAGCTGGAAGTTACATTGCTCAGCTCTCTTAGATCTTTCCCATATTCTTTAACTTGACAAACAAAAAACAAAAAATTTGAGAAATGATTAAAACTTATCATCTTACTTTCCTCCTTATTCCTTCCCAATCCTTGTCCAGAATCCTGTCTAGGTCAGGACAGCATCTGAGCAGGTGATGGATGAACACTTCCTGGTTTTTTTTGAGGGAGTGAGAGGAAGGAAAAACTTGAATTCTTATGCAGATAGAAACTAGAAACACAATAGGACTAGAACTCTGCGTACAATTAATAGGGTTGTTGGAAAGATTTTAATGAATTGATGCAAAAGTACAAAAAGAACCAGAAGAACATTGTATGCAGTAAAAGCGATATGATCATCTGTGAATGACTTAACTATCCTCAGTAATGACAGTGATCTAAGACAGTTCTGAAGGATTTATGATGAAAAAGGCTGTCTACCTCCAGAGCAGGAACTGATGGAATCTGAATGCAGATTGAAGCGTGGTTTTTTAAACATTTTTCTTTATTTTGGTCTGTGTTTGCTTTTGCACCAATATGGTAAAGTAATATGTTTTGCATGACTGCACATTTATAATTTCTATCTAATTGCTTATTATCTCAGTGAGAGGGAAGGAAATGAAAGAATGAAAATTTGGAATTCAAAATTTTAAAAAGCAGAAGTTAAAATGCTTTTTATGTGTAATTTGAAAAAGATAAAAATTTTCACATAGGAAAAGTAATGAAAGGGAGGGGCAGTGTCAGAAGTGTGAGGTGGCATCCGAATTGGATCAGGATAGAAGTCAGGAATGCAACCACAAGGCCCTTGAAGAGCTTTGTAAGAGATGAGCTCTGAGGCTCACACTGAAGCCTCCCAGGAATCTGAGCTAAGCAGCCTCCCAGGAATCTGAGCTAAGCAGCCTCCCAGTCCCAGATGCGCTGTCCACTGAGCCCTCCAGCCCAGGCCCTGCTTTAGCCTCACCTCCAGCCCTTTCAGCTGGAGAGCTCTTACTGTTGCTGTCTCCCAAAATAGCCACCTGGGATGTTATGTGGTAGGTAAGCAAAGTCTTAATCATCGGTATAAGACCTAGACGATAGATGATATCTTGTATCAGACTTTGGAAATATGTAATTTGCTACTGATTTACCTGTTTTGTGTAGTCTGTATGTTTGTCTTTCGTAAGTACTTCTCATTATTTGCTGTATATGGTAACATCAAAGCTCTAAGTATAGGAGTACTAGAATTGATTAGTTTTGCTTCCTCACAATGATTTATTCCACTAAGATAATAAAAAAATTCAAATGACTACTGAGTGTAAAATTTTTAAAAGATGTCATTTTAACAAGTTTAAAATTGTGCTATTCTGTATGCATGGTAGACTCACTCAGATTTAGGGCTCAAAAATCAATTAAAAGTTTGTTGGTCATTGACAAACAGTTTTCTGAAATATTTTCCTTTCAGACAAGTTTAGGTGAACACCTTCACAGCATTTAATTTCATTTCTCTCCCACCCCTGTGTGTCCTTATCTCTACATTAAAAATAAAAGAATTGTATGTGTATTTGGTAAAAGCTATGAGATGTTGACATTGTCATAGAAGACTAAATTCTACATCTGTTTTGCATGTCTTTGTTGACATTTGTATAATTTTGCATCATAGAGACATCGAATTGTAGGTCAAAATGGAACCACAGCGAGGCAGAGTCCCACTTTATCATTTTTTTTTGCTTGGGGAATTTAGGCACAAAATGTTTAAGTGGCATGCTCAAAATTACTCAAGTAGTTAGTGGAAGAACATAACCCTTTAGATTCCCAAGCCTGTATTCTTTTGCTCATTGTTTTTCTTGTTGTTTGTTGTTCACTTGTGTCTGACTCTTCGTTACCACAACATTCTAGGCCCTTCTGTCCTCCACTGTCTTTTGAAGTCTGTCCAGGTTCATGTTTGTTGGTTCCATGACACTATCTATCCATCTCATCCTCTGCCCAACATCAGGGTCTTTTCTAATGAGTCCCATTTTCTCATTATGTGGCCAAAGTATTTAAGTTTCCGCTTGAGCATTTGACATTCCTCCAAACAGCCCAAATTAATTTCTTTAAGTATTGACTTATTGGACCTCTTTGTTGTCCAAGGGACTCTCAAAAATCTTCTCCAGCACCACAGTTTGAATGCATCCATTCTGTGGTGCTCAGCTTTAATTATTGTCTAATTCACAGCCATATATTACTAATGGAAAAACCATAACTTTGACTTTATGGACCTTTGTTGGCAAGGTGATATCTCTGCTTTTTAGTATGCTGTTCAGATTTGCCAAAGCTCCCCTCCAAGGAGCAAGCATCTTTTAATTTCATGGCTGTAGTCACCATCCTCAGTGATCTTTGAGCCCAGGAATATCAAATCTGACAGCACTTCCATTTTTTCTCCCTCTCTTTGCCAGAAAGTGATGGGACCAGTTGTCAAGATCTTATTTTTGTTAATGTTAATCTTCAAGTTAGCTTTTACACTTTTCTTATTTAACACTTATCAAGAGGCTTCTTAATTCTTCTTCATTTTCTTCCATCTGAATGGTTTGTCTTCATATCTGAGACTGTTGATATTTCTCCTGGCAATCTTAATTCTAGCTTTTGATTCATCCAGCCTGGCATTTCAGATGATGTACTTTGCATATAAATTAAATAAGGTGACAGTCTACAGCCTTGTCATACTCCTTTTCCAATCTTAAACCAATTAGTTGTTCCATGTTTGGTTCTAAATGTTGTTTTGTGGCCCACATGGTTTCTCAAGTGACAAATAAGATGATCTGGTACTCCCATCTCTTTGAAAACTTGCCTATTTTATTGTGATCCACATAGGCAAAGTGTAGTAAATGAAGCAGAAGTAGATGTTTTTGGAAGTTCCTTGTTTTCTCTCATTTTGCCAGCAAATGTTGGCAATTTAGTCTCTATTTCCTCTGCCTCTTTGAAAACCAACCTGCCTGTCCAGTAATTCTTAGGTCACATAGTAATGAAGTCTAAGTTGCAGAATCTTAGGAATAACCTTGCTAGCATGTGAAGTGAACCCAGTTCTTTGGTAATTTCGATGTTGCCCTTCTTTAGGATTGGGACACGAAGTGATCTTTCCCAATCTGGTGACCACTGTTGACTTTTCCAGATTGCTGACATATTGAATGCAGTGCTTTAATAGCATAGCTCAGCTGGAATTCTGTTGCCTCCATAGCCCTAAGGCTAGCAGTACTTCTAAAGCTCCCTTGGCTTCATTTTCCAGAATGTGTGACTTTAGATCAGAAACTGTGCCATTGTGGTTATCGGCAATGTGAAGATCTTTCTTGTATAGTTCTTTTCTGTATTCTTGTCACTTCTTGATCTCTTCTGTTTCTGTCAAATCCCTACCATTTATGTCTTTTATCTTTCCCATTTTTGTGTGAAAATATTGCTTGATATCTCTAATTTTCTTGAAGAGGTCTCTTGTCTTTCCCATTCTATGATTTTCTTCTATTTCTTTGAATTTCTTATTTAAGAAAACCTTATCTCTCTTTGCTATTCTCTGGAGCTCTGCGTTCAGCTGGGTACATCTCTCTCTTTCTCCTTTCCTTTCCCTTTCCTTCTTCAGCTGTTTATAAAATCTCATCAGATAGCCATTTTGCTTTCTTGCTCTTTTCCTTTGGAATGTTTTTGTTTTTTGTTTTTGGTTTTGCTGCCTGTATAACATTATGAACCTCTGTCCATAGTTCTTCAGGCATTCTCTCTACTAGATCTAATCCCTTAAATTTATTCATCACTAACATGTCATATTCATAAGGGATGTTATTTAGATCATACCTATTTGGTCTGATTGTTTTCACTACTTTCTTCAATTTAGGTCTGGATTTTGTAATAAGAAGATTATGCTCTGATCCACAGTCAGTTCCAGTTCTTGTTTTAACTGACTGTTTAGAGCTTCAGTGCCTTTGACTGGAACGTATATAATTAATCTGATTTTGATATTGAATCCCTGGTGATGTCTGTGTGTAGGGTCACCTTTTCAGTTGTTTGGGTTGTTGAAAAAAAAGTGTTTGTTATGACCATTGAGTTATCTTGACAAAACTATTAGTCTGCTTCATTTTGTATTCCAAGGCCAAACTTTCCTGTTATTCCAATTGTCCTTTGATATCCTACTTTAGCGTTCTAATGCCCTGTGACCTTTTTTCAGAGTTCTCCACTATGACCTTGGGGATGAATGATATAGCTTATAGTTTCATTGAGCTGTACAAGCTCCTCTGTCACAACAAAGCAGTGACCTGAGAGATGGGGAGAGGGGTTTATAATTTTCTTTTACCGATTTGAAAATGAGTTATTTTTCTGTACTTCAAAGGTTTGTCTTTTTCTTTCTACTCATGTTCAATTCCATTATACATTCTAGCACTTCATTTCATGTTGCTATCTTTATTTCTTAGAGTTTGCTTCTTTTATTTTCTTGGTCCATGATCCATTATCTGTTAATAGCATTAATGGAATATTTTGGCAGAGACCAGGAATTAGGTGGGATATTGAATATGAAGTCTTGTTCAGGGCAAACTTGGCTTTTATGGATGTAGATATAGGTGTATTTTTGACTTTCCAAGTTCAGGATGGGTCTTACCTCCCTAGTGCTGTATGGTGAACACAAGGTATAATGAGACTACTGATGGATACCATTAAACCCATTTCAGTAATCATTTATCAAGTGCCTACTCTGTGAACTTTGCTAGGCTGTTATTTTTAATCTGGTATGCATGGATCCAGTAGGGGTAGTTCTAGGATAGCTTTTAGGGGGTCCATGAATTTGTATGAGAAGAAAAAAAAATATCCCCCCATACACACACAAACCTCTAACTGAAATTTAACATTTCCTTCAGTTATCTTAAAACATAATTCTGATGAGGAATCCCTAGATTCATAATCCCTAGCCAGACCTCCAGAGGGAACCTTGGCTCACAAAAGTCATTCCCCAGATATTGTGATTTATCATTGTATTAATCAAAGTTCTAAAGTCATTCAGAGTTGGTTTTTTTCTTTAGACCCTGTCATCTTATGTTTTAGGTTATAAAAAGATTTTGCACAAGAACAAATTCATTAAGTTGGAGACATTTCATTTGTATATTTAATTCATATCTGACAGATTAAATTAATGCAAATGAGTTTCAAAGGCACTCCCTAATATCTGTCCTATATTATATGACCAAAGCTATTATTGTCAGTATCCCTCAGCTAATCACTCTTATTATATTAGTTACAAGTAATATGCAATAGCAGCAGGACGATTCTAACATTTGTTGCACCTTAGCTATAAGATTTACATTTATTTCTAGAGACCAAGGTTTGAATGAAAAAAAAACCCACATAAAATCACTCTATTTCAAGACTCTTTAAATACAGGGTTCAAGATGAATTATATTTAGGACATGTCCTTGAATGAACTTTGAAGCTGCTGATCTTTTCATTTTCTTTGACCCTTTTATTTGGAAAACCATGGCCACTTTTGTATTTGAGATTAAAATCCCTTGGGATTGATTTATGTCAGTATATTACTAAACCAACCGAGATATGGCCAATGAATGAGGGTGTTTTATGGAACAAAGAACTCATCAGTGCATGTACATAGAAGATTCATAAGGGTCACAGTGGAATTCTATCGTAATAGAATGTATATTAATCGTAAATTCTGTGAAAGATTTGTAAGGGCAAAGCATTGAAGAGTGAATCATGCAATTTATATTCCCAAAATATATCCTTGGATCACTTTCTTTGTGGATTGCATGCACATCCTGTTTCTTTACAAAGTAAACTGAGTTGGTGGGCAGAGACACATTGATTAGATGCCTTTGAAAGCCTTCCCTCTTTCTTCATGCTATATAGTATCAGGCCTCTTTCAAGTTAATGACTCCTTAACATAATGATAAACTAAAAATAGCTGAGTCCAAAGGGCTTTTCAGCCCAATTCTTACTCATTTTTTTTTTTGTTTCATTATGATCTTTTCAGTAAAGTTAATAGTTACCGTCAAAACTATAGAAGTAGAAACATGTTTATGACAACATGTTGTGGCAGAATCAGATATACCATAAGTCAGATTGTGTCCTGCAAAACATTACAACTGACTATGTAAAAGCCTCATTGAAAATGGTTCACTTTTAAGGTGAGAATTAGTCCTTTTCCTCTTGTCAGCATTGTAAAAGAATTATACTGTATATCCTTAAACTCCAAAAGAGGTAAAGAGATTCCTAACTTGCTCTTATCCCTTTCAATGAGGAACCAGAATTAGCACAACAGCTATAATCTATAGCATGAATGCTTGTAATCGTTAAGAAGGACATTTCTACACTATCAAACCTCTTGTTTGCCTGCAGACTTTTCTCAGCTCTCGTCACACTCAGGATTGTCAGGGTAATGGTCTGTCTCATAGCAGTAAGCTTAAGTAGACTGAGGAAACTAGGTACTTATGCATAGGTGGGTAGAATGTTCAATTATTGTTAAATTAATTTCAATTCAGTAAATGTTACTAAATGTCTACCATAGACCAGACACTATTTTAGGTGTTGGGGATACAAAATGACAACAAAACCATCTCTGCCCTCAGGGAGTTTATGGTCTATTGGGGAAATGTAACACACACAGATTAATAAATATAGGATATATTCAAATTAATGGAGGGAGGACAAGAGGAAGACAGAGAATGAGTGCACACACTAAGAACAGGGGCAGAATTGGGAAAGACCTGGTGTGAGAAGTGGCACATGAGCTGTGCTTTGAAGGAAACTAGGGATTCTGAGAAGTCAAGGTGAGGAGGAGGATGCATTCCAGATAGGGAGGGACCACGGTGGGGGAAGGCAAGAGAACAGAAGATGTGACACGATATACAGGAAAGATCTAGCAGGTTCGGTAGATGAGAATCTGGAGAATGTGAAAGGGAGGAATAGGAAATGACTGGAAAATGAGGGAGGCAGATTACATAGGCATACCTAGTTTTATTGCACTTTGTTTTATTGCGCTTCACAGATGTTGTGGGTTTCTTTTCTCTTTTTTCTTTTCTGCTCTCTTTTCTTTTCTCTTCTTTTTTTTTTGAAGTGAAGCTTTGTGGCAATCCTGCATTGAACACAGATCTATTGGTGCCACTTTTCCAATAGCTTGTGCTCACATCTTGTCTTTTTGTCACATTTTAGTAATTCTTGAAATACTTCTAACTTATTCATTATTATTATATGTTATGGTGATCTGTGATCAGTGATCTTTGATGTTGTAATTATAATTGCTCTGAGGTGCCATGAGCCATGCCCATATAAAACAGCAAAAATAACCGATAAATATTATATGTGTTCTGACTGTTCCACTGACTCATCTATCTCCCTCTCCTTGGATGTCTCTTTTCTGTGAGACACAGCAGTGTTGAAATTAGGCCAGTTAATAACCCTACAGTGATCTCTCGGTGTTCAAGTGAAAGGAAGAGTCAATTTTGTCATCATGTTTTAAGAAATTGCCACAACCACCCCAAATTTTAGCAATTTCTACCCTGATCAGTCAGCAGCCATCATCATCAAAGCAAGACCCTTCCACCAGCCAGAAGATTACAACTTTCACTTCAGGCTCAGATGGTGGTTAGCATTTTTATTTTTTTAGCAATAAAGTTTTAAAGTTTATTCTTTTTGTTACTTTTTAAGTTCTGAATTGTCTTCCTCCCCACCCCATATTAGAAAAGGCCACCATTTAACATGGATTTTTATAACATGGATTTGTGTGTGTGTGTGTGTGTGTGTGTGTGTGTGTGTGTAAAACCATATTATGCATACTTCTATTCATCATTTCTTTCTCTGGAGGTGGATAGCATCTTCCTTCATACGTCCTTTATATTGATTTGAGTATTTATAACACTCAGAATAACTTGATTGTTCACGGTTGTTCTCTGAACAATATTGCTGTTACCGTATACGACATTTTTTTGGTTCTTCTCATTTCACTTTATTTTATGCAAGTCTTTCCCTGTTTTTCTAAAATTAACCAGCCAATCATTTCTTATACCACAGTAATATTCCATCACAATCATATACCACAATTTGTTTAGCCATTCCTCAATTAACAGGTATCCTTTCAATTTCCAGTTCCATGCCACCACGAAGAAAGCTGTTATAAATATTTTAGAACAAATAGATTCTTTTCCTCTTTCCCTGATCACCTTGGGAAACAGACCGAATAGTGGCATTGGTGGGTCAAAGGGTACACGCAGTTTTATAACTCTTTGGGCATAATTCCAGATTGCTCTCTAAAATGGTTGGATCACAATTCCACCAACAGCATATTAAAATTACAATTTTTCAACATCCCCTCCAACATTTGTCATTTTCCCCTTCTATCGTTTTGGCCAGTTTGATAGGCATGACATGATATCTCACTTGTTTTAATTTGTATTTCCCTAATCTATAATGATTTAGAACATTTTTATATGTTTACATGTAGTTTTGATTTCTTCATCAAAAATCTGCCTGTTCATATCCTTTAAGCATTTATCAATTGGGGAATGACTCATGGTCTTATAAACCTGACAAAGTTCTCTATATGTTTGAGATACGAGATGTTTATTCGAACACCTGTCTATAAAAATTTCCCTGCAATTTACTGCTTTCCTTTTAATCTTGGCTACATTTTATTTGTATAAAGTCCTTTTGATCTAATGTAATCAAAATTATCTATTTTATGTCTCACAGTGCTCTCTATATCTATTCATAAATTATTTTCCTATCCATAAGTCTGATAGGTGCAATGTGTTCCATGTTCTTCTAGTTTTTTTATGGTATCTCCCTTTATGTCTAGGTCATGAATGCATTTTGACCATATCTTGGTAAGTGGTATAAGGTATTGATCTGTACCCAGTATCTGCCACACTGCTTTCCAAGTTTCCCAGTAATTTTTACCTAATAGGTTATTCTTATCTCAAAAGCTTAAATCTTTAATTTGTAAAACACAAGGTTCCTATAATAATTTACTGCTACGTATTGTATCTCCTCTCTGTCCCACTGATCCACCTTTCTATTCCTTAGTCAGTACCAGATAGTTTTGATAGTTACTGCCTTATAATATAATTTAAGATCTGATACTGCTAAACTTCCTTCCTTTACATTTTTCATTAATTCCTTTGATATTCTCAGCCTTTTGTTCTTGCAAATGAATTAATATTATTTTTTTCTATCTCAGTAGTTTAATTGGGATGACTCTAAACAAATAGATTAATTTAGGTGTAATTGTCATTATTATTCTATTGGTCCTACCTGCCTGTAACAGAGAATATTTCTCCAATTATTTAAATCTGACTTTACTTGTGTTTGTGGTGTAAAAATGTTTTATAATTATGTTCATGTAGTTCATAGATTTGTCTTGGCAGGTATACTCCCAGGTATTTTATATAGTCTGTGGTTATTTTAAGTGGGGTATCTTTTATTGCAGGGTTTGTCAGTAATATATAAAAATACTGATAATTTATATGAGTTTATTTTATGTCCTGCTATTTTGTTAAAATGATTGTTTCCACAAACTTTTTAGTTGAATCTTTAGGATTTTCCAAATAAATCATCATATCTTCCCCAGAGAGATAGTTTATTACCTCATTGGCCATTCTGATTGATTCCTTTAATTTTTTTCTTCTCTTATTGCCAGCATTTCTAATATAATATTCAATAATATTGGTGATCATGGGCATCCTTGTTTCACTCCTGATGTTATTGGAAAGGCTTCTACCTTACCCCATCACAAATAATGGTTGCTGATGGCTTTCGATAGATGCTTCTTATCATTTTAAGGAAAAATCCATTTGTACCTATACTTTTGAGTGTTTTTAATAGGAATGAGTGTTGTATTTTGCAAAAGCTTTTTTTGAATCTCTTGATATAGTCATGTGATTTTTGTTACTTTTGTTATTGATATAATAAATTATGCTAATAGTTTTTCTTATGTTAAACCATCCCTGCATTCTTGGTATAAATCCCACTTGCTCACCATCTATAACCTTTGGGATATTTTGTTATAATCTACTGGCTAATATTTTATTTAGAATTTTCATACCCATATTCATAATAAAATTGGTCTATAACCAGAGCTGAAAAGAAAATTTGACTTTAAAACACAAGAATCAAGAGAAGCATGAAAAGGTAAACAGCAAAGAGAAATCATAAGGGACTTTCTAAAGTTGAACTGTTTACATTCCTACATGGAAAGACAATATTTGTAACTCTTGAAACTTTTTTCAGTATCTGGGTAGTTGGTGGGATTACACACACACACACACACACACACACACACACACACACACACACACATACACACACACACTTACATTCACACACACATACACACATAGAGAGAGAGCACGGGGTGAATTGAATAGGATGGGATTATATCTTTAAAAAAATGAAATTAAGGGGTGAGAGAGAAATATATTGGGAGAAGAATGGGAGAAATGGAATGCAGCAAATCATCTTTCATAAAAGAGGCAAGTAAAAGACTTTTCAGTGGAGGGAAAAAGCAGGGAGGTGAGAGAAAAAACATGAAGCTTACTCTCCTCACGTTCGACTAAAGGAAGGAATAAAATGCACACTCATTTTGGTATGAAAACCTATCTTACAATACAGGAAAGTGGGGGAGAAGGGGATAAGCAGGGTAGGGGGGAGGATGGAAGGGAGGGCAATGGGAGGAGGGAGCAATTAGAAGTCAACACTCTTGGGGAGGGACAGGGTCAAAAGAGAGAGCAGAAGCAATGAGGGGCAGGATAGGATGAGGGAAATATAGTTAGTCTTGCACAACATGACTATTATGGAAGTCATTTGCAAAACTACACAGATATGTCCTGTATTGAATTGCTTGCCTTCCCAATGGGGATGGGTGGGGAGGGAGGGAGGAAGAGAAGTTGGAACTCAAAGTTTTAGGAATAACTGTTGAGTGTTGTTCTTGCATACAACTAGGAAATGAGAAATACAGGTAATGGGGTATAGAAAGCTATCTTGCCCTACAGGACAAAAGAGAAGATGGGGATAAGGGGAGGGAGGAATGTCAGAAGGGAGGGCAGATTGGTGATAGGGACAATTAGAATGCTTGGTGTTTTGGGGTGGGGGGAGGGAAGAAATGGGGAGAAAATCTGGAACCCAAAATTTTGTGGAAATGAATGTTGAAAACTTAAATAAATAAATTTAAATAAATACAAAAAAAAAATAAATAAAATTGGTCTATAATTTTCTTTCTCTGTTTTTGCTCCTCCTGGTATAGGTATCAGTACCATATTTGTTTCATAATAGGTATTTGGTAGGATTCCTTCTTTGCCTATTATTCCAAATAATTATTAAACATTGGAATTAGTTGATCTTTAAATGTGTGGTAGAATTTGCTTATAAATCCATCTAGTCCTGGTGCTTTTTTCTGGCCTGTTCAATTTCTTTTTCTAAAATAGATTTATGTAGATGTTCTGTTTCCTCTTCTATTAGTCTAGGAAATTTATATTTTAGTAAATATTCTTCCATTTCACCTAGATTGGTTAAATTTATTGGCCTATAATTGAGCAGTAATTGCTTTGATTTCATCTTCATTATTGATATATTGTTATCCTTTTTGTTTTTGATACTAATATTTTGAGGTTTTTTTCTCTCTCTTTTCATCAAATAAACCAAAGGTTTAATCTGTTTTATTGGTTTTTTCATAAAACCAATTTCCAGTTTTATTTATTAATTCAGTGGTTTCCTTAAATTTGATTTCATTAACTAAATTTTAATTAATTAAATTTAATATTTAAAATTGAATTTAAAAAAATTTAAAATTAATTAAATTTTTAGGATTTTCACTTTGATATTTAATTGAGAATTTTTAATGTACTCTTTTATTTAGTTTTTAAAAATTGCATAACCAATTCATTGGTCTGCTCTTTATTTTATTGATTCAGGCATTTAGAGATATAAATTTTCCACTGATTACTTGCTTTTGCTGTCTTCCATACATTTTGATTCATTGTTTCATTATTATCATTCTCCTTTATAAAATTATTTATTGTTTCTATGACTTGTTCTTTAACTCACTCATTCTTTAAGATTAGGTTATTTAGTTTCCACTTATTTTTTATTCTCTGTTCCCATGGTCCCATGTTAAATGTAATTCTTATTGCATTATGATTTCAAAAGAATGAACTTAATATTTCTGCTTTTCTGTATTTGACTAAATTATTTTTATGCCTTAATATATGTCTGTTTTTGTAAAGTTACCATGAACCAATGAGAAAATTTAGCTATAATGTTCCTTTGAGTTTTCATTTTGGGATCTCTTTCAGGAGGTCATCGGTGGTGTTTTTCTGTTTCTGTTTTACCCTTTTGTTCTGTAACTTCAAGCCAGTTTTACTTAATCATCTCTTGTAATATGGTGACTAGATTCTTTTTTTGATCATAACTTTCAGGCAGTCCAACAATTCGTGTACTATCTCTCTTCTTCAGGACGGTTGTTTTTCTAATAAGATGTTTCACATTCTTTTCTAATTTTTCATTCTTTGATTTGGTTTTATTATTTCTTAGTTTTTTATGAAGTCATTAGATTCCCTCTGCCTATTCTAATTTTTAAGGAGTTAATATTCTTCTGTAAATTTTTGAATTTCCTTTTCCAGTTGGTTAACTTTCCCCCTCTTGATTTTCTTGCAATACTCTTATTTTTTTTCCTTATTTTTCTTCAAGTTCTCTTATTTAATTTTTGAAGTCCTTTTTAAGATCTTCTAAAAACTCTTTTTGGGGCTGGTGACAACTTTTTTTTTTTTTTAAGATAGAAGTAGCTATTTTAATTTTGTTATTTTCTTCTGATTTTGAACCCAGATTTTATCTATCACTCTAGTAGTTAATGATGGTTGAATTCTTCCTCTGTTGCTTACTCATTATTTTTTATAGGTGTTTATTTCTTATCAACTTTGTGTTAGAGTCAGGGTTAATGCCTTGGGCTTCAGGGTTTTTGTAATTTTCTAAGCGCTGTCTGGGGGCCCAGCCTCTGCACTGCTTTTCTTCCCTGAGCTATTGCAAGAGCCGCTCGCTCACTATCACCCCAAATCCTCTTGTTTCCTATGGTTCCTATTGTGACTGCCAACTTCAGCTCACCCTTCTGCCCTGGAACCAAAACCATGGACTCCATTCTCCTGTGTTTGCCCGTAGGCAGCAGGGTCCCCACCCTCTCTGACCCCACTCAGTGGCCTGCTTGCTCCTTCTCACTCACAGTCATAGCCCTGACTGTGTCTTTTACCAGGACTTCGTATCCAGTGTCTATGGAAGGCCCTATAATCTTCCCCTGATCCTCTATGAAAATGAAAGCTTCTGAAGCCTCGAGCTGAGGTTCTAGCCAGACCCAACTGTCTTCCAGTGGTCTCCCTGGAGGTGTTTGCTCTTCATTTGGGCAGAGCCTCTGCCTCTGAAGTAGGGTCTCTAATGGGCTCCTTTCAAGTTGTCTTAGGAGCACAGCTGCTTTACCCCCACTTTAAGTTATTTCTGCCTCTCAAAGTCCTCTTTGAGGCAATATTTTATTTTGTTAGTGGGGGAATTTAGGAGAATCAGGTAATTTCCTGTGTTATTGTACTATGTTCCCAGAATTCTTCTCCAATGAAGTATTTTTTAATTAAGGTATATACTTTGGATTTTTTTTTTTTGTAAAGACATAATTCATGTCAGTCAGTTTTCAGTTGTGTCTAACTTTGTAACCCAATTTGGGGTTTTGTTGGCAAAGATACTGAAGTGATTTACCATTTTCCTTCTCCAGCTCATTTTATAGATGAGGAAACTGAGGCAAACAGGGTTAAGTGACTTGCTGCCCAAACATAATACTTTTGCACACTTAGTAGACTCCAGCATAGTCTATTTTTTTAACTTTTACATGCCCTGGGAAACCAAAAGAAATTTATGTGACTGCTTTATTGTCATGGTCTGGCACCAAACCCACAATGCCTGAGGTATGCCTATCTAGGGCCTTGAAAGCCAGGCCAGAGGTTTCATATTTATATTCTAGAGGTAATAGGGAGTCATTGACAAGTTTTGAAGAGTGGGAAGGCATGGTCATGTCAGTGCTACATGGCAGTTTTCTGCAGGATGATTGGAAGAGGGAAAAGAATGCGGGCAGGATACCATTTAGGAGTTCAGCCCTGATCTTTGAGGTGGGGGATGAATAAAGCCTGAACTGCTTTTCCATTTTTAATTTTTTTTTCAGCCACTCCCCAATTCTTAACTTTCACAGCTATTGCCCGATATATCTCATGGAAACAGTTCACTTACAAAATGAGAATTCGGAATAACAACAATAATGATAATAATAAAAACCTTGCATTTTTAATGCTGTAAAGTTTGCAAAGTACTTTTCAGATATTATCTCAATTTATCCGTTGTATAGGCAGCTCAGGGTGCAGTAGACAGAGGGCTGAGCCTGGAATCAGGAAGACTCATCTTCCTGTGTTCAAATCTGGCCTCAGACACTTGCTAGCTGTGTGACCCTGGGCAAGTCACTTAATCCTGTTTGCCTCAGTTTCCTCATCTGTAAAATGAGCTGGAGAAGGAAATGGCAAAGCACTCTAGTATTCCTGCCAGTGGGGTCACAAAGACTTGTACATGACTGAACAACAACAGCATCCATTCTGTGCTGTATTATTGCTTCTGTTCCAAGCTTAGCAGTAGCTTAGTTGCCAAGGTATTCTAGAATTTGTCTTTGCAAATTAATTATTATTTGACAGTGTGAAGGATTTTGGCAGAAATATTTTCAACGAGATGTTCTTTTAAGAGAGGTATAAATTTTCTTCTCATAAATTCATCTCATGGATTCACTAACACAGATCTGCAGAGATGAAAACATAACATTACTGATTTACGTTGGCTTATATTCAAGCCTTACCAAAAATAGATGTTCACCCTCTCCCATTTTTCTCTGTCCTCCCTGAGGTTTATGATAATTATTAGTATTCCCATATAGTTGTTTATTATTCCTTTGGTATTTATGGGAGCATTATATCAGCTCCTTCTGATTTAAGCATATTTAAGTTGCTAAGTGTTCTATACCTTGAACCTTCCTAGTTTTGCTTTCCTCATCATCTGTATATTTATTTTCATTGTACTAAGGTCTTTCACAACTATTTGAAAAGGAGTTATTCAATACTTCAATCTCTAATTTTTCACAATTTTAAATCAGGCACATTTGTTTTTCTTGCTCTGATGTTAAGAAAAAGTTGGACTTCTCAGTCTTTTCAAACTTGGTGGACTAGCCTAATGTGGCCTGACCCACAGTGTTCTTCTCTCTGCCCACGAAGACTTTACTCTTCTCTAGGCTAAACATCCCACATTCCTTCTGTTTTTTATCTGAAGGCTGTTTGTCATAATTGTTCTTCTTGTTCGATCCTCGTAGCAAATGGAGAAAGTTCACAGCAATAATGTTATTATCTCTATTTTACAGATCAGGAAATAGGATTAGAGAGATCAGTGACTTGCTGAAGGTCACACAGTTAGTAAGGCACCATTCTTCACATCTGAATGTGACCCTAGCTATTTTTAGGTAAGGCAGTGTGTCATTCTGGCTTCTTTTCTTGGCAATTGTAACAAATGTGTGCTACTGTCCACATTATTTCGAGCACTTGGTTTTTACAATGGCACTCATTTGTAAAACATTTGATTGAAATTAGGGATGATATACTGAAATACAAGATAGTTTTTTTTTTTTATGGAGAAGAAATTCATAACCGTGTCCTCAGTTTTATAAAATTTAATTTAATTTTTAATTCTAGATCTAAATTCTTTCCCTCCCTCTGTTCCTTCCCCCACTCAATGAGAAGGCAAAAATATGATACCCATTATTTATATGAAGTTGTGCAAAACATATTTCCTCTTTAGTCGTGTTCTAAAAAAAAAAGCAAGAAAAATAAGAGAGGGAAAAATATGCTTCATTGTGAGCTGTGAGACTATCATTTCTGTGTGGATGTGGATAGCATTTTACATAATGACTCTTTTGGAATTATGTAGATCATCGTAGATTTTTGACAAGTGATTCTCTTTATAATATTGTGGGGAACTGTGTAGCTTATTTCCCTCATTCTACTTGCTTCACTTTGTATCAGTTCATATACATCTTCCCTGGTTTTTCTGAAACCACCCTGCTTGTCATTTCTTATGGAATAATAGTATTCAGTCATACAGTGTTCTTTTCATAGTGCTTCAGCTTGCCAAGTGAACCAGTTCAAGGATAGTTTCTGTAGTAATTTTGAAAAGATAGCTGATATTCAGTGTAATAGAGTTATCTGTATGGATGGCAAAAGATGGTAGATTTCCCCTTCGTGGAGTTTTTCAGACAGAGTCTGGGTCATCACTGATCTAGATATTTAATGTGCTTTCCGGGTCCAGTTTGAACCTGTCCATGTTTGTGATGTTAATTCCTCAATACCTTAAGATTAGCAATGATTTAAATAAGAACTACAGGTTTATTGCCACAAAAGTAGCTCACCATGGTAAATAATATGCTTTAAAATTTCCTTGTGGCATTGACTTACAAGTTGTGTGTAATTATTTAGCATTTTAGGGAACTCTTAGCTTTTCCTGAAAAGACTTCCAATCAAAATTAATTATCCCCTGGTCATGGTGTTTAGGAGAATGGCTGTATGGTAGGTTTCCTTAAGTTGTCTGGAATTCTGTTTCTAAAACAACCTACATCACTGTCTCAGAGCAAATATGTTTGCTTTGTGATAATGCTTGTTCAAACACTGGGATCATAGGTTTAGGCCTGGAAGGAATCTTTTGGGCCATGTAGTTCCAATTCTTTTACTTTATAGACGGGAAAATGAAATGCATAGAGGCCCAATGTCATGCAGATAGTTAGTGGAGAAAATAGGACTTCAACCTAGGTCCTCTAATGTCCAAGCCAGCTCTCATTCTCCTGTGCTCAGTCTCCTATGGATTGCGTGCTTTCCCCACATCAGGTTGGTCATTGGTTACCTTCCAAGCTGAAGCAAAACTATAAACCCACATTGTTTAATATTTTATTTCAAGGTTCAGAATGTGCATTAAATGCTTATGTTCTTGGTATAAACTACATAGGTGACAAATTAGGTGGCATAGTGAATAACAGAGTGCTTACTTGGAGTTAAGAAGACCTGGGTTTGAATCTTGCCTCAGGTACTTACTTTCTTATATGACCCTGGACAGTTACTTAATCTCTTCTTGCCTCAGTTATTGGTTTGTTTGTTTTTTGTTTTGTTTTTGTAAAATAGGGAAAATAACACCTAACTCACAAGTTGTTGGGTGATTAAAGTGGATAATACGTGAACTTGGTGGTAAACTTTCTTGACTGCTTAATAAATATTAGCTATTGCTGCTAGCATTTTTATTTCCACTGTCCTCTGTGCCTGAGTGGCTTATCTGATGATAAACAAAGTTGATTGTACTAGTGGGAATCTAAACAGAGTCTCAGTCTAGAAGAATTTCTCAGACAGGCCAGCACTTCTCTGAAGTGTTGAGGTAGAGTGAGTACAGATCATGGTTTCGGTGGGTTTCATTTTTTTTCCCTGGAATGATCTGAGCCAGTCTTTATCTCACTATCTTTTAGGTTGTGGACTATATCCTCCCACCTTTGGTCTCTTTGGTTCAGAGTCAGAATGGTAAGTAGAGCCACATCAACCAAAATTTTCCTAAAGTTCACATTTTTGTATTCATTAGATGTCAGTATGGTCACATTTTTGGCACATTTTCTTTCAAGTGGAGTGGAGACTCTTCAGTTTGCGGTTGTTGTCAGAAACCACGTCGTTGCTTGTCAGCCTTGAGGTTGTGGTGGAGGAGAAGGAGGAGGACCAAGATTCCAACACCAAGCTTCTGTCTCTGATTCGAGATGTCCTGCTTCCCCAGTAAGTCCCACCATCTTGCTGTGCTGGAGATGGCCAATGCATTTCTGTTCAAATATCTTCTTGATTAAATCAAACAGTGTAGATAAAAGACAAATAATGATAACAGTAACAGAATGTTAGTATGTCAGTGCTGAAAGGGAACCAGGAATCTATATCCAGTCTTGCTTTTCCATTTCACTGGTGAGGAAAGAGGTCCAGAAATGGTGTCATGACCCCTTACGGTCACATTGACCTAGGACCTTTGCATCCATGTTTTATAAGATATTGTTGGAAATTAAGATGATAACCAACCTTGCTCTTTGCAGGTCCAAAAGGAAACTCTCTGGTTTGACTGTGTTTCTTCTGAAGGGTATAGTTTTTATCTCTCTTGTCTGCAAGAGTTGCAGCAGTAGGGGGCAAAATCATTCTAAATATATTCATGACTTTGTCTTGTTGCTGTTGCTGTTGTGTTTGTCCTTCGTTCTCGAAGAGGTTCATGACATAAGGGAGATGATGATATGACTTGCAGTTGACTTTGATTTGAG
Source organism: Notamacropus eugenii (assembly GCF_028372415.1). Classification (NCBI taxonomy): domain Eukaryota; kingdom Metazoa; phylum Chordata; class Mammalia; order Diprotodontia; family Macropodidae; genus Notamacropus; species Notamacropus eugenii. Next base: position 44,811,073 of record NC_092874.1, on the reverse strand, counting down.
TGAGGGAGGGCTATGCACGGTCACCAGCCTCCTTTTCTCCTCCAGAGCCATCTGGGTCCAGTGGCCAGACATTCTTCAGGTCAACTGGAAATGGCCCTTTTAGGCTAAGGTCTTTTCAGATTCTCACTTTGAGTGAGATAAAGTCTATTCAGGGAATAGGCCTCTAAATAGTTACTCAAGGGATGGCCCCTTTATTAAAAAAAAAAATCTGACTGGGAGGGGAAGACCCTCAGTATTCCTACCAAAAGAGAAACAGTTATTATTTAGTATTTACATTCACTCTGTTTTAGGAGGGCAGGGATCTATTGTCCAATCTGTGAGCTCCAGCGTGAATTAGGTTTAAGGCTTGGTTTTTGAGTAAGAAATCTAACCAGTAAACTCATAGGAAAAGAGGCAGCTTTTGGCCATCAAAGTGTACCATCCCCTGGGCAGAGCACCCCAGGTAAGGAGTGAGAGAAGAAGAGAGTGGAGAAGAGAAGCTGCTGACCTTGTCTAGCTGAGGTTTGTCACTAAGGCCCAGGCTCTGGATTTTCTATGAGCTCAAATATGAGTCCTTTCTGTCCCTTCATTATCTTAAATAGAAGAGTTCTATGTATGACCAGACAGCTTAAATGTCTTATCAGATGTCACTGGTTTTGGAATCTCTATAATAGCTGTACTGAGATTATGGTCAGCTACTTGAAAAACTTTGGAGAAAGCGCTGAAGGAGCACCAAGTTCCCTGGTGCCTCCACATGACTTGGAAGTGCCCTTGGGTTCTTGAAGGCTGTGCCAACAGAGTACAAGCTCTGAAGGCACCATCAAGCTGAAAAGGCTTTAAGTGAGAGTCTTGACAGTAGACCAAGTCTGCTTTCAATGGACCATCCTAGCTCAGTAATGAGAGGCTCATCATTACAAGGGCCATGAAAACTCATAAAATAAAAATGCAAAATGGACCTCTGTCTTATGTGGCCCCATATGCATCTACAGTGATACTGGTAGAGTGATGGAAGAGGGAACAGAGGATGCTAAGGTTCATACAGTCTCTGAACTGTCCACCAACATTTAGCTGTTGGATTCAAAGTGAGAAATCCTTCTTTACTGACCTAAAAGCAGACCTACGAAAGCTTGATATTCTCTTTTTTCAATGAAATCAGAAGATTAAAGGTTATTATTTCAGGCAAATAGGAGAATGGGCCACGAATTCCCTTTTGAGAGACAGTGGAGGAGTTGGTAGAGTGCAGAATGATTATGTAAATGCAGCATATATGTGGATGTGCCTATTTACATGCACACAGGTATGTACATACGTGATTAATGTGAAAATTGGTTTTCTTCACTCTACTGGTTTGTAGGAAGGACTTTATGTTTCACTTGTTATCAGCTGGGGCAGGGAAAGAATCAAGGGGAGAGAAGGTGGATATTTGATGATTTAAAAATATCAATTAATTTTTTTTAAATTTTATTTTTAACACAGTTTATAACAGATAAAGCAATTCAAATTTTTGGTCAGGTGATAAATCTTTTTAAAGCATTTACAACATGGACCACAAAAGAATTTTTTTTTTTTAAACATAAGCCAACTGAGACACAAATAATATTTATGTTGCTAACTTCACAATCTCTTGATCTAATTGTCTCCACAATATTACTAAGAATAAAAGGACCCTAACTTAATGTTGTTGGTCTGAAGTCCTATGCCTAATAGCTTAATTTTAGACAGCCTCAGATGTTCCTCTACCCATAATCTATAATTGAATAGATCTGGTATTAAGCTTACAAACCTTTTGACTATAGGAAATTGCCACCAAGAGTAGGGACGTTGCAGGAAAACAATATTTCCCCAACTTCATGTCTATTCCAGGCAGGAGTAGATTGTTCACTTGCATTCAGTCAGGCTTAAAGTCTGCCAGGTGTCAGTGGGGAAATGGAGTCAGGAGAATCCCACCTCAGCCCATGCTGAACAGCTGCTCTCCCACTCTTCCCTTGAGATCACCTATGCAGTTCATACCAGCATCTCATGAGCTTACTGGCATCATGCAATGGAGGCTTAGATCACCTTTCTTGCTTCCCATACCTGGAGTTAGACTCAGAAGAACAGTCACTTAGTAGTCCCATAGCATCTAAAAATGGCAAGTTCCTATAACCAGGTTTAAAATATGATTATAGTTTCACTTTGGCTAAAGAACATATTTTAGGCAAGTCTTAAGTAGCTTACATGTCTTTCTATACATGTTCTAGTTCCTGATTAAGTGGCAATCATAAAATCTCATTTACCATTAAAACCTTGACTTTTCCATCAATGCCAAATTTTATCAGAGGTTACCTTCCTCTTGGAAAGTTAGACTGAAATTCTTTTCTCCAAACTAAAGATGTCATTGATTTAATCTCAGTAATTAATTCAGTCAATTGTTTTAACAGGTAATTGCTTTTACCTCACTTTGTAACATGTCCAATTTATCTCCCCATCACTCCCCTCCCCCTGCTTCCTAATAACTTGCATTCTGATTACTCCTTCCCTCAATATACCCTCCCCTCAATCACACCCCACCCCTCTCCTATCCCCATCTTCTCTCTTTTCTTGCAGGGCAAGATAAATTTCCATACCCCTATCCCAGTAGTTCTTATTTCCCGATTATATGGAGTAAAAATTCTCAACATTTGTTTCTACTACTTTGAATTCCAACTTCTCTTCCTCCCCCTCCTCCCCAGCCCCACTAAGAAGGGAAGCAATTCAATACAGACTAAACATGTGTTGTTTTGCAAAAGACTTCCATAGTAATCATGCTGTGTAATACTAATTATATTGCCCTCTGACCTGCCCTATCCTCCTTATTTTTCCCCCTACAATTGACCTTGTCTCTTCTCGAAAGTGTTTATTTCTAGTGATTCCCTTCTCCCATTTGCCCTCCCTTCTAACCTTCCCTTCACTCCACTTGTTGCCTTCTCTCCTACTTTCCTGTGGTGTGATATAAATTTTCATGTCAAATTTAGTGAGCATGTTATTCCTTCCTTCAGCTACATGTGGGGAGAGCAGCTTTATTCCCCCCGCCCCTCCCCTTCTCCCTTATCTCCTCTATTGAATAAGATTTTTCTTATCTCTTTTATGAGTTATAGCCTGCCCTGTTTCATTACTCCCTTTCTCTTCCTGGGATTTTCCTCCTTCACCCCTTAATTTTTATTTTATTTTATTTTATTTTGTGCGTGTGTGTGTATGTGGATGTCATCTCTTCTGATATAACACACTCTGTACTCTCTATCTATCTATGTGTATGTGTGAGTGTGTGTGTACAATCTCTCCAACTACCCAAATACTGAGAAAAGATTCAAGAGTTAGAAATATTTTTTTTCCATGTAGTAATGTAGACAGTTCAGCTTTAGAGAGTCTTTTATGATTTTTTTTCCCCTGTTTACCTTTTCATGCTTCTCTTGATTCTTGTCTTGGGAAGTCACATTTTTAAATACAAATCTGGCCTTTTCCTCAACATGACATCTTCAAATTCGTCTCTATCACTGAATGTCCATTTTTTCCCTTGAAGTATTATATTCAGATATGCTGGGTAGGTGATTCTTGGCTTCAATCCCAGTTCCTTTGACTTCAGAAATATCCTACTCCAAGCCCTTCATTCATTTAATGTTGAAGCTGCCAGATCCTGTGTTATCCTGATTGTATTTCCACAGTACTCCAATTGTTTCTTTATAGCTGCTTGCGGTATTTTCTCCTTGATCTGGAAACTCTGAAATTTGGCCACAAAATTCCTAGAAGTTTCTCTGCTTGGGTTTCTTTCAGGGGGTGATCGATGAATTTTTTCAATATCCATTTGCCCTCTGATTCTAGAACATCAGGGCAGTTTTCCTTGATAATTTCATGGAAGATATGTCTAGGCTCTTTTTTTGATCATGGCTTTCAGGTAGCCCAATAATTTTTAAATTTTTCTCCTGGATCTATTTTCCAGGTCAGCTGTTTTTCCAATGAGTTCTTTCACATCATCTTTTATTTTTTTAAATTTTTGGTTTTGTTTAACTTCTTCGTTTAACTCATAGTCATTCTTTTCTCTGGACTCAATTCTCTCTTTCAGTGAATTATTTTGTTCGGTGAGCTTTTGAACCTTCTCCTCCATTTGGCTAGTTCTGCTTTTTAAAATCTCCTTCTCCTCATTGGCTTTTTGGACCTCTTTTTCCAATTGAGTTAGCCTTTTTTTAAAGCTGCTATTTTCCTCAGCATTTTTTTTGGTTCTCCTTTAGTAAGCTGCTAACTTGATATTTAAGGTCTTCTATTGCCTGAGCCAAGTTTAAGTCCCCTTTGGAGGGAGGGCTTTTGACTTCCTCTGACAGTATGCCTTGTTCTTCCTCATCCGAAGGGATGGGGGGAGACACCTGTTCCCTAAGAAAGTAACCTTCTATGGTCTTATTTTTTTCCCTCTTTTCTGGGCATTTTCCCCAGCCAGTTACTTGACTTCTGAGTTTCCTCTCTACACCCACCTTGCCTCCAGATCCACCCAGCTAGCTCTTGGGGTCTGAGATTCAAATGCTGCTTCCCAGCCTCAGGGCTTTTGGCAGGGGTGGGGCTGCTATTCAGTGTGAGATTAAGTTCAGGTGCTGGGGTGGGGGCAGGGCTGCCGCAGGGGGCTCAGTTCCCTCTGGAGGTTTATGTGGAGACCTTCAACAATGGATCTGAGCTCCTGCCTGCTTTGGGAGCCCCTGTCCGCTGCTGCTTCTCGAGGGGGCCTGAGTCATGGGGACACCCCAAGCCCCTCTCAACGAGCTGAAAAGACCCTCTCACTGATCTTTGGCACCTGTGGGTGGAGGGACCTGCGCTGCTGCTAGAGATTCTGTCCCTGAAGCCTGCTTGGATCTGCTCTCCTTGGTGCCATGTGGCCACAGCAGGCTGGGCTCTGCTCTAGGTCCGGTGCATGACAGACCTTTGGTGTTGGTTCTTCAGGTCTCTCTGGAACAGAAATGTCCTCCACTCTGTTGTTCTGTGGCTTCTGCTGCTCCAGAAATTGTTGGGAGTTCTTCTTTACGGGTATTTTATGGGCTGTGGGTTAGGAGCTAGCATATGTGTGTCTTTCTACTCCGCCATCTTGGCTCCTCACCATTTAATTTTAAAATAGAAAAAACAGCACGACAAGATGCATGAGGATGTTGTGTCTAAATCTAGCTCCCTTCCATTACCTCAGTAGTTGAAAACAATAAATGAACAGCAAACAACAAAGGGTATGGGAAAGACTTCACCACAAGGAAAACTTCACCAAAAATTCAACATTGAGAACTCAAACTATGAGGGTGTGAGTTTCAGGAACAGTGCATGAACCTAAGCCTTTCTTACACTGTGCCCCGTGGACTACTACTACACTTACTGCCTCTTTTACAGACTGGAAATATGATGATAGGGACTAGTTCTGTGATTCTGTTGGCAGAGGCAAATCCCAGGTAAGAAAAATTTAGCAATGAAGAATGACAGAGTCCTTACAATTTAGAGTCTTAGAGAATTAACTTGAGTACTAAGAGTATTAAATGACTTGTTCAAGGTCCCACAGCTAGTTACATATCATAGGTTGGGCTTTTGGACTATAACACAATAAAAGTAGTACCTAATAATGAAGATATGAACAAAAGATACAGACGTAAATATAGATTAACGAGCAATATCCTGAATAATGGCTCTGTTAAAGAACAAATCAAAGAAGTGATAAATAATTATGTGGAAGAGAATGACAAAAGTGATAAGTAACTTATCAAAATTTATGTAGTGCAGCTAATGTACCACTTAGAGAAAAAATATTTCTGGAACAAAAATATCTATCATCTGCATAGAGATAGTAATTGGACCCACGGGACATCAAATAGAACAACCAGTTTTGTTTCTAGATGACTGATGTTTAAACATCATTTCTTCTTTCTTATTAAGAAATATAAAATTGTTGGAGCAGAAAGTTAAATGTGCCAATCATTGTTAGACTGATTTCCTTAACTGTTTTTTTTTTAAGAAAATGTAATTATTTATTGAAAGGGGATAGTGTTGGCAAAATAAAATATATCAGTTTTTAAAAAACAAGGAAGTTAGTAAGTATTGAATCCATCAAACAATCAAATAATGACACACAAATGAAATTGGTTATATTTTAAGAGTCAGGAAATGACTTGTCACCACTGTGTGAGTTATTTGTCAAGCAGCTGTGTGCAATAAGAACACCAAATTGTTACAGGAAAGTTGAAAACCAATGCTATATTAGACAAAAGAATAAAATGAGAAGATATGATGTACAGTTGTGACCAACAGTTTCAGCATGATTTATACAAAATACTGATTCCAAAGAACAGGAAATGAATAAGAGAACAGACAGTAACTTAGACTACCACCATTTTCCAAAGAAGTTTTACTGTTGCAAATAAACCATCACAATCAGGAGACAAAAAGAGCCAAAGCCAGCAGACATCTCATGTGCTTGGCTGGAGGAGAGATTTGGCAGCCAAGGGCAACAGCAGTTTTGAATACAAACTCATTTGTGAAATCTTATGGAGAAAGATGGTAGAGCTATTTCATAAAACAGGTAAGAAGTAAGTGAAGGGAAAGATCGGCATGTAGAAAGCTTGGCAAGAGACTCAATTAAGGCAGATGAGTTTGAGAGAATTTAAGAATGAGCCTGGAAGAACAACAAATTGATAAAACATAAAAAGATCTATGATGATTTTACTAACTTGTTTTCATCATTAATTCTGGAACGGTCACATTTGGACTCTGTTTTAATATTAGTTTCTCATGTTGTCTAAAACTGAGTAGGAGAGGAAGAACAGGCTACGTTGCCTTTAGATGCATGTAGGAATAATTCAAATACTTGTTTTTTATTGACTGTTCATCTTTTTTTCATTGATGATTGGGCTCAAGTTTGCAGAGTATCTGAGTCTGGGTTTTGTCTTGAACTCTTTTGCTTTTCAAAATATGTTATTTCCATTCCATTTCATGGTTATAGGATTATCTGGCATTATTCAAATTTTCCTTTCCTTTATATTTGAAGATGTTCCTTCTGGTCAATTATAAATCATGTTATCATCTAAATTGTCAAATTTGGACATTATGTGTCTTGGAGTTCATAGTGTAGGCTTGTCCTTGAATTATTTTGATTGGTGTTTTATTTTCTATGTTTGGAACTTTTGAACAGTTTTCTTGTATTATTTCATGCATTTTAGTGTTCAGCTTTTTTTTTTCTTAGGTTCCTCTGAAAGATCTGTGATCATAAAGTTGTTTCTGTGCATCCTGTCCTGTGATCTGTATATTAATTCCCTAGTTGACAAATGCTGAAAGGATATGAAAAGGCAGTTTTCAGACAAAGAATCAAAGCTATCTATAGTCATATTAAAAAGAATGCTCTAAATCTCTATTAGTTAGAGAAATACAAGTTAAAACAATTGTGAGGTACCACCTCTCACAACCTCTCAGTTTGGCTAATATGAAGGAAAAGGAAGATGGCAAATGTTGGAGGGAATGTGGGAAAATTGGGACACTAATGCACTGTTGGTGGAATTGTGAACTGATTCAACCATTCTGGAGAGAAATTTAGAACGCAGCCCAAAGGGTTGGCTTGGAAATGTCATTACTAGCTTTGTATCCCAAAGAGATTTTTTTTGAAAAAGGAAATGGACCTATTACTACTCAAAATATTTATATCAGCTCTTCTTGTAGTGGCAAAGAATTGGAAATTGAGGGAACATCCATCAATTGGGGAAGGGCTGAACAAATTGGGGCATATGATTGTATCAAAGGCCTTGATCGGATTGACAAATGTTGTGTACATCTGTTCTGCTTATGACATTTCTCCTGGAGTTGTCATGTAAGAAACACCATGTTGACCATTCCTTAGCCCTTCTTGAAGCTACGCTGGCCCTCAGGTAGATGAAGGATCAGCCTGTTAAGGAGGACTCTGGCAAGAATCTTGCCAGCAGTGACAAAGAGAGAAATCCCCCTGTGATTGTCACTGGACCACCTGTTTCCTTTCACATTGTAGAGATGGAAAATGGAGGCATCCACGATCTCCTGGGGATTATAACCTCCTCTTGCTATATAATCAGTAAAAGTTCACTTACCTTGGCAGTATGCTTTATGGGTATATCCACTAAGATGATAAGGTTGATACATTCATTGCCAGAGCTATCTCAGTGGAAGACTGAAAGAAAATGTGAGAGGGAAGACTTATTTGGCTGACTACCAAACTGAAAATCTACAAAACCATTGCGCTGACCTCATTGTTGTGTGACTATGAAACTTGCACAGTGTACCATTGCTGCGCCAGAAATTGAGGCACTTCATTTGAATTGTCTCAGGAAGATTCTGAGGATCACCTTTATTTTGTCATAGAGTATCAGATCCCTTCTTCAGCTGAACTGCCAGGCAATCAGACTGTGCTGCAGAGAGTGCAACTCCAGTGGTATGGCCAAAGGCCAAGCATATGCTTACCTAAAAGATTATTTTACAAAGAACTTGTAGAAGGCAAATACTCACATGGAGGTCAGAAGAAGTGGTACCTCTCAAGGTCTGTCTGAAGAATTTTAGTGTTGATTGTGAGATATGGGAGAGACTGGCACAGGCCCACCCAGCTTGGCATTCTGCGTCAAAGAAGGTACTGTGCTCCAAGAGCAAAGCAGAATCACAGTTACACAGTGACAAATTTGAGATACACAGATCTAGAGACATCTCCATCCTGTGTTAAAATGGACTATTTCAGCCCAATTTGTGGTGGAGCCTTCAGAGTTCATATTGGGCTGCTCCACTACAGTCAAACGCTGTATTTTGACCCCAGCCTTGTGATGTCATTGGTTCTCTTCAAGTATGGAGGATGAACAACAGTCTTCTTGGTGTCTTGGCCTTCAGAGTTAGCTACAATTGGTTTACTCTTATATAGAATTCCTATTTGGGGACTGGAGAAATTGTCTAATCCTCCATCTTGATGGTCACATTACCTATAACCTTTGGGCAATTGCACAGTGTTTTTAATTATACTAGTTTCTCCTTGAAACAAAGGCATATTTTAACATCAAAATTCTTCTGATGTGTCATTGAGAGTGATGACATACACTATCTCCTTAAAGATTGAATGGAGAGAGACATCATGGATACGAGCAGGCATAGTATATACATGGTATCAATGAAAAATTTCGCAGCAAAAGTATCGTAAAGAATATTATCAGGTAGAAGTGTGACCAACAAGCTAGACTGGTCAGTCATGACATGAGAAGCTCCTAGCACATTGACTGGAATACAATAGGTACTTAACAAAGGCTTGTTGATTAAAGAATCTCTAAGGATGGCTATGTCCATTTAAATGCAAACAACATTAACTGGCAGCTGATCTCAGATTGAATGTAATGGCCAGTCTTGATTCCAAAGGACAAATAATGCAACAGTCTTCCCTTCTCTGGTTGGTAGGTGGGTGGGTGGGTGGGGAAGGTCTCTCGATACCATCTGTTACATGTGTTGACAGATTATTTGCTGTGTCATTTGGTGTTAAACAACATCAAACAATTTTTCTTTGCGACACCAATGACCTATACAATGACCTATAAAAAACACCCAAGACATTGAAAAAATTGAGTATAACATATTTTTAAAATAAAGGATAGTATTCCGTGAATATGTCTAAGTAGCAATGCATTGTCATCGCTGGTCTTCAATTAAAAGCAAAAGTAAAATGGAATGCAAAACATTTCAGCTACCATACTTATGTCATAGAATCCTACTGCCTCAATTCTTCGAATTAGGTTGATCTGAATTCATGTTGACTAGCAAAGTCATGCCTGTTTTTGGTACTTTACAGTTTACAAAGTTCTTCAAACCAATCAGTCAAGCATTTGTTGATCACCTTTTGTGTATACTGTGCTATATTAGGCACTGTAGGGAGATTGCCAAGTCATCAAATTCTGTTTATTATGTACAGAATGTACCAGCTGGTGAGAAAGAGGCAGAAAAATATGTCCTTTAGAGACATGCTGTGACTTGGTTCGAGCCTCAGAGGATGGGCAGGATTTGGACTGGTGGAGAAGGGGAGTGTAGATATTCCAGGCAGGGAACAGAGTGCAAGCAAGTGAAGGGATGAAAAAGCAGAGGGATCATTGGTTGATCAGCTCAATTTGAACAAGAGGCTTTGTGCTTATAGGTCATCAAAGATCATGTTAGAAATCGTGGAGGATCTGGACTAACACTTCCTGAGGTTGCACCATATTCTCTAGGCAGTGGGGAGCATGGCCTCAACAAACAAGGGAGCAACTTGATCAAAATGATTCATTTGGGAAAATTAATTTTCTGGTTTGTGGAATGTATTGAATCAGGAAGGCACTGAAAGCAGGAAGACCAATTTTGAATTTGTTGCTGTAGTTTATAGCTAAGAACTCGAATTAGGGAAGAGAAATAAGACGGTGATAGGAGAAAGATAAAAATTAGAATCAATGTGATATACTGGGAATAGAAGACAGAGTCAAAGGTAGCCACCATTTTTGGAACTAGGAACCCAAAATAGTAACAGCTACAACAGCAATAGCTACTACCTCATAACCCTGTAATATTTACAAAGCACTTCATGTAGACAACACAACACACAGCACTGTGATGTAGGTGCTGTTATCATCCCCATTGTACAGAAGTGGTAACCATCACAAAGATCTTAAAGGTTTTAACTAAAGTCACATAGCTCGTGTCTGTGAACAGATTTGCACTCAGCTCTCAATGACTCCAAGGTCTACTACTCTGCCCACCATGCTGCCTCTGTAACCATTTGTGGAAAGAGCTAAATCAGGAGATGGAATATGTTTGGAGTGAGGACAAGTTCATTTGGGACATGTTGATTAGGAGGTAACAGGAGATCATTTGAGTGGAAGTGTTCAGTAAGTATCTGGAGTCTTCTGACTAGAGTTCAGGAAAGAGATAGAGAGATAGGAATCATTAGTATGGGAGGTATGTTTGGACTATTGCGCTGGCTCTTAATTGATCTCCATGCCTCAAGTCTCTTCCCACTCCAATCCATCTTCTACATGGCTGCCAAATTGATTTTCCTAATGCACAAGTTTGACCATATAACCCCCCTTATTCAGTAAAGTCTGGTGGCTCCCCATGACCTCCTGGATCAAAATGGGAAAGCCTCCATTTGGCATTTACAACTCTTGACATCAAGTCCCTTTCTCTCTTTCCAGTTTTGCTACATATACTCCTCTCCACTCCCAGCCCAACTGTAGTTCTGTTGTGCCACAGGGTTGTTGTTAGAGAACCAGTTTCTGAGGTTTTAGCTTTTAATATTTTTTTCTTTAACTTTGAGTGGCATTTTCTTCCTGGAAAGATTATACTGTTATAAATATTCTCATGGCCATTTGTTGTCTATGTCAGTGCAGCATTCAGCATGTTTTCCCTAGGAAAAATAATTACTGCTTTTCAGTGTATGCCTTCAGTATGACCTGTAAAGCCACCAGGGTCTTAATGACTTAGTAAATTATTAAGGCTTTTTGGTTTGTGAGAGTGAAATACATTCATTACAAATGAGAAAGTATTTCCTTTTAGAAATTGAAATTTATAGTTCCCATTACTTCTAGGAGGTTCCGGACACCATAGGAATAATAGGAGACAAAAGCTGTACATTTGGGGCTTTAGTTCTTTGTTGGAAGAACTAGCAAACACCCCAATGATTCAGGGGAGCATCATTCACTGAGTCCTGTCCAGGAGGTGTGAATGGAGAAATGACTTCAGCTTGCTCTGGTGGGTGTTGCAGAGATGCTAAACTGGTTGTTACTTCAGAATGAAAAGAGAAGTTGATTTCATTTGGAGCCATTTCTCTACCATTGTTGAAGATGAGTGGCTGTCATAAATATCTGGATGTGCAGAGGAGATCAGCTGGATGCCTTATCTTGTTCCCTTGTCTTTCCTTGTTTATCATGATTGAAACGTACTGATCAGAATCAAGTGATTCTTACATCTTCTAGGGAAGAGTCTTAGGATATGCTGTTTTGCCTTATAGGTTGGAAGTTCCTTGAGGGGAGCTACAGTTTCACTTTTCTCTTTGCATTCACAGGAGCCAGCACAGTGCTTGACACACAGTAGGCTCTCAAGACATGTTAGATTTAATTGAAGGAGTCAAGATGCTTGCTGCTACAAAAATTTACTTTTTAACCACCAATATTCTTACAGTTGTGCTACATGGCTGTGAATAATGCATACTCCAGTTGTAAGAAATAGGCATCCCTGGAATAAGAGGGGAAGCAGGGTGATATGATGAAAGAATGCTGGATTTGGGGTCCCACAACTGGGTCCAAATCCTGGCCCTGTATCTTGCTACCTCTGTAGCTTTGGAAAAGTAACTTAGCCTTTCTGGCCCTGTTTCCTCATCTTGCCTAGCACATAGTAAGGGCATCATCTGTTTTACATTCATTCATTCATTCGTTCATTTGAGCTTTAGAGTACAGTAGATTTGAGGTTTGGGGAAGGGAAAGGAAAGGGAAGAGGAAAAGGAAAAAGGAAAGGAATCTTGCCAGTAAAACCCAAGTTAATTGGCCATCTTCTGACCATCCAAATTTACCTTAAGGTTTTCCCAAAACCTTAAACCTACTGCACTCTAAAGCTCATACATTGGATAACACTAGGCCCCTGCCTGAAGACCCTCTTCTGGACCCTTCTGGCTTAAGAATGATTATCAGTAGTAACTGTTGCTGTCTCCCTCCCAGCCTGATGTCTTTCTTTTTCTTTGCCTCATTAAAGGGGCCATCCCCAGGCTACTTCTTAAACAGGCCTATTCAATGAATGGGCATTTCCTCATCCTAAGTGAGTGCCCGAAGAAGGCCAAAGTCCCCCAGAGCATCCTGGGTCATCTCCAGTTATCCTGATAAATATATGGTCTCTGGATTCAGATGGCTCTGGAGGAGAAGTAAGACTAGTTACCATGCCCAACCCAGCCTCACTCAAAACAAAGTCAAGTGCAAGTCATGTCATCATGTCTCTGATGGCATGGTCTTCTTTGACAACGGAGGACGAACACAACAACAACATTCATTCGACCAGATGATCTCTTTGGTCACTTCTGCTGGAGTTGTATAATCTTAAATGGATTGCAATAACTTATGTAAGAGAAGTGTTTTAAAAGGCATTATGAAGGAGGTGATGGTCCCAGTGTCCTCTGTCCTAGACAGCCCACATCAGTAATATTGTGTTCAGTTCCTGATGACACATTTTTGGGAAGGTTCACATTAACAAGCTGGAGAGCATCCAGAGGAGTACAACTGGGATGGTGAAGGACCTCAGGAGAAGAGAAGACTCATTGTTATTAAGTCATTTGGTCATGTCTGACTCTATGACCCCATTTGGGGTTTTCTTGACAAAGACACTGGAGCGGTTTGCCATTTCTTTCTCCAGCTCATTTGACAGATGAAGAAACTGAGGCAAACGGGGTTAGGTGACTTGCCCAGGATCACCCAGGTAGTAAGTGTCTAAGAAGAGACTTGAGCTTATGAAGATGAATCTTCCTGACTGCAGGACAGGTGCTCTATGCACTGTGTACCACCTGACTGCCCAGAGAAGACTGGGGACATAATGGTGGTCTTAAAATGTCTGAATGACTGTCATGTGAAAAAGCATTGAGACCTGTTTTATTTGTTCCCAGACAACTTGGAGTAGTGAGTAAAAATTGCAGAGAGCGCAGATGTAGGTTTAATGAAAGGAAAAACCTTTTAACAATTCCCAGAGTGGACTGGGTGACCTGAGAGTGGAGTGGTGCCCGCTGATTAGAGAAGTCTCATAGGATACCTTTTTGGGTGTTTGTAGAATTACAAGCCTGCTGAGATCTCTTCCAAAGAAGGTGTGTGAGGGACCCCACACTGACAGCCTGAGTGCTGCCCTGCCACCCCAGAAATAGGAACAGAAGCAGGAGGAGGATTCTCAGCTGGTGGGGGTAGGGAGGTGCTCTGTGGACAGTTGATAGAAAGGCATGGAGAAGAATGGCAAGAGATGAGGCATCAAAAGGAAATTGTGATTTTCACAGGTGGAGGGGAGGAGCATTAGTCATTTATCATCCATTTATGGAGTTCAGCAGTTGTATTTTTAAAGGGAACATCCTGATGAACTTTAAATCCTATTTGTGTCGCTCCATGTTCATTTCTGAAAGCTCTTGATCCCTGTAGTGCTAATTGACATAGGTGTAATGTGTGCCTATCTATTATTATTTTATACATTTATGTATGTATGTATGTATGTGGGCATATTTTTTCTTTGTATTGATATATTCCACATACTTGTTATTTTTTAGAAATATAGTTCCATTATATCATTCTGCTGCAGTTTCCTTAGTCATTCTCAAGTTGTTGAGCATTTGGGCTCTTTCCAGATTTTTGCTATTACAGATAGAGTTGCTGTGAACATCTTTCTGTAAATTACTTTCTCTTTTTCTTTTGAATTATTTCCTTGGGGTTAAATCCCCAAAGTGGAATCATTGAGCCAAAGGGTAGGGAACAGTTCTTAGAGCTCTTGTTACATGTGGTCAAACTGCTTTCCAGAAATATTGAACCAATTTTTATTGCCACCAGCAAAGTATGAATGTACTTGTTGACCCAGAACCCTGCCAACAGTGAATGTTAGAATTTTAATTTATTTTCACTGGTTTAATAAGTATGTAATGGTACCAGTATGTATACAGAGATCGTTCTGCAATACATTACCTTAAATTTGTTCTAGTTTGCATGTCTTTAATTGCTGGTAGGACTGAATTTTTGCATATAAAGACCTTACTGAATTTATTTCTTCTTATGTTAGTTGTTTTTAAATTTCTTTGATCACGTAGTATATAGTGAAATTTGGGCATTTACCACATACTTTTGTATCAGTTCTTTGTATATTTGGAAAGGAAACTTTTATCAGTTTTATTTGGCCTGTGTTCTTGACAGTCTTTTATTTTACTTTATATATATTTTAATATCTTAATACAGAGATTTTAATATTTTATACACATTTATGAATACACATCTTATTTTAGATTGTATCCTTTATTTCTTCAGTACTCAAAAATTTATCTCCTGTTCATAGATGGAATAAGTATTCTATTCTGTTTGCAAATCTTTTACCCATCTGGAATTTTTGCAGGTTATTATAATAATAGCTAGAATTTACATAGTAGTACACTTGTATCTAAGTTAATTCTTCTCCATTTTGATGTATAGTTTTAACTATAAAATATATTTAACAGCGTTTTTCTCCATTTTTAAACTCCTTATGATTCATCAGACAACCAGACAGCAGTGAATAAAGTGCTCGGTTTGGATTCAGGAAAACCTAATCCCAGATGTTTACTAGCCAAGGCATACTGGGAAAATCACCTAACCTCTCATCCTCAGTTTCCTCTTCTATAAAATGATGGGATGGAAATTGATAACCTTTAAGATCTTAGCTGCAAATGTGTAATCTTATGATTACATATTAAGTTTTTATAGTAGTTTGAATCTGTTTTGAGAATCTCTGTTCTATTCTTTCTATTCATGGTTCTTAAACCAATATTTTAACATTGATAATTGTCACTTTTAAGTATGTTTTACATTTAATAAGGGAAGTCCAGGACCACTTTTGTTGTTTTAAATACTTCTCTGAATTCTGGCCCGCTTACTCTTGCATGTAATTTCACTATCTACTTGGAAAGGTCTTTTAAATATCTCCAGTTGGTATTGCAGTAAATATATCTGCTAACTTGAGAGCACTGTTGTCTTGGCTGCGTTCAGTCTTCTTTGCCAAGGGCAAGGTGTCTCCATTTATTCACGTCCTCTTTTATTTTTCCTATTACAACTTTCTCATTTCCTTTAAATAAACCGTATTTCTCCCAGATTAAATTGATATGCATACATTTAATTATTTTCTTGCTATTATAAACAGAATCTCTTCTTTACTTTGTATTTCCAAGCTATGTGTCCTGAAGGTATACAGTGTAACTGATTTTTTTTGCTTCCACATATTTGTGTAGGCTATTGGGCCATCTTACCCAATGACTTCTGGATATGATTCATGGTCTTCAGCTTATTCTCCTCTATCATACTCAAGGACTCTAGTTTTCAAGTCACAGAAATTTTGATTGGGAAGGAACCTCAACAGTAATCTATCCTTAACCTATCTTATTTCTATTACATCCAGATTTTGCTTAAAGACTTACTTTAGTCTGAACTCAACACCTTCCAGAACAGCACATTCCACTTATGATAAGGTGAACTTCTCAGGACTTTTTTCCCTTGACATCAAGCCTAGAGTTCATTTTTTCCTCTTCATCAAAATTGTTTCTCTTTAGGTCTTCAGAATTTTATCTTTGAACATTTTTCTCTTTGCTCTTTCCGCCCCACTCGCCGCCCCATGCCACCCCTCTTCACTTCCCTTGTGGAATCTTAGTCAGTTGTACCCTCTATAGCCTTCCTTTTGATACCTGTTCTTCGTGAAGCTAGACCTGACTTTCCTTTCCTTTTCTATCACACACTCAAGGAGGGTGGGGGTCACCTCCCTCTAAGGTTCCCATAATTTTTATCCCAACAACTGGTTCTTCCTTATTAGTGAGGATCAGATCCATAACAGAATTATCCATTGTTGGCTCTTACTTTTTAAAGTGGGAAAGAACCTTTAAGGCACATAAAGAAATCAGTTATTCTGATTCTGCCATAGAGAAAACTAATGCAAATGCTTGGATTATGGAGGTTACCCTTTACACAGTATACTCTAGTGGCAGATGTGTGACTTGGTTCCTAAAGTCTTAATTTTGTTCAGGTGGTTTGTGGTATGTCCTGGTGACAAGATTACTTCTGTGTCCATTGACCATTCCCCAAATACTGTTCCCCCACTATTTTCTCAATTTTCTCCTGTGCACCTGCCTTCTTAATATATAGTACTTCCTCATCTTAGTCTACTCTTTTTCTTTCAAGGAAAGTATAACCATCTAGAACCATATTTGAGTTTTGTATTTTTTCCCAAGTCTTAGTAATACCTATGAAGCTCAATTTGCTTTTTTGCATTGAGGCTTTCATTTTGCCTTGCTTATCGTCCATCCTTGGAACATTTGTGTTTAGATGTGTGAGGCCATGGATTTTATTATTGGTTCCTGTCTTGAATTTTATTTCCTATCACCCTCTGGGTGTTTCAGCTACTATTCTTCCTTCATCATAGCTGTCTCCATGTTCCCGAGCTTGGTAGGTATGTGAAGGCAATTTATATTCCCTGATCCAGTCTCTTCAGTGTAGATTATATTTGCAAGACACCAGGCAAATAGACTCTTACCAGCCTTTCTTAGCTTCACCTGCTCCATGGCAGTGAGCCAGGCATTTCTGTATTTTAATGGCATTGCTCCATAAATCCTGATGTCTTTCTCAGATTGCAGTTTCTTAGCTACTTGTTGATGTCCTAAATCATTTGTTTCCCTTCGCATTTCATGTCTTTAGTTGAACATCCCTGAAGAAAATGCAGACTGTTTCCTAATGAGCTTTAGTTTGTTGCCGAAAGCTTTGTAATATTTGACGATTCTTTTCATTTATATTGATTGTCACAGTCCCTCATTTTTCTCATCATTTCTAAGCTTACTGTGGCTGTGGGCTCTCCTGGTCCTGCTTTTGACCCCACCATTGCCAGTATTGTGCTACCTCCAAAATCCTGCTCTCCACCTACAGCCTTAAATCATTTTATTGATGAGAGTAGCTAAGTTTTTCACAGTTGATCATTGTTACAATATTATTGTTATTGTGTACAGTATTCTCCTGGTTCTGCTAATTTCACTTTGCTTCAGTTCATATATGAGTCTTCCTAGGTTTCTTGGAAACCATTTCATCATTTCTTATATCACATTAATATTCCATTACAATTATATGCCATAACTTATTTACCTGTTCCCCGGCGGATAGTATCTCCATGATTTCCATTCTTTGCTACCACAAAAAAAGCTGCTCTAAATATTTTTGTATTTTTCCTTTTCCTTTGATCTTTTGGGATATGGGCCTAGTGTGGTATTGCTGGATCAAAGGGTATGCACAGTTTTATAGCCCTTTGGGCAAATTCCAAATTGCTCTCCGGAATAAATCATGTAAGTTTGGAAAGAAGGCCTAGTTTTTGTAAAGAAAGTATTGCCCTCCTGTCAAATGCTTTACAGATAGTGGTTGCTTCTACCTAAATTATTATATTTTTCAGTCTTTCTTTTAATTTTTAAAATTAATTATTTACTTTGTCATTCTGATAGACAAATGGTAGGGATAGCAGTTTTAGTTAGGCATCCCTTTCTTGCATTTCTCTTGTTTTTTTAAAAAAAAAACCCCACTATTTTGTTTGTGAACTTGAATTCCGTATTACTAGGCTTTCATTATTTAATATCTCTTTCAATTATATACTTGTCATGTTTATTATTTCTTAATTAATTTCACTTTTAAAATCTATTTCATCTAATGCTAATCATACTTTCTTCTTTTTATATTTACATTGTCGTGATAGACCAGTCCCTAACCATAAGATTCTTATGCCTTTTCCTTGATGATAGGTGGTAGAGGGTTTTTTAAATAGTCAGTGACCTTTTTATAGGGAACTGCAACCCATTTTTATTTAATGTTACATAGGATTCAGTATCATTCTTTTCTATTTTAACACAGCTGTTTTTATTTTATATTTTCTTCCATTAGTCTATTAATTAAGTGAACATTACGTGTCCTACAGTTGAGAGTATAAGTTTTGGATTATCCCTGTCCCACTCCTGAACATTCTTCTATCCTATGTCTCAGCAGTGGACACCTCTTGTGAAATTCTAAATTTATGCTTTGAGCTCTTACCGTATATGATGTGATTTTTTGTTTATTCTTAGTCTTGGAGTTTGGTGACTCAAATCTACTTTTGTATGTCTTTCACTTGCTTTCAGATGTCTCTCACATTATGTAATGATCTTTAGAGTTGTGGGACCTTGTTGAGATATTGATATTGGATTGACTGTGTTTTGAAATATTCTCTTTCCACTTTCAAAGGAAAAAAAAGTCAAGTTTTTCATAGTATTCTACCTATAGTGATAACTCACTTTATCTTCACTTTGTATAGAGTTTTTCCTAAGCCAGTCCCTTCACTCTGAGGAACACTTCCAAAATCATTTTGAACATTATCATTTTTATTTTTGAAGTTTATAAACTCTGATTGTCATTTTGAAAGTTTAAGGACCTGTCATAAATGCATCTGAGGTCTTTCTTTGAGGATTACTTTGGCGTAATAAGTAAGCTCCTATGTTCCAGCCTTACATGCATGCATTGTTAATGGTTTTAAACAGCTGTTTAATTTGCTTGACTACGTTTTCCACATTATTAGCCTTCTTTTTTTTTATGTTACCCTTGCTGAAGGTTGGATTTCCTTGATCTATTTTTTTTTTACCGTTTATTTATTTTTAGTTTTTAACATTCATTTCCACAAAATTTTGAGTTCCAAATTTTTTCCCTATCTCTCCCCTCTCCCCACCCCATAACACCTGGCATTCTGATTACCCCTTCCCTCAGTATGCCCTCCCTTCTATCACACCCCTCCCTTCCATTATCCTCATCTTCTTTCTTATCTTGTAGGGTAAGATTGATTTCTATATCCCATTACCCATATTTCTTATTTCCCAATTGTGTGCGAAAACAGTTCTCAACATTCATTCCTAAAACTTTGAGTTCCAACTTATCTCCCTCCCTCCCTCCCTCCCTCCCCATCCCCACTGAGAAGACAGGTAACTCAATATAGGCTATGTAGCTGTAGCTTTGCAAAAGACTTCCATTATAGTCATGTTGTGTAAGACTAACTATATTTCCCGCCATCTTATCCTGCCCCCCCATTTATTCCATTCTCTCTTTTGACCTTCTCCCTCCCCAAAAGTGTTTAATTCTAATTAATCCCTCCTCCCATCTGCCCTTCCTTTTGTCATCCCCCCACCCCACTTCTCCCCTTCTCCCTTACTTTCATGTAGTGTAAGATAGATTTTCATACCAAATTGAGTGAGCATGTTATTCCTTCCTTAAGCCAAATGTGAAGAGAGTAAGCTTCACTATTTCCCTCTCACCTCCTCCCTTTTCTCCTCCATTGAAAAAGCTTTTTCTTGCTTCTTTCATTATGAGAGATAATTTGACCCATGCCATTTCTCCCTTTCTCCTTCCACTATATTCCTCTTTCACCCCTTAATTTTATTTTTTAATATCATCCCTTGTTATTCAGTTCACCCTGTGCTCTCTGTCCTTCTATATACATATATATATATATATGATGTAATATATAATATACATATACACACACACACACGCACACACACACATACGGGTGTGTATGTATATCATCCCCCCAACTACCCAGATGTTGAGAAAAGTCTCAAGAGTTACAAATATTATCTTTCCATGTAGGAATGTAAACAGTTCAACTTTAGAAAGTCCCTCATGATTTCTCTTTCCTATTTACCTTTTCATGCTTCTCTTGATTCTTGTGTTTGAAAGTCAGATTTTCTATTCAGTTCTGGTCTTTTCATCAAGAATGCTTGGAAATCCTCTATTTCATTGAATGACCATTTTTCCCCCTGAAGTATTATACTCAGTTTGGCTGGGTAGGTGATTCTTGGTTTTAATCCCAGTTCCTTTGGCTTCTGGAATATCCTATTCCAAGGGCTTCAGTCCCTTAATGTAGAAGCTGCCAGATCCTGTGTTATCCTAATTGTATTTCCATAATACTCGAATTGCTTCTTTCTAGCTGCTTGCAAAATTTTCTCCTTGACCTGGCGAAATATTTGGCTAAAAAAATTTGGCTAAAATATTCGTAGGGGTTTCTCTTTTTGGATCTCTTTCAGGAGGTGATCAGTGGGTTCTTTCAATATTTATTTTGCCCTCTGGTTCTAGGATATCAGGGCAGTTTTCCTTGATAATTTCATGAAAGATGATGTCTAGGATCTTTTTTTGATCATGGCTTTCAGGTAGTCCCATAATTTTTAAATTGTCTCTCCTGGATCTGTTTTCCAGGTGAGTTGTTTTTCCAATGAGATATTTCACATTATCTTCAATTTTTTCATTCTTTTGGTTTTGTTTTGTAATTTCTTGGTTTCTCATAAAGTTATTAGCTTCCAACTGTTCCATTCTAATTTTTAAAGAGCTATTTTCTTCGGTGAACTTTTGAACCTCCTTTTCCATTTGGCTAATTCTGCTTTTTAAAGCATTCTTCTCCTCATTGATTCTTTGCACCTCTTTTGCCAATTGAGTTAGCCTATTTTTAAAGTTGTTATTTTCTTCAGCATTCTTTTTGGGTCTCCTTTAGCAAGCTGTTTACTCACTTTTCAAGCTCTTCCATGTCCTGAGACCATTATATTTTTATTTTGGAAGTACTGGATGCAGAAGCCTTGACTTCCTCTGACAGTATGTATTGTTGTTCCTCATCTGAAAGGATGGAAAAAAAAATACCTGTTCACCAAGAAAGTAACCTTGTATAGTCTTATTTTTTTCCATTTTGGGGGCATTTTCCCAGCCAATTACTTGACTTTTGAATCCTTTGTCAAGAGGAGGATATACTCTGGGGACCAGAAAGTTCTCAGTTCCTCCATGGTGGCACAATCAAGGGAGAGGAGTTTACTCCTTTCCTGGTCCGTGCCCTGGTCTGGGAGCAACCAAAAACTTTTCTGCCCAGAATCTGTGAGTAGTAGAATTCCCTCTCCACAACTGTTTCCAGCTCTTCCAACATTCCTCTTCCTCACCCCAGGGCTGGTGCAGGGCTGAGATGCAGATCAGTTGCTCAGTTCCCTCAGGGGCTTTAGGTGGAGGGCAGGGCTGACACTCAGGACTGAGATTCAGATCAGCTGCTCTTCTCCTAAGGGCTTTTTAGGTGAAGGGCTCCAACAATGGGTGCTGCTGCTGCTGCAGTGACTTATGTTGGTGGGGCCAGACCGTGTTTCCTTTCTGAGATGAGAAAGCTTTCTCACTGACCTTTGAAGCTTTCTTTGGCCCTTGTGGGTTGAGGGATCTAAGAACCGATGCTGCTGCTGGGAATTCCACCCCTGAAGCCTGTTCTGGTCCTGTTCCTGCTGATGCCCAGAGGCCAAGACTGAGCTGGGCTCTGTGGGTTGCGCTCTGCTTCATCCCCAGTGTGATAACCCTTTCCTGTCAGCTTTCCAGGCTACCTTGGGCTGGAAATCTCTTTCACTCTGTCATTTTGTGGTTTCTGCTGCTCTAGACTTTGCTTAAAGTCCTTTTTTACAGGTATTTTGTGGGCTGTGGGGGAAGAGCTAGAGTATGTACATCTTTCTACTCTACCATCTTGACTCCACCCAGATCTATTTTCTAGGTCCATTAGTTTCTCTTGTTTCATCTCAGTCTGTAATTTAGCTGTGATGTGGATTTGTGATGATGGTATATTTCTGTTTGAATTTTAAAAATTCTGTAGGATTACTCCCATTATATTTAAATGTTGATGATGTTTTTAGTCCTTTTATAACATTTATAAATTTAACTTTTTTTTTTTTTTTAGTATTTTTGACTGTTTTTGAAGTCATTAGTTCTTCTTCTTTGATGGCTTCATGATGATCATAGGGTAATAGATTTAGTGCAGAAAGGGACCTTAGAGAACATCTGATCCAATTTCTTCATTTTACAAGTGAGGAAATGGAGTCTCAGAGAGTTAAAATTATATTCCTCAGACCACATAGGTAACAAGAGGCAGATAGATGCCATATCTGAACCAAGATCCTTTGATTCCAAAGTCAATATTTCTTTTTTTTTACTATAAAATGTGTTGTACTTTCTGCCTCTGTAAATCCCCTTTCATGATTCTTGTTGACTTTCCTACTCTTTGGTGTTGTAACACTTCTTAATTACTGGCTTTTTGTTTTTTAAGGATCTGGTCAGAGTTGTTGTATGGTTTCTATTTTCATGCTTACCATCCAGAGAATGTATTTTAGAATTAGATTTCACTTTATTCTCTAGGTCTCAGTTTCCTCACTTGTAATATAAAGGAACTTGACTAGATGACCCCAAAGTGTCTCTTTAATTGTATGATTCCTTGTAACATCTTGAATTGGTAATCAGTCTATCTTCCTTCTAGTCTTCCCCTTTAAACATTATAATTGTTCTCTTCATTTATTTAGCCATTTTTTTAGTACAAAACTAAAGTCAATACTCTCACAGGGGTCTAAAATCAGTTATTCTCTATTGCAGCCTTTCTGTGTGCACTGTACTGGGTGCTCTGAGAGAATCCACAGGCAGTGCAGTATAGAATCTCTAAAAGTTGTTTTCAGGTAACTGGGGGCTCTCGAAAGTAGCAGCTTACTCTTATTGCATTTTCTTTACATTTTTGTCAGTTCCCTGTTATATCCTTTCAATTCTTGTCATCTTGTTCTCTCTGTAGCATTTGACACTACTGACCTGGACATTCTTCTCTCTTTGGGCTTTTGACACCATGATTTCTTGATTTTCTTCTTCCTTTTTTGACCAATCATCTTCAGTTTCCTTTGTATTCGTATCTCATACCCTATGTGTATCACATGGCTTTGTTCATCATCATCATCATCATCTCTATCTTCTTTTTCTTGTTCTCCTCCTTTCTCTCTCTCTCTCTCTCTCTCTCTCTCTCTCTCTCTCTCTCTCTCTCTCTCTCTCTCTCTCTCATCATATTCACAACTAATTATTATCTTTCCTCCCTAAATCCACTCCTCCTCCTAAGACCATTTCTTTACAGAGTAATTACATTCTTCTAGTTCCTGGGTTTGCAGCTTTGGAATCCTCTCTCTTGACTCTCAACCTATCATATCTGGTCAGTTGCCCAGCCTTGTTTAGGCTTTACTGTATACTTGGAATGTTTCCTCTCTTTATCTGTACCTTTTGGAACCCCTAGATCCTTTTAAGACAGCCCAAGGGCCGCTTGATTCAAGAAACCTCCCCTGATTCCCTCAGTTTCTAGCCCACCTAAACAATTTTATATTTATTCTGTATTTACTTATCTGTGTACATGTTGTTTTGCCCAATTTGTCTATAATCTTACCTTGGGGACTATTTCACATTTCTTTTTGTAACCTTAGCACCATAGTGCAATTCTGGCACACAGTAGGCATGTAATAAATACTTGTTGAATTGAATTGAAACTGTATAATAATGGACTAGCCACCTAACTTGTCTGAGCCTCAGTTTTCCTATTTATAAAATAGAGTTGATAGTATTTGAACTATCATATGACTCGTTGTCAGGTATGACATTTTTAAAAACTCTAAAATACTATGTAAGTGTTTTTGTTCATTGTTAGCTCATTTTTGGAGCTTTTTGGCCAGAGTTCAGATAGGACAGGTTGTATCCTGCCATTATTCTTTATAATGAATGTTCTGGGAGCTACTGTACAGGTGGATAAAGGGACTGCATTTTGTAATTGAATAAGAGAATTGGAATGGAAGCTCATCTTTCATGAACTCACTGAAATTTCACCTGGACAAGTAACTCTAGTAGACCAGGTGATAGATTATATGTACCTTGTCCTTTTCCTGCATGGTTTTAATTTCTTCTGCTAGGAGCTCTATATTTTTCAAAACTTTTCATTAATATAATTTGGAGATAGACTGTTGAACATAGTGATATGAATTTAAAGATTTTGTTCTTAATTTTTTATTTTTTGATGTTTTTTCCAGACTACTATAGGTAACATTTCTGTATGTAAAAAGTCTAGTTCCAGTACCATTTGTTTGTATAATTCTCAAGATATTTAAGGATTTGTATTTTTTGGTATGGATATTTTTTTTGTCTTAGCTTATGTAACATAGCAAATATCTGATGTATAATTCTCACTATCTAACCTTATCTTTTAAAATATCTAGTAGATGCTAAAACTTTACAAAGCAGATAGGTGATGCAGTGAATAGAGTACTGGGTCTGTAATCAGGAAGATTTCTCTTCTGAGTTCAAATCTGGCCTCAGACACTTACTAGCTGCGTGACCCTGGGCAAATCACTTAATCATGTTTGCCTCATTTTCCTAATCTGTAAGATGAGCTAGAGGAGGAAACGGCAAACATTCCAGTATCTTTGCCAACAGAACTCCAAATGGGGTCACAAAGAATTGGACACAATAGAAAAACAACTCAACAACAACACGACAGTTTTACAACATGCAGTAATAGGTTATGCAGTTTCCACCATTGCATAAACTGCATCAGTCTTAAAAATAACATTTCTCTAATTTTTGGTAGAAATCTCCTAATCCTTTATTATTATAAGTGGCCTACATTTCTATAAACAAATCCAGCCATTTAATTGATATCTTTTCCAGCATATTGTTAGTTAAGTTGATGCCATCCATGGATACCAAGTGATTCTACTTCCTCATTGACTTGAAAGCCATAAGCTTTCAAGAGTGATAATAATGGTTCAATAGGAGACAGCACCAGAATAGGCTTAAATGGTCTCTCGAGAAGAGGCCACATTTTACAATAGTTATTGTTGATGATGTATTGGTGATGTGCTTTAAAAAGAGAACAGATTTTCATGTGAGCATCAGATTCACTAGTGTTCTCTTGTACTTGGATCTGTTTTACATATTGGACAGTACACACAGAAACTATGAATGTGGACTGTGGCAGAGCCTTTGCCATTGTAAAGGCTGGGTAAATATGGCAGTCCCTTTGGACAGCCATGTCAAGAGCAAGTCAATGCCCTTTATTCCTCTGAGGCTTTCTGGCATGCTCTTTTTACTCCTCAGCCAATATGTTGTTTTCTCAAAGAGTTGTTTTGAATAGTACAAAATACTCAGACTCATAATTGGCCTGTATTTGGAGGGTTCAACGTTTTCTCATTATTTGGCAGTGGGGAAGTGTTGCCTTCTCTTAGGAAAGATGAGTCAGACCTGCATGGGCGAGAGTTGGTAGAGTGCTTTGCTAATACCTGATGAACCACCAGAAAGCAGTTGAGTCGATAATTAAGGAGTTTCTTTGGACCTGGCACTTTCTAGTTTCACTAGGATGTTAGGGCTTCAGCTGCCTTTCTTGACATAACTTTTCCTTTGTTCTTTACATTAATGCAAATTTTTTCTTTTGAAGTTGGTTCAATTTGCATTTTTATTATATTAGACTTCTTATAGCAATATGTTACCAGAAATTTTCCATATCCTCCTAATTAAGGGGTTCTTTTTCCTCTAATTATTTTCTTTCTCAAGCCTCTATAGCAGTTAATTATATTGGAATTTTAATTTTATTCTTAGTATTGTTTTGACTCCCCACATTGCCTTAACTTTTCAGCTTTCACTTTCAGTTGTGGATTAAGGAGATCAAAAATTTCGAACAGACTTTAATTTGCCTCATTCCATTCCACAAGTTCCTTTCCTTCTTCCTTCCTTCCTTCTTTTTTCTTTTAATTGATGTGGTTTTCATGTTTTCCACTGTGTTGTACCCATTAGATATTGATGCATCCTCCAATACCTTTCCACAATTCTTTATAACTTTCTCAAGTTATTTATTCTTTCCTGGTATTTAATGCCTCCTCTTAGGATTAGTTTTAAGTACTTCCACCTTTTTGGTCCTAGAACATAAGTAACTACAGCATCTACTATCATGTTCAAGGCCTTGAAATTAGTCTGTCTGTGTTTCCTGAGAATGTATTCATTTAACATGGTTAAGGCAGATGCCAGCTTTTTTTTATGGTCTGTAAGTTGGATTTGTCAAATCAAACTCAAAGAAGACTTCAAAATTTCATTTTGAGTGTGCCCCTTTCTTCTTCAGAATCATTTGATTCATGTGCATTATTTCAGTAGTAAGTAGCACTTCTGGATTTTGCTTTAAGTGTAGGTTTTCAGTGCTTTCTGATTTTTTAACTTCATATTTAAGTAATTCCTCAATTTTTCTCTTATTTGCATATCATTATTATAGAATGCTATGATACAGTGATGCCTTCATGACCTACTAATTGTGTGTAGGTCCTTGGTGTCTACTTGACATTTTCCCAGATTTTTCAGCTTTCTGAGATTTCTGTGCGACTTGATAGTGATTTTTTTCCCCAATCTCTTCTATTGCCATTAGACTATCAGCTGTCAGTGCTCATTGTTATTAGCTCCTGTCTGCAGTAACCATTTGCCCTCACTCTTCTAATCTACTGCTTCTTATCTGCTGTTGCCTTGGAAATAAAAGAATCAGTCTATTGAAATTGTGCATGAATCAAAACCAGTTGGTTCTAAGAACTTATGAATAAAATGCATCAACTGAAAGGCATCTATTTGAAGGGGTTCTAGGTCTTTTGACATTGATTCCAGATTCTTGATGATGGTTTTGGAGGGGTAGGTTACCAGAAAACCCTGCCTTCAGGAGCACTTCAGTATTAGCAATATTGAAACCTAGATTATAATTCTTTTGCATTCTAGTTTTTTGAAAGATTGTTGGCCTTTTAAACTTTATATCTGATGGATGTATTGCTATTTCTTATAATTTTAGACTTCTGCATTTTAAATTGTGTTAAATGTTTTTCTTTTATTCAAGGTATGAGCATGTTCTTATGGAACCTGACCCAGTACCAGCCTACGCTCTGAAACTGCTAGTAGCTATGACTGAACATAATCCAGTTTTTACCAGGTACTGCAACTTCAGATACCCTTTGCTAGCAGAAATCTTTAGCATTTCCCTTTTATTGACTTGCTCATCCATAAAGTAAAATCTGTGCGTGCTACTAAAAATGATACGGTTCTGAAGTCTGATGTTGAAACAATAAAAGTAGTCATTTTTCACATTTCATGCTTTGTAATAGCTATCATTTAGGCTACTTTGGCTCCTACTTTTATGTTTTTGTCTCTTATTTGTATTTGCCAAATATAAGGAGGAGGCGTGTACAGCTGTCAAAATGGTAGGCTCTTTAAGAAGTTACCATTGATTTCCAAAGGGTCAAATAATACACCAAATGCCAGTAATATTTAGAGCCTTTGTCCTGTATTTATGGGATATCCATTGTCTGAGGTGACTTATTTTGGTGATTGCTGGTTTGTGGAGGGTTCAGCAGCCTTCCACATGAGGTAAGAATACTTTCCAGTTCTTAATTTGAGGCAGCTCTCTGATAACATCCATCTGTTGATGGAACAGTAGTGGCTGACCAGGCCATAGGAAAAACAAAAGTCCATGTAAGGGCAGGGGCAAGTGCCTCAAGTGCCACAGGCTCAAAAGGAAGGGGAAGAAGAGATCTTTGTTCTTGGCTGTGGGGCCTCCTTCAGTGGAGGAGAGATGTGGTCTGCGCAGTTTTTCATTAGAACTGCTAAAGACCAAGAATATCTCCAGTTCCATGTAAAAGTCATCTTATTACCTGCAAATAATAAAACTCTTAGTCATCATCATTTCCCTTTATGTGAGCTTACTCCTTAAAAATGCTTTTGAGAACTTTCCCAGGAATCACAGTCAAACTCACTACCCTTTAGCTGAAAGAATTCCTCTTCCTCTGCTTTTTTGACTTCTCTGATATATGTCGGTTGCTCTCTCCTTCTTCTGACCTCTGAAACTCTTATCTCTGACCTTTGTTTTAGAACTAGAGTCATTTTACTGTACTTCACTGTCTTCTGTTTTGTGTGAGCCTGATCTTGCTAACTAGTCCCTGAATTTCTTGAGCATAGAGATTCAGTTTTGTACACTTCTCTCTACGTTCTGTTGCTTTGCAGCTGTAGAGGATTGAGGAGATGGTGAATCAGTGTTTCTTGATTAATTAAATAAAAGAGGGAATATTGGTCTCTACCCTCAGTCAGTTGTTTGGTGCTTTAACTGATTGCTTTGGCCTCATATGGGGAAAATAGCAAGGAAGAGAGAAAGCTTCCTCTTGTCTGGGGGGTTGGCCCATGTGATGGACCCAGCCCTAATGTGGGAAGAACAGGGGGCTGTCTTATCCACATTGCTCCTGTGCTTCCATGTATGTTTGCGTGGATATACGTGTGTGGACTTCATTAGCATCAATCCTTTTTCCATCAGCAGAGCAGGCAGCCCATCATGCCTTTAGAGAAGGTGCTTGTTTGGGGAAGCCACAGTGGAAGGTAAATACTTTGAGAGCAGGGGCTGACTTGCTTTTTTATTTGTATCCTCACCACTTTGTATATTCATTCATTCATTCCAAAGGTGAGACATTGGAGTAAGTCTTTAGAAGATATGTCTCTTTCTCCCTCCCCTTTCCTTCCTCAGTTTGTACATGTATTCATTCATCTATACATATAAATACATACAGTACACATGTATGTCACATGTATATACACACTGCACTTGTCTATTGTTTGTTGTCTGGGAATAACAAAAGGGTAATAAGTCAGTCAGTCAGTCAACAAGCATTTATTTTTTTTTTTATTAATTTTTTTATTTTTTTTAATGTTTAACAATCACTGC
Source organism: Notamacropus eugenii (assembly GCF_028372415.1). Taxonomy (NCBI): domain Eukaryota; kingdom Metazoa; phylum Chordata; class Mammalia; order Diprotodontia; family Macropodidae; genus Notamacropus; species Notamacropus eugenii. Next base: position 44,781,778 of record NC_092874.1, on the reverse strand, counting down.
CATACAATTGCGATTTTATCCCTCCCCACCCACCCCCCACTACCTCCCTCCCTCCCCACGACTGCATACAATTCTGTATAGATTCTACATATACTTTCCTATTGAGTATATTTTCACTATCGTCATGCTATGTAGTCAGACTAAGATAAATGAAAGAATCCGTATAACAAATCAGAACATGATACACAAACAGATACACATACACATACATGATCTGCTACATTATGTGAGTGACTTCCATATTTCTCTCTCTGAGTGTGGAAGGCTTTTTGCCTTGAGGTCCACCATTGGGATTTTTTTTTTTTTTCAGAAGTTCTTGTGTTATTACAAAAATCTAAGTCTACCAGAAAAAACTCTCACACACTGTGGTTGTTGCTGTGCATAAAGTTCTCCTGGTTCTGCTCCTTTCACTCAGCATCAGGTCATATAAGTCCTTCCAGGCCTCTCTGAAGTCTTCTTGTTCATCATTTCTTATGGCACAATAGTACTCCATTACATTCATATACCATAATTTATTCAGCATTCCCCAATTGATGGACATCCCCTTGACTTCCAGTTTTTGGCAACTACATAGAGTGCTGCTATAAATATTTTTGTACATGTGGGACCCTTTCCCATTTTTATGATCTCTTGGGGATATAGTCCTAGTAGCGATATTGCTGGGTCAAAGGGTATGCACATTTTTGTAGCCCTTTGGGCATAGTTCCAAATTGCTCTCCAGAATGGTTGGATGCGCTCACAGCTCCACCAACAATGAATTAGTGTTCCAACTCTCCCACATCCTCTCCAGCATTTATCATTTTCTTGTTCTGTCATGTTTGCCAATCTTATAGGTGTGATGTGGTACCTCAGAGTTGTTTTGATTTGCATCTCTCTAACCAATAGTGATTTAGAGCATTTTTTCATATGATTATAGATAGCTTTAATTTCTTCCTCTGAAAATTGCCTGTTCATATCCTTTGACCATTTATCAATTGGGGAATGACTTTCAACAAGCATTTATTAAGTGCTTTTATGTACCAAGGACTAGAGCAAAGCTGTGAGAATACAAATATAAGCAGAAAGAAAGGCATTCCCTGCCCTCAATGAAGACAGTGGGGGAAGACAACACATCAGATTGTGCTTGGAGTGGACTGGGGTGAAGGTCCTAAGCACCTGGGCATGGCAGAGAAAGCCCTGAGGAGAGAGGAGTGAAGGAAATCATGGGCTTCCTCATGGCCATACATCTGTCTGCACCAGAGGCAGGCCTTGTTCCTATGACTGCCAGCCCATCCACATTGCCCATTTAATGTTGATTCCTTTATTTTAGGAGGTTGCATCAATAAGGAAGGCGAACTTTGATTTTTTTAAAGTTAGTATTTACTAGTAACGTATGCATTGCTACTCATCATACTTGGAGATGTGTATGTGTGTATCTGTATCCATGCATATGTGAAATGGGCAAACACAAACAACACAAATATGTGTATTTCTGCACAAATATCTGTGTATAGTGTATGCATAGATCACATGTATGTTACATTTCCACATGTTATATACTGTCTCTTCAAAATATATCAGACCCATCAACAAAAATGTTCCTGTCTTTATTATGAAGAAATTATAAGAGCATGGGCTTTTGGGCAGGGTTAGGTGATAGGAGGGAAGTGTATCTGAGGAGGAGTCAGTCAAGGAGGGGCCTTGTGGAATAAATTTCCCATCGTGTGTGTGTGTGTGTGTGTGTGTGTGTGTACACATGCATGGACACAGGACTGGAACTTGGCTCTTTCCAACTTCAGGCATTGTGCTATATCTATCCACCATGCCAGCTAGCTCCTTCTGATTTTGTTGTAAGCTGTTAAAAAGATCACTGCATACCTCTCCAAGGGCTGTATCCCAAAGAGATCATAGAAAAGGGAAAGGACCCACATGTATGTGAAAATAATTATAGCAGCTCTTTTTTGGTGGCCAAGAACTGGAAAGTGAGGGAATGCCCATTGATTGGGCAATGACTGAAAAAGTTGTGGGATATGAATGTAAAGGAGTGCTATCGTGCTATAAAAAATGACAAATAAACGGACTTCAGCAAAACCTAGACAATCTTATGTGAACTGATGCTGAGTGAGGTGAACAGAACAAGGAAAATGTTTTACATAGTAATAGCAACACTGTGTGATGACCAACTTTGATAGACTTAGATTTTCTCAGCAATATGATGATCCAAAACAATTCCAAAAGACTCATGATGGAAAATTCTCTACATCCAGAGAAAGAACTATGGAGTCTGAATGCAGACTGAAACATACTATTTTCACTTTTTTGTCTTTGTGGTTTTTCCCTTTTGTTCTGTTTCTTCTTTCACAACATGACTAATGTAGAAATATATCTAACACAATTGCATATGTATAATTTATATCAGATTGCTTGCCATCTTGGGGAGGAGGAAGGGAAAAAATTTGTAACTCAAAATCTTATAAAAATGAATGTTAAAAACTATCTCTACCTGTAATTGGAAAAAATAAAATTCTATTAATAATAATATTAAAAAATAAAAATAAATCACTGCAGAGCAAAGCTATACATACATATATCCATATGTATCTATATTTATCTCTCTCTCTCTCTCTCTCTCTCTCTCTCTCTCTCTCTCTACATACACGCATATTTAAATCCAGACCTATGATTTCATTAGTATAGGAAATTCCTAGTGTGGAAACCTTAACTCCCAATGTGGTTTGGCATCTACTACGTAATTTATAGTCTGAAAACCTAGTCTTTCTGGCTCACACTCTCACACTCTACCTACCTAACCATCCAGCCTCACAGTTGTCTTTTATGTCTTTCCCTGATGGTAAGCATTGTTCTTCCTCATCTGAAAGGATGGGAGAAGATATCTGTTCACCAAGAAAGTAACCTTCTATAGCCTTATTTTTTTTCCCTTTTTTGGGCATTTTCCCAACCACTTACTTGACTATTGGGTTCTTTGTCAAGACTAGGGTATACTCTGGGAATCTGTAAGATCTCAGTTCCTCCAAGGTGGCACAATCAGGTGTGTACACTGGTCTGGGAGTAGGGATAGATTTTTGTGTCCAGAAGCTTAGCAGTTACCTCTCCACAGCCACCTGGCCTCCAGTTCCACCAAGCCAGCACCAGTGACTGATTTTCAGATAAGCTGTGGAGGCAGGGCCGCCATTCAGTGTGAGATAAAGATCAGCTCCCTCAGGGTCTCTACACTGGGCTGAGGTAATAATCAGCTCCTCAGTACCCCCAAGGTTTTTACGATCTAACAACGGATGCGGGCTGCTGTAGGGGCTGCTGTGGGAACTGCTGCCACCTGCCCAATGTGGCCTCTGTGGCCGCTGCCTGAGGCCGGAGCTGTGGGAAAGCCCTTCTCCCTTCCTGGCCAGCTGAAAAAACCCTGTCACTGACCTTTGATGCCTGTGGGTTGAGGGATCTGTGGACCCACTGATGCTGCTGCTGTGACTGGAGATTCCACCCCCAAGGTGTCCTCCTCCCAGAGCTGCTCCATGCTGCGAGGCCAAGGCTGGGCTGGGCTCCGCTCTGCGTCTGGTGCAACAGATGTTTCCTGTGGGCCTTTCAGGTCACCCTGGGCTGGAAATCTCCTCCACTCTGTTGTTCTCCACTTCTGCTGCTCCAGAATTTGTTGAGAGTCCCTCTCTACAGGTATTTTATTGGCTGTGTGGGGAGAGCCTGCATATATGTGTCTTTCTACTCCACCATCTTGGCTCTGCCCCCATCTTGGCTCCGCCCCCAGCCTCACAGTTGGGATGTTGGATCCAATATTGGAAACAACAAAATTGAGTACATCAAAATAATGTGTAGTTTGTGAGGAAGTGACATTTAACTTTTTGGGGGAGAAGCAGAGAGAGACTGAGTAATAATCAAAACTTTTCTCTGAGAGATAAATGGATGTTACTTGAACATTTTTCTCTTCAGTGGTTGCCTTTTAATATCTACTTACTGGAGAAGAAGATTGTTGTTGTAGAGAATACCTATCAAAAGAAAGGTTTAAATCCTAGACTATCAGCCACAGGGAATAAAAAGTAACATAGGTGTTTTGATGGAGTTTTTTTTTTCCCCAAGAAAACAAAAGTCTGTATGGGGAGAAAGGAACTAAATGATTAGTCCCATCCTATACACATCACATTGAAAACGCTGCTCTTCTCCCTCCTATTGATAGTTAAAATCTCTAGATAATCTTGTAATGTTGACTCTTTGGCCATTATTTCACATCTCCCTGTTTCCCTACATGCACTAGCCGAAAAAAAAAATCCTTAGAAAACCTGAAAGTTGTATTTTTATTTTAGAGAAGACAGGGAAAATTGTGGTACAAATTAGATTGAGCTCTTTAACTAAGGTCAGGTCACATAAAATTTATTGTATAGGGTTTTTTTTTTTCATTTATAAAATGATCTCTAAAATCCTTTTTCAGTTCTAAAACCATATGACTTTTGTTTCTTCTTAACTGCTACCTAGCAAAGTCTTCATTTGGATTCAAGATGGTGTCACATTTAAAAATAAAAATAGGTCTGTGATGCAAAATCTGCTAGATTCATATTTTCTTTTTTCCTTTCTTTTTAAGTAATTAATTTTTTAAAAATTTATTTTTAGTTTTCAACATTCATTTCCATGAGATTTTAAGTTCCAAATTTTCTCCCCATCTCTTCGCTCCCCCACTCCAAACCACCGTGCATTCTGATTACCCCTTCTCCAAATCTGCCCTTGCATCTATCACACCCCTCCCTTTCCTTATCCCCATCTTCACTTTTTCCTTGTAGGGCAAGATAAATTTCCATACTCCCTTACCTGTATTTCTTATTTCCCAATTACATGCAAAAACAATTCTCAACATTCGTTTCTAAAACTTTGAGTTCCACCTTCTCTCTCTTCCTTCCTCCCCACCCATCCCCACTGAGAAGGCGAGCAATTCAATATAGGCCATATATGTGTAGCTTTGCAAAAGACTTCCATAATAGTCATGTTGTGTAAGACTAACTCTATTAATTGCCTTTCATTTATTCTATTCTCTCTTTTGACCTTGTCCCTTCCCCAAAGTGTTTACTTCTAATTACTTCCTCTTCCCATTTGCCCTCCCTTCTGTCATCCTCCCCACCCCACTTGTCCCTTTCTTCCCTACTTTCATGTAGTGTAAGATAGATTTTGATGCCACATTGAGTGTGCATGCTATTCCCTTCTTAAGCCAAATGTGATGAAAGTAAGCTTCACTTTTTCCCTCTCACCTCCTCCATTTTCCCATCCATTGAAAAAGCTTTTTCTTGCCTCTTTTATGAGAGATTGTTTGCCCCATTCCATTTCTCCCTTTCTCCTCCCAATATAAATCTCTCTCATTCCATAATTTTATTTTTTTGGATACCATCCCTTCTTAATCAACTCACCATTCTAAGTCCTTCATTCCCTTAATGTAGGAGCTACTAGATCTTGTGTTATCCTGATTGTATTTCCACAATACTCAAATTGTTTCTTTCTAGCTGCTTGCAATATTTTCTCCTTGACCTGAGAACTCTGAAATTTGGCTAAAATATTCTAGCAGTTTGGCTGGGTAGGTGATTCTTGGTTTTAATCCTAATTCCTTTGACTTCTAGAATATCATATTCCAAGCCCTTCACTCCCTTAATGTAGGAGCTACTAGATCTTGTGTTATCCTGATTGTATTTTCACAATACTGAAATTTCTTCTTTCTAGCTGCTTGCAATATTTTCTCCTTGACCTGGTAACTCTGGAATTTGGCTAAAATATTTCTAGCAGTTTTTCTTTTTTGGATTTCTTTCAGGAAGTGGTCAGTGGATTCTTTCAATTTTTATTTATCCTCTGATTCTAGAATATCAGGGCAATTTTCCTTGATAATTTCATGAAAGATGATGTCTAGGCTCTTTTTTTAACATGGCTTTCAGGTAATCCCATAATTTTTAAATTGTCTCTCCTGAATCTGTTTTCCAGGTCAGTTGTTTTTCCAATGAGATATTTCACATTGTCTTCTATTTTTTCATTGTTTTGGACTTCTTTTCTAATTTCTTGGTTTCTCGTAAAGTCATCAGTTTCCATCTGCTCCATTCTAATTTTTAAAGAACTATTTTCTTCAGTGAGCTTTTGAATCTCCTTTTCCATTTGACTAATTCTGCTTTTTAAAGCATTCTTTTCCTCATTGGCTTTTTGAACCTCTTTTGCCATTTGAGTTAGTCTATTTTTAAGGGTGTTATTTTCTTCAGCATTTTTTGGGGTCTCCTTTAGCAAGGTGTTGACTTGCTTTTCATGATTTTCTTGCATCACTCTCATTTCTCTTCCCAATTTTTCCTCCACCTCTCTTACTTGATTTTCAAAATCCTTTTTGAGCTCTTCCATGGCCTGAGACCATTGCATCTTAATTTTGAAGGTTTTGGATGCAGAAACTTTGACTTTTATGTCTTCCTCTAATGTTATACATTGTCCTTCCTCATCCAAAAGGATGGAAGAAAATACCTGTTCACCAAGAAAGTAGCCTTCTATAGTCTTATTTTTTTTTTTCCTTTTTTGGGGACATTTACCAGCCTGTTACTTGACTTTTGAGTCTTTTGTCAGGTGTTGGTTATATTCTAGGGACCTGTAAGTTCTCAGAGTCTCCAAGGTGGCACAATCAAGGGAGAGGAGTTTGCTCCTCTCTTGGCCTGCACTCTGGTCTGGGAGCAACCACACGCACTCTTTTCTGCCTAGGATCTGTGAGTAGAATTCCTTCTCTAGAGCCTCTAACAGCTCCACCACACCAGCGCTCTTCCTCACCCCAGGGCCGTCATTCAGGTCTGTGACCTAAATTGGCTGCTCAGTTCCTCTAGGGTCTTTAGGCTGAGGGCTCTTAAATCAGACACTGTGCTATTGCAACCATTGCCATCTTGGGGCCACCGGGGCCCGACAGCATTCCCTTCTCACCCAGGTGAAAGAGCTTTCTCACTGACCTTTGGAGCTGCCTTTTGATTTTGTGGGTTGAGCAATCTGGGAACTACAGCTGCTGCTGGGAATTCCATGCCCTGAGACCTGCTCCAGTCCTGTCCCTGCTGGTGCCACACAGCCAAGGCTGGACTGGGCTCCATGGGCTGTGCTCTGCTCCAAGACCTGTGTGATAGACCTTTCCTTTCAGCATTCCAGGCTGCCTTGGACTGGAAATCTCTTTTGCTCTGTCATTTTGTGACTTCTGCTGCTCTAGAATTTGTTTAGAGTCATTTTTTACAGGTAATTTATGGGCTATGGGGGAGAGCTTTTACAGGTCTGTCCTTCTACTCCACCATCTTCCAGATTCACATTTTCTTGAGTATAATAATTCACTTATTTAATCATCACAATTAATCCATATTTAGCTCTATTTAGAAAAAATACATATAGTACTTTATTTTAATTTCTTCCTGCATCAAACATCTTGGCTAAAAAAAATCCTATTGAAAATCCCCTACTCATAGAGGCAACATTTTCTAAGTGTAAATCATGACAAACAACATGTCCTTTATCTTATGGTTATTTTTATTTGATATAAATGATTATTTGTCATTTTTATTACTTTCATTTAAATCTTCCCCAAATATACAAGGCTAATTAACAATTAGCTTTTAAAAATGGTTTTATGATTAAGAAACATTATTATTATTATTAAGTGACACTGTTAAACACTGAGTATGGTACAGTGATTTGAAATGTCCTCATCCCTAGGATCCATATATTTGGGTCGATATAAATGATGTTCATAAATAACTGTTGTATAAAATAATACAAATACCAACCTTTAATAAATATTGAGTTTTTTCTGAGCATGCACATATTTCTCTGTTATCCAAAAGAATACTCATGCCATTTTAGTTCCATGATGGCGTGCTTGCATAGGTTCTAGATAATGGACAATGCTCTTGCACTTTCCCAGTCACCACTGGAGTGAACAGTGTGTTTCTTCTTACTCTTTTTAGCATGATATTTTTATCAATGTTGTCAGATGCTTGTAATGAGTACTAAAACAACATCAAGGTTAACTACTGAACTGGTGCTGAATTATTTAATTTGAAACGGTACAAGCCAAGATTGAAGTGGAGGGAGAGTTGGTGCATGGCTTTTTTGTGTACCTAATGCAGCTTTTGAGCCTGAGATATAACAAAGTATGAATCTTTTCTCTGCCACTTGTGCCAATTTTGGCTTGACAGGTAACACCAAGAAATAAAATTCTCCACCAGCCAGCACCACACTGTGTATATGTTGAACCATCAGTTACAGCAAATGGAGAAATTTTGAATGGTATGGATAAGTTCATTTACCTTGACAGCACATTGGGAATGTACACATAGATGAGGAAGTTGATACACACATTGCCAGAACTAGCTCAGTGTTTGAGAGACTCTGAAGGAAAGTATGGGAGAGAAGAAGTGTTAAACTTCCTGTGAAATTGAAGGTCTACCTCACCATATGCCTATGAAACCTGGACAGTATACCAACACCATGCCAGCAAACTGAACTGCTTCCATTTGAATTGTCTTAGGAATATTCTAAAAATCACCTAGCAAGGTAAGGTACCAGACAATGAGATCCTTTTTCAAGCTGAACTCAAGTATTCAAACTCTACTGCAGAGGGCACAACTCTTGCAGAGAGCCATGTGGTTCAAATGCCAAACATGTTTGCCTAAAATACTATTTTATGAGAACTCACATAAGTCAGACACTCAGGATGGTCAGAAGAAGCAATACAAAGACATACTCAAGGTCTCTCTAAAGAACGTTGGAATCAGTTTTGTGACATGGGAGACACTGGCACAGGATTTTCCAGTATGGCATACCTTCATCAAAGAAGGTTTGCTCTATGAGCAAAACCAAATTATGTTAGCTTAAAAGAAACATGAAATGCACAAATTTAGAGACATCACCCTCCCATACGATCAGGTGGATTTTTTGTGCCCTGCCTGCTATAGAGTCTTCTGGGGTCATATTGGTCCGATCAGCCATAGCTGGAACACACTGTACATTGATGCTGACATTGTGATGTCATTTTGGTCCTTTTCAATCATGAAGGACAAACAGCAATAACAGTATCTCATGACAAAAATGACAAAAAAAAATGAGAACCTGGATTCTGAAGATTTCACTGATTAGGTTAGCACCCTAGTCAGTGTAATACAACTCCTCCTCCATTATGGAAATAGGGTAGCTACAGTTGCAAGGTAGTCCTATTCAAAACCATCATGATGATGAGCTTAACATGGAGGATGTTAATAGTGGAGCAAATGGCATTCCTTAGTGTTTTGTGTCTATAACAAGGCATGATACACCAGAAATTATGCCTAATTATGAAACAAATGCAAAAGAAATACTTATATCTCATGTAATTTGGGGTATATAGACACTCATTTCAAAAAGCTTTTTAGTTTGATGCTATGAATCTAATTGGATCAACCATTTCAAATTATTAGTTAAAATAAGTTAACTAAATTAAATTAATTAAAATAAGCCATTAGGAACAAGTTTTCCTATAATAATTGTTAAAACATTTAGAAACATTTCAGGATACACACAGTATGTGGTAGCCATTGTCATGCTATGAACCAGAATGTTGGTGCTACCAAGAAATGCTTCTAGGATAAGTATTAGACACCACCATTGCAGAATTACCTGGAGAAAGGTATTGAAGACCTGAAGAAAGGCGTTGAAAGGGTACAACAATATTTAACTGACATACACAGTATAAAATTCGAATTCAATATTGCCCAACTACAATAGAATCTAAGAGTGGAATCAAAAAATTACCTGCATGTTAACTATATCAACAACATGTTCACAAAGAAATGTCAAAATAAGTTGCCATCATGCAGATTTATTTGTGGAAATAGAAGAATTTCAGATGGCAATCCAGGATCAGAACATCACCTCAAGCAATCACAGAAGGGTTGTCTTGAAGGAACTGCTTTACCAGCACTTAGCACAGTATCTAGTGCATATTGGGTGCTTAAGAAATGTTTATTGAGTAAGGAACCCTGGATTTGAGGATCCATAAAGGTTACTATGTGAAATGACAGTAATTATATATCTAGAAAGGAATCAAGAAAACAAGCATATATTAGAACTACTAGATGCCTTTAATCATCTGTTGAAAGGAAAACAAGGCTTATGATTAAAGGAGTCAAAGCAACGCAAAGAACAAAATCAACAGTTCAGTATCATTCAAAAAGCTTATTATAGGGGTCAGAGAAGCAAAGAAATCAGAGGAGAGAGAATCCCTAAACAGAGAATGTAAAAATTTTCCAGTCTTCTGGGTAGTCCCAAAGAATTTCAATACAGAAAAACCAAAAATTGGATCAGACACAAAAGAGAAAGCTTAGACACTGTAAATATGATGCATAACAAGGGAACTTCCATAAAAAATTTCTAAAATGGTAGGGTCTTCTAAGAGCCATAACTTTCAACAAAAATGCTTAACATTTTTTTTCAATTTCACATGAATCTGTTAGTGATACATCGCCATTTTCCTTTACTGAGTAAGTTTAATGTCAAATTTATTAACAAAAAGTATCAAATATACCATCAACACAATGCTATTAAGACAATTTTAATAAATTATGCTGTCTTCCATGGAGACAATTTAGGCCTCTAGTGGTTCTGCCTACTTTAAATGCATTATCATTTCTCCAACTAGAACTAAGTATGGTTTCCAGAATTTAGGGAGTCATATCAAAAACATCTTTTTAATCACTACAATGATGATATCAAAGATAAGAACAGCACCTATCTCCTAGGGTTGTTGTGAGGGTCAAATGTGGTAATAATTGTAAAGTGCTTATCACAGTGCCTGACATATAGTAAGTGGCATATAAGTATTAATCATTATTATTATATGAATACACCAAAATGTATTAAATGGATCCTCTGTTTCATGGACTCTTTCTCCATTGATATTAAAATGTCATGGTCTTGGTCAGTGTAAACTTTTTTTTAAACTGATACAAATTATACTGTATTTTGTTGCGTCTCATATCCTAAATACATTTTTAAAAATTGTGGCTTCCATATATTTGTCCCTCCTGGCTCTGAGTGAACCTAAATAATAACAGTTTCTCTTTTGGTCAGCAACTCTGAGGGTCTTCCCCTCGCAGTTTAATTTTTTTTTTATAAAACAGGCTTGACTCCTTTTTTAAAAAAAATTAATTTGTTTTCAGCTTTTTATATTCACTTCCATAAGTCTTAGATTTTCTCTCCCTCTGTCCCCAAGATAGCATGCAATTTTATTAGTGTTCTACACGTACATTCTTATTAACCACATTTTCACATTAGTCATGTTGCATAGAACAATTAAAATGAATGGGAGAAACCATGAGAAAAAACAAAACAAAACATAGAACAAGAGAAAATAGTCAGCTTCATTCTGTGTTCTGATTCCATAGTTCTTTCTTTGGATGTGGATTTCATTTTGAGTCAACAGTTCTTTGGGAATGTTTTAGGTTTCTGCATTGCTGTGAAGGGTTAGGTCTGCCAGAAACACAGTTGGTGATACTGTGTACGGTGTTCTCCTCATTCTGCCCATTTCACTCGGCATCAGTTCATATAAGTCCTTCCAGCCCTCCTGTCCATCATTTCTTATAGCACAATAGTATTCTATTACATTCATATACCACCATTTGTTTACTCTCATCTGATTTAATTCAAGGAGGGAACAACAAACTGAGTTAAGTATAGAAATCTAACTACCTCTGTAGGCAGTAGGAGGGGAAGGGAGAAAGAAAAGGGAGGGGAAGCTAAAAGGGAGGGAAAAAGTCATAAGGGTAAAGGGGAGTAAAAGGGAGGGTGACTGAAAGAAGGAAGGGAATACTGAGGGAAGCAGTGGTCAAAAATTAAAACTTGTGGAGGGGAAGGGAGAAGGAAAACCAAAAGCACAAATGGGGGGAAAGGGGATGGAGGGAAAGACACAGGTAGTAATCATAACTGTGAATGGGATGAGCTGTCCTATAAAACGGAGATGGATAGCAGAATGGATTAAAAACCACAATCCAACAATATGTTGTTTACAAGAAACACATTTGAAACAGGGGGATACACAAAGGGTAAAGGTAAAAGATTGGAGTAGAATATATTGTGCTTCAACTGATGTAAAAAGAGCAGGGGTAGCAATCCTAATCTCAGACAAAGCAAAAGGAGAAATAGATCTAATCAAAAGAGTTAAAGAAGGAAAGTATATCTTGCTAAAAGGCACCATAGACAATGAAGCAGTATCATTAATAAAATTATGCTCCAAGTGGTATAACATCCAAATTCTTAGAGAAAAAGTTTAGGGAGTTACAGGAAGACATAGACAGCAGAACTATACTAGTGGGGGACCTCAACCTCCTCCTCTCTCAACTTGATAAATCTAACCTCAAAACAAACAAGAAAGAAGATAAGGAGGCGAATAAAACTCTGGATAAGGTAGATATGATAGATCTCTGGAGAAAATTGAATGGGGATAGAAAGAAATATCTTTTTCTCAGCATTATTTGGCACATATACAAAAATTGACCCTATACTGGGGCATAAAATCCTCACAATCCAGTGCAGAATGGCAGAGATAGTCAATGAATCCTTCTCAGATCATAATGCAATAAAAATTATATGTAATAAAAGACCATGGAAAGATAGACCAGTGATTAATTGGAAACTAAATAATCTAATCCTGAAGAATGAGTGGGTTAAATAACAAGTTATAGAAACAATCACCAACTTTATTCAAGAGAATGACAATAATGAGACAACCTACCAAATCTTATGGGATACTGCAAAAACAGTTCTTAGGGGATGTTTCATCTCTTTGAATACCTACTTGAAAATAAAAGAGGAGATCAGTGCCTTGGGTATGCTGCTGAAAAGGCTAGAAAAAGAAGAAATTGAAAATCCTCAAGTAAATACCAAATTAGAAATATTGAAAATAAAAGGATAAATTAATAAAATTGAAATTAAGAAAACTATTGAACTAATAAAACTAAGAGTTGGTTTTATGAAAAAAAAAGCCAATAAAATTGATAAATCTTTGGCCAATTTGATTGAAAAAAGAAGAAAATTCAGTTACCAATATAAAAAATGAAAAGGGTGAACTATTCTCCAATGAAGAAGAAATTAAAACAGTAATTAGAATTTACTTTGCCCAACTGTATGCTCATAAATTCAACAATCTAAATGAGATGGATGATTATTTTAAAAAATATAAATTGCCCAGATTAACAGAAGAGGAATTTGAATACTTAACCCCATTTCAGTAAAAGAAATTGAACAAACCATCACTGAACTCCTTAGGAAAAAATTTCCAGGGCCGAATGGATTTATAAGTGATTTCCATCAAACATTTCAAGAACAGTTAATTCCAATACTATATATACTATTTCGGGAAATTGGAGAAGAAGGAGTCCTCCAAAATTCTTTTTATGATACAAATATTGTTCTGATGTCTAAACCAAAATGAGCCAATACAGAGAAAGAAAATTATAAACCAATTTGTCTAATGAATATAGATTGAAAAATTTTAAATAAGATTTTATAAAAAAAATACAGCAACTTATTACAAGAATAATACATTATGAGCAGGTTGGATTTATACCAGGAATTCAGGACTTGTTCAATATCAGGAAAATTATTAGCATTATTGATCATATCAACAACTAAACTAACAGAAACCAGATGATTATCTTAGTAGATACAAAAAAAGTTTTTCTATTGAAAAGCTCATTTCTATTGAAAACCTTGGAGAGCATAGGAATAAATGAAATTTTCTATAAAACAATAATCAGTGTCTACCTAAAACCTTCAGCAAGCATAATATGCAATGAGAATAAGCTAGATGCATTTCCAGTGAGCTCAGGGGTGAAACAAGGATGTCCATTATCACCACTGTACTAGAAGTATTAGCTGTAGCAATAAGAGAAGAAAAAGAAATTGAAGGAATTAGAATAGGCAAAGAAGAAACTAAGTTATCACTCTTTGCAGATGATATGATATACTTAGAGAATCTCAGAGAAGTAAAAAACTACTTGAAATAATAAACAACTTCGGCAAAGTTGCAGGTTACAAAATAAACCCAGATAAATCATCTGCATTTCTGTATGTTACTAACAAAGCCCAACTTTTGTGTTCATCCTTCATTGCCAAAGAAGACCATGCCATCAGAGAAATAATGACATGACTTGCACTTGACTTTGTTTTGAGTGAGGGAGGGTTGTGCAGGTCACCAGCCTCACTTCTTCTCCAGAGCCATCTGAATCCAGTCACCAGATATTCATAAGGATGACTGGAGATGACCCAGGATGAGGCAATTGGGGTTGAGTGACTTGCCCAAAGTCACACAGCTAGTGAGTGTCAAGTGTCTGAGGGGAGATTTGAACTCAGGTCCTCCTGACTCCTGCACTGATGCTCTATCCAACGTACCACCTAGCTGCCCCAACAAAACCCAATAGCAATAGATTGAAAGAGAAATCCCATTCAAAGCTAAGACAGACATAAAATATCTGGGAGTCTCCCTGCCAAAATAAACTGAGAGACTATATGAACACAATTACAAAACACTTTTTGCACAAATAATGTCATATCTAAGTAAGTGGAAAAACACCAGCTGCTCATGGGTAGGCCAAGTCAATATAATAAAACTGACAATTCTACCTAAATTAATTTACTATTTCAGTGCCATCCCAATCATACTATCAGATAATTATTTTGTAGAGCTAGAAAAAATATCAAAATTCATCTGGAAGAACAAAAGGTCCAGAATATCAAGAGAATTAATAAAAAGAAATGCTCGGGAAGGTGGCCTACCTCTACCAGATCTCAAATTGTATTATAAAGCAGCAGTCATCAAAACCACTTGGCACTGGCTATGAAACAGAGGGGTAGACCAGTGGAATAAGTTAGGTACTCAAGACATAGTAGTCAATGAATATAGCAATCTACTGTTTGATAAACCCAAGGACCCCAGCTTCTGGGATAAGAACTCACTGTTTGACAAAAATTGCTGGGAAAACTGGTTAACAGTGTGGCACAAACTGGGCGTAAACCAATGCCCGACACCACATACAGGAATAAAGTCCAAATGGATACATGACCTAGGTATAAAGATTGATACTATAAAGAAATTAGTGGAGCAAGAAATAATGTATTTATCAGAGTTATGAAGAATGGAGAAATTTTTCACTAAACAAGAGATAGAAAACATTATAAAGTGCAAAATGGATAATTTTGATTACATTAAATTGAAAAGTTTTTGCACAAAAAAACCTAATGCAACCAAGATTTGGAGGTAAGGAGAAAACTGGGAAAGAATTTTTGCAACTACTGTCTGTGATAAAGGCCTTGTTTCTGAAATATATAGAGAACTGAGTCAAATGTACAAGAATACAAATCATTCCCCAATTGATAAATAATCAGGGGATATGAATAGGCAGTTTGCAGAGGAAGAAATTAAAGCTGTGTGTAGTCACATGAAAAAATGGCCTAAATCACTGTTGATTAGAGAGATTCACATGAAAACAACTCTGAGGTATCACATCACACCTCTCAGATTTGTTAACATGACAAAACAGGATGATAAACGTTAGAGATGGTGTGGGAGAGTTGGAATACTTATTCATTGCTGGTGGAACTGTGAGCTGATCCAGCCATTCTAGAGAGCAATTTGAAGGTAGGCCCAAAGGGTTACAAAAATGTGCATACCCTTTGACCTGGCAATACTGCTTCAATGACTGTATCACCAAAGGATCATAGAAATGGGAAAGGGTCCCACATGCACAAAAATATTTATAGCAGTTCTCTTTGTGGTGGCCAAAAACTGGCAATCAAGAGGTGGCCCATCAATGGGGAATGGCTGAATAAATTGTGGTATATGAATGTAATGGAATACTATTGTGCTATAAGAAATAATAAACAGGAAGACTTCAGAGAGACCTGGAAGGACCTATATGAACTGATGCTGAGTGAAAGGAGAAGAAATAGAAGAACTTTGTACACAGCAACAACCATAGTGTGCGAGGAATTTTTCGGGTAGACTTAGTCTTTCATTGCAATGGAAGGACTTAAAAAATTCCCGATAGAGTCTTGAGGCAAAATGCCTTCCACATCCAGAGGAAGAACTATGGAATTTGATTGCAGAATGAAGCAGATCATTTTCTTTTGTATTATGTTTTGTTTTGTTTTATTTCTCTCATTCATTTTAATTCTTCTATGCCACATGACTAAGGTGAAAATGTATTTAATAGGAATGTTTGTGTAGAACCTCTGTACAATTATATGCAGTCTCAGGGATGGAGTGGAGAGGGAAGGGAAAAAAATCTAAGATATATGGAAGTTATAGTAGAGCACTGAAAACAAATAAAATAATTTAATTAAAAATGCATATGGCACTGTCAACATTTTCTTTGTAATTCACATATGTGTAATGATAAAATCTCTTGAAAATTTGACATTTTTGGGTGAGTGACAAGAGGACTTGAGTAGAGTGACCAAGTCTTCAGATCACATCCAGGGTCCTTCAAGACTGGTGTATATGGATGAGACAGTGAGTTACTTTTTTAAAAAATGCATTTTATTTTTTTTAATTTAAATTTATTTAACTTTTAACATTCATTTTCACAAAATTTTGGGTTACAAATTTTCTCCCCATTTGTCCCCTTCCCCCACCCCAAAACACCAAGCATTCTAATCGCCCTGTCACCAGTCTGCCCTCTCTTCTATCATCCCTCCCTTCCCTTGTCCCCATCTTCTCTTTTGTCCTGTAGGGCCAGATAACTTTCTATACCCCATTGCCTGTATTTCTTATTTCCTAGTAGCAAGAACAGTACTCGACAGTTGTTCCTAAAGCTTTGACTTCCAACTTCTCTTCATCACTCCCTCCCCACCCATTCCCTTTGGGAAGGCAAGCAATTCAATATAGGCCATATCTGTGTTGTTTTGCAAATGACTTTCCCTTCATCCTATCCTGCCCCCCATTGCTTCTGTTCTCTCTTTTGATCCTGTCCCTCCCCAAGAGTGTTGACTTCAAATTGCTCGCTCCTCCCATTGCCCTCCCTTCCATCATCCCCCCCACTCTGCTTATCCCCTTCTCCCCCACTTTTCTGTATTGTAAAATAGGTTTTCATACCAAAATGAGTGTGCATTTTATTCCTTCCTCTAGTCAAATGTGATGAGAGTAAACTTCATGTTTTTCTCTCACCTCCCCTCTTTTTCTCTCCACTAAAAAGTCTTTTGCTTGCCTCTTTTGTGAGAGATAATTTGCCCCATTCCATTTCTCCCTTTCTCCTCCCAATATATTTCTCTCTCACTGCTTAATTTCATTTTTTAAGATATGATCCCATCCTATTCAATTCACTCTGCTCTGTGTGTGTGTGTGTGTGTGTGTGTGCTTGTGTATGTGTAATCCTACCAACTACCCAAATACTGAAAAGTCTCAAGAGTTACAAATATTGTCTTTCCATGTAGGAATGTAAACAGTTCAACTTTTGTAAAGTCCCTTATGACTTCTCTTTGCTGTCAACTTTTTCATGCTTCTCTTCATTCTTGTGTTTGAAAGTCAAATTTTCTTTTCAGCTCTGGTCTTTTCATCAGGAATGCTTGCAAGTCCTCTATTTCATTGAAAGACCATTTTTCCCACCGAAGTATTATACTCAGTTTTGCTGGGTAGGTGATTCTTGGTTTTAGTCCTAGTTCCTTTGACTTCTGGAATATCCTATTCCAGGCCCTTTGATCCCTTAATGTAGAAGCTGCTAGATCTTGTGTTCTCCTGATTGTATTTCCACAATACTTCAATTGTTTCTTTCTAGGTGCTTGCAATATTTTCTCCTTGACTAGGGAACTCTGGAATTTGGCCACAATGTTCCTAGGAGTTTCTCTTTTTGGATCTCTTTCAGGTGGTGATCTGTGGATTCCTTGAATACTTATTTTGCCCTCTGGTTCTAGAATCTCAGGGCAGTTTTCCTTGATAATTTCATGAAAAATGATGTCTAGGCTCTTTTTTTTGATCATGGCTTTCAGGTAGTCCCCTAATTTTTAACTTGTCTCTCCTGGATCTATTTTCCAGGTCAGTTGTTTTTCCAATGAGATATTTCACATGATCTTCCATTTTTTCATTCTTTTGGTTTTGTTTTGTGATTTCTTGGTTTCTCCTAAAGTCATTAGCCTCCATCTGTTCCATTCTAATTTTGAAAGAACTATTTTCTTCAGTGAGCTTTTGAACCTCCTTTTCCATTTGGCTAATTCTGGTTTTGAAAGCATTCTTCTCCTCATTGGCTTTTTGAACCTCTTTTGCCAATTGAGTTAGCCTATTTTTCAAGGTGTTATTTTCTTCAGCATTTTTTTGGGTCTCCTTTAGCAAGGTGTTGACCTGCTTTTTGTGATTTTCTTGCGTCTCTCTCATTTCTCTTCCCAGTTTTTCCTCCACCTCTCTTACTTGATTTTCAAAATCCTTTTTAAGCTCTTCCATGGCCTGAGCCCACTGAATATTTATTTTGAGTGTTTGGGATAGAGAAGCCTTGACTTCTATGTCTTTCCCTGATGGTAAGCATTGTTCTTCCTCATCTGAAAGGATGGGAGAAGATATCTGTTCACCAAGAAAGTAACCTTCTATGGTCTTATTTTTTTCCCCTTTTTTTGGGCATTTTCCCAACCAGTTACTTGACTTTTGGGTCCTTTGTCAAGAATAGGGTACACTCTGGGAA
The DNA here is from genome assembly GCF_028372415.1 of Notamacropus eugenii. Taxonomy (NCBI): domain Eukaryota; kingdom Metazoa; phylum Chordata; class Mammalia; order Diprotodontia; family Macropodidae; genus Notamacropus; species Notamacropus eugenii. The sequence goes on along the minus strand of NC_092874.1, from coordinate 44,763,104 downwards.
TCTGTGAGATCTCAGTTCCTCCAAGGTGATACGATCAAGCATGTACTAGTCTGGATGCAGAGAGGGATTTTTATGTCCAGAATCTTAGCAATTACCTCTTCACAGACACCTAGCCTCTATTTCCGCCAAGTCAGCACTGGGGATTGATTTTCAGATAAGCTGGATAGGCAGTGCCGCCATTCAGTGTGAGACAAAGACCAGCTCAGCTAGGGCCTCCACTAAAGGGTGAGGTAAGAGTCAGCTCTTCAGTGCCCCCAGGGGTTTTTATGCTCCAACAAGGAGCGGTCTGTATGGGCTGCTGTGCACCCTCTGTGGCTGCTGCCTGCTGCAGGAGCTATGGGAAGGCCCTTCTCCCTTCCTGGACAGCTGATAAAACCCCTTCACTGACCTTTGGTGCCTGTGTGTTGAGGGATCTGAGGCCCTGGTGCTGCGACTGGAGATTCCGCCCCAACGTGTCTTCCTCCCAGAGTCTCGTCGCGTGGTGCCGCTTGGCCAAGGCTGGGCTGGGCTGTGTCCTCGGCTCTGAGTCCTGCGCAACCAATGTTTCTGTGGGCCTTTCAGGTCACCGTGGGCTGGAAATCTCCTCCACTCTGTTGTTCTCCACTTCTGCTGCTCCAGAATTTGTTGAGAGTCCCTCTCTACAGGTATTTTGTGGGCTGTGTCGGATCTCAGTTCTGAGTGGTGATCCTGGGGTGAGGAGGAGCAGTGCCATGATCGAGCTCATGGAGGCTCTCGGAAGGCAACCCTACTCACAGATCCTGGGCAGAAAAGCTTGTGGTTGCTCCCAGAGCAGAAAGCAGGCCAGCAGAGGAGTAAACTTCTTTCCCTTGATTGTGCCATGTTGGAGGTCCCTAGAGTATATCCTCCACTTGATAAAAGACTCAAAAGTCAAGAAACAGGCTGGGAAAATGCCCCCCAAAAAAGGAAAAAAAAATAAGACTATAGAAAGCTACTTTCTTGGTGAACAGGTATTTTCTTCCATCCTTTTGGATGAGGAAGGACAATGTATAACATTAGAGGAAGACATAAAAGTCAAAGTTTCTGCATCCAAAACCTTCAAAATTAATATGCAGTGGTCTCAGGCCATGGAAGAGCTCAAAAAGGATTTTGAAAATCAAGTAAGAGAGGTGGAGGACAAATTGGGAAGAGAAATGAGAGTCATGGAAGAAAATCATGAAAAGCAAGTCAACAATTTGCTAAAGGAGACCCCAAAAATGCTGAAGAAAATAACATCTTTAAAAATAGATTAACCCAAATGGCAAAAGAGGTCCAAAAAGCCAATGAGGAGAAGAATGCTTTAAAAAGCAGAGTTAACCATATGGAAAACAAGGTTCAAAAGCTTACTCAAGAAATAGTTCTTTAAAAATTAGAATGGAGTAGATGGAAGCTAATGACTTTATGAGAAAACAAGAAATTAGAAAAGAAGTCCAAAACAATGAAAAAATAGAAGACAATGTGTAACATCTCATTGGAAAAACAACTGACATTGAAAATAGAAACAGGAAGAGACAATTTTAAATTTATGGCACTACCTGAAAGTCATGATCAATAAAAGACATTATCTTTCATTAAATTCATTTCATTAAATTATCAAGGAAAACTGCCCTGATACTCTAGAATCTGACGATAAAAAGATATTCTAAAAATCCTCTTATCACCTCCTGAAAGAGATCCAAAAAGAGAAACTCCTAGGAGCATTGTAGCCAAATTCCAGAGTTCCTAGATCAAGTAGAAAATACTGCAAGCAGACAGTAACAGACAATTTGAGTATTGTGGAAATATAGTCAAGATAGCACAAGATCTAGCAGCTTCTACATTAAGGGATCAGAGGGCTTGGAATATGATATTCTGGAAGTCAAAGGACCTAGGATTAAAACCTAGAATCACCTACCTAGCAAAACTGAGTATCATACTTAAGGTGAAAAAGTTGTCATTCAATGAAATAGAGGACTTTCAAGCATTCTTTGATGAAAAGACCAAACCTGAATAGAAAATTTACATTTTACACGCAAGTATCAGTGAAGCATGAAAATGTAAACAGGAAAGGGAAATCATAAGACACTTACTGAAGTCGAACTGTTTACATTCCTGTATGGAAACATATTTGCCACTCTTGAGGCTTTTCTCAGTATTTGTGAAGTTGGAGGGATTATATACATATAGACAAAGGGCACAGGTTGAGTTGAGTAGGAAGCAATGATATATAAAAAAATAAAATTAAGGGGCGAGAGAGGAATATATTGGGAGGAGAAATGGAGAAATGGAATGGGGCAAATTATTTCTCACAAAAGCGGCGAGAAACAGCTTTTTCAGTGGAGGGGAAAAGGGGAAGGTGAGAGGCAAAAAGTGTAACTTACTCTCATCATATTTGGCTTAAGAAGGGAATAGCATGCACACTCAATTTGCTATCAAAATCTGTCTTACACTACAGAAAAGTAGGGGAGAATACGATAAGTGGGGTATGGAGGGCATCATAGAAGGGAGAGCAAATAGGAGGAGGGAGTAATTAGAAGTAAATAGTTTTGGGGAGGGACAAGGTCAAAAGAGAGAATAGAATCAATGGAAGGCAAGATAGGATGGAGGGAAATATAGTTAGTCTTTCACAACATGATTTTTCTGGAAGTCTTTTGCCCAACTATGCACATATAACCTATATTGAATTGCTTGACTTCTCAGTTGAGAGGGAGGAAGAGAGAGAAGTAGGAACTCAAAGTTTTAAAAACAAATCTTAAAAGTTGTTTTTACATGCAACTGGGAAATAAGAAATATTGGTAATGGGGTATAGAAATCTATCTTGCCCTACAAGAAAAAGTGAGGAGATGGGAATAAGGTAAGGGAGAGGTGTGATAGAAGGGAGAGTAGATTGGGGGAAGGGGTAATCAAAATGCCTGGTGTCTTGGGGGTGGAGAGGAGAGATGGGGAGAAAATTTGGAACTCAAAATCTTGTGGAAATGAATGTTGCTAACTAAAATTAAATAAATAAGTTTTTAAAAATTGATGACCAAGCAAGTTGGGGGTGACACTGTGGCTCTTTCAGAGCATTCAGAGGCCAGTTTAGAGGAACTCAGAGGACCTTAGAGATCATCTAGTCAAACCACTTATTTTTGTAAATGAAGACACTGATGTACATGGGAGGTTAAATGATTTGCCATAGGTAGCAAGTGGTAGGGTTAGCGTTTGAATATGTCTTTTTATTCTAAATTCAATGATCTTTCCCCTCTACCTCACTGTTTTTCATTCCCATAAATACCTCTTAGCATATCTGCTATCTGCTGTAACTCACAGATCAGTAAACTCACAGTTTGGCTGCTGATTACCTGAGTCCTGGACCCTGTGAATACTCAGCCAACATTAACAAAGGGAAAGTTAATACACTTTCCTGAGGCAGTGGTGATTATATCACTTCTCTAAGGATTAAACTGTATCACAATTTAAGTAGCAGGATATACTGGTTTGCTTAAAGCAGTTTATAATATATTTATGGTAGGGCAAGTCTTGGTTATAAACATGTTGAATGTTAATTAAAATAATTTGCTCTGTACTATATTGAGATTGGTAATTAAAGTAGAATACAACAAGAAAAGAAATCTTGAGCTAATGAAATTAATCTCTGGACAATTGAAATATTGTATTTGGATTGAATGTTCTCCCTTTTTAATTATTTTTGAGAGATTGTACTTGTTTAAGAAATTGCTAGAGAAACCGAACTCCTGAACTTATACTAGAAGTAAAGAGAGGAGTAGCAGAAAGTGGATCTGATTTCACCTGTTGGGTCTCTTTTGCCTCAAGAGCAACATAATTAGATATTTTATGTTTTGTCTGATAATTAAATTTAATATGGGAGTTGTATTTGTTCAGGCAGAATTGTCTAAAAATGTAATATACGAATAGATATTTTTCTTTGTCCTTTTACACATTTCCTATGATGGCTACAGTGAATTGTAGTGAATAATCTAGAGGTGATGTGTGATTTTGCCAAGTTCTTTAACTGTTATTTAAAGGAAATATATTCTCTTTGCTCTTTATTTGCTTATAATTATTCAGAATTTGGTTATCATAATAATTATAATTATAAATAACGTCCTATGATTTTAAACATGCCACATATTGAGGTTTCCTTGGTTTTTCTGGAGCATAGGTTTTCGACCTGGAGGCTGTGACCTTTTTTCTTTATCTTTTGCTAATTATATTTCACTGTAATATTTTTCCTTTGTAATTCCATGTATTTTATTTTATGCATCTAAAAACATTATTCTAAGGAGTCCGTATACTTGTCCAGACATCAAAGGGAAACATGCTATATAAAAAGGTTAATCATGCCTCTTCTATGATATTTTGAAGTCATCATAATCGACATGTGCTTTTGACTGTAATGAGTACAATTCTGTTACTAATGGGTTTCTGAAGGATGGTTTCTCAAGTGGTTTACTCTCATAAAGTGGTAGAGGAACCTTTACTCCTCTCATACTTGTGTCTTACTTTAATCCCCTGTGTATACAGAGAACAGGTACATCAGAATACATTTGTCAACTGTACACATATTATTCTCTAATGAGAAGTAGTAACTCACATTGCTAAGACTCCAAAATATCTCAACATTGTATGTCTTCATTTTTATAGGATGTGGGAAATTTTTATACATGGTAGAATTATTTAGAGAACAATTAAACCCTCTCTCTGCCATCTCCCTGCCTTTGCTCTGGCTATCCCCTGCCCTTGAATCCACTCCTTTCTCCCCTCCAGCTCTTAGAACCTTTAATATTCTTAAAGACACGGCTCAAAAATCACGTTTTACATGAGTCCTTTCCTTGTGGCCCCACCTGTTTCTACCTCCCCCCTTCCAGTTATAATTTATGTGTCCTGAATATACCTATTTCTGTTCATGCCATCTCCTGCAATGGAACGTCAGTTTCTCAGGGGCAAGTGCTATTTAACTTTTTGCTTCTCACAGTGTTTGGTACATGGTAGATGCTTCCAAAATGCTTGTTGATTGGCAGAGCCATCCTGTCCTAAATTGAAAAGATCAGAAGCCCTTAAGATTATTAAAGAGGCGTTTGTGCCACATGTAATCAAGAACATTTTCATCATAGATTCTGGAAAGGAAGCTTTGACCTTTTTTAAAAAAAATTAATTTGGGACCCAACTGAGCAGAAACAGCTATTCAGACCCACTGACCTCTGGTGACCAAGAGCTCCCCCTGATCTTCTCGGGAAGGTTCATATCTGGCAGTCTCTCTCTGGTTCTGGTTACATATTCCCCCCAGGAAATGTCTCCATATCTTCGTCCAGTTTGCCAAGTAGACTTCTTTTTTTCCCAATCAAGAAAAGAATATATAGTCAGTGTAATGTTGGTTTGCATTGATTACTTGTGTCATTTCTTATTATAAACTGTTAAACTGAATATCTTGCTAGTTTGGATGGTGATCCTGGAGTATGATTACCACTACGCATGTTGACCATTCAGACTTAAGATCTGCAGTGGTAGAAGGATAAATCCTGAAAAACAAAGAACAGAAAATGTTAGGCCTTCCTTCTCTGTCATTGTTTCTTGGTGTTCACCCTTCTCACTCACACTAAAACCTCTCTCTCTCTCTTTCTCTCTTTCTCTTTCTCTCTCTCTCTCTCTCTCTCCATCTCCATCTCCATCTCCATCTCCATCTCCATCTCCATCTCCATCTCTTTCTTCCTCCCTCTCTCCTTCCTTTCCTCTAGCTTTCTCTTCTGTTCTTGTCAGTGGGGAAAGTCTAGAAAATCTGGATTGAATTCCTTTTTGTGCCACATATTGGTTATGTGACCCTGAGCTAATCATTTAACCTTTTAACACCCCAGGCAAATCTCTAAGATTATATATTACAGAAGTTTCCCATCTGTATTGGAAGAGATTTTTTTTCCACTGGGAATTCCCTACCTGTGAAATCATTGGCCTTGAACACACACACACACACACACACACACACACACACACTACATACACACCACACACACAGAGTAATGGTAGATTCCAAGGAACTTGAATTCAGGAGAACTCTGATCTTGAATCTCAGTTCTCACACAGACTTGTGACTTAGTTCCTCTCTAAGCTTCAATTTCCTCCTTTTAAATGAGGGTAACAATATTTGCATTATCTACCTCACAGAGCAATGAGGAGAGAATTTTATAAACTTTAAATAATTATATAAATATATGTTAATTATCCTTAAGGTATCCAGGGGGAGAAGGAGGGGTAGAATTTAGAATTCAAAATGTTAAATAAAAATGTTTAAAAACTGGAAAAAAACCAGGTCAGGTCCAAGCTGAGTCCAACATTTTCTAAATATTAAGAGGAAGTAGTGTAGCCCAGCTTCCCCTATAAGTCCTCCAGCAACAATCTAGGAAGAATGCCAGAGAGATCTCTTGAGCTGTGGACTGTTGAACCACTGTGAGCTAAGTTGATTGGTGCCTTCCGTATCAATATTGGTTGGCCCCTGTCTAGCCCAATTTGGGGCGGAGGTCAGGTGTGCAACAGTTTGGCCAAGGAGAGATGAACCAACCTCGGTCAAGAACAATAGGTCAAACTTTAGTGCTAGTCAGAATGAAACTGGACCTATGCGTAGACTGCCGTTTTGGCCTGGGCAAAATAGAGAGAATTAGTCTTTTTTCAAAAGATGAGGATTTTAGCAGTTATCACTTTAAAGGAGCAATAAACATGTAAAGAGATACTCTAAAAGACAAAGGTCTACAATTTTAGCGAGCAAAACTAAGAACCATCTAAAATGGAAATTAAAAAATGGATCTTCAGTGAAATAAATGATTTTCAAATATTCCTGATGAAAAAAACTAGAGCTGAAAAGGACCTTGAAATAGAAATATGGAAGTCAAGAGAGCAATAAAAAAATAGCAAGTGAACAATCAGAAGGGATAACAAGTGAACAATCAATCAGAAGGGATTTTATAAGGATAAACTGTTAAAAAAGCTAATGGAGAGGAAAGATGTTAAAATTTCTTTTAGAATGCTGTTGTCACAAGGGGTCATAAGGAGTCAATGAAGAAAGACTATTAATAGTTTTGTTATGTCTTGAAGATGTTGTAAGAATAAAAGTGGGGAAGATGGCGGAGTAGAAAGATACACAGATGCTTAGCTCTTACCCCACAGCCCATAAAATACCTGTAAAGAAGAACTCCCAACAAATTCTAGAGCAGCAGAAGCCACAGAACAATGGAGTGGAGGAGATTTCTGTCTCAGAGAGACCTGAAAGACTGCTGGGAAAGGTCTGTTGCGCACAGGACATGGAGCAGAACCCAGCCCTGCCTTGGCCACACAGGCTTCAGGGACAGAATCTCCAGCAGCAGCGCAGGTCCCTCAACCCACAGGCACCAAAGGTCAGTGAGAGAGTCTTTTTGGCTGGCTGATAAGGGAGTGGAGTGTCCCCATAACTCAGGCCCCCTCAGGAGACAGCAGCAGAGGCGGCAGAGGAGGCGGTAGTGGACAAGGGCTCCCAAAGCAGGCAGGAGCTCGAATCCATTGTTGAAGGTCTCCTCATAAACCCCTTGAGGGAACTGAACCCAGTGTAGCGGCCCTTCCCCCACCTGAGCAGCTGAACTTAATCTCACACAGAATAGCAGCTCTGCCCCCACCAAAAGCCCTGGAGGCTTGGGAGAAGCTCTTTTGAATCTCAGCCACCAAGTGCTGGATGGGCAGAACTGGAGGTGAGGTGGGTGTGGAGAGGAAACTTTGAAGTCAAGAAAAGCTGGGAAAATGCCCAAAAGAGGGGGAAAAAAATAAGACCATAGAAGGTTACTTTCTTGGGGAACAGGTGTCTCCCTCCATCCTTTCAGATGAGGAAGAACAAGGCCTCTGCCTCCAAAGGGAACTTAAAATGGGTTCCAGCAATAGAAGACCTTAAAAAAACAAGTTAGCAGCTTACTAAAGGAGAACCAAAAAAATGCTGAGGAAAATAACAGTTTTAAAAAGAGGCTAACTCAATTGGGAAAAAAGGTCCAAAAAGCCAACAAGGAGAAGGAGGTTTTAAAAAGCAGAATTAGCCAAATGGAGGAGAAGGTTCAAAAGCTCACTGAACAAAATAATTCATTGAAAGAGAGAATTGAGTTCAGGGAGACAAATGACTATGAGTTAAACCAAGAAGTTAGTAAACAAAACCAAAAATTTGAAAAAATAGAAGATAATGTGAAACAACTCATTGGAAAAACAACTGACCTGGAAAATAGATCCAGGAGAAATAATTTAAAAATTATTGGACTACCTGAAAGCCATGATCAAAAAAAGATCCTAGACATTATCTTCCATAAAATTATCAAGGAAAACTGCCCTAATGTTATGGAATCAGAGGGCAGAATGGGTATTAAAGAATTCATCGATCACCTCCTGAAAGAAACCTGAACAGAGAAACTCCTAGGAATATTGTGTTCAAATTTCAGAGTTCCCAGATCAAGGAGAAAATACTGCAAGCAGCTAGAAAGAAACAATTGGAGTACTGTGGAAATACAATCAGGATAACACAGGATCTGGCAGCTTCAACATTAAGGAATCGAAGGGCTTGGAGTGGGATATTTCAGAAGTCAAAGGAACTGGGATTGAAGCCAAGAATCACCTACCCAGCAAATCTGAATATAATATTTCAAGGGAAAAAATAGACATTCAGTGATATAGTCAAATTTGAAGATTTCATGTTGAGGAAAAGACTAGACCTGTATTTAAAAATTTGACTTCCCAAGACCAGAATCAAGAGAAGCATGAAAAGGTAAACAGAAAAGAAAAATGATAAAAGACTCTCTAAAGCTGAACTGTTTACATTACTACATGGAAAGAAAATATTTTTAACTCCTGAATCTTTTCTCAATATTTGGGTAGTTAGAGAGATTGTACATATACACACACACACCCACATACACATAGATAGATACAGAGTACAGGGTGTGTTATATCAGAAGAGATGATATCCACACATACACACACACACACACACACACACATACACAATAAAATAAAAATTAAGGGGTGAACGAGGAAAATTCAGGGAAGAGAAAGGGAGTAATGGAATGGGGCAGGCTATAACTCATAAAAGAGATAAGAAAAGTCTTATTCAATGAAGGAGATAAGGGAGAAGGGGAGAGGGGGAAAAATAAAGCTACTCTCCCTATGTGTGGCTGAAGGAGGGAATAGCATGCTCAATAAATTTGATATGAAAATTTATATACCCCACAGGAAAGTAGGAGAAGAGGCGACAAGTGGAGCGAGGGGAATGTTAGAAGGGAGGGCAAATGGGAGAAGGGAGTCACTAGAAATAAACACTTTTGAGAAGGGACAAGGTCAGTTGTAGGGGGGAAAAATAAAGGGGGATAGGGCAGGTCAGAGGGCAATATAATTAGTATTACACAGCATGATTACTATGGAAGTCTTTTGCAAAACAACACATATTTAGTCCGTATTGAGTTGCATCTCTTCTCAATGGGTTGGGGAGGGAGGAGGGGAGGGAGAGAAGTTGGAATTCAAAGTAGTAGAAATGAATGTTGAGAATTTTTATTGCACATAATTGGGAAATAAGAACTACAGGGATAGGGGTATGGAAACTTATCTTGCCCTGCAAGAAAAGAGAGAAGATGGGGATAGGAGAGGGGTGGGGTGTGATTGAGGGGAGGGTACATTGAGGGAAGGAGTAATCAGAATGCAAGGTATTAGGAAGTGGAGGGGAGGGGAGTGATGGGGAGAAAAATTGGACATGTTACAAAGTGAGGTAAAAGCAATTACCTATTAAAACAATTGACTGAATTAATTACTGAGATTAAATCAATGACATCTTTACTTTGGGGAAAAGAATTTCAGTCTAACTTTCCAAGAGGAAGGTAACCTTGGGTAAAATTTGGCATTGATGGAAAAGTCAAAGTTTTAATGGTAAATTTGATTTTATGATTGCTATTTAATCAGGAACTAGAACATGTATAGAAAGGCATGTAAACCACTTAAGACTTGCCTCAAAAGATGTTCCTTAGCCAAAGTGAAACTATAATCATATTTTAAACCTGGTTATAGGAACTTGCCATTTTTAGATGCTATGGGACTATTAAGTGACTGTTCTTCTGAGTCTGACTCCAGGTATGGGTAGCAAGAAAGGTGATCTGAGACTCCAATACATGATGCTTACTAGCTGATGAGATGCTGGTATGAACTGCATAGGTGATCTCAAGGGAAGGGTGGGAGAGCAGCTGTTCAGCATGGGCTGAGGTGGGATTCTCCTGACTCCATTTCCCCACTGACACCTGGCAGACTTTAAGCCTGAGTGAATGCAAGTAGATAATCTAATCCTGCCTGGAATTGACATGAAGTTGGGGAGATATTGTATCCCTGCAATGTCCTTACTATTGGTGGCAATTTCTTATAGTCAAAAGGTTTGTAAGCTTAATACGAGATCTATTCAATTATAGATTAAGGCTAGGGGAACATCTGAGGCTGCCTAAAATTAAGCTGTTAGGCATAGGACTTTAGACCAACAACATTAAGTTAGGGTCCTTTAATTCTTAGTAATACTGTGGAGACAATTAGGTCAAGAGCTTGTGAAGTTAGCAACATAAATATTATTTGTCTCAGTTGGTTAATGTTTAAAAAAAAATTCTTTTTGGTCCATATTGTAAATGCTTTAAAAAGAAGTTTCACCTGACCAAAAGTTTGAATTGCTTTATCTGTTATAAACTGTGTTAAAAAAAAAAAAAGGAATAAAAGTGGGTAGAGGAAAGAGAAAATTGAGAAGAGATGAGAGAACTTGTTAAAACACATACTTGGTTGTGTAATTAGAACTCGATGACAATATAAAGGAAGGAAAGGGAGCAGATGTTACCTGAACTTCACTTCATCCAAACTAGTCAAAAGAGAGCTGAACGTAGGCAAGCAGGGATACAAATAGGAACAGGTTAACTGCTTCTTTTCTAATTTTAGTTGCATTGGTTTTGTTTTCGAAATAAGAATTGTTCCCTTTTCCTTCTGGATCTTATCTATCTGTCTTACCTCTCCTTCCTTTTCTTTAGACCTTGTTTCTCTCATTTGTTTATATCACTTTTGATGTCTAAGTTATTTACTTGTTTGAAACTTATCTTAGGATATGGTATGAGATATTTGCCTCTGCCTAGTTTCTGCCACACTACTTTCTAATTTTCTCAGAAGGTGTTTTTTTTTTTTAAATTAAATGATGAGTTCTTATCTTAGTATCTAGGATCTTTGGGTTTATCAAATACTTGGCTAGTACTATGCTCATTTGCTTCAGTTTATTGTAAACCTAATCTATTCCTCTGATCAACTTCCTTTCTTACCCAGCACCAAATTGTTTTGATGATTTACTGCTTTGTAACATATTTTGAAATCTGGTAATACTTTTCACTTTTTAAAATTTATTCCCTTGATATTCTTGATATTCTAGTTTGTTCTTTCAGATGAATTTTGTTATTTTTACTAAGCCTTATAAAGTAGTTTTTGGTAGTTTGATTAGTGTAGCACAGAATAAGTAAATTAATTTCATTAGTATTGTCATATTTATTTTATTTTATAGGCTCAGCCTACCTATGAGCAACTAATATTTTTTCAGTTATTTATACCTGTTTTAATTAATTAAATTAATTAATTTAATTTCAAGAGTGTAGTTGTAGTTATATGGTTCCTGTATGTGTTTTGGCAAGTAGATTCCCAAGTATCGTATGCTTTATCTAATTTTTTAAAATGGAAAGTTTCTGGGGAGCATGTTTGGTGACAGCATACTCTGCAAAGTGGATATCTGTAAATGTTTGCTGATAGTGAGTGATGATGGTAGATCATAAGACAGAAGTATCTTTTAATAAGAGCTATGTAACTATGGAATAGGCTGCCTTAGTAAGTTGTGAACTTCCTGTCCCCAAAAGTATTGAAGCAAAGGCAGAACAATCATCTGTTAGGCATTATCTGTAAGTGATTCTTGTGGATTTTTATTGGGTCAGAAGTTGTACTAAATAAGCACCAAGTTCTCTTTCAGTTGCAAAATTCTGTGATTATGTACAAAATCTCATATGTTGCTATTCAACAAGATATTATACTCTTACTCAGCTGGTTTAGCAGAAATAGGAGAAAGAATCTAAAGTCAGTTAGGCATGAATTTTAGTAAATGTGTAAAGACATTTCAAGATCCATTCCACTGTGGCAAAGTCATTGTCTGGTCTTACCCTGGCTCTTTTTAAGTGAAAAGAAAGGTGGCGCTCTTCAAATATTCAAGTAAACATTAGATTAATTACTCAGTTGATTAAGTGGCAACCTTTCCCATTGTAACAACTAATAAAATGATTTCTGAAGTAAATTTTGTTATTTGTGAGTACTAAATGTCAAACTGAGGCCCTTAGTGAATGTGCTTTGATAGCTGTGGTTATGGCTGTCTTAAGTCTTGAACTATCAGGGAGATTACAGCAATAAAAATGCTTCAAACCAATTGAACTTATTTATCAGTTAAGCATCTTAAAAAGTAGGACCTTAGGAGAGAAAATGGTATCTGAATTTAATATCTCTCTTTAGAGCTACCTAAAATAGGAGTTGCTTGCTCCCCTATTATCACTGGAGGTCTTTAAGAGAATGACCACTTGTCACACATGATATAGAGAAGATTCTGGTTCAGGTTTGGGTTGGACTGGATGATCTCCAAACTTGTTCCCAACTCTGAGATACTGTGATTCTACAGTTAACAAAATCCAAACAGCCCCATTGGTGCCTGAAGCCTTTCTTGTTTGAGTGAATAGTCTCAGTGTTTTTGTATATTTGTATATTTTGTATATTCTTTGCAGTTTGTAAGATTTTTTTTTTACTGGCATAAAGTCTTTCTAAAGGCATGCACCTTGGAAACAAAGTTCATTAGTTGGTGTACATCATGTACGAACAGTGATATGTTAAAATTTTCATCATCTTCTTAAGTGACATGTAAAACACCACTATGCTAATAGAGCTTGGCCTAATAATTAACAAATGTTACTAGACTTGAAAAAGAAGGAATAGTTGTAGTAGAAAATGGATTGTTTTTCCTTTGAGGATACAAAAAGAGGCAAAGGCAGTCCCTGCCCTTAAGGAGCTCATAGTCCAATGGGGAAATAACAAACAAATGATTATTTACAAACAAACTATATAGAGGATAAGTAGAAAATAATTAACAGAGGGCAGGCACTGGAATTGAGAAAGACTAGGAAAGGCAATTTTGGTTGGGTTTGAAGGAAGCAAGGAAACGAAAGGCAGAGATGAGGAAGGAGAGCATGGTGGATGTACAGAGATGTCCAGAATCCAGAGATAAGAATGTCTTCTTTGTGGAAATACAAGGAGACTAGCACCACTGGGTTGAAGAGTACTTGGTAGAGAGCAAGAGGTAAGAAGACTGAAAAGGTGAGTTGGAGGAGTCAATTCTGGAGGGCCTTGAATGCCAAACAGAGGATTGTTCTTAATCCTGGTGGTATTAGCGGGCCCCTGTAGTTTATTGAGAATGGGGGGCAGTCTGGGGTGTGACTTGGTCAGACCTATGTTTTAGGATTGAAGCAAGGAGAGACATGAAGCAGGCAGGTCATCAGCAGGCCATAGCAATAGTCCAAGCATGACGTAATGAAGGCCTGCACCTGAGGATTGGCAGTATCAGAGGAGAGAAGGAGGTGTATTTGAGAGATGCTGCAAAGGTGAAATCAACAGGCCTTGGCAATAGATCAGATATGGGGGATCAAAGATAGTGAGGAATGAAGAATGGTTGTGAATCTGAGGGGCTGGGAGAATGATAATATTAGGAAAGTTGGGGAAGGAGTGTTTGGGGAAAGATCTATTTGTTTAGTTTAAGATGTCTGCTGGACATCCATTTTGAGATGTCTGAAAGACTGTTGGAGATGTGAGATTGGAAGTCAACAAAGATGTGAAGGCAGAATAGGTGGATCTGAAAACCATCACCAAAGATGTGATAATTAAATGGTAATTAAAGATGTGGTAATTAAATCCTTGGAAGCTGATGATATCACCAAGTGAAGCAGTAGAGATGGAAAGGAAGAGAGGGCCCAGGAAAAGAGCCCTGTCAGATATTTAAAGTTAGAAGCATGATCTAGCAGAGGATCTTGCAAAGGAGACTGAGAAGGAACAATTGATAAGCAAAAGGAGACAGAAGAGAAGGAGGAGAACCAGGAGAGCACGTGTCTGAAAACCTAAGAGAAGAGAATGTCAAGGAGAATAGAGTGTCAAATTTGACACAGAATTTATATCACTATGGAGGGGGTAGAGAAAAATGAATGCTGAGAGAAAGTCATTGGATTTGACAATTAAATGTTGATAACTTTACAGAGAACAGTTTCAGTGTTGTTGGTTGGAGGACTTTTCAAGGTTATCCACAAAGATCAGGACAGATATAGGACAGTAGGTTCAAATGAAGGTTTTTTGAGAATGGGGGAGACATGATGATGTTTGTAGGCAGTAAGGAAGAAGGCAGTAGACAAGGAAACCTGTCCAGCCAAAAAAATTTGTATTTTAAAATTCTCTTAAATAAGACTTATTAATAACATTAAAATAGGAGAATTCATTATACTGAAGCTTCCAAAATAGGAAAACCACATCATTTTTAAGGATTTACATTTCACTAACTCCTTAATATGTTAACTGTGCTATTGAATTAGTCTAGAGAAAAAGTAAGCCACGTGATATTAAGGGCCGAGCTTTACTCAACAAAATCAGTTGAAAGCTAGTGTGTGTGTGTGTGCGTGTGTGTGCGTGTGTGTGTGTGTGTGTGTGTGTGTGTGACAGAGAGAGAGAGAGAGAGAGAGGGAGAGAGAGAGAGAGAGAGAGAGAGAGAGAGAGAGAGAGAGAGAGAGAGAGATCTGGAAGGCAAGAGATATGTTAAAGGGTTATATATTGGGCATGTGTGGGGAGAAAGATGCATGTCAAATACTGGCTGGTCATATACCATTTTAGTGTTTAAAGACATGTGAACTCTACTCAATGTGTATAAGGGAGCTGGGGAGCAGAGAGCAGACAGGGAAAATTGGGAGGAAAACAGTGTCCCCTGAAAGTATGCTTGCAGCTCTCTCATTCATAATCTACATTCAATTCAGTTCAACTTAGTAAGGCCATGCAAAACTCTAGTGATTCAAAGACAAAAATAAAAATGGTCCCAGCATCCAGGAATTTACATTCTCCTGTATCTGAAGCAATTCTACATTGTCCTTACTTGATATACAGGCTTTCTACCTCTCTCTCCTTCATCATTTCAAAATAGTAGAAGTCAATAATAATAAATATAGCTTAATGAAAAGAACAATTTACTTGCAGTAAAGTGTCACATCCTAGCTCCATTGTCCATTACCCTCTTGACTTTGAGCAAGTTACTCAACCTTACTGATTCTCATTTTTCTGTCTGCAAAATGGAGCCAACACCTGATTCATTTATTTTATATGGTCGTGAGGCTCAACTATATGTATATGTGTGAGTGAGAATGTACTTATTTATGTGTGAAGACGTTTTGTGAATTATAGTGCTCTATCTGAATAGAATGTATTTTCATAACTTATCTTTGTAAGGATGACTGAATCATCAAGAAATACCAGCCAGTCAACAAACATTTATTAAGCACCCATCACTTGCCAGGTACTGTGCTAAGTTCTTAAAAGCGGAAAATTTTTCAGTAAACTATTATAAATAAGACAAGTAGGTAGATGGTGCATTTTAGAAAGAACTGGCTTTTTAAAAAGTTAAAAATAACCCAGAATGCAAAGCAAGTGAACTTACCCATCTGTAATGTTCTACTCTACTCATTGGCTGGATTTCTAGGGAGAAGAGATTTTGACTACATTTTTCTGTATCTTTTTTTCCCCTTACATTGATC
Source organism: Notamacropus eugenii (assembly GCF_028372415.1). Lineage (NCBI taxonomy): Eukaryota > Metazoa > Chordata > Mammalia > Diprotodontia > Macropodidae > Notamacropus > Notamacropus eugenii. The sequence goes on along the minus strand of NC_092874.1, from coordinate 44,747,268 downwards.
TCAAAAAGGATTAACCTCACTTATTCATAGGGAAAATATATCACAGGATAGGGTTAAATAATTTTACCTAACATTTCATGACAATTTAGGAAAAAAGCTCAGATTCCTGACTTCTGAGACAAATAAATTTTCCTAGACTAAATATAAACCAGAAACTCAGGATCTTTACATTCTAATCCAGGTTCTTCTGTGAACTTAATGTGTGGTCTTTGAAACCAGAGTTAAATAACTCTAGTCTTCCTTAACTTTTCTTCATGTGCAGAGGGGGCAGTGAAGATGGTACTTTATAGGAATATAATGAGGAGAGACTCATAAAATTTTTAATATACTTTACTTAAGCATAGGATGCATACCTTATGCATAATGGTAACAATTGTAGGCTTGGAAACACTTAATGTCGATATAATATGAGCTAAAATTGAATCTAGGGGAGGTATCTTGAGCAAACCAGTTATTTTCTGTGAACCCTTGTTTCCTCATGTTTAAAATGAAGGGGTTGGGCTAGATATTTATGGAGACTTTCGGTTCTAAAATTAGATGATTCTATGATTATATATCTTGTTTCCTTTGAGGAGAAAGATGTAACTCTGGGAAACTTTGAAATCCAGGATGGCCTAGCATTTCTTTGCCTATTAAATATTTCATTTCTCATTGCTTACACACTACCATAAAACAATCTAACTTTTCTTAGAGTAAAATGACTTTCAAGTTGATAGTGATCTTTGAATAGCTACTCCTTCAATTTTGTTGAAACATTGTTAGTGTGCCACACACATTAGATCCTAGTGCTGAAAAAATATACAGGCTCATTCTGGCCCAAACATCAAAGAGTCAAGTATGTCCTTAAGCTCCAACAACAAAATTGCCTTTAGGAAATGTTTTAGAATGCTCTGGGGACATAGTTTGCCAGACTTTGATCTGCATCATTTGTGACAGCTCTTAAACTCTAGGCTTTCTAGACATAAATTAAGTAGTGTTTTGGAACTTGGATGGAAAAGGAAAGATTTAGAAGTTGGGTGAAGTCAAATCTTTGCTTTGGGGGTTTGTTTCTCCATATTTGTGAGACATGGAGATAAATTTTGTCAACAGTTAACCTCTTGCTTGATGAGAGTTTTCTAAACAAGATGATTTATGTTGAGAGGTCACTTGTGACTCCAAGTAAGTCATGGATAGAGTTCACACAGATAATTGCTAAGTACATTTCTTCATATAAATGGATTATTTCCCCCAGTTTTTTGAACCCAGACTTAGTTGCAAAATTTGCTAGATGTCAACAGTATTGCTAAGAGATAAGTACATGCTTCTTTTTAAGTTTGATTGACACATTTTAGATGATCATTGCTTTGTTCTGTTAACTTTTGCATCTCCTTTTCCATCTATCCAGTTATTCCTTTTAAGGAGCTATTTTCTCCAGTTAGTTTTTGTACTTTTTCATTTGCCCAATTTTCCCAGTTAGGTTTTATGCTTCCTTTTCCATTTGTCCAATTTTCCCAGTTAGGTTTGTGCTTCTTTTTCCATTTGTCCAATTTTCCTTTTTAAGGAGTTGTTCTCTTTAGTGAATTCTTTTTTCATACTTTTAAAATCATTGGCCAGTTTTTCTTCTGCTTCTCTAATTTGGCTTTTAAAATCCTTCTTCAGCTTTTCCAAGAGTGCTCTTTGTGCTTGTGACCAGTTCACAGTCCCTTCTGAAGTTTCAGACCTCTTTGGTATTTGTGTTTTGGTCCTTGTCCCAATAGAAAGATTCTATGGTCTTTTTTTTCCCTGCTTTGCTTCTTGCTCATGATGATGATAATCACCCTTTTACTGGCTTTTAAAGTAGATCTCTGCTTTTAGGGTACAAGGGACTCTATCCCACAGTTCTTGTACCTTAAACTTGAGGCTTTGTGTGTTGTGGCCTCTTGTTCTTTCAGCTAGAAGCTAAAGTGCTGCAGTTTACCTGGTGCTGAGCTGACTGGTGTGAGAAAGCAGAGGCCAGGTGAAGTCTTTTTGTGTTTCTCCAGATTTACCCTGGAGCTAGCTTGTTAAATGTGGGGGAGAGGTGGTCTGGCCGCAGGAGGTCTCCTCTGATGAGCTAGAGCATAGACAAGCTCAACGGTTGGTGATCCAGGTTGACCTAGTGTCTTCCCAATTTCCTTGGAGTGCTGAGGCACACCTGGGGTCCTGGTGTTGGTGGTTGTGGGGCTCCACCCCCCTGGGGCTCTGGATCTTCTCCCTGTTTGCTGAGGTGGGCTGTCTAGGACAGCTCTGGTTCTGCCCTGATCCCCTTCCACCATACAAGAGGGACCCTCCTTAGTGATTTTCCTAGCCTCATGTGCTAAGAGACTGTTTGCCCCTTCTGCTGATCCCACTGTTTCAGGATTTTTCTGGGGAAATATTTTATGGTTCTTTTAAGGTCAGGAAGTGGAGGGAGAGAGAGCATTTACTGATCACTCTACCATTTTGGCTCCTGGAAGTTCAAGTAGGTGACTTACAGACATTTAATCCGCCAGCTGATAGTCTCAGGAGCAGCCGCTGCAGATACCTGGGGCTCTACAGCTCTCACTCGCTCAGTTCCACCAGACTCCCATTCTGGGATGATATGCCTGAGATTCTGTAGTGCAGCCACTGCCTCAGACTGCCCGGGGCTTCCTGCTTGGCCCTGCCATGGCGAGGATGTGCTGGTACAGCCTGTGTACTGTGTGCTCCTCTAGCTTCCCAGAACAGATTCTTCCTGTTGACCTTCTAGTGTGTCCTGGGCTGTGAATCTGCCACAGTCTGTCTCCTATTGGATTCTGCCCCTCCAAAATCTGGTCAGATTCTATTTTTAGAGGTATCTGAAGGAGTTTGTCTAAGAGCTTAGGTGAGTAGTTGCTCTCACTCTGCCATCTTGGCTCTACCCTGATGGTCATGGCTTTGTATCTGCAGATACCAAGGAGAGTTTTACTAAAATGTACAGGATAATTACTATTTGCATTATATACCATCAGAAATAAATCTGTCCTTTGCATTATATGCAACAATTATAACTTCTTTAGCTATTGTAAGAGAATGCAGATGTTTCCTCTTTAAGAGACTGTCACCTACAGAAACTAGATAAAACCTGCATGTCCCCTTGGGCACATTTTCTAAGGTGAAGCCAAGAATGTGTTGAACCTTCTGGTCTGTACCTCTTCCAGGTAGTCTCACTGGGGGTACTATGCCAGGATCACCTGGGCCAAGTTATATCCAAAAATACCCTTCTGTCCTTAACCTTTATTGTGACTGATGAGGAGAGAGCCAGCAAGAGGAAGGCAAACCTCCAGAACACAAGCAAAATATGATCAACTTCCATTGTGAGATTCAACTTTTTTAAAAACTGTATGTTGAACAACTTTTCCTTTTAACCTTTTCTTGGAGTCTTCTGTCTTTTTGGATTGACTCAGGACCTTGTGTCATCTTTTACTTATCTTTGTTTCCCATCAACTCATTCAGGAGCTTCCTCTCTGTTCCTCCTTTATCCAGCAGCAGCTCCTGATTAACCCTAAGGGGAGCCAGCAATCAGGAGCAATTTCCCCTCTTTCCAGAAATTGTTCTGACTCCACCTGTGAGGATCCTTCCTGCCTCTTTGCTCCTTGATCATTTGTGGAGATATTCTTCCATTATCAGGTCTGCCAGAACAGCTGGAAGTAGATAAAAGGTGACCTGTGTATGCCAACAGACAGTACTCAGTTCTGAGGTTTCTCTTCAAAATTGAGTGGGGGGAAAATCTGCCCAAATGGGCTCGGTGCTTCCAGTTTTTGCACAGTACTGACCCTCTCCTGACCTTTTTGCCCACTTGGCAGCCAAGAATATTAGACACAGAATAGGGTCCTATAGCTCTTTTTGGATAGACTTTTTGTCTTATCCTTTGCTTTTAGTACGGCATAGGGGAATGGGCACTCCATGTGGGACCAGAGGTTCAAGTTTTGATTCTGCCACTTACCACTAAATAACTTTAGGCAAGTTGCTTTACGGACTCTTTGGGCCTGAATTTTCTTAATCAGAAATTGAGTAGGTTGGATGAGATGAGGAAAGTCTAAAGGCCTTTCCATTTCTGTGATCCTCTGCTACTTTATGTGGGGTCATAAGTTCTTTCTCCATTAGAAAGTAAATTAATTTTTAAAAGGGATAGTGCTTTTTTAAAAGGATCAGAATATATAGTACTCATTGTATCTGTGGGTGTTTCTTTGATTGAAAATATTTGTAAATCCTAGGCCATATACTCTAGGATTCCCTTCCCTTCCTCTCCTCATTTCCCTTGTCTTCCCTTCTCCTCCCCTTCCTTTTCCTCCCATCACCTTCTTTCCCTTCCTCTCTTCTTCTGCTTTCTCCTCTTCTTTTCCCTCCTTTTCTTTTCCCTTCTTTTCCCTTTCCCTTCTTTCACCATAAGCATATCATCTAATGATTGGCAGACTGAGAACTAGTGCTGGGATTTATGAATCCAAATCATTTTCCTCTCTGTGGAACGCAGTTTCCTGATATCTAAAATGAGGTAGGTTGGTCTAAATCAGAGCTCATCAATCTTAAAAATTATGTACTGCATAGTTAAAAAAAAGGGGGGTGGGAAGCACCCACGCCCCACCATGTGCATATTTTTTCTTTATAAATTATATGCATGTGCTGTTGTTCTATTGATTTTGTACATTACACATACACACACACACACAAAATTCAGAAAAGATAAGTTAAAGATAAAATATTTGATTCTAGAGTCAGTGGGAGAGGTTCCTAGAGATTACTGAATAAGAGATTTTGTCAGCTATGTGGAGAGAGGGTTGGAGAAGGGAGAGACGTGAGGCAGGATCACTTAGGTGGTTATTGTAATAGTAACCACTTAGATGGTTATTGTAATTGCAAGAAGAGGCTTGGGCAGCTAGGTGGCAGTAGATAGAGTCCTGGACCAGGAGTCAGGGAGACTTATCTTCCTAAATTCAAATCTGGCTTTAAACACTTACTAGCCATGTGACCCTAGGCAAGTCACTTCACCCTGTTTGCCTCAGTTTTCCTATCTATAAAATCAACTGGAGAAGGAAATGGCAAACTACTCTAGGATCTTTGCCAAGAAAACTCCAAATGGGGTCACAGAGAGTTGGATATGACTGAAAAATGACTCAGCAACAGCTGCAACAACAAGAAAAGAGGTGGTAAGGGACTGAACAAGAATAATGACTATTTGAATTAGAAAGAAGGTGGTGAATGGGAGAGATAATGGATATGGAAATAGAAAAGGCAAGATTTGTCAACAGACTGGATGTGCGGGTTGAAGGAGCATGAAAAGTCAAAGATGACACTGAGGTTGGGAACTGTGGTGGCTGGAAGGAGGGTGGTGCCCTAGATAGTGATCAGGAAATTTGTAGGAGGGTGGGATTGGAGGAAAGGTCATGTGATGAGATCTGCTGAAGATCACAGCCATGCTTAGTCATTCCATCTTACCAAAAAGCTAAAAAGGAAGAACCAGGGCTTGTCCTCATGGTCTCTCTCCTGTAGTACAGAGGCCACACTTCTAAGGGTGTGGGCTACAGCCAAGAGACCCCAAGAGGTAACTGTGCCTGCACAGCAGCTGGCTGTCCCATAAAAGTTATGGGATGTCACTGCCCTGAGGTCTCAAGAGGCCTAAACAGCTTAGAGAGGGAGAGATTGAAGGCAGAGGGGAGGGATGGAAGGAGAGTGAAGGAGTGTTGAGGAACGGGGTTGGTGTGATTGTGTTGGTGTCAAGCTTCACGATGGATTATGGATGTGAGTGTGGGATATGATGCCTCTGTTTTTTTCTGATCACATACCCCTTGGTATGGGTCAGTTCCTAGCCCTGATGACACTAGAAACTATTTATCTAGACAGTTATCAGGCGCCCTTTCCACCTATGACATTTTTTGAAATGAATTAACCCAATTGTTAAAGGTTTGCCCTTAAAATTTTTGTTTACCTGTTACTTTGTGTCAAAAACAATCACATAAATTTTCTCAAGATAATGAATGTTAAAGTACTTCTTAAAAACATATATAAATGTAAATTTCAGTGATTATTCATACTGGCTTAAATGTGATCACAATGCAGCATTTTATTTGGGAAAATGTACAAATAGAAGTAAGATAAAGCTGTACAACTTGAGATTTGAAATTTTAAAACAATGACCTTTAAGATGTAAAAATAAATAGCTTCCTGATTACTGCATATCTTAAAGGTAACTAAATGTTTCCCATCACCAAGGTGCTAATCAGAATATGAATTGAGAGATGGTTGACTTGCATATAAAAGATTTTGTACATGAGCCTAGAGAAGCTAATAAACTGCTTTTATTGAGGGTGATGGTAGTAGATCTTAGAACTAGGTCTACTTACATTCACATTAGAAAATAACTATTTTGTTTACCTCAGAAGAAAAACCAATTCCCACCTTCTTAGCCTCATTCCCCATCTGTCACTACTAGATAATATTAGCAAGAACACAGAGAAATAGATCCCTACCTCTTACTTCAGCTTGGACCCTCCAGTTCCAGAAATATCCCTTTCAAGCAAGCCATTGCCATGGCAAGCAACCACCACTACAAAATCAGGGTTCCTTTGTACCAGACACTGTTTTAAAACAAAAGCAATGAGAGCAGCATTTCTTTTGCTTCTTTTGGAGCCCTAATCTGATCCCTCTATAATAATGCAATTCTGGGAGCTTAAATTATATTTATGTCACTTTCAACAAAATCACACTTTAATGCCTTGTGTTGGCATAGAAGTGACACTGAGTTCTTGAAGGCAGTGAGCACATGGTCTCCAAGGCCCACTAAGCTCAAAAGGGTTTAGTAAGCACCTAGTGATGAGTTCTCTCTATTGCCTTGTTAAATTCTCAGAGTTTATTGCCAGGTTGATCCATGGTAATGAGTATTTTAGTGAGAGCATCTCTTGGAGGCCAAAAGAAATAGAGATCCTTGAAATGTATTAACGTGGTGTTTTTCAAACATTATCTCAGACCTCATCCTTTCTGCCCTCTTTGCAGCATTTATTCACCTAGTCTTCATGGTTCCTATCTCTACTAGGTTTTCATGGCACTTCTCTGTGTCCATTCTCCTCCTACATCTTTGATCCTTCCTTAGACTCACTGGCTGGATCTTTATCCAAGTCACTTACACTAACTGTGGGTGTACCCTAAGGCTGTAATCTGTTCTCAACTTTTTTTCTCTCAATATTTCCTCACTTGATGATCTCATCAGTTCCCATGGGTTTAATGATCATTTTTATATAGGTAATTCCAGAACTAACAGATGTGTCCCTAGTCCCTCTTCTGAACTCTAGTCAAATGCTTATTCAATATTATGAACCTGGGTGTATCATTAGACATCTCAAACTCAGCATGCTCCAAACAGAATTCATTAGCTTTCTCCTCAAACCCACCCCTTTTCTGAATTTCCTCACTATCTAGATGAAATGGTTATCCTTTAAGACAATGAGGTTTGTAAACTCAATGGCATCTTCCTCTCTTCACTGTTACCCTGCATGTCCAATTGGTTGCCAAATCTTATTGCTTTCTATATAAAATCTCTCGCATCTCCTTCTCTTTCCTGCCACAACCTGCCTTCTCACCTAGGCAGTAGCAATAGTGTCCATGTCTTGGTTCTCTCCCCATTCCACCCAGCTGCCAAAGTGATTTTCTTAAAGGGCGGATCTGACTGACCATGTCGTCTATCTATGCAATATACTATAGTGTCCTGCTGCCTCTAGAATCATACATAAACTTAGAGAAAGCTCTTTGCTACAATTTTCAGTCTTTTTACACATTATTTGCTTCACTGAACTCTCAAGTCCAACCATTCTGGCTTGTTGGTTGATCCTCATACATGATTCTCCATCTGTGCTCCCATACTTTTGCATTTCCTTCCTTCCCCCCTCCCCCAAGCATGGAAAGTTCCCCTCCTGCCTTTACTTCTTAGAACCCTTGACTTCCTTTGAAACTACCTTCTACAAGAGGCTTTTCCCAGTAGGCTGTGTCTTCCAAATGTTGCCTTCCTTCTGTCCTTACATATTGTCTTTCCCATTAGAATGTAGATTGCTTGAAGACCGGGAATATATTTTTTTCATTTTCTCCCCAGCTCTTTTGACTACATCAGGCATATACTAATAACTTAATGCTTATTGCTTGATTGATCGATAACCCTCACATCTGTGCAGTAAGGTAGGTGGGAGCCATTTAATGACTGAGGAAAATGAGCCTCAGGAGGAGATGTGAAGTGATGTGCCCACTGCAGAGAAGGGCTCTCTGGTCTCCTGACTCTAAGTCCACTGCTCTTTGCACGGTGAATGACGGATCCCTCTTCACCATTTCCCTCTTTGTGAGAGGCTGGAGGGTGTGATGCCAAAGAGTGGGAATGAAAAGCCAGAGGGAGCTGCTCCGAGCAGGTCTTAGTTATGCAGAAAAGCTGGCTTCCTGGTCTTAGAGAAACACGGACAGTTTGCATGGAGTCATTAAGAGCCAAATGAGCCGAACCAAGACAACACTGTATACAATAGCAGCCACATTGTTTTAGGAATGACTTTGACTCTTATAAATCCCCCAGTAACGGTGAAGAACACACGAAGGAAGATGATAAAGAGCTGATAAATGGAAGTATGTGTACAGTGATTTTACATATCTAATAGTAGAGGGAAGAGGGAGAGAGGGAAGCAAAAAGGAAAAAAATTTACGTGGTAACTACTATATGTTTAAAAGGAATAGCAGGTTGGAGACAGTAGATTTACAGCTTCATGTGCAATCATCTTTTTTGTTATACTATGTTATGGAAATACTTTATTCCATAGATTAAAATAAACTAAAATTTTTAAAAATTTTAAAAAGAGGGCTTGGAGGGTGACACAAATGCTGTTTAGTGAACTGGGCCTCCCTGCATAGGTCTCTTCCAGGAGCCACAGCCCCTTTCTTGTATCTAAATCCAACAAATTCAGATGCCAAGCCATGTGTTCAGAAAACTCATTGTAACAGCTAAACTATTATTAAATGTAATATGAAATCTTATGAACACTTTCATTCAGAAAAAAAGAACAGAATGATTCGTTGAAATAAGAGAAATGGGCGCTGCCACTTAGTATTTGAAAGAATATTAACCAAAGAATTTTTTGTGAATTGCAGTTTAGCCAAATGTTTCATTTTAGTGCAGCCAAACCATAAGAAATCATAGCTATAAAAATGAACTAAGGACATGGCCAGGTGTTATTTCAAAGGTGAAATAAAATGGTCTTCAAAAGTAGGTGGAAATGAAAATAAAAATGGTTCCCAATCATTGAATTTGCTGAAGCTTGTTGTCTACTCTTACTTCAGTGACATCTTTCAATAAAACATGAGTGCATTTCAGATCCTTCCCTCCCTGCCTCCCATATGCTCTGAAAGCCAAATGAAAGCTCTCAAGTGGTTGTTGACCTTTTTAACTGTTCTTTGACTGTCCAGCAGCAAGTTTCTTCTGCAATAGGTCAGATCCTTCAATGAGAACATTTCTTTTATGCCCTATGCTTTGATTCTGGAGAAACTCAGAATTTATATATGTGTTTATAGAGCAGCCACATATTTTCATCTCAAAGAATGGGTGTTTGGGGGAATTCTTTGATTTGTATCTGAGAAAACAAAATATTGTGTGATCTGTTCATTTTTGTTCTTTCCCAACAAAACAAGTTTATGTGTGATGGAGCTTAGCCAGTATAGTTATTTCAGCATAATAACATGCTCTCAATGTTTTCTTTTGATACAGTTGTTAGTTCAGGGTCACATTAATGCTTATTCAGCTTGTACAGTGGCAGAAGGACTGGTAGTTTCAGGTTACCTCCTTGGGGTGAAATTTACAGGGAAGCCATTTGGAGTTTATTGAGCACATTCGCAAATATTGGTTCTTCAGTGGCACATTGTAGAGTGATTCTAAATCTGGCTTGTGACTGCATCAGGGCTTTTTATGCCTTTCAGTGAATTCTTAGTTCTTTGGTTTTCCCCTGTCCTTATAAAGAGGAGAACTGATTTTTGCCTTACAAATTTGTTTTTCTTGGTTTTTGAGATCCTTAAGTAAAAATTTGGCCAGCTTATTAAGAGCATAGATGTGTAACTGGGAGGGATTTTAAAGATCTTCTAACCCATCTCTCTTGCTTTATTGTACATGAGGAAATTGAGCCTTAGAAAGTTAAGAGACTTTTTGAGGTCAGACAGGTAGCAAGTGACAGTTATAGTGGACTTAAAATCAATACAAGTATTGTAATGAAAGGACATCTCCTAGGAAGGTAAAAGGACCTTTTGATTCAAAATTGTTAAAGGGCAGAATTAAAACTTGAACTGCCATAAGTGAGATTTATTATGTAACATTTCTTTGCAACATTGATCTACATTCCTTATTACAGTCACCCTTTATTTCTTAATGTATGGTTTAGATGGAAATTTAACAGTAGTGTTCAAATTCTTCCCCTGGAACTCTTTCAAGTCCCTCTGTAAGTTCTGCATTTTCATTTTTAAAATCCTTGGAAAAAGCTGTCTTGAGATTCCTTATCATGGCGCAGAGATGACCATGGAGTCTGAAAGGCAATGGGAGTAAGTTCTAAGCCCTGGAAACTTCTACCATGCTGGGAAGGCTTCAGGTACAGACTGGAAACAGGTCATCTGCTGCCTAAGGATGGCACCTGCTAAGTGTGGGAGGGTCATCCTCTGCAAGCTGATGGTCAGGTGAGAAATCCTTTAGTAAATAATGGTAAATAAGGGAGCAAGAAGATCAAGTATCTTTTGCCCTCTATGCTTCTTCAGTGATTTCAACACAGTAATGGAAAAGGGGTTATTGGGGCTACAAATATTAATTTAACTCTTGGTGCTATAATGTAAGATTCTCGGTCAGTGACTGATTAATTGAAATACAAATGGAGGAACTTAATCACATTACTACTGACATTCTTAAGACCGTGGAGAAACCTGCTGTATATTGGGTGGCCTCCTTGTGAACAATTTATAGATGGATATGAACAACAACTGTCTGGGATTAGAAGGTCTACTTGACCTGCCATCTGCCCCACTGGAGCAAATACCCATAATTGATGAGAATTCAGACCAGTGGAAATATTGAAGTCATTTGTCTTCCAGGTACTACCATTAAATATCTCTTTGGAGATGCACAGTGGGTATGCTATAACAGATTTTTAAACATGAACTTGTCCCTCTGAGAACTTCTCACATTGCACCAAGGTTGAATTGAGACCACCTTGCTCAAAATTCTGTTTTTGTTAGTGGCACCAAATCAAATATTAATGAAAAGGCTTGGTCACCCTCTTTGATATCATATTCAAAGGTTTAAGGACCTACCCCTAAATAGTGGTTTTCCTTAATAATTCTCTAAATTGCCACCATTCATTCATTTAAGTATTTTTTGAACATCTATTTAGTTTTAGGTTATGTTACCAATATATTTGGTAAGTTTTCTGCCCACATTGTGAAACTAAGAAATTCCTTTATATGATAATTTAGTGGCCATATCTATAATCATTCTATCCATATTTCTCAGGATTTAAAAAATTTATCCTGCTTATCCTGCTGATCTGTGATTCAAAATTGTTAAAGGGAAGAATTAAAAACTTGAACTGTCATAAGTAGGTTTTATTATATCATTTCTTTGCAACAGTGGTCTTACGTTCCTCACACACTTAACATTTATTTATTGATGTATGGTTTAGATGGAAATATATGTTCAACTTCTTCCCCTGAAACTCTTTCAAGCCCCTCTGTAAGCCTTGTATTTTCATTTTTAAAAAATTCTTGGAAAAAGCTGTCTCTCTGCATTTATATGATGATATGATTTGGAGTTGGTCATCTTTTCAGATTGAAGTTTTATTAATCATTTTAGGCTACCTCATTGTTCTCTTTATCATTTTGGTTACTTTTTCTGGCCAACTAAAATTTCTATTAAGGTTTTCCAAAAAGTGTAGCTTTACAAAGTATCCCAGATATTGATTGCATCATGGGAAGAAAAATGGTTTCTGACTTGTTACTAGGACTCTTCAAGTTGCTGCCTAGCATTTTTTCTTTTTTTACATTTTTCAGTATAGCAACACAGTCTGTTTGGGAAATGGACTCCAGTGATTTGTAGAGTATCATGTCCCTTGTTGAGAAGCTCTATTACTGGAAGTATATCCCCAACTTAAGGACAGGAATATGACTACCAGGAACCCTGAACTTTAGAGGTTTCTGCCTAGCTGATCTCTGGCTAAACCTTCTAGCACCCACAGGAAATAGCCCTACCAACTCAGTGACGTGGCAGACAGAGGAAAACACAATAGCAAAAGCCTTTTAAAGTACGGAGAGGGTTTCCAGGATGGGACCAGGAATAGGAGAAAGGTTGCTTTAGTGTCTAATAGAGGGATTCTCTAGTATAATCCAGGTTTGGTTGAATAAGCCTTCCTCCTGGGCTCCCTTGTGTAGTTTGGACATCTTCTCCAGCCATATTCCTACCAGTTCCCTTTATTTCTTCTTGTGACTCTGGTTCAGGAATATAACTAAAGTTTTGCTGAAAAAGAAAAGAGCTATAGTTATGTAGAGGTTTCTGGACTCTCGAAGCCTTTAACATCCAGAACTAGTATCTACTTCCAATAGTTTCTGCTCTTCTGGACCAGTTGTGGTCAACTGTGATCTATACCAAATTAAAACTAGGAGAAGTGATGGCCAGGTAACATGGTTCATATCAGAAAAAAAGAAAGAAATTGATGAACATATTCCAGTGAAGATGTGGCCATACACATTGATGTTGCTCCACTTAGGCAATACACTGTCACCCACAGGTTCTAGCCATTCTGCAGGGGGATGTCCTTTGAGGCAAATAGAGGATACCCAGCTCCCTCCTATCCCCTTGCTGCCTTTTTCACAGGAGATATGCTCCATCCAGCAGGAGATGGAAAGCATAAGGCGAACAGCCAGGCCTACCTCCATCACTCAGTAACCTCTCCTCTCTTAAGATTAACACTATTCATATCTACCACCTGATAAAAATTCTGGTAGTTATTGTCTACAGACCCCCCAGATCACTCTCTCCTTAATGAGCTTGGCACATGACTCACAATTTCTCTCCTCCCCAAGACACTTCAACATTACATATTGACTCTCCCTCAGACACCTTAAGCACTCACTTTAACCACTCTTTAACCTACTCACTTTCCATGAGCTGTTCTTCCACCCCACCTCAGCCACACACAGGTAGATATATATATCCTTTTATCTTGCTATCACCCATACGTATATGTGTGTGTGTATATATGTGTGTGTATGTGTGTGTGTGTGTCAGTGTGTGTGTGTGTGTATGCACCACCTCCATGTCCAAAGATTCCCAGTTCCCCTTATCTGACCATAATCTATTGGTTTTCCCTCTCTCCCTCTTCCTTCCTTTATAAAATTCCACTCTACTTTTGTACCATGACCTCTAATCCCTTGACCCCTCAATTCTCTCCCAGGTCATCTCCCTGGCATTAACCACTCTCTTTTCTTCTCTGCTTCTTGACCCCTTAGTGAACCAGTTGAACACTGCATTTTCCTCCTCTCTTGAATCCCTAATGCCCTCATCTACTCAAAATGTTTCTTTTTATTTGAAATATTATTTTAAGCCATAATGGTATTGTCCAGTCTCCACTTCTCTGTTTCCATTTCAACTCTGAATGGCTACCTTAAGGAACTCTAAACAGGTAATAAGAATTCTCCCATAAGCCAAGGATTCCTATGTAGTTAACAAATGATGGCCCTTGTGGGAATCCCTGCAGGTTAGGGATATAGTATTACTTCTCCTTAGCACCTGTGATTTACCCAACCACCTCAAAAACTGAAAAATCACTTTCTTGGGGCCCCTACTTTAAACTGATCAATCTTGTCACTTAAAAACTTGATTTTTCTAGAATCAAGTTCCACTTCCTTTTCTACCATCAAATATCACCCTTAACATAAATTCAGCTCTAAGCCTCTAAATAACATGGAATTAGGTTTGTTGGTACCTACTTGACTGGAAGGTATTTGATCTATGGTACAGGACCTGAAAGTCTACTGCCTCTATCCATCCACTGCAGCTAATTTGGGATATTCTGTTGTCCACTGCTAAGGTCAACCCCAAAGCCAACATAATTGGTGGTGTCTAGAAGAGGGCACTGTGAAAATGTGTCAGAGCCTGGTCAAAAGTTCAGTTGTTGGGGAAGACCCTGGACATGTAGAAGAATCCTCTTCTATTCAGTTTCTGACTAAGCCACTGACTTCAGAGGTGGTAGTCAAGATCAATATGTGTCTAAGCTGAGGGATCACAAATGAACCTAGAACTAACAAGGTTTTAGGAAAGGAAAGGTCTAAAATAGGTGTATTTAATTACTGATGTTTGACCTTAGTATCTCTATTTCTCTCTTTCAAAGGAAATTTGAGAGTAGAGAATCACTCCCCCAATATTCCTCAGTAAAAGTCAAGCAAGTTTAAAAGGGAGTACAGCAGTGGGCATATCCAGCAGGCCCAAGGAAGTTTTCTTCATTAAATTAATGCACATGGCTGCTCCACATTCCTCCGTAGCATGTCCTACTAAGGAATAATTTACAAATTTTGTTCGTTTTACTCCACAAAACAGTGTTAGTCCTTCTTTCAGAACCCATTGACCTGTTATGAATATACAGGAAAAACGAGGGACCGGATGGATGGGTCCCAGTATGTTTAAGGTTTGTTCTGATTTTTGTGGAACTTTGATTTCATTCTTAATTTAAATTCTCACATTGATGTCAACAAAATGATCCTTCTAGCCTGATGTCATTGTGGATATTCATAAAATGTTTATATATTCTCCCCTTCTAAATCCAGAAATGTACTGGGGAAATGGATGTTACACCTTTTCCTAGCAGGTACAAGGCTCAGACAGGTAGGACATAAAGTTCAGAGTCGTGTCAAAAACCAATGTTTATCCATTCTTCTTTTTGGCTTCTCTGAGCACCTTTCTCTTTTCATGCTCAAGGTTTCCCCTTTTCCCATACTTTTATTCTCTTTTTAATTTAATTTCAGATCAGTCTTTCATTTTATTGTGGTTTGCTAGAGAAAATGTGATGATGATGATAGTGGTCATAAATTGTCACGTACTAGATTCGTTTATGTTGTCTTTTTTTTTTAAACTGGCGCTCCTTTCTTAAATTAGAGTTTTCCTTTTGGTTCCTTTGTGATTTTTTAACATGTCTGCAACTACCCTTTGGTCATTTTCTGTAGTGTGACGAAAGTGACTTTCTTTTGATGATGTTAAAATCTTCTGCATTGAAATCCCTGTCAGCAGCTGTGAAACTGTCACAGAGCTTTTCTTCAAAAGAAGAAGAAAATGTAGATGCCCTTGCAGTAAAGCTTTTAAAAATAGGACTTTTCTTTTGGGGGTGGGGAGAATTTCTATTCAGGTGTTTGGTTTCTTTACAAATGGCATTCCTTGAGTCTATCTACGTAGGCTGAACTCAGAGTAATTACTTGTCATTTGACATGTTCTCATGACCCAAGGCATGCAGCTTTAAAGCCTGACTGGAGAATCTGTAGCCAAACAAGGGCTCTTGCTATGAGCTACATATGCCCTCCAATATGACAGCTCTAAACCAATGAGGTCAAATGGATACAGTTGATACATTATGAGATAGTAAAACTGTTTTGATTTTCCCACTTTTCCCTTCAGAAAGTCTAGCAAGCTGAGCAGTTTTCTGCTCTCACGAAGGGTCCTCTTTACTCTGTCAGCTTGTTCTTTGGATCCACCTTTCACACCTGGATTCTGAAGTTGTCTCTAAGTACTTTGATGCACCTGTAGCTCTGCAGAACAAAAGGAGAGCTCAGCCAATGACAAGTGAGTGTCAGCTGATACCTAGGGCATAGACTCCGAGTCATTCATCAAGATCTCCATGCCAAATCTTTCTTATCTTGAACCCTGTGATTTTGCTTGATGTCAGTTATTGTTCAGGATTTATTGTAGAGTTTGTCCTGCAGATGGGGGTGTTTGTGTTGTGTAATAAGAGGACCGGACTAAACAGTAGCCTGAATTTCAAATAGTGTTCCATGACTTCCTTGGCAAAACTTTATTACAATCCCCAACATGTGTTAACATTTAGCTTTTCTCTCAGTGGCACATTATGCAGAAGAAGAAAAGAAAAAAGACCAGACAGCACTGTAGACTAATCATGATTTTTATTGAGTTAAAAATGCCAGCTCTTTTTAATACACTTGGGCAGTCTTAGATGGTATCATTACATTTTTGTAGTGCATTTCTCCACTTAGTATGGAGACATGAATTTTGCCTAGTTCAGTTGTTTGTATAATAAGCAGAGAATAGCCAAACTTTAAGGAAAGATTATATTGTGTTTCTTCAGATTTTCCAATAGTCCTGGACTAACTGAACAGATTTCCATCTGTTAAACATTCTCAAAGCTCTTCTTATTTTCCCTTTGGGTAGCAGCTCTTAACATTTTGTCTAGTAATTCTTAGCATCATCCCTCAGTATTTTTATCTTCCATACCACATCATTGATTCTGCCTAGATCACCCCTGAAATGAGATCAGGGATACAAAATAACTTTGGTCCAATGCAAGTATCATTTATAAAAAAGTAGAATGGTAACAAAAAACATGAATGATGGAAGAGAATGAAAAATCAATTATTTTGCAGTATATGAAGACTCCATTTCTCTTTAAAGATTCATTGTATCATCATTATCATCAAGACGATTGGTTCCACCCATGTCTTCCATTTTCACCAGTTTTGCTCCTTCATTCTTCAGCAGTTCATAAAGAGTGTTTTTATCCTTGTTCTGAGATCCTTCAGACTTTTCACTAGACTCATACTCCAACGCCTTATGGTGTGGAAGTGATTGTGACTTTCAGAAGACTTCACCAGTAGTGTCAGTATTCATATTCCTTCTTCCTTTTTCAAAGTCTCATGTACCTGGCTTTCTATCCCAAATGCATGTTATCATATCTGGGCAATTCAATATATACAATTATACCCTTCAAACATTCTGGCATCTTGGGCTTGACATTCAAGAGCCTTCACAACCTGCTCCAACCATCTCTTCAGCCTCATCTTGTAGTAATCTCCTTCATGTGCCCTGGGCTCCAGGCACACTAGATTCCTTGTCTTGGATTCTTCCAGATATGTCCCTCTCTTCTGCCTTTGTTCATGTTTCATGTGGCTGGGATTCTCCAACCTCCACCCCCATTCCTTCTCATCTTCTCTGACAGCTTAAATTTCACCTCCTCCATGAGGACTTTCTGGAACCTTCTGGTGGGATTTCAGTGTTCCTTCCTCAGTATTCTCAGAGCATTTTGTTCCCATTTCTTACATACATGTGTTCTGTTTGGTATTCTAGGTATTGCCTCTACACCTTATCTGCCATACCAGATTGTCAGCTTTTTGAGGACAGGAACTCCATTTCATTTCTATTTGCACAAGATAGGCATTTAATAAATGCTTCATTGACTTCTTTCCCATCTCTCAATTTTTACAGTATTCTCTTTTGACCTGTAGAATTATATTGACATTTGTTAATGTTATACTTCCCCTTAGTTTTAAGTGTGTGTACACGTTCACACACACACAATAATGTACACCTTGTCTTATAGTCCTCCTATACAGGGACTATATATTTTACTTCACTAATCCCCAAAGGGCACAGCAGGGTTCTGGGAACAAAACAAATACAGAATAATTTTTTTAACTCGTTGATATTGACTGCCTAACCTTTACTAATAGATTTTCGGCACATTGTAAGAATGATCTGTATTGTCTTAATGGGCAAATGACAATGGCAAGCCATAATATAATGACTACTAAATGGATATAAGAGAACCCCATTTAGTTTCAGAGTTTTAAATTATACTTAGAAGGCTTCTTTATTAAAAAGAAGTGAATCATAAAATTTATGGGCCTCTCTTAGAAACTATGAAACTTTGCCAGAAAGGACAGATGGAAATGACAGATGTGATGGAAAAAGCTTTAGCTTTGGAGTCAGAGGACATGGATTCAAATCCTGCTTCTGATATGCCTTGGTGATGTTGAACATCACTTAACCTGAGACTCAGTTTCCTCCCCTGTAAAATGAGAGGCCTGTACCTGATGGCCTCTGAGGCCCTCCCTCCTCCTCCTCTACATTGCTTCTTTCCAGCTGATGTTTGTAGAGGGTACTTACTTCTAGGGCTATTTTTATTGCAAGAAGCAAAATGTCCTCGAGGGAGAGGAGACTTGCATTTTTTTTAATCTGTTCATTCAGTCATGCAACCAACCAAAGACTTAGGAAATCTCTGTAATATGTAAGACATTGCACTATGCAAAGACAGAGACACCTTGACTCCCTGTCCTCCATAAATTCACAGGTCGTGAAATAGCATTGTGTTGAAAACCACCACAAATCCTAGGTCTGTTAGTCTGCTGAGCTAAGTGGGTAATTGTATTCCTTTCTTTTCTTGTTTGGAAAATGTCTTCTTGCTTATCCCCAGCACTAAATTTTAAAATCTGTATTCCAAATGCCTTCAGACAATTTGATATTCAAGCCCCACATTTTATGTGAAGAAAAATATCTTTGTATAAACGGTTATCAGTCAGAATTTTGCAACTCTGTGTAAGTGAATTAGTACACAGTGTGGGTCAGCATAAGCATTTTAAGGAGAAATGTTGCAAAAATTATTGAATACAAAAGCATTACTGCTTTCACAGGAGAAATAATGTTAGACCATAACTAAATATTATGAAAGTAATATTTTTTCAAAACTACCTCACTAATCCAGCAATTTGAAATCCAGCTTGATTCTACAGAATCTGAATTTAAAATGACTGTCATTTACTGACGTGGCTGGTGAATTATGTAAGTAGGAAGAAACTGAAAAAATCTTGTGTTCAGTTCTGTGTTCTAAATGGTCACTGAGTAAATAGGATAACTAAAAATCCTGCCAAGCGTTCCTTGCAAGTTCAGTTTACTACACTTTAAGTCAATTAATTACTGAGCACCTATTATGTGTAAGGTGTAAAGATAAATCTTACTCATACATATCAGAGAAGACTTTGTGGGAGATTATTTAATCAGTTACTGTGCACTCTAAGGAAATTATCCAAAGTTTTTTGTTGTATTAGAATTCAGTTATTTTGATTGTTACTTGAAGTCATCTGACTTTTAGCTTGGGCCTAGAAATCTGATTGAGAGGGAACAGTATATGCTATCTGCAATCTGGCTATAGATTGAAAGGTCTAGAACTTCTGGTTCATCTTTTTAACTGTGAAACGTCATCATGAACAAGCAGCTCTTACAAATACCAGCATCATCTCACTGGAAAATGTTGATAATTAAATCATAGATCATAGAACTAGGATGAATCTTGAGGGTTGAGCTAGTTCAGGCCCTTGCTTCTGGTCAGGCTGAATAACAAATATCAAAGGCATGTCATTTTAATTAGATTAGATTTGCCCATTTTAATATATTTACATAATTTATAGGCATCTTATATTAATATGAAAAATGTTATCAGTGCTTATTATTTAACGATTTGGATTTTTATTCATGCCTAAGTCACTACCCTGTCATGATTTAAGCCTCTCTAGGACACTGATTTCTTCAAGTTATCTGAATACAGCAAGCAGCCCCCAATTATCTAACCTGTCCAAAGAGTGCCTTGACCAAGACATAGGATACTTTACTAAATTCCATTGTTGGGTAGGCCTTTGTATTGAACACAAACTACAGCATAATCTTTGTGAGTGAAATGCTTATTTTCCCTGGTAGCCAGGGTTGGGTTTATTTCATTTGTTCAATTCATTAAATTCTGACAGATACTAGTGGAACATGCAGAAATAAGTAAGACATGACCCTTGTTCTCAAGGTGCTTGTGGTTTAGAAAGGATATTGATGACATGTTGCAAAGAAATGTAATAATATTTTTGCACAATTTTGTAAGATAAAGACAAAGTGCTATGGGTGAGGGGAGAAATAATTTTCATTTGGGGGAATTGGGAACGGTTTCATGAAAGAGGTGGAATTTGGGATGAACACTTGAAGTCTGAGTTGTACATAAACAGATAGAAATTGAACAGAGGAGAGCTAATTCAGGGGTAAGGAACAGGGAGAGCAAAGACTCTGAGATAAAAAAGAAGGGGATATATTATCCAGTTGGGTTGAAATATAGAGAATGTGAAAACAAGAAAATAAATTATCACAAAAATTTCTTTTTAACTGATTTATTTCCAAACTCCATCCAAAGACCAGCTTATTTTAAGTTGCATTTAATGCACCTTCTTCATTCTAAGAATTTGGACAGTTCTTTGAAGCTTATTGAAATGGAATCAACCTCCATGATATACCTTTTATGTTTTTCAGTCAATCAATAAGTTTCAAGGTGAACACTATTTCCCCTTTTTTCCCCTAACCACACTAATAATTGACCTTTCAAATCTAAGTTTTGCTAGATTTAATCCATGTTATGATTTATATTAGCAACTGACTTGCAGAAATAATAAAATCCTATTGAGAAATAGAAAAAAATTATTTACTTTTTATGAGTTTTAAAACACAGACCACCAGAGTGTCATCAGTCACTAGAGCAGCACCTAATATCTTGAAAGAGCTAATTCAGCTTCATAAAAGAAGTAGTTATTTCCTTTCTTATCAATAAGTTCAAGCCCATTACTTTTTAAAGTGTCTTAATTATATTTATTGTAAATCATAGTACTTGTATATAATGTAGTCCTTTAGAAGAGTAGATTGTACTTATATTTTCCTAAAGAAATGTCTTTTTGCCATAGAAGTTTTTGGAACCAAAATTCAATACTTAAGAGACTCTAAAGAGAAATAGAAAAATGGATTAGATATTGACAAATTGGGTTTTCTAATAATATGGACAAAACTTTAGAGAGAGGTAATATATTGAAAGTTAAATGAGGCATTCTAAAATCAATCAATCAGTTATCATTTAGTTCTTAGCATCTACTAGTATCTTGCTCTGTATTGAATATTACAAAGAAAAATCCAAAACAGTCTCTACCCTCAAGGAGCTTAAATTTAAAAAAAAAATAGAACTTTATTGAGTACTCATTTCCCTTATTCCCTCCCCAGAATGCTTCCCAGAGAGCCCATCCTTATAAAAAAGAATTTTTTTAAAAACAGAAAGAAACTTAAAAAAAACTATATCCAAGCCAATCAGTACATTTTCCAAAAATCTGATTTTTATACAATGTTTCATAGTGTGAAACCTCCACCTCTGCAGAGCGTCAGGGGAAGTGTCTTCTCATACAGATTCCTTGGTGTCAAGCTTGTTCTTTATAATGTGGCCATGTTCACTTCCATTGTTTGTAGTTTGGTTCTGTCCATTTACATTCTTATAGATGTTGTGTATATTGTTTCTCTGGCTCATATTTAATTTGTGTCTCATCAGTTTGTTTCAGTCCTTCCATGCTCCTGCATTTGTCATGTTAATCCTTTCTTGCATCACAGTAATGTTCCATTGCATTCTTGTACTATTAACATTTATTTGGTCATTCTCTAGTTGGCAGACATCGTTTTTTTTTTCTTCACTTCATTGCCACTGCAAAAAAAGTGATGCTACAAATACTTTAGTGTACGTGGGGTTTTCTTCTTGTCATTGGCCTGCCTTGAGGCACAAGCCTAGTATGGATTCACTGGGTTGAGGGTATGGACATTTTAGCCACGTTGTCTGATTCCGTATTGCTTTCCAGAATAGTTGAAAAATTTACAGCAACAACATCAATGCATTAGTGTGTGTGTGCGCGCGCGCGTGTGTCTGTTTCCACCCCCATTCCAACACTGGCAATTGCCATTTTGCCAATTTCTTATATATGAACTGAAATCTGTGGATTGTTTTGATTTGCATTTCTGTACTAGTGATAAAGATAATTTTTTCCATATAGCAAAAAAAAAGACAATACACATAACTATATGTAAGCAAAAACAAATTCCTGCTTTGAGTCTATCACGTTTTCCTAGGAGGTGACCACTGAGCTTCATTATGAATCTACTGTAATCATAGTTTGTCATTGCAGTGATCAGAATTCTAAAATCATTTAAAGTTGTCTGTACAATATTGTTGTTATTGTGTAAATTGTTCTTGTGGTACTGTTTACTTCATCCCCTTCATTTCTTACATCACAATAGTATTCTATTATACTTATATACCATAACTTTTTCAGTCACCCATCAGTTTCCATTTCATATGCTTCTAAGAAAAAATATTTTTCTTTATTAATTATCATAAGTCTCTTAGTAATTTCTCTTAATACTTTGTTCAATTCTTTGTTTTCCCTTTTCTTTATCTTTCTCTTAGATTTGCTAAATCTAAGAAAAGAACATTAAAGTGTCCTATTTTTCTTTTGCTCCAAATATGTTCTTGGAATTCAGTGAACTTTTTTTCCTTTATTAATTTAGGTCCTACGCCATTTGGAACACTCGATATCAATATTGGTTTGTTGTCTCAGATTCATTTAAACGTACGGTAATTTCCATGTTTATCTCTTTCTGTATTGTGAATTTTTACTTTGCTTTGTCTGATAATGTGATTACCACTCTTGCTCCTTTGTATGCATTTGAAGTCTAGTAAATTTTGTCCCCCATGTTTATTCTTTATATGTCTTTGATTCATATGTGTAATAGTTTTTTGAGGTTTTGTTTTCTTATCCACTCTGTCATGCTTTCATTTCCTTGCCTTATTCAGTTTATCTACATTTAAAGTTATATATTTATGTTTTCCTCCATTTATGTCTTGAGCATTTTGTCTTTCAGTATTTTTTGTTTCCCCTTCACTTTGAAGTCAGTAGTCTATTTATAAAATGTTTCATTAATCCACTTTAATGTAGCCATATTTACAAAGCTTTATTCCTTCCTACCCTCATTGCCCCTCCTTTCTGTTAACCTTTTCCCTAATTTTGGAATTTTATTTAACTTACTGATTTCTTTAAAAATGTTTTAATCTAATTCTTCCTATCTTTTCCCCCTTCCTTTTCCTTCTTTTAGCAGAGTGGCCAAATCAAAATCCTTTCTCCTTTCCTCCTCTCCAACTTCTTTTGTCCATTAATTTTCTTTTCTTCTTTGCCTTTTTCTGTGAATGATTTCTTTACCTTGTTCCCTTCATTAATTTACTTCTTTTTTGTTTATTTTGAATTTTATTCTTTGATTCATGTTCTGCATGTAAATTTATATTCTATTTAGGGACTTTGTATATTCATGGAATTATAATTTATGCTTCTGAAATGCTGTCTGAGTTTCCTCTTTTATTGAGTTTTATTCTTATTGCTTTTGTAAATCTTGATCCCTTATTACTTTTTTTCTGTTGTAATTCTTTTGGAAGATTCTTGAGGGAATCAGTGAAAATAGAAGCATTGCCCCATAGTATAAATTTCCTTGTGTCTCAAATCATGTCCAATTCTGCCCCCTGCCCTCCTCTTCATCATTCTCTTTCTCATTTCTGGTGCATCCATTCCCTCTCTGGCTCCATGTCATCCTCCCTTTTTTGGATGGCTGTGGTGCTCGACAGATCTGATTTCCCTTCTCCTGAGACAGAGTACTGTCCATGAGAGCATACCACTCACTATACACCCCAGTCCTGCTGGTTAGACCCATGTTGCATTACAGAGTATACCTCTCCTACTGTGTGAATGCCCTTGATGGGGACCCGCTCCCCACATCAGGCTGAGCCTCCCCTCTTCCTCTGACTTCCTTCGGTTCCTCACTTTGCCTCTTTTCCTTTTCTCCTATAGCTCTGCTTTTGCTGAGAGACTATATGAGTTTTCCTTCTGTCTTTGTTCACCAGTGGATTTGATTAGGGCATATTTCATATTCCCATTGATCCTATACCTTCCATTTCCTCTTTTTGCCCCCTCACATTCTGCCGCAGAATATACTGAATCACTGCAATTTATATTAAATAAAGAGTTGTAGGTTTCACTTAATGGTTTTTGAGGCCTGCTCCACAACCACCACTTCTGTTTCTTTAAATGTCACTTTCATCTTTATTCCCTTGTGTACTTTTAAAAAGAAATCTATCAATAGGATTCTCGTTACTGTTGTTTTTTTATCTAATAGGAGTTTTTCTCCTGTTTTTCTTTTAAGTATCTTTTTAAAGATTGGAAAGCTTGTTTCTTTACTTATCCTTTCTTGGGAAGTTATTTTTCTTTATCTTTCTTTGGCTTTTTCTAAATTATATAATTTGCTGACACTTTGTGTTTTGTAATGGTGATCTTTTTTCATTGATGAGTAGGCTCATGGTTGCTGAGTGTGCCATTTTAGATTGTACCTTGAAGTAGTTTGCTTTTCAAATTATGTATTCTATTTCTGTTACTACTGGTGATTACAGACTAGTCTTGTGTTATTCAAATTCTGTTTCCTTTATATTTGAATGTCTTCCTCTTGGTTGCTGGAAGACTTTCATGTGTGTCATTGGAACTGTTAAATTTAACCTTGGAGTTTGCAGCCTGGGTTTGTTTGTTTGGGAAGCCTATCTGTGAATTATTTCAACTGGAACTTTTTTTTTTACATACTAAGGTGTTCTGTGTAATTTTTTAATATGATTTCCTACATTTTGGTATTCAGGTTGTTTTCATCTGTCATGTTCTTTTGGGAGACCTATGAGCTTAAGTTGACCCTATGTATTGTGTCTTCAAGATGAATGACATTTGTCATTTCGAGACCTGGTGTTAATCTTTTACATTGATTCCCCTCTAATGAGGGAAACAGCATATCCATGAATCAGTACATCCAAGATAAATCCAGACTACATGAAATGTAGCCTTTGAGAGGCTAGCCTCCTGAAGGAGATGGTCCTTGAGATGAATATTACAGGAAGTAGGAGAAGAAGGAGGGCATTCCGGTTAGAGGAGACAGTCAGTACACAGACCTAAAAATGAGAGATGCAGTGTCCTTTGAGAGTAAGAGTAAATAGGCCAATGTGGCTGTGCTGCAGAGGATGTGGAAGGGAGTAGTATGTTTTTTAAAACTGGAAAAATTGGAAGTGGCCATGTTGCCAAGAGCTTTACATACCAAACAGAAGAGTCTTTGTTTGATCCTGAAGGTAATGGGGAGTTACTGGGCTTATTGAGCAGGAGAGTGATTTAGTCAGAACTATGTTTTAAGAAAATCACTTTGGCAGCTATGTGGAGGAAAGTTTGGAGTGTTGTGAGTGAGTAGAAACTTGAGGAAGAGAATCCAATTAAAAGGCTGATACTGTAGGAGTCTAAGTGAGAGGTAATGAGGACCTGAACTAGGTTGGTTGCTATGGGGGTTGAGAGAATAGAATATTTGAAGGAAGTATTGTAGAGAAAGTAGTTACAACACTAGCTAGCAAGCTTATTGGATTTGTGGGATGAGAGGGGAGAATGAGAGAGAGGAGTTGAGAATGACACCAAGGTTGTAAACTAGATTTTCTTTTAAGCCTAACAATCCAGAGTCCTCTGGTTTGTTTTTGTTTTATTACTGTTTAAGAAAGTAACCAGAGATGTAAAAAACTCATGCATCAGCAAAATCAAGACCTCACAAAGAAAATCCTTTCACCCACAGCCTTGTGCTACTGCAAACCAACATTGAAGTGCTAGGATCATGTTGGCTGCCCTGTGCATCACGCTTTGTCTTTCTAGAATGACACTAACAGAAAGCCCTTATTTTTCTGATTAATATGTAGATAGAAAATTGGGTGAATTGGTTAGACCCTACTCTAGTTAATCTCTTAATGTAATTTGGAGGTGGGGGTTGCTGGGTAGCTCAAGTTTGTTTACAATTAAAAATGTTCTGGTGAATCTCATTTCTTGTCTTTAATACCTGTAAGCTATAAACCATAAAATTTCTATTTTGGAATAAAGGAAGCATGACATGAACCTTGTAAAATAAAAGATATTTATGAGTATAAATCAGTAATAATATCTATATAATTATGTATGTGTGGTTTGTTTGTTTGTTTGTTTTGTATACAGACTTGTGATTTCTTGGTGTAGGGAATGCCCAGTGAGGGAACTCCTGTCAAAGTAAATCCACAGCTGCTCTAAATTTAATCTTTTGTTTTTAGTTTTTATTTACTTATTTTATTTATTTATTTACTTTATTTTTGTTTATTTCATTAAATATTTCTCAATTACATGTAAAAAGATTGCAACAGTCCTTTAAAAAAGTTTTTTAAAAAATCAATTTAAAAAATGAGTTCCAGATTCATCCTCTTTCTTCCACTGCTTTTCCCATCTTGAGAAAGCAAGCAGTTTGATATCAGTAGAGTCTTAATAAGTTTTCTGTGGGCACTGAGAGATTAAATGATTTATCAGAGGTTATACAACATGGATGAGTCAGAGGTGTGACTTGAACCCAGGCCTCCTTGCCTTCAAGATGGGTTTTCTATTTATTCTACCACTCTGCCTCCATACTGTAGATATGGAAAAGGTTTATGTTTATTAAATGAAAAATAAAAGAAAAAAAAAAGCTATGCATACTTACTGTGTGCAGTGAGAGCTACTGGACAGAGATACAAAGGTGAAAAGTGATATTTTAGACCATACCTTCAAAGAGCTTACATTCTAATGGTAGAGCTTAGACCTTCACAAGTAAATGTAATGCAAATTTGTGTTTGATAAATGCAAAATAAAGGTGAAAACCAAGTACTCTGATCTGAAGAGCAAGAAGCCATTTCTGTTTTGGAGATATGGGAGGACTGGAAAGATTAATGAACATTTCAAAGAGACCAACTTCGTTCTGCTGAAAAATGAAATGAAAAATGAAAATCTAAAGATTTTCTTTGCATTTAACAGTCATAAAAATTTGCTGGAAAATGTAATGGATGAACAGTGCAGGAAAATAAAAACTTCCCAAATGTAGAAGTACTGGAAATGACCTATAGTTGTTACTTTGGGTACTCTTGGTGCAGAATTCATTCTTAGTGTTTAAATAGTTAGAAGCTTTGCACAATAGTGCTTCATAGCGGGGGGGAATGAAGCATTTCTAGAGGATAAAACATGAAATGAACCCTGTACCTAATATTTTATATTATACAAAGAATAACACCATTTTGTACACTAGACTTTGTAACACCCTGTTTAACTGACCTAATTATTCATTGTCCCTGGATATACTTGGTGTATATGAATGAAACTGAACTGTTGAAAATCATTTAAAAATGTGAGTTTACTCAAAAAGTAAGCCTTAAGTTCCTCAAAAAAGGTTCACTTCTCCTTAAAAGTTTTTCAAAACGAAATTCTGGTTTACATTGCCGCATGAAAAAAGTATGAACTTTCTTTTGTTAAAGTCTTTAAATGGAAAAAGGACTCCCGACAGAACCTGGTTTCATAATAAATGTGTCTGTGAAGTTAGACGGGTTTTAAAAATAAAACTTACAAGACCCAAAAGGGTGTCATCTTTCAGAGTTGTCGGCTTGGGATGCCCATATTTCAGCAATGCTACTGTTACTCAAAAAACTTTTTTTTTCACAAAAAGTTTCCTTCAGAGCTAGGTCACACAAGAAAATGTTTCATTTCTTGTATATGTAATGTGTGAATACACACACATATATGTATATATACGTGTATGTATGTGCATCTCATTTTTTATTCAGTATAATATCATTCAGCTTGATCATTGATCATATTTACAGTCTTGTTTCCAAGAGATTTGGGTTATTGATTAAAAAAAAATCATCAGGGCAGCAAGTTATAGGAAATATAGAGCTGAGGTGACTGGAATACCTAGTTCCACATCCTTCTTTTGATCCGTGCTGTCTGTGTGACACTAATCAAGTCAGTTTATTTCTCAGTGTCCCATTTAACTTTCTAAGACAAAGTTGCAGATCATCTGTGGATCTGCTTTGGCAAAGGAAAAGTGCAATTACAGGTATGAACAAAATGAAGGGTAGGCAATGAATAGTAAAAACTGTTAGGAGATTATTGCAATAGTTTAGACATGTAGTAATGAGGGTATACATTAAGATGATGATAATATGGAGAGAAAAGCAAAACTGCTTATGAGAGATATTGAGATACGGACAACTAGATGATACAGCAGATAGAATACTAAACATGACATTATAGGAAGACCAGAATTCATGTCCAGCCTCAGATACTTTCTAATTCTGGGACCCTGGGTAAGTCTCTTAATTGCCCTTTGCCTCAGTTTCCTCATCCGTAAAATGGGGATAATAATAACACTCAAACCTCACCCCCCAGAATTGTTGCAAGGATGAAATGAGATAATATGCTTGAAATGCCATGCAAACCATAAGGTTCTATATAAATGCTAGTTTTGATAATGATGGTGATGGATAAAATAGAATTTAAAGTCCTTGGTAACCAATTAAATGTAATAAGTGAAGAGGAAAAAAATCAAAGATCATCATAAGGTTTAGAATATAGAAAGACAGACAAATGGTGGTGTCACATATAGATAAATGAAGTGAGGTTAGGAAGAGGAGAAACATATAGGGGGAAAGGTAAAAGTCTCAGTTTTAGACATTTTGAATTTGTAATGCTGGTGGGTTATTCAGGGAAAGATATCTAATGGGTAGTTGTAAATAAGGGTTTGGTACTCAAAAGGTCAAAACTAAAGATAAATACTTGGGAGTCACACACACACACACACACACACACAGGTAGAGATGGAGAGGAGAAATAATGTTATTGCCAGAGGAGTGTATAGAAAAAAGAAGACAGAATCAAAGATTCTCACTTTGAGAACATGTAAATGACGAAGTCAAAAAGACTCAAAAAGAGGATGGAGATCCTGGCTTATGGGAAAAGAACTCACTCTTTGTCAAAAACTGATGGGAAAACTGGATAATAGTGTGGTGGAAACTGGGCATACTATTGTGCTATAAGATACGAACAGGTGGATTTCAGAAAAACCTGGAAAGATTTGTATGAATTGATGTAGAGTGAAATGAACAGAACCAGAAGAACTTTATACACAGTAACAGCCACAGTGTGTGAGGACTGTTTCTGATAGACTTAACCCTTCACAGCAATGCAAGGACCTAAAACATTCCCAAAGGACTGTTGATGCAAAATGCAGTCCACATCCAGAGAAAGAACTATCGAGTCTGACCAGAATGAAGCTGACTGTTTTCTCTTTTGTTATGTTTTGTTTTGGTTGTTTTTTCTCATAGTTTCTCCCATTCGTTTTAATTCTTCTATGCAACATGACAATGTGAAAATGTGTTTAATAACAATGTATACGTAGAACCCATATAGGACTGCATTCAGGCTTGGGGAATGAGGGGGAAAAATTTGAAACATATGGAAGTGATTGTTGAAAACTGAAAAGACATAAATTAATTAAAAAAAAAAAGGTGAACTGCTGGAAGGGAGAGATTATTTCATTTCTGTATTTGAATACCTAGGGGATAGCACAGTATTAGTACTTGCGTATATTAAATGTAATAAAGTTACATTGTTATGAAGTTGAAAAAGTATTTTGAAAAAAAAAAGAGGATGAAGAGTTAAAGTGTCAGTAAAGGAAACAGAGTGTCTAAAGAAGTAAGTCTGGAAACTGGAGAGCATAGTTTGCTGTAAAAAGTCAAGGGAGGAAAACATATCTAGTAGGAGAGGATGGTCAGTTGCTATAAGTAGGACATAAAGGATTAGGTTGGGGGGAAAAGACCATTAAATATGGTGATATGATGGAGGTCACTGATGCATTTTGAGAGATTCTGGGATACTAAAATCATACTCAAGGGGTTGAGTGGGCTCTGAGGAAATAACACATATCTGGTAAAGAAGATGGACGATTGATGGAAGAGAGAAGAAAAGGCCTTTTGAAAAAATCCTTGGCTTTCTTCAAAGTTTAACTCAAATGTTATCTCCTATATGAGGTCTCAACTGTCTCTTCCAACTGTTAGTATATTGTATGTATGTGTTTTCCTTCATGGAATAGAAGCTCTTTGTAAGCAGGAAGTGTTTCATTTTTTTTCTTCATATTGCCACCTACTAGGAATTTAATAAGTACTTGATAATTGCTAATTAATTAGTTGCAATGAATTAAATGGAAATCGTCTTTTTCTGGAGTCTTTCAAAATTTCATACAATTTAAATTTTAAAATCAAGCAATAGCAATTAAAATTTGGCATAAGATATTTTGTGAGGCACAGGAGAAGATACAAAGACTTAGTCTCTCAAGTACCTTACAGTGTAATTGGGGAAATAAAACATATACAGGAAAAAATAGCAGAGAACATAAGGAAGTATATGAGAATCACTTTATCAGGCATTATTTATTAAGTATTTACTGTATGCCAGGAACTGTGATAAGCTTGGAGGATAAAAAGAAAGTCAAAACCACAAAACTTGGCCCTGCCCTCAAGAAGCTTATAGTATAATGGAAGAGCAAACATGTAAATAAATAAATACATAGGAAATACATACAGATTCGAGGGAAGCTAACTTTATAGGGAAAGGCGTAAGTTTCAAGGGGACCCAGAAGGTATTCTGAAGGATTATACCAATAAGAATTCAAAGGAGGAAGAAATCACTGGAATAAGTAGGAAAGGATTACTAGAAAGTAGGATTCAAGTCTCTTCTTGAACAATAATTTATAGAGGAGAGGTCTGTGAGAGTATCTTAGTCAAGGACTGGTAGGTAAAAAGACCTGTTTTGGAAAGCCAATTTATTTTAAGAACTGCTTCCCCTCTTGTATGGGAGTGGGAGATAAAGGTAGAAAGCGAACCTGGAGCCAGTTAGTGGAATGCCTTGAGTGCCTGCATCAGGTGTTTCAGCTTTATCCTGGTTGGGCCTGTGGAGCCATTTAAAGGTGTCTGAGCAGGGAAATAGCATAGAAAGTCCTGTTTGAAGATTAGTATTACGTAGAATAATTCGGAGGAACAGGAAACTGGAAGCAGGGAGACCTAACATTACTCTTAGAATAGTCCAGGTATGACAAGGAAGAGGTAGCTGAAAGAAAATACGAAGAAATAATTGACAGGATTTAATCACCGTTGGTCTGTTGTGCTGGGATGAGAAGGAAGGTGTGGAAAGTGAGAGAAAAGTTTTCTAGATAACCAATCATTGCAGTTTAAGTAACAGGGAGTTGCTTTGAGGTAGAGGGTGATTTTGATTTGAATGTGTTGAATTTTAGCTGAGGTTGAGCCATCAAAGGGTAAACTTCCAGCAGGTAGTTGGAGAGATGGGATGAGAGTCTCTTAAAGAAGTGAATATTGGAGATAATGATTTGAGAGTCATCTGAAAATTACAATTGAAATCATGAGAATGAATGAGATCTCCAAAGGATAGAACAGGGAAATGAGAGAGAGCAAAATCTATCATGCTTTATGTTTTCAAAAGACTCAGTACATTAATAAAGTAATATAGATAATTATTTTTCATTCTCCAAATGGCTATCTTAAGTTACATAAAATTCCACAGATTTTCTATATTTCGTAGTTATATGAGATCATTATGTCACTGCAAATCATTAGAGTAGTAATGGCCATTTGTTATAAGTTCTTGGATTCAGTCTTAGAGCTCTCAGTAGCTCAAAGTCAAGGTAGGTTGGACCTAAGTCATTTGAGTGTGAGGCACAACCTGCCTGGATCTCTCTTCCATCCCAATGTGAATTTTATGATCAGATGTAGAAACCCTTATATAATATAGCCTTCATTTTGCTTTCTGTGGGAGTATTTCCTCCTGAGTTTCTTTTAAAGTATGTCTGTAGGGCTGTTCTAGAATAGAGCTGAGATCAGGTCTGGTTGTGTTTGGCTCCACCTCAAGATCTCAACAAGTGTGTTGGGTGAGGTCTAAGAGAGTAATTGGAGAAAGTATGGAGGAAGGTGGTGTGGAAGGAGGGAAAGAGTAATAATGATAACTTCTCAGTGTGTAATTCAGTGATGACAGAGTATTTCCATTGGCATTTCTTTAAAATGGTCTCATTTCCTAGTAAGGAACCCATCTGATGTTATAGATCTATGAAAAACCCTTAGTTTTTAGCAGTGTTCATTTATCATCTTCTATAAGTACATTATTTAGCAAAATAAAATAGGCTTTTTTTTAAAGGTTTCATAGTACTTTTCAATCAAGCGTATCATGTTATTAGAACATTATGTGGTAATGCCTCATTTTCTTGGTATCATTGGGGTTAAGTGAATTTTCTGGGTAACTGAAGTTTAACCTGCTAATAATGGAAACTTTATTTTTGCCAGATCTTGATAGAAATATCGTTAAAATGTTTTATATCCTTCCTGACTTAATAAAGAGTATACTGAATACGATATAAAACAAGATCATTGTTATTTAAATCAGTGACTTGAAGTGACTCTATTTACTTTTCATTTGTTTTTGACTCCCTTTGCTCTTTTAAAGGCACCTGTATCTATAGGAATGTTGTCATTTTAACTTCAATCCATTTTTGGTTAGGCCACCTGATCCGCTCCTATTTTAGGTCATGGTGGGTAGTGGGTACCTGTTTCCATGACTGGGATGACTCAGTTACAAGAGGAATTTGAGTCTTAGACTGAAAAACTTTTTGGAGATTGTAACAACTTGCTCAATAAAATCTTATGTTATCTTAAAATCTTAATCTTTGTTAAAATAGTTGAGGTTTGAGGCCCTTTGTGACTTACTGATTGAAAAAACTCTCCTGTTACAGTAGATGGCGATTTATATCCAATTTTGGTGGGGAGGACTTGCCTAGAATCTAATGGCTGATTGGTGCCGAAGTTTTTTAGAAACAAAGATGATGAAAATACATTGTACATTAATTCGTTAATGCAGAAGAGATAACTAATGAGGCATACATAAAAAATTGCAGTGTGGCGTGCTTATAATTTAACTGTGCAGTGTGAATTGTTAGTTCAAATTATTTCACAGTCTACATTACCTATTTGATAGTCTTTCTAGTATTTCTGCATTTTAATTAATTTTCCCCATTTTAAAAATATTAATCTACTTAAGAGTTCCACTCACTTACTTCATATCAGTAAGGTAGAGCTAGTAAGTCACTTGCAAAGAAGCCCCATATTTCTTGTGTTTAATGGATTCAGTGAGTGTATTAAAGTGAACATTTAGTCCAAGGCTGTGTTTCTTGGGCCCAGATTTTTCTAATAATACAAAATTGGAACTGCACTATTCCATATTTAAATGCAGTGGTTTAAGTATCAATCATTGTCATATGTAAATTCTTCTTTTTCTTCTTTTACAGCCTTGTTGAAGAAAGCAAACTGATCCCAGTTCTTTTTGAAGTAATTCTGGTAAGACATGAAATGAATATTTGAAAGTCAAATGAATGGAATAAAAAAAATGATGTATGGTACACAAAAAACAGCATTTTACTAAGAATCCAGAGACCTTGGTTTTAGCCTGAGTTCTTTCACTAATGTTTTCCATAACTTTAGTCAAGTCATTTAACCTGGCTGTGCTTTAGTGGCTTCATCTCCAAACTCAAGAGGTTGGACTAAAACCAGACTTCTGAGTTTGAGGTTCACTAGCCCTCCAAGATATCCATGGATAGATTTCTGGGGTTCTGTGAATGTGGATGGGGAATATATCATCTTTATTTACACTAACTTCTAACTGAAATTTAACATTTCTTTCAATTATGAGTGAAGGCAACAAGCTATTATTCTGAGAAGTGGTGTGTGACATACAAAAAGGCAAGAATTCCTGGGCTAGAAGAACTTTAAGATCTGTTGTTAGAGTGATCACTTAGTGGAGTTCAGAGAGCTCTGGACTCTGAGTCAGCACCCTTGGCTAGGAGGCCTGACCGTCCACCCTCTTAGATGCATAATGTTGGGTAACTTTACCTAGTAATCTCTCTGAGCCTCAGTTTCCTTGCCTCTAAAAAATAGAAAAAAATACTTGTACTACTATGTTACTTTATTATCTTGGTGAAGGCACCTTGTAAATGTAAGGTATTATTTTTGAGTTATTACGGTTAAAATGATACTTCTCAGAATCTTACCATGGGTTAAGAGGTTCTTGAAGACTATGGCATTAGGCAGTTAATCACCAGGAATTTATTAAGTGCCTACTACGTACTGTTTCAGTGGAATGAAAGCCCATTCTATCATGTTGGAAAGACTCTAAGCACTGGCCCTAGCAAAAGATTGCACCTGCTTCTAAAGACCAGACAAGCTAAGTGTGGAGAGGTTTGTCAGCAGTTCTGGCTGACCTCTCAGTGATGGATTTTCTTTGGCCATGGAAGTTATAAAACAAAGAACATGTTAAATGTCTCTCAGTCCTGTGCAGCCTTCTTCTGCTTTTGTACTGATGGGGAGAGTGTCAGGAAAGGGGACGTAAGGTGCTTAGAATCAGATGACTTTTAGGTCACTTAGAAACATGAACTTGGGTATTGATAGACAAAAAAAGAGCATCTTCCCCAGTGACCAAGGAGTGAACATAGAGTGGAGCAACTGAACCATATCAGTCTTGACATTCTTGCTATACTCAAAGTCAGAAGAAAAAAGGAAGTTGCAAGTCAGTGAAAAGATGGCTCACAGATTCTCCTTGGAGAAGCAAATAAAGGGATTGGCTCAGCTGATTTTAGCTTGTGTTCAAAGACAACAAGAAATTTCATTTCATGGGACGTTTGGCCTTCATGTGTTTCAGTGCTTGTGCTAAATACTTACAAAAAGATGACCATGGAAATAATTGCAGTTTCTATGCCAACATCTATAGCAGTGAATGAAGAGGTGGAAAAGCCCTGAGAGGAGTTCAGTAAGTTGCTGAGAATTAGATCAACATAAGCTTTGCTATTTGATGGCTACAAAAATGGTCAGAGGTGAGGTTGGTAGAAACATATGTTGGCAGTTACGGTTCAAGAGTAAGGAATGAGAGAAGTCAAAGAGTTGCAGACTACACAGAGGCCCCAGGATTGTACACTATAAATTTTTCCTTTGAGAAAAGAATTGGAGGGCCCTGGAAAAGGTGAGCACCAAATAATATAACAAAAATGAACTTAATTATATTTTGACAGGAAACAACTTTATTACTCCTCTATGAGTCATTCCTGAATCTGCCATCAGCATAAGGTCATACAAACAGCTTGTTAGAGCAAAAAATCAAAATTAATAGAAAGTTAGAAAAAAATGGATTAAAATGAGAAAAATATGTGGTATGAAATTAAGCCCTGACCTATTAAAATAATTATTCAAATAGGAAAATAGGAACAGGGTGTAGGAGAGAACATCAACACCAATTACATTTCATATGGACATTCAACTAATTAATGTAATTCAGTTGTCCTTGTGAGGAGACCAAAAGAACCCCAGACCACCATTGTCAGCAAACACCTGCCCTACCTGACAAGCAAAGAGACCTGAGAGTCAAGAGCAATAGTTATTTAGAAAAAAACACATTTGGAAACAAGCTCTTGGAAAAGGATGCTAGAAGATTAAGGGCAATTACAGTTTAAAAAAAACCCAAGAACAACAGAAGGCAAAACACGTGTTTAAAAAAAGAAAGAATTCTCAGAAAGACATTTACCTAAGAAAATTATCCCAGTAAAAATCAAGAGGTCCAGAGAGCAGCAATCCAAATGACAGACTAGTTGGAAATTTAATTTTATAAGGAATAATTGAAAGCTAAATCTTGCACATAATTCTAGCTCATGAGTGACCAATAGGTGTTAACTGTCAAGGAAAAATAAATATTTAAGACAATAAATACAATGTAACAGAAAGCAGGAAGAGAGAGTTTAGAAAAGTGAAAAATTGTCTGCTAGGAAAAATGTCTAATTCTTGAATCACTTGAAGTCTTTATTTTGGCACCTTTGTACTTCCTTGCTTTTTTTATATTGTATACATTGAAACTACAGTCCAACTCTGATGCCTCTTCATGCCTTAGAAGTGACGGAATTATCAAACTTTCCAGTATAATACAGGCTCTGATGGATCCCACCATATTGGAGAGCCTTAATATTTCAGATCTAGCCGTGAGCTACATTTCCATCATCCCAGGGACCAGCCTAGATAAATCCATAGAAGCAAAGCATGAGAAGTTTGGCTACCAGACAATAAGTATTTTTGGCCATAAGAATTCCTGAGGTCAGTCAGCTAAGATAAAGAGCTAATGCAATCTACTTTAATGGAGGAAATACCCTCATTGATAAATCATGGATCCACTGACTCTGCACTAACTGGCCTCTCCATAAAGCTTGTATTGACCAATATAAGCAAGTGACATGATATTAGCTTAACTCATGTTCATCTCTAGGCTATTGCTTCTACTTCCTGTTCTACGTCATTGTCTAGGGCAATGCCTTTTATAAAAGAGTTGTGTTGTAAATGGTTTTTGTGTTGAATCTAATTTTTGTCTTAGTATTGGAGGAGCCGAGCATCTCCAACAACCCCTGCAAAAATTTGTTCTGATTGTTTGAGCTGACAGTAAAATTCAACTTCTGTGTTCTAGGCCAGCTTTACTTTTGTCCTCACTCATGGTTCCCACATCTCAAGGCAGATGTAAAAAATTACTGTTGGAACTGACATTAAAGTCAATGATTCCTTTTACCCATCCCTTAACCACTAACCATAACATTTATTCTTAAACAAAGAATTCAGGACACTTGCTATTTATAGGACTTGGAGTGTCAGTAGAAGGCTACTGGTTTTGATTAAATTAAGCAAGAGTCTCTGAGCATAGATCTCTGCTGCTGCTGCTTTAGTTTTCTTGGCTAAGCATGCACTTATCCAGAGCTGTGAATGATTTCTCACATTGTGCCTGGAAACCTGACACACTGAATTCAGTTTACTGAATTACGGGGAAAAAATTTTAATATTTAAGTAAAAGGGACCTTTTCATATTTCTAGCAGGGGAAATTGAGTTGAAAATTTATTAGAAGTACCAAATTTGAAAAAGAAAGAAAACTGCAGAGAGGATAGTGAAGGACAAAGGACAGAGATGATTATCATATATTATTTTGGAATGTGCAAACTAAGCAGCATCTTTCACTGGAAGCCCAACAAGAAAATAGTATCACAATGAAGATACTGAATCTTAATTCTGTTCTAAAATATTGTTTGTTAGGCTGGCTTCTTTCATCCATCTGTATACGTAAATCTGAGTCCTCATTGTGACCCACTGCCTAGAGCCAATGGTCAAGAACTTGAATAAGGGACATACTTTTGGCAAGACAGCACCAAACTTAAGTAACTTGTAGGATCCTTGAGCAGACTTTTATAAAATGAACACTGGGTACAGAATAGGATGTGAAGGAGAAGAGTGTAGATAAGAGCCAGTCATTGCCCTGATCCTCATCTTCTACATTGCCCTGATCCTCACCTTCTAATTCCTCCACGTCCACCTCAATTACCACCTTTTGGCAGTCCCATTAATGCTAGTGCAAAATGCTTCTTGTAGAAGGTGGCACATGGCAGGTACTAAATAAATGCTTGTTGACTTATTTCAGAGTCCAATAAGGACACCAAAGGATTGGGTTAAGCAGGAGCTAATTTCTCCCTAGTGTACACTGAGAGTGCCCTTTGGATAGAATATATTTGATTGAGTCCCATGGCTTCTCGGAGGGTTTCAGTACCAATTCTGCCATCATCAGGATCATCTAGTTCTTTCAGAATCTGTGTAGCAAGTGAACAGAGACTGCTTAGTTCATAGGCCATCACTACTTTCTACTGGCTGATCAGAAAGTCCGGCCTATTACCTCCTAGGAGGTAGGTGTTTTAAATACATTTTCTTTTGTAGGACAGTAGCCCTTCCCTGGAGCTATTTTATTAATGAGCAAGTCACCCACTGTCTTGGTATGCAGCGTATTCCTGGACCCTGGAGAATGGGCATATTCCTAAGTCTGAGTGATGTGTATATGCATGCTAGGGAAGGGAACCATGGCTCACAGTCTACATGTACCTCTACAAGAGGAGAAGGGAATGGAATTCGTAGGCAGTCAGAAACCGCGGGACATATTTGAACATGAGTGACATGACTATAAACATGGATGAGCAAGATTATTCTAAGATGAAGGGAATGGGGAGATTAGACGCAAGACCTTCTAGCTATTACACTAATAGTATTACAGTGAATGGTAATGGGAGTCTCTTGTAGTGAGATAATGACAGTGTAAATAGAGAAGAAGAGAGATTCAAGAGCTGTAGAGGTCAAATCACCATGATTTTGTAACTGATTGGAGAAAAAGAGTCAGATTCAACCCCAAGGTTTGGAATGTGGATTTAATAAGTAAATGGCATGTTGATGTTGTGTTCAGTCATTTTCAGTCATGTCCAACTCTTTGTAAACCCTGTTTGGGCAAAGGTGCCGGAGTGGTTTACCATTTTCTTTTCCAGCTCATCTTACAGATGAAGAAACTGAGGCAAACAAGGTTAAGTGATTTGCCGAGGGTCACCATA
Organism: Notamacropus eugenii; assembly: GCF_028372415.1. Lineage (NCBI taxonomy): Eukaryota > Metazoa > Chordata > Mammalia > Diprotodontia > Macropodidae > Notamacropus > Notamacropus eugenii. The sequence goes on along the minus strand of NC_092874.1, from coordinate 44,709,016 downwards.
ACTAGTGTCATAGGCCAGATCTGAACTCAGAAGGATGAATCTTTCTCCCTCCAGGCCCAGCACATTATCTGCTGTACCACCTGACTGCCCTAAGCAAATGGTAATTCTTTAGGAAACTAAATGGTATAATCATAAGGAGAAGCAAATTTAGGGGGAAAGGACTTGGTTGAGCTTTAAATGCTAGTCAGGATGTTTTGTAAGGACTTGGAGATAATGGGTCTGCATTTCAGAGGTCCCTGGGTGAGGATTCGCGTGTATTCTTCATGACCGCTTTCATCTGCCTACCCAGTGGATATTTTATTTTGCTTTCTTAATTCTGTTTCTTTTATTAAAGTGGATTAAAGTAGCAGTATGAAATGCAATAAGAATAACTGAGCATTTCAGTATTTTCTTGATAATTCTCTTTGGGTAAGCGTGATTTTATAATTTCCTGGAATGACATCATTTGGAATATTGAGCACTCCTTTTAGTGACACTTAAAATTTTTCAGAATTTTCTGGTGCTAGACTTTTTAGAATTTCCCAGTGCCCTCACTCCTTCCTCCCTTCCATAGCAAACATGCTAAATTCTTCTTTATCCTAAATACAATCCTTTCCCTCAACACAGCTAAATCCCATAAGCTGGCATCCTCTGCCTCTTCTTCTCCATGAGACTGTTTGAAAGAAGAGGCTAGACTTGTTGCCCCCATTTCTTTGCCCCTCCCCGATTTTGCTCTTTGACCCTTTGTAAGCTGGCTTCTGTCACCATTTCATGGGAGATAATATCCCCAAGTTTATCAGTGAACTCCCCATAAAGGTTATTGAGTAGTGGGGTGATGCAGTTCAACAGGCTACTCCAATGGAGAGAATCATTTGAATCTTGGGACCAATGACCTAGAGCTAAAAAAGACCTCAGAGGCCTTCTTATCCAAGCCCCTCGTTTTACAGATGAGAACATAGAGGCTAGGGGTTGGGGCGATGCCCAGGGTCACATAAAAAGTGTGAATCAGAGGTGGGATTCTGATCTCATCCCTCTGAGAGCCTTCCTGTAGAGCCAAAGACTCAAAGGTGGGAGACGGTCACTCTGGGACTTGCTCTGAGAATTTGAAGGCTTACAAAATGGTAAAAAGTTTTGTAAAAATTCCAGTATGACATGATTGATTTTGCCCTTGATCTGTCCAGAGGATTGTTAATTTCCTATATTCTATCTTAGCTGTTTTTCCTAATAGCCTTTTTGTTCCTAGGAACCCACTATTTTAAGAAGTTTAAGAAGCAAAAGCTGAATCAAGGTGTGTATGCATGTGTGTGTGTGTGTGTGTGTGTGTTTGTGTGTGTTGTGTCTCAAGGAAGTGATATATTTTTGTGCTATTGTAAGGGATGTGTTTTAGAATATATGACTAGGTAGATAACTCAGCTCTGTAGATTACAGTCAGGTTGCAATAGACCTCTTCCGTTAAATTTCCTACTACAAAATATGCATACACATGTGTGTATGTATGTATACAGGCACACATAATTTTTTTCTGGTCAGTCTTTTTGTATGTTTACAGACTTTCCCCTTGACTTTGTTGGTGATAAATTTCAGAATTTGCATTTTTTCTTTTTACAACTTTTATAATGAGCAGCAGCATGCCAAGCACAAGATCATGAATAGGCAGTACAAGACACTCTGTGCAGAAGCAGCCAATGAGATTAAACGCGAAATCTGGTTTATTCTTTTTGTGGCTAATGTCAGTGCAGTGTGCACTAAAAATATCCATGTGCGTTTGATGTTTGCGTAGATTAAAGTTCATGTTATGGTCCTTTGCTGAAATTAGTCAAAACAGGAATGTTGTTCTTTTGTTTTTATTGTAATGGGGCTTCTGTGCTATTCACAAGTCAATAGTCCTTTCTACTGCATCTTCCTGTGTTTAGTTACTCTGATAACTTCTATGCTTAGTTGTAAAAATGATTCATTTTGTTATTGGTGGCAGGTTTTCCTTTGAAATGTATTACCCATGCACTTTAGAAGATTACTCACATATGTCTCTCTGTCTGTCTCTTCTTCTGCAATATCCTATATCTGTTGGAAGGAAGTGGCCTTTTTACATCACTCCTCAATGTTTTACACGGTTTTCCCCCCATAGCTCTAGGTAGGTATTTTTAAAAATTATTACAGAATTGTATTAGGAAGTCAAATTAAAAAGAGATAGTAGTTGCATACCTGGTTAGCTAGATTAAAGGGGTTGGCAGTATGGTGGCAATGGGTCATAAATGATTGTTAAAATTGCATGTAGGCTGTATGACAAAAAGTTAGTTTAAGAGTGTACAAGACTATCTGTGTAAGTATAGGCCTCAGAACTTCTTGTAAACTCAGTCACTAGTACCTTAAACCAGTCAAAAGAAACAGTCTGTTTTGAAGGTTCTGTACAGTCTCTTCACATTCTTCCAACTCTCATCCCCTTTAAATCTAAGGCCCTTTCCAACATCCTTTCCTTGAATTTTAAAAAATGTTCCCCATCAACCTTTAGTATGCTACACTTCATTCAAATAAACAGTATGTTGTTCAGTGAAGGACTCTGTCAAGGCAACCCAGTTTCCAGTCATAGAAGAACAAGGATGGTAGACCAGAGCAGAGATGTGAGTTCTGACATAGCAGGAGCAGCTCAGAAGACCTGGAGGCTTGTCTTGGTGTAACACATGCTAGCCTTGTGACTGGGGGAAAGTCATCGATTCTAGTTGAACTTCCATTTCCTCACTTGTGAAGCAGGTGAGGATAAGAATACTCAAACTATCTATCTCATCTATGTATTGTAAAGAGTTTTGAATTCTTTCTTAAATGAGTTTTATTGATACCTTTGATTTCATTCTTACAGTCATATATCTTCTCCCCTTTCCTCCTATAAAACTCTATCCCCTACACACACACACACACACACACACACACACACACACACACACACACACACACACTCTGAACTGTTGACTAGTTTCTGCTAAAATGATTTCCAGTTTTTCCAGCAATTCTTATCAAATAGGTAGCTCTTTCCTAGTTAATTTGTGGGGATTTTTTGTTTGTTTTTCCTTTTTTTTTTTAATTATAAAAGTTCCTTTTCATTATGAAATTGAGAAACATCAACAAATATAAACATTTCTGTTTATGAAAAAGAGAAAATAAGGACTTTGTGCAACCACAAATGTACACTGCGTACGGTTTGGGTTTTTTATACTTTATATTTACCATGATGTTTCCATCACTGTCCTGTGTTGTCTCTGTCCTCTTTTGAACTTCCTTTTACTTTCTGTATTTATATTTTTTTAATTAAATTTTATTTTTGTCATTGGAAAATCTGACTACTTTCTCTAATAATTCCTCCTTCCAATTGAGAAAGCAAGATTAACAAAACTGCAGTTAAAGATATACATTTAAGGAAAACAAATTCTGGCATTGACCATGTCCAAAAACCACGGATATGTTTTGCATTTTATATATTGCCTCTCTTTCAGGAGGTTAGTAGCGTGTTTCATCACAAGTCCTCTAGAATTGTGGTTACTTGTTATGTAGACCAGGGCACCTATGTCCTTCAAAATTGATATTTTATAATTCTCCTTCTGCTCACTTCACTTTGTATCAGTTCATACAAATCTTTCTAGGTTTCTCTGAAGCCATCCTCTTCATGATTTCTTATAGCACAGTATAGGATTCCATTATTTTCATATGTCAGATGTTCAGCTATTCCTCAATTGTTGGATACTCCCTTTTTCTAAATCTTCGCCACCACAAAAAGAGCTGCCATAAATCGTTTCCCTCTTTCCTTGATCTTTTTGGCATAAAGACCTAGTAGCAGTGTTGCTGGGTCAAAGAATATGCACAGTATGCACAGTTCCTTTCCAGAATAGCTGGATTCAATTCATAGCTCCACCAACAATGCATTAGTGTACCTGTTTTCCCATAGCCCCTCCAGCATTTGTAATTTTTCTTTTTTATTGTCTTAATTAATCTTATGGGTGTGAAGTGATACCCCAGAGTTGTTTTAATTTGTGTTTCTCTAATTATTAGTGATTTAGAGCATTTTTGCATGGCTATTGTTGATAAACTTGGCTTTCTTCCTTTGAAAACTACGTGTTTATATCCTCTGACCATTTATCTGTTGGGGGATGACTCATATTTTAAATTTGAATTAGTTCCTTTTATGTCTTAGAAATGAGAACTTTATCAAAGAAATGTTCCACAAAGAATTTCTCCTCCAATTTAGGGCTTTTCCTCTCATTTTAACTGCATTGGTATTTTTTGTAGAAAAACTTTTTAATCTTATATAATCAAAAAAAGAATTTTGAATCTCTCTCTCTCTTGTTGATCATATGATCCTCCCATATCCATAGCCCTGACAGGGAATTTCTCATTTGCCCCTCTAATTTGTTTATGATTTCCTTCTTTATGTATAAATCATGTACTCATTTGGATCTTGTCTGAGTATTGTTATGAGATGTTGCTTCATGTTCAGTGAGTGCCAGACTGCTTTCCAGTTTTCCCAGCAGTTTTTGTTGAATAGTGAGTTCTTGCCCCAACACCTGGAATCTTTGAGTTTACCAAACACTTGGCTACTGTGTTGGTTTGCTTCTGTGTAACATGTACCTAATAGATGATCAACCTCTCCATTTCTTACGTAGTATCAGATTGTTTTGTGGTATAGTTTGAGATCTAGTTTGAGATCTGTTACTGCTTGGTTCTATTCCTTTCCACTTTTTTCATTAATTTCCTTGATATTATTAGCCTTTTTTTCTTTCAGATGAAATTAGTTATTTTTTTCTAGCTCTCTAAAGTAATTCTTTGGCAATTTGATTAGTTTGTCACTGAATAAGTAAGTTAATTCAGGTCGTATTATCTTTGTTATTTTGTTGGCTTGGCCTCCCTGTGAGCAATTAATATTTCTCCAAGGATTTTGATGTGTCTTTATTTGTATAAAGTGTTTTGTAATTGTGTTCATGTAATTCCTGTTTGTGTTGGCAAGTAGACTTCCAAGCATTTTACATTTTACGTCTAACCAGTACTTTAAAAAACTAATTAGTAGTAAGCAGTCTAATGAAGTAGATGGAAAGCCAGTCTGGAAGTCAAGACAACCTGAGTTCAAGTCTGGCCTGCACAACCCTGAGCAAGTCGCTTCTATCCTAGGAAACTAAGATTTAAGTTGCAGAAAAGGTGTTGACGTGCTTTGGAGAGGAAGTTCCTCCCTGGCGGCACTCTTGAATAGATAGATCTGGCCTGGTGCAGAGAAAGAGAGAAAGAAGCCAGTAGTTCATCATTAGGCTTGTAAGGCATGTGAGAACTTACAAAAGAATTCTTTAGACCCATTTTTGCTAAATGTGACATGGAACTTTCTCATTCCCCTCTCCTGTTAGAGAAGAGAGTTATCTCAAACTTTCATTTATTTCACTTACAAGTTTGTGTTTCTTGTCCCTGTTGTTTGCATGTCAGTTGTTAGGATCACTCATCTAGTAACTCATTTTGCTGGGAGATGGAGAAGAGGACAATGAAATATCCCTTTTGCTTCCATTAGGGAAAGAGGATATTGCATCTTATCTTTTATCATAGAGGTTGTAATGATACCATGATGTTTATTCTGGATAGCAACACAAATAATTCCATATTCTTATTTGTATTTTGGTTTAGTCTTTGCTTTCATTGTGAATATACTGCATGTATTTCCACAATATCATGCTCTCTGTTTTCTAGTGGTATTTTTTTCTGCACTACATGAACAATATTGTTGCATTATGATGTCAATTTTATGGATTGTAGGTTATTTGTTTTTTGTATGTTTTACATAAATATTTGGAAGGTTGATTTGAACATATTAGGAAAAAGTGTTTTTTACTTGGCCTGGGGTTTTTAAAAATACTGAAAGCAATTAGTTTTCATTTAGAATTTCCACACTTGCATGTTACTATTTTTTTCAGATGCTATCCTTTTAGAAATTGAGAGAAAATAGCTAGAATTGCTGCCTCAGAGAAATGATTTACTATTAAAATAGCATATGGCAGATGCCTCATTTCGTCACCACCTTCTTTCTTCTTAGTCTCCTTGCAATCCTGCTTTTATCCTCCCCACTGGAGTAAAACTGCTGTCTCAAAGCTCACCAGCGACCTCAAATCACCAAATTCAGTGACCTGTTTTTCAGTCCTCTTCATTCTCAATTTCTCTGTATTCTTTGACATCATTGACTGCCTTTTTCTTCTTCATAAACTCTCCTTCCTTGGTTCTTCTCTTTCTTTAACTATTCCTTTTCCTTCTCTTCAGTAGCTCCTCACTATCTTTCCTACCTTTCGGGGTTAATATATGCCAAAAGTTTTATTCTCAGGTAGGTTCACTTCTCCCTACTACACCTTCTTTGGGAATTGTTCAATTCTAGTTGTTACCTCTCCAAACAGGACTCCCAAGTCTGTATCTCTAGCTCTAACTTCTTCCCCATCCTCATCTAGATGTCCCAAGGCCATTTCAAACTCAGCAGATCCCAAACTAAGATCATTATCTTTTCCCCAAAACTTGATCTTTCTGCTCCCTTTACCATCACTTCACTTATTCTCCCCACCAAAGCTGACTACTCGCTGTCCCCATATATCTGTCATAATTTCCTGATTTTGTAGCTTTGCTTACTCTCTTCTCTCTGCCTAGAATGTCCTTCCTCAGCTCCCTACACCTTTCCCTAAAAGTCCATCTTAAATGTTCCCACCCCCAGAAACCCTTTCCTGCTTCCACAAGGCTCAGCTTGAATCATGCATACTTCCTGCACAGGCTCTGTCTCAGTTCCTCCAGTTGATAGTGCCTTCCCTCATGGGAATTACGTTGTTTATATTTTATATTTATCTCTTTAACATAATGTAAATTCCTTGAGAACAGAGATCATTATTTATCAGAATTTTTTACATTATCTGTTTTGTGCAGGTATCTTCTCTCAGGACAATACTGTGAACTTCATAAGGGAATGATACTCATAAGCTCATAGATGAAAAGATAGGAGGATTTTATAAACCATCTAAGTCCACCCCTTGTGCCCCCAATTTGAAATATGAAGAAAATAAAGTCAGAAGTTTAAGTGGTTAGTAACACTGATGAGCTTGCACTTGGTGTCTCTCCAGAGCCTCTTTCTACTCTTCTCTCTCTACTATCTTGTACATACATGTCTTGTCTAAATATATTATCTCTTCCGGTGCCTGGTTCAGTCTTCTGGAAGTAGTAGGAGCTCAATAAATATTTGTTGAGTTGATTTGACTTAAGAAGGAAAAGTGATTGTTCTGATATTTATTCATCTAAGCCAAGGTTCCTATGATACTACCTGGTTCAGTTAGTGGCATTATTTTAGGGTAGTTGTAGGTTTTCTAAATTCTATAAAAAAAAATTTTAGTTGTAATTTTAATAAAATGATAGATTATCACAGAATCACAGAATTTGAGAGTTGGAAGGGACTTCATTGGCCAATCACCACTCTACCTTAGCCAGTCACTGTTCATTCTTCCTTTGCTTGAAGATCTCCCACCCTCACCCACCTCCAAATGGGAAACAAGCAACAAAAATAGCCACATTGGCCAATGATCTTACCCTTCTTTAAGAGAAATCATTACCTACTTACCAAAAAGTGAGAATACCAGTGATCCTTCTAAATAAAGGCCAATTCTTTGTTTGTGTACTTTATACAAAACATTCACAGCTTGTATCACTGGGACAGCTAGGTGGTTCAGTGGACAGAGCCTGGGCGTTGAATCAGGAAAACTCTTCTTCCTGAGTTCACATCTGGTCTCAGACATTTGCTAGCTGTGTGATCCTAGGCAAGTCACTTAACCCTTTTTGCCTCAGTTTTCCTTATCTCTACAATGAGCTGGAGAAGGAAATGGCAACCCACTTCTGTTTCTTTGCCAAGAAAATCCCAAAAGGGATCACTGAGTCAGCCATGACCATAACAACTAAACAACAACAAAATGGAAAAAAATTTATGAATATATATATGAAAACAACATTTTGGCTGAGGAAGAAAAGGAATGCAACACAGTCTCATGAATGTAAATAGCAATTTATTATAAATTCACTAATTATTGTACAAGTTGTCCCAAAGTACTGTGATATTTATCCTACCATTTTTGATTATCCCTAAACCTGTGACTCAGTTCTGCGCTCATGGTTTAATCATATACTGAAAATGTGTAAAATAGATCCGAACATAGTTGGGACTATAGATCACTTGATGTCCAAATGGAAAATAACAGTTGTTTTCTGTTTCAAATGTGCCATCAACAAACTAATGTCAAGTGCAATTATTATAAATCCTGATTTTTCCAGGGAAATAACTTAAGCTCATTGTGTTTCTGCATGGCCTTCTATCTACTGTCGTTTCTCCTAAGTAGAACTAAATATAACTTCTAAGTGAAAGAGAGAGTCTGACCCAAATGTCTTATTAATTACATGACGTACTTGGATGACATTAAACTTAATGCTTGCACTGAATAATACAGTTAACAGCTTCTTCTTGTTGTTCATTCTTTTCTCAGTTATGTAGAAATGTCATTTGGACTCAAGAGTAAAATTCTTAACCTATGGAAAAGATAGATACTAAAAGTTTTGGGTTTGAATCTGGAGATCACATGGAATTATTGGATGAAAGTGATACTTACAGATACCTTGGTCTCCTCTAGGCAAAGCACATCAAGCCTAAATAAATAAAGAGAATGCTCTGTCTGTATATGCCAAAAAGACTTACAGGCTTCCTGAACCCAAAGCTAAGTGGGAAAAACACGTTTAAAGCAATTAACGTCTAAGTAATTGCAGTTTTAATGTACACTTTCAAACTTAACGTATACTTTCATCTGGATTATGATGTGTTTGGAAAGTATCTTTACAAAAATACAAATAATCTTAACAAAACTTCCACCCACCAGCCCCAGGTTCCTCTCAGAACAGAATAGCTAGATGAAACAGTTTAGAAAAATGCTAGACTTGGAGTCAGGAAGACTTGAGTCCCAATCTCCTCTCAAACCCTCTGACCCCAGGAAAGTCATTTAACCTCCCTCAGTCTCATTTTTCTCATCTGTAAAATGGAATGATGTAACACATACGTTCCAGTATTGCAAATATTAAATGAGATGACAAATGTGCTGTAAAGCTACATGTGATCCTATAAATATAAATATAATTAGGAGACATGATGTCAGACTTCTTGACAGAAAGGTAAAAAGGCTCCACAGAAATAATTTTGCAACAAGCTAACAGAAATTTACCAGGCAGTGATAAAAGCTGCTGACAGAAGTACATGTTGAGTTTGTTGAATGTATGTGAAAGCAGTTTACCTCTGGATGAAATCTATGAAATGGCTTTGATTCCAGAGGGGAGTGAAATGGATTTCTTAGGTCTATCAGCATAAACTCAACCGACATTTTGTTGGCAAAGAAGCATCAAACCTATGACTGAGATTTTTAGTTTTGGTTTTGGAAATGAGAGGTTCATGATGGCAATTCAGAACTAGGTCATTGGTACTAGAAATTTCAGAGGAATTATCCTGGAGGAGCCTAGACTGAGAGATCAAGATAGGCTATGCAAATAAACAGTAGAAAGTGCACAAAGTGTCACAAGAAGGCTGCAAAAAATTAGTGCCTGCTGAATACCTAGTAAGACGTGAAATAGTGTCTAGAACTCTACAGCAGAAGCTTTCTTCCTTTCATGGACTGACAGATGACAAATTTCCATACTTCACCTACAAACCTCAAAATATCCTAAAGAACCAAATCAGCAAACTATCCTGAAACCAGAGCATTACCATGGATCAAATAATCCATGTGGCTGAAGATCACCAGAGTGCAATGCTCACTGATAAGATTTATGAACCATTGCCAAATACTTAGGAACAGAGAGCTTTCCAATGCAGAGAGCTTGGAGAGGTCAAAGCATGCAGAAACAGGACAAGATACCTATCTTTCCATTTGTTACTGGAGTTGTCCTAGAGTTGAGGATGCCTATGGAAGATAAACTTACAACCTGTAAACTTTTGTTTCATTATGAAAATAGTCATCTTATCTACCAATGAGTCTGTAGAATATGAACTATAAAAAGTAGGATGAAAGCAGTTTGTCCCAGGATTGTTTCTTAAGTCCATCAAATATTATGAGAAGCTTTTCTGTAATAGTAATTTTTAAAAGCCCCACAGAGCTCATCATCTCAACACAGTTGCCTCATCAAAAAAGTGGGAGAGAATTGATAGATATTCTCAAGGAATGTGATGAATAGCTTAGAAATTTATAGAAATACTTTTGGAAAAAATAGAACTCATTTCACAGAATAGTAGTAAAGGCTGATAACAGGTGTATAACATGTGGTTTGTCAAATATAACCACAGGTGATTTATTTCTGGATGGAGCATATAGAACAGCTGAGATCTAAGAGTGGAATCTTGGTCCACATGCACATGAACTCAACCAACAGCATGTCAATAAGGATAGATTGGAGACATGAATGAGTCAAGCAGTTTTGTTTAGAGAAATGAAAGGGGATGATGATAGTAATTCTGGGTCAGGTCACTCCTACCAAAAATTACAGAGAGACTGTCTTCAAGGAGCATAGACTTATTGATCAATGCAAATTACTCCATCTGTGTGTGTGTGTATGTGCGTGTGTGTGTGTGTGTTCATCCTTCGTTGCTGAAGAAGACCGTGCCGTCAGAGAAATGATGACATGACTTGCATTTGACTTTGTTTTGATTGAGGAAGGGCTGTGCAGGTCACCAGCCTCACTTCTCCTCCAGAGCCATCTGAATCCAGTGACCAGATATTCATCAGGATGACTGGAGATGTAGTACATGCTCAAAGCTTATGCACCGATATACCAACTCAGTGGCCTATGTGTCTGTGGCAACATCATCATTTGGGAAATAGGCATTCTTCATCCATTGAGTTGTTCCCTTGTAAATAGCTAGGCCATTCTCTTGTAAAGGGTCGTGAATCTCATTGGAGAGAAGTTGGGCTTTTTTTTGGACTCGATGCAGTCTGTACTCCATGATCTACAGGAACCCCAGTACCTAGAAAATACTTCTTCTGCTTGGACAGTGTTGGACGTTCTCCATGACAGCATGGACTACCTTGGGCACACATATGTCTTACTGTTAGAGTTCGCTTTTTCTTAAATTCTGTAATTCTTAGATAGTTGTTTCATTGCAAATCCATTCTCTGTTAAGTGATTTTCTGCCTACTCAGGACTTTTCAAAGTCATTTTCTAGGAGAGGACACTGAAAATTGTAAGTTTCATTAGGAAACAAAAACAACAAATAATATATCATCCTTTCATCTTTGCTATTTGTTATAACTTTCACAAGAATCTGCAGTATTCCAAGAATTTTCCTTTCCTCATCTTTTAAATTAAAAATATGAATTATAAAATAAACAAGATAAAATTTGTAATAAGCAGCAGAAATCTACAAATGCTACAAAATGTAGCCTATATCTTTATGTGGCATTTATAGTTAGATAACAATTCTTAATTCTCTGTTTTCCAATACAGTTACCTTATTGCCTTATGTATGCCAAATTAGGATTTGATGCAGAGGCAAGAAATTAGAGTTGTTTGTATGGTAAACTTTGATCCCAGTTAATGAGCAGTACTTCTGTCTTAACTTTTTCCTGAAATATATGTATGTGTATGTGTATGTGTATGTATGTACATATATGTACACACATATATACACACACACATATATACATACATACACACATGTATATGTATATAAGGAGAGGGAGAGACAGGAAAGGGTGGGGGAAATCCATCAGTTCCTTCATATATCCAGAGGTTATTCTGTAGATAACCCATTTCCCTTTTTACAGTGTTTCACATTTCTGTGCCCTATGTCAGGTTTCCTTATTGTTTTTAAATTCACTACACACAGCTGTCTTTAGGAGTCACATCTGGATGACATTGCAAGAGCATATTGCTGAAAGCAAACAGACTAGCAGTTTGGTCGATAACAATGGAGTCTGTGAAAACACTCTAGGCTTGAATAAAATTCCATTAGAAGAGGGGGAGGAGGAGGGAGAGAATGGGGGCCTAGGACAGAAGAGATGGTTAATGCTTCAGTCCATTTAATGGAAGGTTCTTCAGAGAATTAAGTTGGGATTATTCCTATTAAAAGCTGGTGCAGAAGATGTGGATTAGTTGAATATTGTCTCCATAAGAGATGCTCAGTTGCTAGTGAATAAGATTCTTATGATACTTTAATGATCTCTACCCAGAATATAGTACTAAAGTCTGCATCTCTTTGAATGGTCACCTTTACGGCTACAGGATGGACAGGATTTTAGATAACCCATCTCTTCTTGTTAATCCCAGGGAGCTCCATTGTGAAAAATGAAACTTGTTTATGGTAGAGAATCAAATTGCTATGAAAGGTTATTTCACTAGGTACTAGCAAAAATAGAATAATTTAATAAAAATGGAAGCTTGAGTATACTTAATGGAACATGATTAGATTTAATTTCCTTACTATTTCAATCATTAAAGCTGCATTATCTTTTCTGAGACCTCATTTGGGCTCCCTGCCACAGAGCTGTTCAGAACCACTTTCCAGTAGAGGATATTGAAAGTTATGAGTTCCATTAGGAAACAAAAATAGCTAATAATATGCTCCCCTTTCATTTTTACTATTTGTTGCAACTGATTCATACCCAGTGTTTCAGAAACTTTCCTTTCTCCCCACATCTTTTCTTAGAGCTGTAAATACTATTAAGTATAAGCAATCACAAAAGTTTGATTCAAAAGATGAAAATGAAAATGAACCTTCATGGCAGCCTGTGACTAGAAGGAACTTTAAGAGGTCAACTAGTTCAGCCATCTACCTTAAGACAAAACCAAACCTCCTTCTGTTCGGAACCCAAGGAGCTGCGGAACCGATTCCCACCACAGTTTTATCTTTGTGCCAGGGAAAGAGGCTCTTGCCTTTTCTCTAGCAGGGTTAACTGGGGTCCCAGTTGTGGCTAAGGAGAAGCCCTGAAAAGATATCAGAGAATAAAATGGGTATGATTTCTGTTGTTCTTCCTACTGGAGCTGGCTAAAAAATGCCAAGAAAAAATGGTTAGTCCATGGATGGAGAGCCTGTGGCCTCTTAAGTCCTCAAGGGTGGCCCTCTGACTGAATCCAAACTTCACAGATTCATCAAAGGGCTGCACTTGAGGACCTAGAGGGCCACATGTGGCCTCCAGGCCGCAGGTTCCCCACCCTGAGTTAGTCAAAGTCAAGAATAGAGACCAAGATCCAAGGAAAGAAGAGGCAGGGAAGTTTGGTGAAACATCCAAAGAAAAATATCATTATAGAGTCCACAGGCCCACAGGTCCTTCAGGCCCAGCTAAGCCAGCTAGTAAACCTGTGTATGCTGAATCCAGCCAAGAAATGGCCAATCAACACTGATTCAAAAGCTGACCTGTTTTGTTTTCTTCTTAGCTCCATTGAAGCCAAGAGAAGCGTAGTAAGTGGTCCATGGTAGTCACTTAATATTCGTTGATTGCATTTAAGCCAGGAGTTTTTAAATGGAGGTTTGTGAAAGTTTGAAGGCAAATGGAGAAGGGACAGCAGAGGATAGATAGAGAGTGTCATGGAAACAATGAACATGATCTTAGACACACATCAGAGACAGTGGTCTGTGGGGACATGAAGAGTCAGACATGACTAAATGAATGAACAAAAGGAAATTGGATGGGAAGAAAATTATTTTCACTTTAATTTTCTCTGTATTTTATTTAATACATATAAAAGCATTGTTCTGAGGAGAGATTTATACACAGGCTTCATCAGACCACCAAAGGGTCCATGACACAAGACACTTAAGAATCCCTGTGTTAAGCAGTTATTTTAAAACTGAGATTCAATAAGGATTCCAAAGCCTTTAGGGTAGCATCCAGCACCCTCTGCGATCTGGCACCAACTTCCTCCATCTTCTCCTACTGTCTCTCCACACAGACTCTCCATTCTAGCTCTCCTGTTAGGATACTTTTGTTCAGGCTTTTGTCTCTTTTCCCATGTATTCCTTTCTTGGGACTATCATGCCCAAATATTTTCCTCTGCTCAAATCTTACTTGCCCTATGAAGTCATCCCCTGGTTTCCAACACTCATCAAATCTGTGATACACAGAAGTCAGCAGAATTTTCAACAAGTGGCAAATACCCATGTATAATTTCAGACCAGTGTTGTCTGGAAGGGCCTAAGGGACAATTATGTACATGAAATGGATATGATAAAAATTCCATATAAGACAACACAGATACATGGGTCATGGAACCAGAGAATAACCCAATAGGGGAATTGGAATGATGCCAGTAAGGATTAGTGCAAACTAGAGGCTACTTTAGCCCCAATCTTGACTCTGGGAGACATCATGATCCTGTCAGGCTGCCTTGATTTGGGGATACTGTGGCAGTGCCACTCTACATGATTCCTCATTCCCTTTTCTGCTGCTCCTATGTCCTGTAGTTTGCCTCCCCATCCATTTTTAGTCCTAGAGCAACAACCCCATCTTTGAAACTTTAAATTTCAGAAAAAACTTCACCCTACATATCAAACATGTTGCCAGATCTTGTTGTTTCTCCCTCAGTTCAGGGTCTTGTTGCATCCTGCCTGGATTGTTATAATAGCCTCTTTCCTGTTTCTTCTCCCTGCCTCAAGACTCAGCTCAATCCAATCCATGCCTTAGAGATTTTCCTGAAGTGCATGTCTGATGATGTCACCCCCTTAAATTCCTCTGCTTCTATAATACCTGTGGGATCAAATGTAAACTTCTCTGTTTAATATCTAAAGCTCTTCCATCTTACCTTTCCAGGCCTTTCACAAATTACTCTTTTCCAAATACTTTATTGTTTAGCCCAACTGAACTTTCTCACACTGTCCTCACGTGGTGCCTCATCTCCATTTTTTGTCCCTTTGCACTGACTGTCGCCTGGACCTGGTTCACTTCCTCCCCCACAGCCTTAGAATCCTCAGCTCATGTGCCTCCTGCAAGAGGCCTTCCCTCATTGTCCAGATGCCAGTCCTCGCACCCCCACCAAGGTACCCGGCATCTGCTCTGTATTTGTACTGCATATGACAGATGTGTGCACATTGTCTCCCCACTGTAAATTTCCCAAGGTCAAGAATTGTTTGACATTTGTTGTATCCCTAGAACACGTTACAGTGCCTGGCACATAGTGGGAGCTTAATAATGTTTATTGATTGAATGATTCAGAATGCTCTCAACCAGTTAATATCTTTACCTAGCAGTGCCACTGCTTTATGGTAAGACATACAGACTTTATAACCGTATGACCTTGGCTGAATAACTTGGACTCTCTCGGTCTGTTCTCTCATCTGAAAAATTAGGATGATAGCACTTAGCTCACTGGATGGTTGTGAAGACAAAATGAAAAAAAAATACATAAAACATTTTGTAAACTTTAAACGCTAGCTGTTATTTTAGGGATTGTGCCAATATCAGTTGCAGATGGAAATCTATCACTGAAGAATGAGGAGAGAGGCAAGGGGTGAAGGGAAGACTATCAACTGACAGGGGAGGAGCCAAATGATACCATATTGAGGAGTTACTTTGGCTGGTCACTTAGTAAAGAGTAGTGTTGAAATGTGTGAATCTGGTGGTCTTGGGGCATCAGTGAAAGGTCAGCAAGAAAAGCTTGAGTGTGATACTGTAGATTACACCTGGAGAACTAGCCAAAGATGGCCTTTTTCTTCACAAAATCTAGGTGGGAAAAAGAAAATGAGATAGAGACAAAGATATTGAGAAAGAGGGTTCATAGCACAAGTACGAGCATAATACAGAGCTCCAGAGGGCAATATTGTAGATGGGCTCTAATAACAAGAAGAGAAACCCAACTTTGTTCTGAAAACTTGTCTTTTGTCATTACACTGAGTACATGTAAGTTGCCACC
Organism: Notamacropus eugenii; assembly: GCF_028372415.1. NCBI lineage: Eukaryota > Metazoa > Chordata > Mammalia > Diprotodontia > Macropodidae > Notamacropus > Notamacropus eugenii. The sequence continues at coordinate 44,693,122 of NC_092874.1, read as the reverse complement.
TTCTGTATTGTTTGCATCCTAAAATTCCTCCCATTGTAGTAAAATGTCATGAACTCTAGTTAGGGTCTCCATGCTGCTGCTACTTTCTCTCTCTTGAAGAAGTTGCTGAGTAGATAGGAAGTCAAGATGCTTTCCCAAGGAAGGAGTTCACAAAGAGAACAACTCACTTCACTTTTTGAGGTGGTTGCAGCAGGCAAGACCAACACAGATGCAGGGAATCTTTCCTTTCAATTTGGTCATGCCTATTAACAGCTTAATAATTCAGTGGAAATTTTAGTAAAGAGGTTGCATTTGGTACCTAATGTAAAATTTCTGTCCATTATCTGGACAAATTTATAATCCATGACTTCCTCCCATGACTAAGTAAGAGCTATCTATAATTTTATTGTATTGGAAAATCCCACTTCCATCAGTCACATTTATAGCAACATAAACAATTTGATTCTCTTTCTAACACACTGTAAATGTAATACACTTGGACATTTGGACAAATTCAATTTGATATTTATTCATTAACTACTAAAATTTATTCATAACCTACTAAGCATTATGTTTGGCCCTGGAGGAGGAAACGAAATTCAAAGAAAAATGACACATTGTTCCTGCTCTCAAGGAGTTTCTACTCTAGGAAGAGAGGAACAGATACAGTACCAGTTCATTTCTGATTGTGGGATCAGCAAAGGCTTCCTGGAGAAAATGGTATTTGAGCTGAATCTTGAAAGATGGCTAAAGTTTTAGCAGACAAAAGAGAGGCAGGCAAAGATATATGAGATCAGATGGAGGGGAAGGAAATTCACCTAGAGTTCTAGCCATATTTCAAGTTGAACATCTAGAATTGGAGATATCCAGGGTCCAGAGAAAGGAGAAACCCTCCTACTAGGGAATAATCTTTGTCAGTGATAGCAGAATCATGGAGGAATTTTCCTGAGCATTCTAGAAGTGAAATGGCTTTTCGGTTTTGGGATACACGCTGAAAGTAACCCAGAGCAGCTGAAGGCTCGGCATCATTTCTCAGGTCACAGAAAGCTGGCCATCATTGAGCATAAATATGATTCTAAGTTGACCACCTTGCCTTTGCTGTCATCTCTCACAGTCTACACTTCCTGAAATGGCTTTTTAAACATTTTCTTCAGGCAGAAAATGGTATTGTTCACTAGAGTTGTTCCTGAAGTCATTCAGGTCAAGTTCAATTCATCATCATTAATTAATATTTACTGAGGACTCACTCTGCATGCTAATGTTACTAGTGCCTTTGCAGAATAAACAATTTGGTATTTTGTGTTTCAGAGAACAGGATTGACTATCTCCTTGGCTAGGGTGAAGGTGAGTAAAAGCCTGGGTGGAAGATTCTTTGACTTTTTATTTTAAATGAAAGAATATATTCCTTTGGAGACCTCATCTATTGTCTTTCATGTCTGAATTTTATTACTCTGCCAATTTAGACCTTAAAACCTTAGGGCAAAGATTCTCATTCTCTGAAACTATGGGAAGTTACTAAATGTCTTCCACGTGTGCCATAATAAATCCAGGTACTTTTGGCTCATTAAATACAATACTAAACTATAATCATTCTACTGTATATGGATTGTATTTTATGTCTAACATCAAAAAAGCAATTGAGCCCATTTTGGTGCTGAAATAAAATTTGATATTTTTAGAGCCATTATCTAAGAGATATGTGAGAATTGCAAAAATCACAAAACTTCAGAGTAGGGAGGGAGCCCATAATCCATCTACTCTAAACTGTACCTGAAAAAGATCCCCTGCCCAACATACCAGAGAGTGTTTTCCTACTTCTCACACAATACTCCAGCCAAACTAGCCTCCTTTCTGGTCTCAAGTTTCTGTCTTTGCAGAGGAGTCTCCTATGTGAGGAGTTGACTTCTCCCTTACCTTCTGTCTGTGCATCCCAAGAACTGAGCACAGTGCCTGGCATACAGTCAGTGCTTAATGAATGCTCATTGACTGAGTCATTGAAGAACTTATCTCTCTAGAATACCTAATTTGCTCTCAAGACTTAGCTGGTGTGCCACCTCCTATGGGAAACTTTTGTTGGTTCCCTTAGTTGTGAGTGTTCATTAGCTCTTCAGAATGTCATGTATGCACATATCTGTTTGCATGTTGTCTCCCTCAGGACAGCATGAACTTCTTAGGGGATTCCAAGTCTGTTGCTCTATTTGCTCTGCCTCCCAGATCCCTTAGGAAGACCTTGGTTCAAATTCTGTCTCAGGCACCCACTTTGGGTCCTTGGATAGGTCTTTTAACTCTCGTCCTCAGTTTTCTCATCTCTAAAATAAGGCAATTGAACTCTGTTGCTCTCAAGATCACTTCCAGCTCTAAACTCAAATGCCAAAATGATTACTCTTCGTTTTTGTGACTTAACATCGTCCTTTGCAAAGGGTTCAGACCAGTGATTTCATTAGTGTAGTTTGGAAACCCTTTCCCATGATACAGTGTGGTATCCACGTGCTTGAGGCACCAAGAGATTAAGTAATTTGCCCAAAGTCACACAGCTAGCAATTGTTTGAGACCAAGTCTTTCTGAATACACGCACAGCCAGCCCTGTATCTACTTTACTTCAGTGTTCCTTGCCTTGTTCACAGTAGGCATTTAATAAGTTGGCTTGAATTGGATTGGTCACTGAGCTTTTTCTTGAAGACCTTAAGTGGGAGAAACTTTCCATCAACTGAAATATCTCATTATACCATTGCAACATTTAGGAAGGATTTTTTGTTTGTTTTGTGTTGCGTTTTAACATCAAACACAATTTTGTCTCTTTCGTTTCCACTCATTGCTCCTTGTTTTATCCTTTTTGGCTGAGCAGAACACAACTTATCTCTCTTTTACATGGAAACCTTTGCTATATTTGAAGACAGCTATTTTGTTTTCCCTAAGTCAGTTCTTTTGTAGCCTGAGTTCTTTCAACTGATTTTTTTTATATGTCATGAATTCTGGGCCCTTCACCATCATGATTGCTCTCCCTGCCCCTAGCCTCACCTCCAGTGTTCTCCAGCTTATCAATATTTTTTTTCCCTACAATGCAATCTTCAGGTGGGGGCACTTTATTGGATACATTGATTTACTGATTTTTCTTTGTTCCAAGGCAATATTCAGTCTAGGGGAAGGGACAAGGTTTTCTTTTTCCCCTCTAGAAATGAAGCAGTTTTAAAGCAGAAGGCATCAACTAAACTATTTTAGAAATAAAATAGAATGTAGTGCCCAGAATTGAGCACAGCACTCTAAATGAGGTCTAAGTCAAAGAATGGTAGGATTATAACTTTATATTTGGAAACTACATTTATTTTAATGTAGTCTAAGATTCCATTAACTTTTTTGGCTAGCATATCACAGAATTAGTTCTTATAAAACTGGGAATCCATCAAAACTCCCAGATCTTTTTTCAGATAAATCAGGTGTTTTTAAAAAGCAAACAAATAAACAAATAAACTTTGTATGTGAATGGGAAGAACTCACCCATAAAATGGAAGAGGATAGCTGAATAGGTTAGAAAGCAGAATCTAATAATTTACTCTTTGGTAGAGGGGAGGGGAAAGAAGCATTTATATAGCACCTACTATGTGGCAGGCACTGTGCTATTATCTCATTTGATCCTCACCACGGTCTTGTGAGGTAGGTACTGTTACCCATTTTACAGTTGAGGAAACTGAGCCAAAGAGAGGGTAAGTAGCCTCATCAGAGTCACACAGGTAGTGTTTGAGACTGGATTTGAACACTGCAGACCTAGCACCAATTATCTCTGACTTTATAAGAAGCTCAGTTAAAACCTAAAGACCCTTAGAAGCAAAATCTATTATGGCTCAACTTCTTAATAAAATTGAACCATCAGTCATGATCTTAGACAAGGCAACAGCAAAAATAGACTATATTATTATTCTGTTATATTTAACTTTCTGCAAACTGTTGTGCAGGTGGATAAAATTGCTTTACGTTATTGAATAAAAGTCTTGGTACATAAGCTCATCTTCTGTGGACTCACTGAAAGTGCATTTGAGACTAGTCTAGTAGCAGAGAAGACAATAGAGATGGTGTGTACTTCATCCTGTTCTCACATAATTTTGCTTTCTTCTACTATGTCTCTAAATTTAGGGAAAAAAATTCTAAATAGTTTGGAATTAAAATTATTCAATATGGTGCCATCTGTTAAGACATTATTAAATTTTTATTTATCAATATTATGTCTGAGTAGTTTTAAGCAATAATTTTAGCTTCAAATTCCAGTGTAGTTTATTTGATAAATTCTAAGAATACCTTAGAGTTAATATTTTTATTTCAGGGATTTGTTGTCTCATAGTTTATGAAGGAAAGCATATGTCTGCTGTATAAATCTGCCTGTTGGATCATGTTTTGTGATTGTCGTTATTGATATTGTTACTTATACTTAATGTATATGCTAGTTTGTTTGCTTCGGAGTATCTTTTACTTATAAAGTTTTAAGCCTTTAAGGGATTTGGACACTAGCTATTCTAGACTGTGCCTTTTTTCACTCTTATGTCAATGCAGAAGAGTCTCTCTTGCTATTGATTCTCAAGTTCCATGCACAAGAAACAACAGGGCTTTTTCTAAAGAGAACTTTATTTAGGAGGATGCGGTATATCCTCTGATTCTCCAAATTTGAGGGGGTGAGATGTTAGTTCAAATAATGTAGTCCTTGCTTCTATTGTGTTTGCTTTGTAGTTGACTACTTTTGACTGAAAATGATTACATCAGCGAACATATGATTGAGAATTTGATTACATGATCAAATAGAGCATCATGGGAATAATAAGATCAGTCCTAGAAGTTCAGGAGGCTCTTTCCCTCACCCCCATACTGCTACACCCATACGCAAACAGAGTCACCTTGATGTGCTATTATGCATCGTGGGCCAGGATTCCCTTACAGGCCTGTGCACGTTGCCTCATGGATCTTCTTGAACTCCAAAAGCTCCAGGGAAGGCCTTCAGCATGAAGTCAATGTGCCTTAGTGGTCCCCTTTCTCCACCAGTCAGTGGGCTGGGGTAGAGGGCCAAGAGAGAAAGCCCAATTGAGTTCACACCTCACCTTTCACTGGCTCTGACACCAATGGCAAAAAGAATAGTGATAGGAAGCGCTGTGCCCACCCTTCATCTTCATCTCTGTTGTAAGTAGACATGGTCCTGCTAATCACTTCGATGGCTGGCAGCGGGCAAATCCCTTAACCTCTTTGGTGGTTCCATGTGGTGACAGGAGGATAAGAATATTTTTACTTGCTGTCTCACAGGGTTTTTGTGAGGAAAGTGACCTGTGCACTTTAAACTGCAACTGAAATGTAAATACAATAATTGCTCTTGGATGTAAATGCCACATACGGAGGGACAAGAGGTCTTGTCTTTATGTACATTTTCCCTGGCCAAGAAAGATATAACAGCATACTGTGGAGAGACTGGGGATTCAGTAAGTAGTGGCTGACTGGTTTTTAATTTCACTAAAATTAGATTCATTTTTTTAAAAGCCAGATTTGGTGTTAGTATTAAAACAACAAAACCTGGCATGCATTTCAGTAACAATAGGCTCAATTAATTAATTACTATCAAATCATCTTACCCTTACCCTTACCATTACTTACTGGACTAAATTTCCAGTATGTTTCTTCAAGATTATCAGATGTCTCTATTGTTGCATGGCAAAAAAGGGAATTTGTGAATATTGTACTTTAAAAAAAATTTAAACTAATTGATTAGTTATTTATTTTATTTTATTTTTTGTGAATATCATATTTTTAACTGGTATAACCAAGCTAGATTCCAAGAAAAGAACACTAAATTGTCCTCATTTATGGAAATATCAAATTGGAGGGGCATGCAGTCTTACATAAAACACATTTTACAGTGGAGTAAATTTCAGGGTGAGTTTTAAAGATCAAGGCTACCTTGTGCCATTGATTTTTAAATATACCACATACATCCTTCCAGTAACACAATTGCCTAGATTGTTACATGATCAGAATCATTTATAGGGAAAAATATGTTCCCTTTTATAAACTTAAACTGTGATTGACTTGTCCTTGGAAATCTGTCAGTGAGCTCAGCTGTATAGCCCAGAGTGTTTTCAGAAGCCTCCCCTCTGCTATAGAAACAAGCTGATCCATTCCCATTAGATTCAGAAAGATTTGGATCCGAGGGCTCAGCATGTTCTCTGCTGAAGTTTTCCTGTTTTCCCAGGAGCAGCTCACTCCACCACTTGACATTCAGAAGGATGAGCAGACCTAACTAGAAAAGACTAAGTTAGAGGAGACTAAGTGTAACCTAACTAGAGGAGACTTTGAGTTTAAACAGAAATACAGCTGTAGGGAACAGGATGGCCCAGTATCCCAGTGCTCTAGGTAAAAGGAACTTAGTGTAATTTTTTAAAGGTAGTAGGCTTCAGTTTAGAATTTATTCTTTTCATTCATTTATAATGAGCTGAATTCTATCTAATTGAAAATCTTTCCATATAATTAATTATTAAAAATAACTACTTAGTATGTGTGGTCCGTGTTCCTTTGTAAAATTCAGTAAATGAAACATTTCTTTGCTTTCAATGAAATTTTAAAATAAGAAACAGATAGTAGAGGATAGTAGAGCATATTTGAACCTGATATTTGAGTGGTCATAGGATGAAGAATTTGAAGGATTTTAGAGATCATTTTGTCTTATCTCCCAAATTTTTCAGATGAGGAAACTAAGGCCCAGGGAAGAGAAATAACTTGCCTGAGATCATGCATGGATTTGAGGCCAGGTCTCTGCCTGAAAATTCAGTGTTGTTTTTACCACTCTTAATAATAGGATGGGCTAATCATTTTATAATAACAGCATTAACTCATTTGAACATCATAACAACCTTGTGGATATGATTATTCACATTTTTATAGATGACGGAACTGAAGAGTAGAGAGAGTAAGTGACTTGGTCCAAGATCTCAGGGCTAGTCATTGTCAAATGTGAAATAAGATAGTTTTATTCCCAAGCAAAGCCAATGATAAAATCCCCAACACTAACAATAAATTGAAGGATAATGGGATTCACTTGTGATATGTCTATTAAATACAATTGAATTGCTACTATCTAATTCTTTGCACTGCCTTTTTAACCTCTCCAGAATAAAATACTTATTGAAAAATTGAAACCCCATCAGCACATTAAATGTAGAGTCTCACCATATCAACCCATTAATAATAATGATAACATGTCTATTGGTTGTATGTTTTTAAGTTTCCAAAGTGGTGTTATGTGTAATGTCATTTGATTCTCCCAACAACCCTTTTCAAGACAGTCAGATGCAAATTCTGTTAACCTCTTTTGACAAATGATAAATCCTTAACGTAGAACATGTGATTTGGCCAAGGTCAGAGGGCTAATTGGGACAGTTAGATTTCGAACCCAGATCTTCTGACTAGATAACCTCTAAGATCTCTTCTAAATTTTTAGATTCTACAAATCTAGGGATTCTGTGATTCTATCTGATGTTCTTTTTACTAAACTGTAATCACCTTTACATTCATGGAGACAATTCAGATGAAAAGTGGATATCCATTCATACTCCTATAAATATGGTGGTAAATTTGGGGCTTGGTGCAAGCCCCAAATTTTCAGTGTTTTCCTTAGGGCCTGTGATGGGAATAAACTGGTTTTGTATACTCCTATAGCAAAGAAATGGACACATCTGTGGCTGCAGTTAGTGGCAGTGGCCCATTTTGGTTAATAGTCAGGATATTCTCTTCTTGCCCCAAATGCAGAAGACAGCAAATTGTGCATCAGTCTTTCCAGGCACTTTCCTGAGACACAAGATGTGGGTGGCATCATCAATAGTGACTTTGTGAGATGTAGATTCTTAGTATTCTGTCCCCAGAAAGGAGTGACAGAGCTCACCTGCACCACTGTTAATATGTTTAAATATTGACAAGTAGTAAAATTTGTGGAGAATTTTATTCTAAATGCTTTCTGCAGAAATGAACTCCAAAAGTAGACTTTGGGTAAATGTGAAGAAAATGTTCTTAATTAGGATTCTCCAAAAGTGAAATGGGCTGCCCATGGCTGGGGTCTTAGGAGAGGTGCATTGTTGTGGAAATGATCCTTATGCAGAAAGGGTTGAGCCAGAGAGTCTCTAAGATCCCTTCTAACTTTGACATTTCTGTTTCATTCTATTAAAATGAGAACTTTCAGTAAATACCGCTTTCAGCAGAGATCTTATTTTGTGGACATTTTTCAAGGGATAAGAATTTTTTGGGAGTGGAGTAATTGATATGAATTTTTGAGTCCAACTTAGTTTATATATTCTGCATTTCAAGTAGAGGAGAGGCTTATAATAACTGCAGAAAAGTGGTAAATATTATCTGCATATCCTCATAAATGTCATAGACCCTTAATTTCTTTTTTTTCCCAGTGTACTTCTGCAGGTGGAAGTAGAAGCAAGTGCGTGTTGTGAGTCACTCGGAATGATTAGGGCAGTGGCCGTTTTAAAGATTATACTGGCATTAAGGTGCAAACACCATGATGGCTTCCTCTAGCCTAAGTTCACTCCGTGACTTACGCATCTGAGGCAGGACAAGCAGGCAGGACCTCTAACTGCAGCTAGCGCTTTTCCCACAGCACTGCACTATTTCTCTAAATCTGGGGAGAAAAGAGAGCATTTCCTGGTGTCCCAGTAGGTTGAGTGGAACAACTCAAATGCTGCAATGCCATTTAAAAATAAAAATATACTTCTGTGAAGAAAATTTCCTCCCCATGGTATCAGCTGAGCAGTAGAATAATACTGTGCTATTGGTCTTGATATGAAAACTTCTGTTTTACACTACGTGTCTTCAACTTTTTCCTGAGAGAAAACTCCTTTTGATGTGTTCAGTCTGATGGTTCCTGGCAAGGGTTACTGGGAGGGGCACTGATAGAGATGTGGCTGGTGGCTGTGGTCTGTACTACCTCTACCTTGTGGGAATCCCTACAAGTCCTGTGATAGGGAGACCTAAAGTTTTAATTCATTGAACATTTATTGGGCATCGTCTTGGTACAAGGCACTGTTGTAGTGGACTCATTATTCCCCCCTTAATATCCCCTTAACATCCATGTGTGCCTCTGTTCTATACCTCTTGATTGGAAAATAGAAATTAAATTACTGTCACCATTGTTCTGTTGTTTCTGGAAGGACTTGTTGGTTGATTTCCTATGGCTTTACTCATCATCCTTGTGACATCCTGCATCATAACCCCATCCTTCCTGGGCACAACTCCTTTATATGTATCATTTCCTCCTACTAGGATATAAGTTCCTCAAGGACAGGGACTGTATTACTTTTGCATATGTCTGCATATGTATATAATATATGTATAGATATACAATGTGTGTATGTATATGTCTGTATGTATACATATATATATATTTAACCTAGTAAATGCTTAATACAATTATCCCTTCCCCATCACAATTTTCAATTTTAATATATCATGGGTTGGCCGAAGTTAAATGGGCATTTTGGGGGAGTTTTATGGAAACCATAGATGATGCAGAAAAAGTTTAGAAATGCAGAAATACATAAAACATATGTACAGTATTGTATAATATCAGCACATTTTATCATTTAATACCATAATAATTCAGACTTCTCTGGTTCAAAACGAGGGCCAAAGAATTTTACCCAGATTTTCCAGATTGTAGGGTCGCTGCTGCCCCTACCCCCTGTGATGTGGAAGGTAAATGTGTAAATGTTTTTTATTCATTCAGTGTGGATTCATAAACATGAAAACCAGTTAAGAATTTGAGAGTCAATTATTGACTGTGATCAACTTTATCATAATGACAGAGATTTAGGAAGAGGAAAGTTCTTGAAGGTTATCCTCTTACTTTACAGCTGGGAACACAGCTGGGCCCTCCGCTCCCTCTCACTGTCCTGCATTTCAGTACGAGTCAGCTTTTCTTTAATAATCCATGGAGGGAGGATGGTTTGAAAGTCTTCAGAGTCCTCCTTGTCGCTCTTCTTGCTCATCTGCTGTGTCGCGCTCCCAAGCAAGGCGTGGGGGTCTGACCTGGGCCTTTTCATGGCGTTTGCAGTTAAGTGGGCCGGACGGTGCTTTCATAGTGTGATCGGGTCATTTAAATAGGAATGAGTGAAGTTATTGCTGTAGGTGTTGCTATGATAGCCTTGGATGGTTTTGAAATGGATGTGGGAGCCTTCTTGTTTGATGAGAGCCTTCAAGGACGCCTTTTCATTGCTGAATCCAATATTTTCTCTAAGTCAGTTAATAAGTACAATGGGGTCTTGTATTTTTTTTCAGCTTTTAGTTAGAATAACTGTGTAGATGTGATGTTTTATAGAAAAGTTGCTCTTGCCATATCATGTTATCATCAAGGACATCCTCAGTACATGCATAGGCTTTCATAAGACTTTAGAGAAATGAGAAACCATGTATATAGATCAGTAGTTTCTGATTCTTATTCAAGTATTTGAGTAAAACACCCTCTAAGATATTTTTTTCACTATTTTAAAATGTTCACCTTTTTGAAGATCTTAAAAATAAATTCCAGTGAGCCTTTAAAACTGTACCTTTAACTTAGATTTCTTGTGTATGAATTTGATGAGGTCCCATCACACTTAATGAATTCTTAACTGTTACTTGTCACTTCTTCATATTGTCCACTGGGTGCAGAGATGGTAGAGACCAAATGTAGTGATGCCACGTTTTTTCCCAATAGATCATTTCATTATAAAAAAAAGTACCACCATAAATGTATTATATTTCATATGTATTTGTTGATCTTCCATTTTCCTCTGTAAATACTCATATAATTACCTGTCTTAGTAATGTTTTATACAAAACTATCTTTAGGTTTATCTTCTGGTTTTTTTTTTTTTTCAGTTTCTTGATAGGTTTCCTGGCATCCTTGAATACTGCTTTGGAAATAGATTAGTATATAAGAGTTGGAGTCAGAAATTACTAGAGGGAGGAAACTGGTCGAGCATGCATTTGGAAAACATCATTGCTTTCAGTGGTTCCAAACTGCTCACTGATGCCAAAGCCCATCTTTTCCTGGCAAATCATGGAACACAATGATCTCTGAAGAATTAAAATAACAAAATAGCTCAAAAAAGAATAGAAAGATGTGTGGTGGGCAGAAGCAAGCTTCAGTGTGTTACTAGAAATAATTTGCATGTGAGAAGTGAACACTAGAAGACAATCTTGAGGGTATGTATGACCAGAAAGTGAGGAGTGTGGATCACCCAGTAGGAATGAGTAAAAGCTACCTTAATAGTGTATTTTTACCCCTAATATACAAAGGAATGATTTTCAGTGCATTGGGTATATCCCCATTGGCAGATTTATGGAAGAACATAGACAAGAATTTTAGGTGATGAGGTGTAGGTGTAGAGAGGCTGTGATCAGCGTCAGTGGATGCTGTAGTGTAACAATAAAGGGGCATCCATACTGTAGAAATGAAGGTTCTGCCAAAGTGGGACTTTTCTTCTACATTTACTAATAAGGGCTTTGCCGCAAACTCATCCTTGAGTACCCTCAGGATGTGATTCTCCTTCAACATTTCAGTGATTTTAGAATAAAGGGAGTCAATGACTGTCACTTGTCCTTCATATTGTTCAGGCTGAATAGCACTTGTTATGTCCTTGTTCCACAGCACTCAGTCGTAGCATGGAGGCCTCAACCGAGTGTTTGTCCAGGGACTTGAACAGATTCAAAGCTTTTTTTTTTTTTAAGGAAAATACACACACACACACACACACACATACACACACATGCGCACACATACACACACACTGTGAGCTATTTCTTCATGCCTTAAGGCTGGTTAAGAATATAAATAAGGTCTCTAAACATTAATAACAGACTGGCAACCTTTTAACTTGTACATGTGGTACATAAAGCATGTGGATCCTTCTGCAATCAACAGCACAGATTGTGGGCATCTTGTCAATAAATTCAACCGGGAATCAATGACAGCACCTTTGTCAAAGGCTTATGTGAGGAACCTGATACTTCCAAAGCCTCGGTAAGGGACCCTTCATCCCTATGCGTTCTCTAAATTCTCTGTGTACTAAGTTAGATTATGAAGCAGTATTCTTGGATATTATGTCAGCTCCCGCACAGAAGTGCATTTAATAAGTTTGTGTAGCATTGTGCCATCAGTACCAAGTAGACGTCTCCATGTTTTTGAAATCATAAACATGATCAATTCCTTCTTGCACTGCATACCAAAAGGAAAAAAAAATCTTTTCAAACGGAGTCACCTGTGTGTTATAGTTGTTAAGTCAGGCAATAGAACTATTTAGCTCAGTACTTCCCTTTTTATCGTGGCTCCCAGGAACCTTGGCACTACACTCAGTGCTCAGTTACTGTGAGCAGCCACCCCAGGCACCTTGCTGCACTGTTTGTTTCTCCCTTCCCTTTGATTTTCTTTTGCTCTATTTTAATTGTATATTACGTTGAAATCATCTCAAGTGTTTTTGAGAGAAGAACATTAGTCAGCTAGTATTCATTTAAGTGCCTGCTATGTACCAGGTGCTGTACTAAGCTAAGAGATGCAAAGAAAGCCAGGGAACATTCCCTACTCTCTACAGGAACTCAGCCTAATGGGGGAGACTACGTATAAACAACTTGGTACAAAGAAGATAGATGCAGTATAAATTGGGGCCAGTCTTAGAGGAAACACACTAAAATGAAGGAAGATTCACTGTTCTTGTCAGCTAGATTCTGATTTGTTTCTCCTTACTAAAAGAATACAAGTACTCTCAAGGGATCCTTTAAATTTGGAGGCCCTGGGAAGAAATTCCAGTTGCCCCACCCTAGTTATTGCTCTGTTGACCCTTCTACTGTAAAGACAGTTGTCAGTTTTCATTAAACACCCACTATGTGCCAGGCACTGTGCTAAGCATTTGGGGATATAAAAAGAAGGCCCTGCTCTCAGGGAGCTCATAGTCTAATGAGGGAGACAAGATGAAACCAACTAAGTACAAACAAGATATAGAAAAGATAAATTGGAAGTAATCTTGGAGGGAAGGTTCTAGCATTAAGGGAGATAAGCAAAGACTTCTTGTAGAAGATAGTATTGTAGCTTCAAGGAAGCTAGGAGGTGGAGATGAGAAGAGAAAGACAGAGACAGCTGGTTGAAATGCCCAGGTTGGGAAATGGAATGTCACATGCAAGGAGCAGCAGAGGAGGCCAGTGTCACTGGATTGCAGAGTAGATGGAGAGTACTAGAGTGTAAAAAAAAGTGAAAATGTGGAAAGGGGCTAATTTACGAAAAGTTTTAAAAATCGTAGAATGTTACATTTGAGCCTGTAGGTAACAGGAAGCCACTAGGGGTTAGTGATTTGGGGGAAAGGGGTGATGCTGTTATACCTGCATTGTAGGAAGATCACTTTGACAGTTAAGTGGAGAGTTGATTGGAGTAGTCAAGTCAGCATAAATACAAAATAAATAATAATGACTATAAATGACCTCTCTTTTTATTGAGTCAGTATTTATTGAGAGCCTGCTGGACACAGTGGACATTTAGAAAGAGTGCTTTAGACATAATATATTACCTAATGAAGGCTGTAATTTAATGGAGAAAATATAATAAACCCATGAAAAATATATAACAAAAATAGAATAAATAATTATGGGACAATATGATTGTCTTTATAATTGTTGAAGCATTTTTATAGTTTAGGGGACCAAGTCTCTACATATCTATTTACACAAAATGTTATATAACATTGCCCTGATGAATGGCAATGTAGATCTGACCAAGGCCTTTGACACTGCTAGTCATGAGGGCTTATGGAAAATTATGTCAAAATTTGGTTGCCCGGAGAAGTTCATCAATATTGTACATCAATTTCATGATGGCATGTTTGCCTGGATTCTGGATAGTGACCAATGCTCTTCTGCCTTCCCAGTTACCAGCAGAGTGAAGCAGGGCTGTGTGCTTGCTCCCATGCTTTTTAGCATGATGTTTTCAGCCATGTTGACAAATGCTTTCAATGAGGATGAATACAGCATCAAGGTCAACTACAGCAACACTGATGATAAGTTCTTCAATTTGAAAAGGCTACAAGCCAAGACCAAAGTGGAGGGAGTGTTGGTGCATGATTTTCTGTATGTGGATGATTGTTCACTCAGTGCAGCCTCTGAAGTTGTGATGCAACAAAGTATGGATCAATTCTCTGCTGCCTGTGCTCATTTTGACCTAATTATTAACACCAAGAAAACACAGGTGCTCCATCAGATACCACCATACCATCCACACTTGGAACCATCAGTTACAACAAATGGGGAAGTTTTGAATGCTGTGCATAAGTTCACTTACCTTGGTAATGTACTTTCCAGGGAAGTACACATTGACAATGAGGTTGATGCACGCATTGCCAGAGCTAGCTCAATGTTTGGGAGGCTCTGAAGAAAGGTTTCGGAGAGAAGAGGTATTAGACTGACTACCAAACTGAAGGTCTACAGTGCCATTGTTCTGACCTCATTGTTATATGCTTGTGAAACATGGACAGTCTACCAGCGCAATGCCAGGAAACTGAATCGCTTCCATTTGAATTGTCTTAGGAAGATTCTGAGGATCACCTAGCAGGATAAGGTACCAGACACTGAAGTCCTTGCTTGAGCTGAACTGCCAGGTATTCAAACTATACTTCAGAGTGCACCTCTGATGGGCTGGCCACATTGTTCGAATGCCAAATGTACGCTTACCAAAAAGACTATTTTATGGAGAACTTGCATGGGACAGGTGATCACATGTTGGTCAGAAGAAGAAGAGAAGAAGACACTCTCAAGGTCTCTCTCAAGAACTTTGGATTTGACTGTGCAACATGGGAGACACATGGCTCAGCATGGTCTGCCCACATCAGAAAGGGTACTGTGCTCTTTGAGCAAAGCAGAATTGAGATAGCACAAAGGAAATACAGGATGCGCAAATTTGGAAAATCCACCCCAAATATTCACATGAACTATCTGTGCCCAACTGTGGTAGAGCATTCCATGCTCATATTGGTCTGATCAACCAGTCAGACACACTGAAATTTCACTTTACAATGGTGATGTCATTTTGGTCCTCTTTGTTGAAGATGGACAACAACCAATCAAGGAACCCCAATGGGATCATTAACATAACTAAATCCTAGAGTCTCATTGTGAAATTCATTCGGTGAGCTGATGCTTAGTGGTGATCTCAGACCAAGCCTGAGCCTTAAGATCTACATTGTTCAACTTTTCTGCTTTCATAGAACCATTTGATGCCCTCCACTAAGTTATCCCTGTACAAAGAGAAGAAGCAGGGATTTTGAAAAGAGATGGTAAGGAAAATGTGTTTAGAACAAATAATGTTGAAGATAAATGGTTTATCCCATATAGTTTAACTAAAACATCCAGGCTTTACCTAAACTCACACTAAGCATCATTATTTAGACTTTCTAATCTAAGCAGTCAGGGAAAAAAAATGAAATGACCATTACTGTTTTTCTTATTCCATTTTTAAGTATTGTAGAGCAGTTCCAAGAATTTCATTGTGACTTTCAGCAGTTTTATGTCTCCTTAAATTTTACACATAAATTGTAAAATAACAAATCATGTAAAAGGCATGAATACAAAAGGGGATATATTGAAAGCTGAAAAGAAATGTTCCAGTGTAAATTTTAATCTCATATATATGACGTGCCTTTTTTTTTTTCAGCCCTTTCATTATCTTTGGCTTGTGTAGCAAGCCTCAGCTTATAAAGCCTGGCTTCAGCGTTCCTTACCCCATAAAGTATAAATAAAGGAAATGGATCAGGAAAAGGGAGGCAAAGTTGTGTGTGCTGAAATCATGAAAACAATTAATATGAAAACTTGTGATAAGATGGAAAGGTGGCTGTTTTAAAGCCTAAGCAAAATAGATTAATCAGTAAGTGAAAAGTTTATGTACTTGTATATTGATTATAGTCATGCAATGTAAATGTTTCATGTGTGAGCTTTATATTAAGTTATATTAAATACAGAGCTGCCTTCCTTTTAGGTAAATTTGTGTGTTCTTCTCCTATTATGTTATTTCCCTTAGAAGAGAAAACAGAGGGCAGTTAGGTAGCACAGCGGATAGAACACTGGCCGTGAAGTCAAGAGGACCAGAATTCAAATCTGGTCCCAGACACTTGACACTGTGTGACCCTGCGTAAGTCACTTAACCCCAACTGCCTTGCCAAAAAAAGAAATAGTTAAATATTATGAGAGAAGGTGGCTATGTGGGGAACTTTTGTATGCAGGTCCTGACACTTAGCGGACATTGAGCAGTAGGGAAATGATATGTATTTTCTTTAAATTGAAAGCAACTGAATAATGTAAACATTTTAAAAATAATGACTATCTGAGCATCTCAGGGTAAAATAATATTGTAAGCTCTTTGAGAGCAGGTACTGCAATTAGCACTTTCTTGGGTAAATAGCAAGAGCTCAATACATATTCAGTTGGTTGACTTAAGATGCTTTCAAGGCCCCAAGGAATTAGTTTGTTGAGATAGAATCCCACTGAGGGAGAGCTTCTTCAGCCAATTGGATTGTAGAATTTGTCTCTTTTAAATATAGTTTTTACTTGAGCATATAAGTAACGAAAATGTCTTGCTTGTTCTCCCATCTTTGGGTTGGTCCAGTAGTACAGACGCACAGACCCAGGATGTTTTCTGGATAGATTAGCTTGTCTTTCTCCATCTAGGACAGTTGCATGCAAGAAATGACTTCAATCTCTGTGGACAGGGGCCTGACCCCATTAGTCTTAAGCTCTCTGGACAGCTGCTTCATAGTGGAGCACTGTTGGGTTTGTGCCTAAAGAGGAGCCAAGAGAAAGTGTAGTTTCTTGCTAGAGTACTAAATAATGTGAAAGGACAGGAATGGGGAATTCAAGTGGTAAAATTATCTTGTCAAAAGGATACCAGTAAACAATCTAACGTGTTATAAGATGGATGGTATTCTAAAGGAGAGCCCAGCATTATGATTGGCATACTTGGTAGAAATTGTTCTTTATATACCAACTGGGACTGTATCACTAATAATAATTATAATGGTTATAATGTGATTATAATAATGATGAAACTGGAAGCAAAAACATCTTTCAAAGAGTGACACACTTGAATAAAAGACTAGAGTTAACTTTTCACTTCAAATCCAGCAGAATGTCCAGCTAGTCATGTATCCTTGTGGTTACAGAGAGGAGAGGACAGTATTTGCTTTGGCCTCATTCGTATTTTTCCTGATTCCTTTCGTATAGCCTACACATCTTTGTTAAGTTGCTATATATCAAAGGGCCCATCGGTAGCCATATCATCATCTGTCTTGCAGTTGGCACAATCTCCCCTGCCCCTAATTTGTATGTGGCTGTGCTACCCTCCTCTCCACCCACCCTAGCACATACCAGTTATGCCCACTTTGAGGCTGCACTTCTAGCAGTAGACCCATAGGGAAGGCTACAGGCAGAGCTCTCTTGACCATGCTTAGCTTTTTGTCTCAACCTGGCATTTTGTTAGTGTAGAGTCCCTGGAGTCTATACCTGGAGACAAGCAACTCCTTTGTAACTAAGAGTATCAGGGAGTTATTTGAGGGCCTTATGTCAGAAGTAGGACTTGAATGACATCTTCCTGACTTCAGGAGTGGCCATCTCCCACGGTTACCTCTCCTATCTCTAACAATTGGGTTCTCGTGCCTCAAGTTCCAGTAATTGTGCCTCTGTCTTCTGCATTCCCAAAGCCCAACCATGCTACTTTGCTCTACTCTCTAGCCCCATTTTCTAGGAGCTCTGCTTTGTTCCCCCAGTCCTTCTAAGCACTCCCTGTTCATAAAAGCCTTCCCCCAGACTTCCAACTCCTTCTCCGGACTTCTGCTGTTTGCTGCTGCCAGCCTCAAATTCTAGTCACAAACTCCTATGCCACCCTATCAACACACCCACCAGTTGTCCTCCTTTGGCTGTCCCCCTCTCTGAGTATTTCCTGTGTGGACCTCTTCCTAGTTTCCTGCGCCAAACTTTCTTGACAATTCACTGGTCTTTTAAATTCCTTCTTGTTATGGAGGACTAGAAGGAAGTCTTCATTACATGACAGTCTTTCCCAAATTTCTTGCCTTCCTGCTGGTGGGTCTCTCTTGCTTTTGGGCATAGCTTCCTCTTCTGACCAATAATGTTTGCTCTTGAGACCCAGTACTGACAGGATGATGTGGGGCTAAGGGCCCAAAAATGATGTGTTACTATAAGTTTTGACTAATTTTCAAAAAATTCCTTTAAGTCCAATATTGAAACAGTATCTGAGAACTCATCAATTTAGTTTGTAGTTCTTAAAACCATTAACTCTTTCCTTGTGAGTCTGTCACCTCCCAGCCTCTTCTGGATGCCCCACCCTTCCATCAAACATCCTTCCTTACTAGTACAACTTATGTAGGTGACTGTAATAACAAGTGCCCTCACATGCCCAGGATGGCCTGCTAGCACAGGTTCTTTGATCTCCTTTGCTAAAGGAAAGACAACTTTTAAAGCGGTCAAAAATCTCACTTTAATTACAGATAAGTAGAAAACATAGGAAGAGAAATTAGCCAGAGATTCAACAGACAGGGCTCCTACTGTCTGAACAAAGTAATACAGCCACCTACATATCACTCTGAACTGGGAGAGCAGTCAGAGGGCTCTTAATAAATGGCTATTTAGAGTCCCATCCAAGGAATCAAAAAGGACCTTCTCATAAGTGAACTCCCAAAGGAAAATCTCACCTCAGAATTTATATACCCTTTTGGCTAATAGGCCCAAAGCCAGAAGGCATCACAACCCTCCTGACTCATTGCCTAATCTGCTTAGTCCCTAAAGGTGTGAAAGCTTTCCTACGAACAAGCCTCCCAAAGCAAGTTCCTCCTTAGGCAAGTTCCTCCCCAAATGGGCTCCAAGTGAACCACAGCTGGGTTGGAGCTCAAAGAAACAAGACATCAGTGATTGCGCACATGTGGTCACACTGGCCTTTTAATGGGTAGGGAAGATCTTCCTATTAATCCATTAACCACAGTAACTTTAAGGAAAGCGGCCTCTTTCCTCTTCCTCCTCCACTCTGCCATACACTTCAGCAATGTCACCTATTCCTTTGTATTGATCTAAAGGAAAGAGCTTCCCATTTTTATCTCCTCCTAGCCCCATTAAATAAGGCTAAATTGTCAGTCACATTCAAGATTCCTCTCTGCAGCTATTATTTGGGGGGCTTGTGTGCTCTGTGAAGTGTCTGTGTGTTGTACTCCCCTTATGCTAATCATAACCATCCATAGATTTTTCCCAGAGATCACTAGTTATTTTAAAGGGAACCCTACATATAAAAGAGTATGTGAGGTAAGTAAAAGAACATGGATTTGCCCTAAAAGTAGCACTAAATAAAACAAAATCCTTTAATAGTATGATCTTGCAGGCCTGCTTATACAGTAGGTCAAAAAATTTATAGAGGGACATTTTGTTGTTTCTCAGAAATGCCTCCAAATGAAAAGTTGAAAGGTATGTAATGTTCATTGTGGGCCAGCTAGGTGGTGCACTTGATAGAGTGTGGGATCTAGTGTCATGAAGACCTGAGTCCAATCTCAGGCACCAGCTGTGTGACCTTAGACAGGTCACTTAACCCTGTCTGCCTCTGTTTTCTCATCTGTAAAATGAGCTGGAGAAGGAAATGGCAAACCATTCCAGTATCTTTGCCAAGAAAACCCCAAATGGGGTCACAGAGAGTCTGACATAACTGAAAAACTACTGGATAACAACAGTGTTCATGGTGCACAAATGTATTCAAATACGTGTGTGCAGAGGACATGTATAACACGTGGATCTGCTTCCAATCTGCCAGTGCTCTTCAACTTCCTGTGGAAGCCAGCTTGATTCTATTTATTGCCTAGCCAACAGTTAGCTAATGCAGGATTGACAAACCACATGTAGAAGAGAGTCCAGTATTACTGTGGTTCGCTTAGCACCATGCTGTGCCTAATCCCATTTCATACCTTGATAATTCAGACTGGCTATAGAACTTATCAAAGCCTAAATCTAAGCGATGTCTTTCATCAGCATACAACCCTTCCAAATTAGACTAAAAGTGTTATGGCCTATATACTGTAAAGTCTCTTTGAAAAAGCTGATTTTTTTTTTTGACTGATATTTCCTTGTTATGCCCTTGGTATTCCATAGCTGTCCTGTGTAAGCACTGAAGCAATTAGTTTTGAGAAGGCTGATTCTTCAGGGTCCAGTGCTTCCCTGCCTTTCATTTGCTGAAGCTGTACATTTTAATGAAGTTGTTTCATCTCTGTTGCCAAACACTAGAATTTTGCTGCTTCAATTCTAATTATCTCTGTTGGTGAATGCTATGTTTTATTAGAGCTGTCAAGTGCACTGTTCATTAAATGTCCACAGTCTGTGGTTTCGTGCACACAAATTAGATCGGCTTTGCTCATTGATGGATTATGTAGAAGTTAAGTATTCTCTTCATAAACCTTTAAAATGTTGTGCACCAGCCATCCCCGACCTGGTGGTGTAGGTAGAAGACACACACATTGGCCAAGCCTGGCTTCCTGTCTCTCAGCAATTGTCTGAGGGCAGTGCTCAGTTACTGACAATGAACCGCTAGAATTTGGTTGATTCTTTCAGCTTTCCCATTCGAGGAGTTGTTTCTTCCTGCAGTTCTGCAGCATCACTTACTGAAGTATAAAATTGTGTGTTTGACAACATAGTGGTGTATTCAGCTCTCTCTGTATAAATCAGATTTCCTTCATTGTTTTCTTCCGTTATCCATTTCCCACCACCATTGTAAGGAGTGAACATGTTGTGTTTTTATGTGGGCATTGTTTTAGGCTGCTTGTTTTTGTCAGCAAAAAACAGTAACTCCTCTGTAGGCTTGATAACAGCCTGAATGACTGCCTTTGATAACACTTTACCCAGCGTTCATCGCTTTTCAATTGCAGTTACACAGGCTTTCTTGAGAGATTCTTCTGGGGGACATTGTTTGCAACTCTATGGAACCCTCTGACAGTTCCCCCAGCGAGCATTGGCAGCCACTTTAGCAGGAGCAGTTCATCCTCCTCCTTTCCTGTTTCTTCCTTCAGCACATTATCTATTATTTGAGTAAATACATCAACCTAATGACCCTTTGTAAATGGCCCTGCCCTTTAGAAACTCTGAGACTGCTGTAGGAAGAGGCAGGAAAATATTCTAACATTAAACTAGCAAATGGAAAAGGCAATGTTTCTCTCAGTTCACTTGGCCTCACCTGAATTTGCATTCCAAACCGTTTCTGATGCAGCCCTCAAGGCGTGGAGACCAAATGAGGTCTCTGATAACCTGGAAATCTTGACTGCTCTATAGCTTGCAAAAAAAAAAAAAAGAATGAATTTCCCCTGTGGTTGGTGAGGGATTGGGGCTGGGGGACAGTGGGAAGAGTGCAGCAGAGACCATCTACATCCTGTTTGCTTCATGGTATCCCAGGGTTCCAGGGTCCCATTGGCTTCTTTTGGCATCTTTCGTTAGCTGGCATATACAATTGAAGACTATATCATCTGCGATTTTTATTAAAAGAATTATCAATATCGCTTAAACCACATTCACCTTATATGGTAGAAGAATGAGATGTTTTATAACTAGCAGCTTTATGACTGTGAGGGTATAATAGAAAAGGTGAATTTGGTCATAAAAATGTTTATATCAGAGAATGATGGATTTCTTTGCAATAAGAATTTTTATTCCCTGGCAGGTCTTTGTACAAGGAGTGTCATATGTCATTTTACCAAAAGAAAAAAGAGATTTATTGTCTGCACATTCCTGTTTTTCACAAAAATAGTTTCCTTATGTATCATTAGTTACCTTGTCATGACTAACACGGACTGTCATCTTGGTACTTATTAATCAACTCTCCCTTCAAGCCAGTCTTAAGAAGAATAATTAAATTACCCTAGTGACAGATCATCACTTTCACATTTATCTTTTTTCACCTAGTATCATAGAGTATACATCCTCAAACCTCAGACTCACCTATAATGACTGCTAATTCAAGGTCTTTGGGACTGGGAAGATTTTTCTGTTTTTAAACTTGCCAAGCAAACCCCTTCTTAGGATTACAGCAGAAGGACAGAGGTTAAGTCCATAAGAGACCAAATTATACCCATAATTATGTGTGCTTATGCGCACACACACACACACACACACACACATACACACACACACACAATGTTCAGACATGTATATAAAATTCTGTTAATACTGATGAAAATGAGAGGTCTCAAAGCTGAGGGCAATTACAGGGCAAACACAGGCTGAAGTTTTGCATATGTTTTTGTTTGAGGATCAAAATTTTGAGGTGCAATCCTGCCATGAGTTGATCATGTTTTTAAACTAATGCAACATTTCCTTTTAGCTATGCTGATTTGTTATTAGGCTTCACGGTTAATCTTGGGGTTTTCACTATTACAGATTGAAATGTCCCCACAAAATCCTAATACAATGCTTCATTAGGGCCTACAACTGTCACTGGGCTCTCCAAGGCCAATGCAACAGATCCTAAGCTCTGGCTTCTTCTACTAGCTTAATGGTCCTGGCAATAGGTGGTGTCTGAGGCAGGGATGGCTTCCACATTGATCGTTAGAATACAATCAGATTCATTTTTGTGAGGTGTTATTTGACACTTTCCAGATCCTGCCCTTCCTGATGCACTCTTACAGGAGAAGTCTTGCTGAGGACTAAAGGCTTAACATCAATAGTGGGCCATTTGGTGATGAGATCTTTGTCTGTGGTCATTCATGAAACAAAAAAAAGTGGGAAATTGCCTTCTTGTGACCCCCTTCTCTTTCTGCAGAGCTAAGTGGTAGGGAATGAGAAAGGGGGAAGTTGGTACCTAGAATCACTGGTTTTAGACTTTCTCTCTATAGAACTTAGCTGTTGGCATTCTAAACTTGAAATGTTCATACAGTACTCAACAAGAGAACATAATGTCGGAGAAACTAAATTGCTTCAGTCTTTTTTTTTTAATTAAATTTATTTATTTAACTTTTAACATTCATTTTCACAAAATTTTGGGTTACAAATTTTCTCCCCTTTTATCCCCTCCCCCCCCAAACACCAAGCATTCTAATTGCCCCTATGACCAATCTGCTCTCTCTTCTATCATCCCTCTCTGCCCTTGTCTCCGTCTTCTCTTTTGTCCTGTAGGGCCAGATAGCTTTCTATACCCCTTTGCCTGTATTTCTTATTTCCTAGTGGCAAGAACATTACTCAACAGTTGTTCCTAACACTTTGAGTTCCAACTTCTTTACCTCCCTCCCTCCCCACCCCTTCCCTCTGGAAGGCAAGCAATTCAATATAGGCCAAATCTGTGTAGTTTTGCAAATGACTTCCATAATAGTTGTGTTGTATAAGACTAACTATATTTCCCTCCATCCTATCCTGTCCCCCATTACTTCTATTCTCTTTTGATCCTGTCCCTCCCCATGAGTGTCGATCTCAAATTGCTCCCTCCTCCCCATGCCCTCCCTTCTATCATCCCCCCCACCCTGCTTTTCCCCTTATCCCCCACTTTCCTGTATTGTGAGATAGGTTTTCATACCAAAATGAGTGTGCATTTTATTCTTTCCTTTAGTGGAATGTGATGAGAGTAGACTTCATGTTTTTCTCTCACCTCCCCTCTTTATCCCTCCACTAATGAGTCTTTTGCTTGCCTCTTTTATGAGAGATAATTTGCCCCATTCAATTTCTCCCTTTCTCCTCCCAATATATTTCTCTCTCACTGCTTGATTTCATTTTTTTTTTAAGATATGATCCCATACTCTTCAATTCACTCTGTGCACTCTGTCTCTATGTATGTGTGCATGTGTGCATGTGTGTGTGTGTAATCCCACCCAGTACCCAGATACTGAAATGTTTCAAGAGTTACAAATATTGTCTTTCCATGTAGGAATGTAAACAGTTCAACTTTAGTAAGTCCCTTATGACTTCTCTTTGCTGTTCACCTTTTCATGCTTCTCTTCATTCTTGTGTTTGAAAGTCAAATTTTCTTTTCAGTTCTGGTCTTTTCATCAAGAATGCTTGAAAGTCCTCTATTTCATTGAAAGACCAATTTTTCCCCTGAAGTATTATACTCAGTTTTGCTGGGTAGGTGATTCTTGGTTTTAGTCCTAGTTCCTTTGACTTCTGGAATATCCTGTTCCATGCCCTTCGATCCCTTAATGTAGAGGCTGCTAGATCTTGTGTTATCCTGATTGTATTTCCACAATACTTGAATTGTTTCTTTCTAGCTGCTTGCAATATTTTCTCCTTGACCTGGGAACTCTGGAATTTGGCCACAATGTTCCTAGGAGTTTCTCTTTTTGGATCTCTTTCATGCGGTGTTCTGTGGATTCCTTGAATATTTATTTTGCCCTCTGGTTCTAGAATCTCAGGGCAGTTTTCCTTGATAATTTCATGAAAGATGATGTCTAGGCTCTTCTTTTGATCATGGCTTTCAGGTAGTCCCATAATTTTTAAATTGTCTCTCCTGGATCTATTTTCCAGGTCAGTTGTTTTTCCAATGAGATATTTCACCTTGTCTTCCATTTTTCCATTCTTCTCACTTTGTTCTGTGATTTCTTGCTTTCTCATAAAGTCCTTAGCCTCCATCTGTGCCATTCCAATTTTGAAAGAACTATTTTCTTCAGTGAGCTTTCGAATCTCCTTTTCCATCTGGCTAATTCTACTTTTGAAAGCATTCTTCTCCTCATTGGCTTTTTGAACCTCTTTTGCCAATTGAGTTAGGCTAGTTTTCAAGGTGTTATTTTCTTCAACATTTTTCTGGGTCTCCTTTAGCAGGGAGCTGATCTGCTGTTCATGCTTTGACTTCATGTCTCTCATTTCTCTTCCCAGCTTTTCCTCTACCTCTCTAACTTGATTTTCAAAATTCTTTTTAAGCTCTTCCATGGCCTGAGCCCATTGGGTGGGCTGGGACACAGAAGCCTTGATTTCTGTGTCTTTGCCTGATGGTAAGCATTGTTCTTCCTCATCATAAAGGAAGGGAGGAAATGCCTGTTCACCAAGAAAGTAACCTTCTATAGTCTTATTTCTTTTCCCTTTTCTGGGCATTTTCCCAGCCAGTGACTTGACCTCTGAATATTCTCCTCACACCCACCTCGCCTCCTGATCCTCCCAGCCAGTGTTTGGGGTCTGAGATTCAAATGCTGCTTCCAGCCTTAGGGCTTTTGGCAGGGGCAGGGCTGCTATTCAGTGTGAGAATTAAGTTCAGGTGCTGAGGTCAGGGCAGGGCCACCTCTCAGGCTCAGTTCCCTCAGGGGGTTTATGCACAGACCTTCCACAATGGATCCAGGCTCCTGCCCCCTTGGGGAGCCCCTGTCTGCAGCTGCCTCTCAGCTTCTACCTCCCGGGGGGGCCTGAGTTATGGGGGCACCCCACTCCCCTCTCGACCCGCCAAAGAGACTCTCTCACCGACCTCTGTCACCTGTGGGTGGAGGGACTTGTGTGGCCGCTGGAGATCCTGTCCCTGAAGCCTGCTCGGATCTGTACCTCTCGGTGCCGCGACCCACGGCAGGGCTGCACTCAGCTCCCAGTCCTGGCACCCAGTCCGCAGGGCGAAGGACCCCCTGCGAGAAGTTTGCAGGTCTCTCCGGAACAGAAATCTCCCTCGCTCCAATGTTCCGTGGCCTCTGGGTGCAGAATTCGCCGTGAGTTACTTCCCTGTAGCCGGTCTATAGGTTGTGGGTTCGGAGTTATGTGTATGTGCGTCTTTCTACTCCGCCATCTTGGCTCCGCCCCCCTTCAGTCTTGATAATAACCAAAGATAGTGGTGGCTAAATACTAGGATAAACCCGCAGGTTCTCCTTGGTGAGGTAAATAAAGGAATTGGTATAGCTGGCTTTGTTGTGTGTTCAAAGTCAAATAAATAAGCATTTATTAAGCACATACTGTGTTCCAGACACCTATGCTAAGTGTTGTCCAGACATCATTTTGTATGTCAGTACTCATGATGAATATCTTTTTTGAAGAAACACTGTGAAAATAATTACAACTTAGGCACCAGCATTCATTGTAAAGGATAAGAAGATAAAGAAAATCTATGTTAAAATTAAATCAACATATATTTTATTACTTGGTGACATCAGTGGAAACATGGAAACAAATGAAGGTGGTGAAAATATATTGGAAAATGTTATTCAAGAGTAAGGAATGAGAAAAGACTTTGATTGCCTTGACAAGGGGAAAGATATAGCAGTCAAGGCAACACAAGTTTAAAATGTGAATTAGTTTGTGGAAGACCATAAACAGTATCACTTCATAAAAGAAAGAGCAACAGTAAAAACAAATTGAAGTTTCAAGAAAGCTTGTAGAGGTACCTGAGTAAGCAATTAGCCTAAAAGCATTTGAAGATGAAACTGGAATCTTTACAACTGCCCCAATCCCCTTCCCCCGGCCCCAAATGTGGGAAAGATCTGTGAAGATGTTTATAAAAAACTTTTTATCATTGCACAGCAGAACTGTCATGTTGCAATACTAGATGAACCTTTTCCTCATACATTTGAAGTCATGTAGCCTTGTGGTGAATTAAAAAAAAAAAACAAGAAAAATAAAGAAAATGAATGAAAATATGCTCCATTCTGCACTCAGAATTTGTTATTTCTCTCTCTTTGGAATTGATGTACAACACTGTATTGATAGCAGTAGCCAAGTCTTTCACAGTTGATCACCATTAGAATCTTGCTGTTACTGTATACAATGTTATTCCAGTTTTGTTCACTTTGCGTCAGTTCATATAAGGTTTTTCCAGGTTTTTCTGAAACCATCAACTTGATAATTTCTTTACAGCACAATTGTATTCCATCATAATCACATACACAACTTGTTCAGACATTCCCCAAATCATGGGCATCCTCTCAATTTCCGTTTTTGTTTTTTTTTTTTTTTGCCATCACAAAAAAGAGCTGCTATAAATGTTCTTGCACATATTGGTCTTTCCATTTTTCTTCTTTCTCTTTGGGATACACACTTAGTAGTAGGTCAAACGGTATGTACAGTTTTATAGCTCTTTGGGCATAGTTCCAAATTGTTCTTCAGAGTGGTCAAACCAGTTCACAGCTGAACCAGCAGTGCATTAGTTTACTTTTTCCTTCATCCTCTCCAGCATTTGTTATTTTCCTTTTCTCTTATTGACCAATCTGATGGGTTGGAGGTGGTATCTCAGAGTTGTTTTAATTTTCATTTCCCTGATCATTAGTGATTTAGAGTATTTTTTCCCAATGACTATTGCTGGCTTTGATTTCTTCATCTGAAAACTACCTGTTCATATCCTTTGACCATTTATCAATTGAGGAATGACTCTTACTCTTACAAATTTGGCTCAGTTCTTTATACTCTTGAGAAATGAGACCTTTGTCAGAGCAATTTGCTGTAAATTTTTTCCCCAGGTTCCCCCTTTTCTTCTAATTTTGGATGCATTGGCTTTGCTTGTGCAAAACCTTTTTAATTTCATGTAATCAAAATTGTCTATTTTACATCTTATCCTCTCTATCTCTTGTTTGGTCAGGAACTCTTCCCTTATCTCTAGAATTGACAGGTAATTTTTTTCTATGCTCCCCTAATTTGTCTATGTTATCCCCCTGTATTTCTAAATTAGATGAGCTTTTTGGGGAAGTATTAATGGTACCAAAGAAATCAAAGATGGAAAAACAACTGAACCAGACCAAGCATGTTACAGGAGATTTTTGGTAAATGTGATGCAGCTGTGAAGGCATTCACAAATCAATTCATAGGGTATTAGAAGGAGGGGAAGATGTATTAAAGCTGTGTAAAAATTTTCAGACTTTAATATCTCTGTTGCCACTCCCCCTAACCCCCAGAAGACATCAGTAAGTATCAGCTCTGATGCCTACTTTCCCTCTATGTGATATTTTATAAGAATAATCCAGATACATCAAAAGCATTCTTTATGAGGACATTGGAAGGTAATACACCAACTTTACAAGTGATATTCTATACTAGACCACTTCATCATAACATAATGAACTGAAACATGTAGAGAATATAAGATCTCACTGTGCTTTTCGTTTGATTTGGTAAAGAGAAAACTGCTTGAAAGGCTTTTTTATAGCAAGGTGTTTTTATGTAAAAATTGTGCAAGAAATTCTTCAAGAGATATAATGACACAAATAACATTGATTGATTACTTTTATTAGCATGAAAGATGTAGAAGTGCTTGCTAAAACTTTTTGCTAAAGTCATACAGAAGATCCAATATAGAGCAAAACTTACAGAAGGCATTCTCAATAGATGATAACATCTTCCAAAACTTCTTGGTTGTGGAGTACATTGTGCTGATTGCATCAGGCTTGGTCACATTGCAGTCTCCTAAAGGATATGTATGATCAAATCAAAAAGATTTTCATCCATACAGGAAAAGCAAGTAGATAAACAAAGCCTATTGTCCAAACTATGATATGCAGTTAAATGGAGTATTTATAAATTCTGTCTGTCTGTCTGTCTATCCATCTTTCCTTTTTGTCTGCTTTCTCTTTCTGTGTGTGTGTACACATATGTATACACTTTAAATAGACACTACAGTGAATAGATAATTTGCTGGGCTCAGAATTGAATAGTAAAAGGGAAGCTGACTGGCCTTTGGGAAATCCAAAGTTCTTTTAATGACTCCATTTCTCCAAGGAATGGAGGCCTTTTTCTTTTAACACTAGTATCTTCTGACAGACATAACTGATAGAAAGCTAAGCACAGAGTTAGGAAGACCTGGGTTCAAGTACTTCTTCTGACATATATTATCTGTGTAGGGCAGCTAGGTGATGCAGTGGATAGAGCACCAGTGCAGGAGTCAGGAGGACCTGAGTTCAAATCTCACCTCAGACACTGGACACTCACTAGCTGTGTGACCTTGGGCAAGTCACTTAACCCCAATTGCCTCATCTTGGGTCATCTCCAGTCATCCTGATGAATATCTGGTCACTGGATTCAGATGGTTCTGGAGGAGAAGTGAGGCTGGTGACCTGCACAGCCCTCCCTCACTCAAAACAAAAGTCAAGTGCAAGTCATATCATTATTTCTCTGATGGCATGGTCTTCTTCGGCAACAAAGGACGAACACACACACACAATTGTCTGTGTGACCTTAAATTCTCAATGTCCCTATATAATTCTCTAAGACTGAAGTGTAAGTTGATGAGGGGGAGTTTTGTCATTAGACCTTTTTTTGTATCAAAGAAATCACAGGTGTAATCCAAAAAACATTCTAGTGATGTTGTATATCTGCAAATCGTGAAACATGACAGTTTTCAAAGAATTGAAGCTGAGAATCATCTAAAGACAATGAAGAGGTGGGTAGTGGATGGGAACAGAGTTCAACACAAGACAAGGAATTGTGCAAGTGGTGTGTTATAGAAGAATTTCACCAAATACAAAGAAAGAGGATGGGCTGGTCATATATAGTATGCATTATACTTGGTATTCATGCAACATCTAGAGTACATGGGAAATGCTCCTTGCATGATGGATAGACCCTAAGAGTTGACAAGAGTTGCATGGGATGGTTGTGCATAGATGAATTGTGATCAGCATGGACTGGAGGAAATACCTGCATCATGGAGGTCACAAAACTGTTGGCATAATAGAGCAATTTGGAATGACAGCATTAGGACAAAAATAATTATCATTTGAACTTTAATAGGATATTAAAACTATAAAAATTTCTTGATAGTTCTGTGATAACCACAGTAACTCATAGTAGCATATTTTTCAAGACTATAAAATAATTATATCTAATGTATTTTATAAATAGAAGCTAATGCAATGAAAATTCTTGAGAAAGAAACCATCCACAGTGGTCATTTGAGCAGGTGGGATTAGAACATGAATTCTTTTGGATAGTTTTTACTGAAGTAAGACATTAAGAAATCATGCTATTGAATATTAGAGCCAGAAAGGCCTTGCAGATCATCATGTTTAATCTCTCATTTTACAAATGAGGAAACAAAGGGTCCAAAGATTGTGACTTATCCCAAGTCTTTCTCACACACAACTCATCGAGCTAGAACTCAAATGGACATCTCCTGACATATTGTCCATATCTTATTGCCTTTCCTATTAGAAAGTAAGGCTAAATTTCAGAATACACTGAAAACTGATTCAAATATGAGAGGAGGAGACTACATTTCCAAGCTTCTGCCTCTGTAATAAGGAACCCCTCCACTAAAGTTCTACTACAGTGATTTATCATGAAAGATGGTGAACTCCCTGGGTTCTAGAGAACCAGGTCAGCAGAGCAGTTCTACCAATATGATTCAGCTGAGGCTGCCATCCAAGTTAGGTAGGGGAACCAGGAAGACCCTGGACAAGATACTTCACCTCTCTTCATCCCAGTTTCTTATCTATAAAATGGAAATAATAATAACACCCACCTCACGGCGCTGTGGTGAAGATCAAATGAGATTACATGTGTAAAGTACTTGGCAAGCCTTAAAGCATTACAGAAATGCCTATTTATTATTGTTGTTTATTAGAAGGTGGGCTACCAGGAGATTGACTGATAATGCTATTGCAGCCCACAAGACCATTTCCTAAGGCACAGAATCTGCTTTGCTGGAGCATGTGCCCAGGCCAGGGAAGCATAGATCTTTTGGGCAAAAGAGAAGTTAAGGAGTTTTGAGTGATTGCTCATTCTTTGCCCCCTTCATGCTCAGGAGGGTTCAGTAGAAGAGCTGCTAAGGAGATGGGTTCAGATCCTGGTTCTGCTGCTTACTATCTGTGTCACCTTGGCTAGGTCATGGAATCTCCCAAGACCTCAGTTCCTCATCTATAAAATAAGTGGCTGCACTCAGGGACTTCTAGATCCTCTTCCAATTTTCAATCCATTAGCCTATGGTCCTTTATTAGGCTCATTTTCCATTGTTCCTTGTCTTTGTTCTTTTTGGAGGTCTATTTGAAGTGCCATCATCTAAACATCCTACAGTCACATATTGGAATCCACTTATTTCTGGCTCATTTGTCATCTTCCCAGCACATTTTTTTTTTGAACCATGAGGTTACTGTTTGGTTCATTGAAATGAGTTAATGGGCTTTCCAGAACAGCTGACTTACTACCAAGGAATGTCTTAGGCTCTGAGGAGAATTTGCTTCATTAAGCTCCCAAAGATAATCATTAAACCTTGCGGAAGGACGTTGGGGATGATCATTTGCTCATTTGTCTTTATTAGTGCCATGACTGTCTGTGGGTATTATTATGACGGCAATGAATGTTTGTTGCAGGAACACCAGGGAAGCATTTTGGGGAACACCATGCAGAGTGTCATCGCCCTGCTCAACAATTTGGTGGCCTCCAAAGAGTCGAATATGAAGCTGCTCTATGAACAAGGTAAGGGTTTTCTTGGAGCCAAGTTCTGACTATAATGCTGTTGGGAATGAGCTGGTTAGGTTTTGTTTACAAAACTAATATCTACCATTTAATACAGTCATCATTTCACTGATGCTAAGATTTCATGTTTTTATGGCTATAATAGAGAACTCACTATTACATAAATACTTTTCATTTATTCATTTCAGTGGTGTGGGTACCCCTTCCTCTACAATAGATCGCAAGTCGTTTCTGCACTTTCATAAATAGTTTCATGAATTGCTCTGATTTAAAAGGCAATGATTAAAAATAAGCACATTAGCTTGGCACTGAAAATCATTAACTGTTGAGCTATAATTAGGCTTAAGATGCGGGTGGCTTTTGTCCTAGGGCACTGATACTTAGAAAGCATAGCTGAATTTAGCCCCTAGATATCAAGAATAGTTTGTTAGATAGGAGGTTGCATCGCTCCTGGCCTAGTGAGTGTTAAACAGGAAGCTGTCATGAAGTTTGCTGCTTCTTTTTCTCAATAGGCCCCCTAGTTGGCCAGTGCTCCTCCCAGCTTTGTCCCGCCCTGCTCCTTCCTCTCACTCCATGGCTTCTTGGATGTCACATCTCTGTCTGTCTTTCCCTCCCTGATCCACCTCGTGTCCACCCTGTCTGGGATGAGCCTGCCTGTGCTAAACTAAACCAGTCCTTAGTCTGTGGAGGTAGAGTCCATCTCTAGGCATCTACCACCATGTCTTTAGGCCTCACTCTATCTAGAAATCAGGTTAAATACCTACAAAAAAATCTAGTTTCTCAAAAGATCTTTGGATCTTTTAAACATCTCTAGGAACCCACATTTGACTAGCTCCCTAATAAGGTATGCTTCATGTCCAGCTTTATTTTCCTGCTCTCCTCATTAACTTTCATACCTCCTGAGCTCTCATTTGTGGAGAGGAGCAGAAGCTGGACATGTTCTTCTTCTACAGATACTTCGTAAATGTCAAGAATGGGGTTTTACTAAGTCAGTTTCTCAACTTTTTCTCCTCCAGGCTGAAGAGTTCTAATTCTTTTCACTACTTTCTTTTCTACAACTTTCGTCATATGCATCACTTTATTCCTGGTCCCTTCTCCATTTACAGATTTCCTTCAGCTGAACTTAGGCCTGATCAAAGGATCAGAGCACATTCACCAAGGTCTAATTAGTTGCTTTCCAAAGACACTGATATTTACTCATAAATAGTGAGAACGAAGAAGAGTCTGAAAGAAGACTGAACACGTTTCAATATTCTTCATTCAAGTCTTCCTCACAGACTCATTGGGAGAGGGGCATAAGACTCATTTCCCAACAGAATGCTAGAGAAACCCAGACTTTTACTGGGACTGCCAAGCTAGAAGGATTTTCAGTGCTTAATTACCTTTGAATATCTTACTTTCATTAGGTAGTTTGAGCTAAGTCTTCCAAGACATCCATGTTAGAAAGTGCTGCATACTTTTCATTCATTCATTATTTCACGTGGTTGTTTCAGTTCATACAAAGAGAGAGTTTTGTTTAGGAACTTTTCTGGTTTCAAATTCCATATTATAAAATACTCAAGTGATTCTTCCATTGAAGCTTTTTTCCCCCATTTATTTGAAAACAGTTTTAGAAGTTAGTTTCATAATCAACTCTCACTTATTCATCCTAATGGAGATAAGGCATGACTCACAATAAGCAAAACTTTGGAGCACTGTCCATAAGCATGTTTCCCTCAGCATAAAATAGCTTTGCTTTCCCAGCACACACAGCAACTGAAAATGATGGGAAAGAACCATAAGCCAGTGAATCAAAGCCAGTTTGGGATCAAAATGTCACATGATTCATATGTGAACTGCTAAGAACTAACTGCTCTTAGTATTCTGCGTGTTTTGTCTCTTTCTGTTATGCTCATATACATTTATTACTGTGAAACTCCTCTACTCTGAAGCTGTTTTTGAGTTCAATTCAGCACATATTTTTCTTGGTTTCAAACATTTTTACTCTTATCAGGGAAAGAATTCATAACATCAGACAACCTTTTCTTTTGTTTATATGTTTAAAAAAATAACTGAATTATTACCATTTAAAAACTGGCTGCTGGCTAGTGTATATGCATTGACCTTTACATAATGGATATTAATACAAGTTTCTATATTACTGGCATGACAGTATGAATGATGGATTTACCTGGCAAACTGCAATCATCCAATAAACTACAGCAGTTCCAAAGAAGAATTTAAAGAAATTATGTATATCCTCAACAGCTCATGATGTCTCTAAAAAGAAATTCCCATTTCTCAAGAGGTTTTATTACAAAACTGCCTAAGTCGGTATTTACCCAGGAGACCGGAAAATCACTTGGGTAGATGCTTTGGCTTTATGGATCAGTAACATACATTCAGCAGCTTTCAGAAAATCTTTGTATCTTAAAAATAAAATTCCAAATAGTCTTTACTAAGTCCCAGGCGATTGTCTATGTAATATACTTTTTTAAGTCAAGGTGTTTGCAGGATAATGCTATTAAATGGCAATATATGTCAAGAGGTAGCAGGAACTTTATATATGTAAATCTGGTATTTCTTTAAAATCTTAAGAGTTGATGTATGTTTTCACAGTATAGGACCAGTAGAAACTGAAACAATTCTAAGGAAAAAAGCCTTGTAAAATAAATGCACCTTAGAGATCATCATCCAGCTTTTCATTCAAGTTAGGAATTCCTTTGTAGCATCCCTAGTTGATGGTCATTCCAACCTCCAATCAAAACTTCTCTGTTTAGTTTTTAGATGACTCTAAGTATTAGCAAAGGCAAATCTCATATTAAATGAAAACCTGCCTCCTTGTAATTTGTACCCGGAGGACCTACTTAAGCCTTCCATGGCTACACAGAATTCAGATCTATGGTCTAAATTTATTTGGAGAATATTTTACAGAGCAAAATCTTTGAAGATACTTTAAAATAACCCTTTTAAGGGTTGGAAGAATCAGAGCAGACTCTAAAAGCCCAGTCAATTAACAGTCTAAAATGGTATTTAATCAATTTATGGTGAGGGTCAATAAAAAAGGCTTATTTCTCATTTAAAAATATAATAATGTAATCTTTTGACTTTGGATAATGCTTTTCCTTTAAATCCTCTGTAAGTTTTATGGGCCTCAGTTGCCCCATCTTTAAATGAGGGACTTGGGCTAAATGGCTTCTAATTTCCCTTCTAGTCCTAAATCTATAATTCTGTAATTCTGCCTTGATTTCATTTAGTGCGCTCTCCATTATAGTTTATGGACATTTTATCTCTTCTCTTCTCTTGTTTTCGTTGGCTGCTCATTTTACTTATTGTTTACCTTTCTAATGAACAGTTTGGTGAGTGAGATTATGGAATGTCATTTTTCCTTTTTATTATTCCTAGGGATAATTTAGTTACTTGTGGGCATAATCCTCGTCCTTAGGTAATTTCTGATCCAGCAGGTCTTAAAGAATTTCATTGAGGTGATGTTACAGTTGGCACTTTTTAGAACATCTTGTACCAAAGGAAGGACCTTAACAAAGGCCTTGAAAACACAGCAAGCACACCTCTTGTGAGGACATTGGGCCAGTAAATTGGGGCCTTTCCTGAGCACTGCCCAGAGTGTCCCACAAATCCAGGATGGCCCCTCTTCTCCATTCCAACTGTCCCCAGTCTCTTCCATTTCTAGCTCACTACTTCTATCAATTGAAATCCTTCAGGTACCAGCTACTATGGATACCACTTCCTCCATGATTTCTTCTTGAGCTAACTGTTTAGAAGTTGACCTTCCACCTTGAATCTCTCATGCCAGATCCTACACGTGTTCTCACTTGTATTGCAGGTGCTTTGCTGCAAATCTTTTCCCCCTTCTAAATTACAAACTCTTTTAAGGCATTTATTCTTTATAGTCCCAGTGTCTAACATAGTTTTTTGAAATGAAATCTTCTTGTATCTCAAGAAATCTAAATGGATAGCCAGGAATAGGAAAGACCTCACATGATCTATCTTCCAACTTAAGAGAGAATAGGAAATTGAATAGATTTAAATTAAATAGATCCTAAAACCCACCGAAGACTTTACAGGTTAAAGTTCACCCTTCCATGACCACTAGGAGAAAAGAGGATGCTAAAGCAGACTACCAGTGTAGACATTTGGTGCTTCTTTCCACAAAGACTCCAAAGTTCACAAGACTATATATGGAGCATGAGTTTCCAAAGTTAATGAGGCAAAATGCATTGTAGTAATCCAGTTCACCAGTCACAGAGGTCCAGGTCACTGTTGAGAGGACCAAGTCTGGGAGGAGAGATAAAAAGCTAATCTTAAAGAAAGGAAAGAAAGAAAGGGCACTTGTCATTGTGACTGCCGACTCTGATTTCAAGAGCCCATGGGAGAGCGAAAGGCGTGAGAGATCCAGGTCTTTGTGGCTAATGAAAACTGACCTGTTTCAACTTAGGGCCACCAGAACCCTCTCACGTTTTCTAGACACCTTTTCCAACCTCTCAATGTAATTTCATTTTATCTACTTTGGGGTGTTTATCTTTAGGTAAAGATTTATTCTAGAGTAGAACTGGTGCCTGGGGCCAGGATTTGGTGAGGTTCTTTTATTCCTTCAAGGGCTGATTATTCTACATGTCCCAAGATGGCACAGGCATATTTTCTACTTTTATGTATTTAATAATATCAAAGTCCTTTTTTTGGAGGAACAGTTGTTGAAGTATGATCCCAAATGTTCATATAAAAGGGACAATTAAAGAAATTTAAAGGAACACTTACAAATTTGACACATATACTCTGGTGACCAATTTAAAATGATAGGATTCGAGTCATATTTTTTAAAAGCTCTTGATTTTATTCAGTAGTTGAAGTTGTTTCCTCTCAAATCAATTAAATATTAGCAAGGTACTGTATAATTCAATTGCAATATTTATTCTTCTGCATGCTTCTGAAGATTATTTAAATGGGAGGGGCAGGAAATCATTTCAACTCAAAGTTTTTGAACTTGAATCAACATGCAATGAAAATGGAAATTGATAGTGATTATCGACTCGGCCGTAATTGTTATAAAATATGTCCATAGTATCCTGCTTGCCTATTCAAAGAACAAACTGAAGCCTTGAGCAACACAGTCAAAATAAGACATCTGAGAAAAAATGTAGCATAGACCTGTCTGCACTTTCATATGGAGTTACTCATTAAGATAATGATATGGTAGCTGGATTTTGCAGTCTTCATTGGTTTAAAGTTTCAGAGATTGTTACTGCCATACAGGGTGAGATGGAATAAGTCAGTTCTTTTCAAGTTGTTTCTTTTACTCCTATCTTTGCATTCTCTTTCTTCTTCCCTTCCTCCTCTTTCCCCTATTATCCAAAACAAACAAACAAACAAAAAAACAACCCAGTGCTATGCATGAATTGAGGACAAAAGTGATTAATTTAAGCAATTTTCCAATATATTTCTTTCAAAAAGATGACTCTTTTATCTTTGAAGAAATATCCTGTGGCATCAGCAAAGAATGTCATTTATTGAATTTTATGTCACCATAAATTCAAGTTGATTACTTGATTTATTTCTGTTGCTTCTCTTGTGGTCACATTAACCACTGCATACTTAGGTGACTCAGTGACTCGACAGCACTTAATGCCACCAACATCTGGCAGGTTTCATGTGGTGAAGACCTACCAGCTTGTGAAATGGATATCCTAACAATCATCTGCTTCACCCCCAAAGATCATGAAACTGAAGACTTTAGAGGCTCAGGTGGAAGATGCTGCAATTGCTTCACTTTTCTTGCACTGATCAGAGCCTTGCAGGGAAACTGGTGATGCCCCCATGTGCTGCCATTAGGAAGCAGGAGATGGAGTCCTTCAGGAAAAAAAATCCAAAGAGCAGCATGTTGTAGTGGGGAAAGCAAGGGATTGAGAGTCAAAAGACTTCACTTCAGATCCTGGCAGTGTCACTTATTATATGAGTTTGGGCAGGTCCCTCATTCCCTCATATGTAAAATGAGATATAATTGGAGGAGATTAGGAATTCTCAACCCTTTTTTTGAGTCATAGACCCCTTTGACAATCTTATGAAGCCTATGATCTCTTTCTCAGAATAATGCTTTAAAAAGGCATAGATTAAAATACATAGTATATACAAAGAAAACTAATTATATTGAAATAGTTATCAAAATCTAGATTTTTTTTAAAAAGTTCATAGACCTCAAGTTAAGAACTGGACTAAATGGTCTCTGGGGTCCCTTCCAGTTACTCATCTGTGTACCTACAAATCAATCTAGCACTCCCTAACTGTATTGTGCCACATAATTTCAGCCATAGAAGGGGTACCTGACATTATGTAATCTGACTTGTACCTGAATACAAATTCTCTCTCTCTCTCTCTCTCTCTCTCTCTCTCTCTCTCTCTCTCTCATTCTGGGGCAAGGAAATGAAGGGGAGATTCATTGGGCTTATGTAATAATAAGATGAGGAGAAAAGTTCATATTCAATGAGGTTCATGTCAAAAAGATCTCTAACCTTTGATTAACCACAGACTCCACAATGAGCTAACATCATGAATATGCTTGCAAGAAAATATATATTCTTTTGTACTCTGCAGTTTGGCTCCAATATCTTTTTCCCAGCCTTATTGATTGTACTTCACATTGTACACTCTACATTCCATACAAACTTAACTGTTATTAACTATTCCCCCATCTAGTCCTTCCCTTTCCTACTTTCATAAATTCATAGGGTGATTTTTCTCTTCCCTGGAATGAATTTCCTCTTTATTGTTGACTTCTGAAATCCTTCTCTACCTTCAAGGTCCAACTCTAGTGTACTTCCTTCATGAATCCTTCCCTAATCATCCCCATCCCCCACCCTTCTGAAGGCAGTTTCTTTAGTCACTTCCAGGTCACATAAGAAACAAGTTAGAGCACTAGAGAGATCCTGAGAATCTCTTAAACATCTCTGAAATAGCAATTATATTCAAGAAATAAGCCACTTTCAGCTGTCCCTATGATCTAGGATACCAAGAACCCATCCGAAGTAAAAGTCAAATGAATTGATGACAGAAAAGAATGCCTGACTTCTAATGCAGTCTCTTAGAACCCCGTTCCCCAAATCAACAGGAATACATAAGCTGACACACAAACTTGTAAAAAAAATTACAGCTATACACCCCAACATCCATTCCCCCCCAAAAAATACCAGCAGAAATATGCTCAAGCTCAGATATCAGCATGACAGTTCTCTGTTGCCACAGAACTCAGCAACATAGGGAAGGAGCAGAGGGAAATGGTGACCATAGTACTCTACTAAGCCTGGCAGATAGAGCCTCAGATCCATCTGGAGTCAGATCTGTCCCCCAAGAAGTCACTTTGGGCAAAAACTGAGTCTGGTGAACCATGAATTTTACATTGTGGGAGGTGACTAAAGTTCTTTAAGATTCAACCTCCAAGGAAAACACCATTGGATGTGAGAGAATCATAAAGTGAGCAATAAGGAAAAATAAAGAAAAAAACACTATAATTACCAGAGATCTCAGAAAGAAGATTCAATTAAAGGCCTTGAATATAAGCAGATAAACAAACAGGGAACATAATAATAGCAAAAAGAAATCTGGCCTGCAGATCAGAGAAAAGAGTCCAGGCGTCTATGGATAAGTATTGTTAAGACAACGAAAAATGAATCAATACCTAATGAGGCTGATGAACCTATAGATTGCCAGGAAAGCATGGAACCACAATTGCATGTTCCCAAATGGTTTAAAAGAGAAATAGAATTATGAAAGCAAAATTTATGGCCTGCAAAGTAGAAATAATTGGCAGAATGGGAAAAACTTGAATTCACAATGAGAAGTCTCTCCAAAGAAATAAAAGGAAAGAATAACAAATTGGAATTGAAAATACATGGAAATGAATTGAATAGAGAAACAAAAATCAATAACATTGTAAGAAAACTTGAACTCCATGGAGGCTAACATTGACCTTGAAGCCAGAACTGTAAAGATAACTTAAGAATTATAGTCTCCCTGATGAATCTGAATGCAATCTGAATGCCATCATTAAAGAAATAATAAAAGAAAACTGCCTAGTACCTTTGGACACAGAAAACAAAGTGCTAACTGAAAGTATTCATAGCTCACCTCCAGCAGAGACTGTGCTCAAAGCAATTCCACTGAGAAACAACAGATTCTATATGCAGCCAAGAGAAGGAACTTTGGATACAGAGGAAAGGAAATTTAAATACCACAAGACTATTCTGTATCCACTAGAAACTGCAAGAGAAAATGGAATATGTTTCTAAGAGCAAAGGAACTTAAGATACAATCCAAGGTGAACTGCCCTGAAAATCTGAGCCCAATCGAATGAAAAAACCGTGAACTTTCAATTCAATAGGTGTTTAAAATCAGACATGCCTGAAGAAAGTATTTCCTTCTCAAACACCTGAAATAACAGAAATATACAAATGATAAATAAGGACAGACAGCAACAAAAGAACAACTGTGATACTATCCAGAGATTTCTTCCTCAACATACATGAGGAGGTAAGGGTAAAAGAAGTATTCATAAATAAATATTGTTAATCAGATGTGGTGGTGAAGAAAACGGGCCTGAAACGTCATGTACAAAACACCACAGCCTGCCTAGAGGTGATCTAGTGTTCTTCTGTGGAACTAGGGGCAGGGGGAGGAGGCTCAGGAGAAGCAGGGAACAGGAGGAAGATAGAGGGAATATGGGATGTACTCTAGTAAAGTAAAATACTAGACAGGTGAGAAATAACTGCTGTAGTCTGTCTGGAAGAAGAAAGACCACAGGAGGATGGATAAGGATGCCAAAGCAGAAACTGAAAAGAGGGGGAAAGAAAGGGAGGAAACCTTGTTTCAGTGTTGAGAGGGAGCCCCACTGATGAATGCTCCTATGGGAAAAGAGACTGGAACCATACAATAGGTATGATGTTGAGGGATTTGTCACTTAGGGAAACCACTCAGTAGAGCTCCTGGGGGCAACTGTTCCCCAGAAGAGTGGGACATAGACCCAGGGAAGAGATTTCAAGGCACATAGGAAAAAAATAACAATGTGGAGAGTACAGTTAAATAATGAGTAATATAATCAGGAGCACAGCTAAATTTTCTCCGTAGGACAGTGTCCTCTTTTATCAGCAGAATTGGTGTGAAGTACAACCAAAAAAAGGGGCCTTCCGGCAAAATTTAAGTAACAAAAAAAAGTGTTTGGAGGAAAATTCCATGAGGAATGCAAGGTTTAAAGAAGGGTTAAATAATCTTATGGACCATTAGCCAAAAAAGAAAAGTCTACAATAGACAGAAGGTGAATACAGATAATGAAGAGAATGAGAGAAAGAAGACACAGGAAATGAACATTTTAAAACCAAAAAAAAAAAGGAGAATTGGAAAGGGGATTCTACTTGGCTACTTAACCAAGAAAGGGGTGAGGAGAAGAGGAAAAAAAGAATAAGCAAAAGTATAAAACAGGAAGAAGGGGTAAGAACAAAGCATGAGGGTGAAGGGAAAAAAGCCAGTGGGACTAGGACTGCCTCAAGATAGATTAAAGTAAAATAACTGAAGAGAAGTACTACTATGATTCCAGGGGACGAAGGGGAAAAACTCTTATTTTGAAAAAATGTATAACAGACAAAAGGAGGAAAGTACAAACCTAACTCATCTCTTTAAATGGATTAAACAAATCCAACAAAATGAAAAAGAGATAGGATACAAAAAGCTAAATCCCACAATCTCTTCCTTACAAGTTGTTCAATCGTTTTTCAGTCATGTCTGACTCTTCATGACCCTATTTGAGATTTTCTCAGCAAAGATACTGGAATAAATGGTTTGCCATTTCCTTCTCCAGCTCATTTTACAGATGAGGAAATTGAGACAGGGTTATATGACTTGCCCACACAGGGCCAGATTTAAACTCAGAAAAAGGAGTCTTCCTGACTCCAGGCCCAGCGCTCTATCCATTATACAACCTAGTGCCCCTATACCAAGATAGGAAACAATAAAACAGACTATTCCCATTACTCTTAGTGTTTAAGCAGAATTCCTTCTCCACAATGAGGATAATATACTTTTATTTATTCATCTTGTCATTCTTTTCACAATAAGATTCAAATTCAACAAACATTTGTTACGTGTCCACTATGTACAAAACATTACATTAGATATCGAAGATGCAGACATGGAAATGACATTGACGCTATCCTTGAGAATGCAAGATAGACTAATATCCCCACCAAATAGACCACCCTTTAGTAATGTTGCAGAAGAGAGTTTGAACTAG
The DNA here is from genome assembly GCF_028372415.1 of Notamacropus eugenii. NCBI lineage: Eukaryota > Metazoa > Chordata > Mammalia > Diprotodontia > Macropodidae > Notamacropus > Notamacropus eugenii. Next base: position 44,651,508 of record NC_092874.1, on the reverse strand, counting down.
TCATTTCTCAGGTCCCATCCGACTCTAAGATTCTGTGTTTTTGCTTTTGGTTTCTTTTGTATTTGCCAGAGTGTGTGAATACCCTGCAATCACCAGAATTGGAGCCATGGAGAAAAGTTAATGTAGTGGAAGAAAGCTGTTCGGATGTAGATTGTTTTCTCTGAAAGTACTTCCACAACATGTTGAAACATGCATTCACTTTTATTCCCTTATGTCTAGACTGCTGACACTCAGGATCTAAAGATGGAAATGAAGAAGCAGGCAGGTTGTACAACCTAGGGAGATAGACAGCTAACATCTGGATTCCTTTTTTTTCCTTAAGTAGTTAAATCTGTGCAGCCCAAAATCACCCAAAGCCTCTTTTATATTCTCTATTTTAGAGGAAAAACAACGAATGATGTCTGGTAGGGATTACTACAGTCCTTCCCCCACCATATTAAGGAAATACTGGAATATTTAAATTGAGGTTAGTTATTAAAACGAGAAGAGTAGCAATAAAACTTTGCAGAAGGAGCTTAATCGTTCATTTGCGGATCATGAAAGAAAGGTAATAGTCAACCTTCACGGGTGAGGTGTCGTGTTCATCTAGCGGTCCATTGCTTTGACTTTTAGTCAAATGTCAAGAGATTAATTAGATTTCAAAAGTCTTTATGTATGTCATATTGTTGAGTCTTCCACACTTAAAAAGTGAGTCCCCCAAGACTAACAATCTTATATGAACATTTTTAATAAAAAAAGGCTCTGTTAGTCTTCTCCTCTTACAGATATATAATATAGTGATTGTTAAAATATAAAATGAATTTTGATCTGTATGAGCCCCCAGTATTGGATGCTCTCCAGTACTTTTAAGAGTTCCTTTCTCTCAGAGTCATCCTATTTCATAACTGCAAATTGAGTAAATCCTCTACCAGTTACCTCCCATTTTGTTAACAGCAGTTTTCACCATAATTGATTCTCATTCTACCTCAGACTCCCTCCTACTCTTTCCTCTAAGAACTCCACTGCCATAATGTGCATGGTATAATGCACAGATTGAAGAGACAATGAACCAAATTTCTCTCCTTTTCTTCCCCTCCCCCATATTTACTGTGTTTGACCAATGCATCGTAATACATGCTCTGATGCCTCTAAGTGGGCCGCCTGGGATAGCTGAAGTACTGCTGGCCTGTAGTCAGAAGGTAAGAACTCCTGACCCAACTCCAGATTTTCTTAACTCCATGGCCTAGCTGGACTGCATTGCTTCCCTCAGATTGTGTTTCTTAACTATGATGGAGGGATAATAATTGCCAGGCCACGATACTAACATGTATGGTTGGGAATGACAGAGGTACAGATAGACTGGGGCTGATGCTGACCTATAAAAACAGCCTGAGAGCCATGACTCATAGAGTATAGAAATCCTGCTCAGGAACAGAATTGTCAATCATCTGATCATTCCTCGTCTGACCTCTTGGCTACAATTCCCTTCCAAGAGTTCCTGAATCTCCTCTGCAAGAAAACCTTGCTCCTCTGCACTGAAATCTCCCATGGCTCTCCTTGCTCAGTCTCATTTGCTGGTAAGCCCCCCCCGCTCCCCCACCCCGCGCTCCCCACCAAAGCCTATAACAAACACCCTGAACCACTGACCATAATGTGGTTATGTGAACAAAATAAATAATAATCCTTCATTTGTGTAAGGTTTTATTAGGCACACAGCTCTTTGCACACAGCATTCCTGTAAGTGATTGAGTGCAGGTATTTTTATCTCTATTTTATACCTACAGAAATTGGCATTGAAACAAGACGGATGACTTGCCTAGGGTCACTCAGCTAGTAAGTGTCAAGAGTCAGCCTTGGACCCAGGACTCCTGACTCCAAATCATTCTCTTGACATGGTGAATGCAAAAGTACTTTATATTCATAAGGCATATATTCCATAGAATGTTACCTCCTTGAGAGCCTGGATTGTTTTAGGTATGCATTTGTATTCTTAGCAGGTGCTGAGTACATCGGCCACTTAATATTGCTTCTTGCTTCATTGATGGATTATACGAATACAAACTATGATTATTGTCCTCCACACCAGCCCTACTATGTATGATATCAACCTGTTGTGACCCTTTGTTATCACAGCTACACCAATGGGACACAACCCAGGAAAAAAGACTGAGTCTGGTCCTGGCTCCAGACTACACTTATTTGACCAAGTGCATCTTAGCTAAAGATTGAGGGTCCAGTCCCAACAGGTTGGCCACTAGGCAATGAATTTTTTAAATATAGAACAAAGTATAACCTCAAACAGCCAGCAGACTCCTCGTGTTTCTGCTGGGATTGTGGAGGAATGTTAGAAGAAGTCATGAGTGTTATTAACTCCTGTTAGGTTGTCTGTAAACATTAATTCCACTGTTGGTACTCTTTGTCCAAAGACCTATGATGTGATATATACTTCCGGAGGAACTACATAACTACAATACGTATTCAAGGAGAGAGTTGGAGAATATTACATTTAGCAAGTCCCTTTGCAGAAAATCAATTGGCATTTCTCATCAGGTAGGAAATATCTGATTACTGACTTTGGTGTCAGATCTAAATTGGCTGTTTGCATTCAGATCAGACAGTCAAGCTTTTATTAAATGCTTATGAGAATACAAATACAAGCTAAAAGGATAACAGCCCCTCTCCTCAAGGAGTTGACATTTTAATGGGAATAAAATGCAGACAAGGAAGCTAAAAGGAGCAGGGAAGGAGAAGATGCCCAGAACAGGGCCTGGTGGGAAAGGAAGGGATGACCAGCCTGGGCACCCTCTTTACACACAAGTTCTAGGAGGGAGGGGCTGTAGGGGCAGAGGATACCTCTGAGATGTGAGTTAACTAGCTAGAGTAAAGGTCAAAAATGATGACAAAATGGAAGAAAGGAGAATAATGAAAAGGTTACTGTGTAAAATTCAGGGACCGTAACATGACCTGCTTAAATAATTGGTTGACTCTGAAAAATGAGAAATAGATATAGCTAAAGTTAATAGTACTGATCATCACCATTTCCTAGATAAATACAAAATTGTAGACACAGAGAAACCAAAAAAAAGTGTAAATAAAACCACAACATTACCACATACCACAATTTTTCATTCTCAAACCCTAGACCACTGGTGGGGAACCTTTGGCCTTGAGACCACATGTGGCCTTCTAGGTCCTTGGGTGCAGCCTTTTGACTGAGTCTACATTTGATGGAATAAATTCTTTTATTAAGGGGACTTATTTTGTGAAGTTTGGATTTAGTCAAAGGACTGCACTTGAGGACCTAGAGGGCCACATGTGGCCTCATGGCTATAGTTTCCCTATCCCTGCTGAAGATTCTAAAGGGTATCATTCACTGATGCTTAAGGAATTTCTAAAACTGCAAAACATTAGAAAACAGAAAAACACTTAAATTCCTTGTCCAAAAGAGATACACAAAGTATAATGACAGTACTGCCTCACAAAATTACAAAATATAACAGAGGGGGGAAAATGAAGAGAGCTTGGTACAAGACCCAACTTAACTAGATTTCCCCAGAATACTTAGAGATGAAATTGTGAGGACAACAAGAGATTTAAAATGGAACAGATGTGCTGTTGTTCCTGTAGTGTTTGATTCTCACTGTCAGTGACAGTGGGACTGCCATATTTGGATTTTAACACCTCAGAGTCTGTGTTTTATGATATCTATGTTTTCCATTATGGAGTCTATACATGGTTCACAGTCAGAATACAGGGTTTGCATTCAGACATTGCAATATCTGAGTTAAGATATTAACAACAATGCCTAGAATGACTAACTCTGACCTTGGATAAACTTAATTTCTATATGTGCATCAGGCAACCCCTTAAGGCTCATATCCCAGGTCAAAGATGGGCTGTTGGTGGGGGAAGCATTAGGTGCTCCTCATACTGGGGAAATCACAAATTCATGTTATTCATGCATTCTGAACTGAAAGGCACCATAGAGATCTTATTGAGAAAATGGAAAAATCACAAAACACAATTTAGGAATTATGGTTGGACTTGGCTAAGTCAACTCGGAAGAAATCTATGGTGAAGGTGATAGAATTTTGAAGGCCTTAATGTTCCACCTGTCATGATAGCTCAAAAAAAGGGAAGATTTCAAAAGAATAAAAATATCACAGAAGGTAATATTACCAAGAAAAGGTGAACAGTAAGACATCAACTTGTTTTGGCCCATGTTTCTACTTTTCTCATCTTCATGAATTCCTTTTGCTATTTGCCCACGAAGGTATCAAAAGTGTCATTGAAGAAAACATGAGAAAGGGGCAGGAAGGGGTTCATAGACAATACTCTACCATATCTACACTGTGTGCCACGTCACACAGTGAACTGAGAAACAGATCAAATACATGTTCCTACTGACTTTACTATTTCTTGATTTTTTTTGAGAAAAAAAAGACAAATCAAAATGCAATTTTAAAGATTTTCCTCCAAAAAGATCTACGTGTGTGTGTGTGTATGTGTGTGTGTGTGTGTGTAGAGACCATATGTTAAGTCTTTGATACAAGCAACAGCAGATCATCCTATGATTAAAAGTACCAGGTAAACTATGTGTTCACCGTTTACCAGTATCATGGGGGAAGGTTCTTCAATCAGTGAAGAGACATCCCCCTTTTGATGGTGAATACCAGATGATCCACCTTCTGGATGACATTGTGCCATTTGTGTCAAACCCACAAAAACTAAAGGTAAAGGTCCCCTCTCAGTGAAATGCATGACCACTCAGCTAAGAAAACCGAATAAAGACGTATTACCCCAATCATATTGTTATATATCTATAAATCATTGAACAGCAGTCTCCAAAGACTGAAAATTTTCAGTGATTCAAAGGGCAGTGGAGAGAACCATGGTAGGCATAAGTTATGTGCCAGAACTTTACCAGATTGTGCTTGTAATAAGTGGTATAAAAGATAGAAAAGAAGATAGGCTGTGTGTGTGTGTGTGTGTGTGTGTGTGTGTGTGTGTGTGTGTGTGTGTGTATCGAGAACAAAGGCTAGCTGATATGCAGTCAACGTGCTATGTTAGCTCCCTCAAAATATTCAAAGGCTGAAAGGAAGGCTTCCAGTGTGTAAGGTTATTTACATAATATGAATAAAAATCTCCCAGGATGCTATCTTTGCCAGTTATGGGATTATTTATCTAAAAAGATTATATTGACGAAAATGTTCCACATTTAAAGCATTGACTTCAATGCAATGTTCTTCCTAATGAAGATAGTCCTAATGGAGCAACACCAATATGGTATATATTTCAGGTTACTATTCCAGTAATTAGAGATTTACACTTGTCCATGTGTGAACTTTAACCTGGCACACTTTGGACTCATTGAGATGGGTTTTATGTCCCAGAGGACTTATGTTTGTAGATCAAGTCTGCCACCACAGGACAAAAGTCAAGCTGACAGGGTCACCCTATGACACTGTACTCTAAACAACTAAGTTATCTGGTCAAAATTCAGTATTATACAGTTGTCATCAAATCACTGAAATTTGTTTTAAGGACAAGGATGGCAGAGTGGTTTTCCAGTGGCTTTACTTGAAAACCAGAGAGAAATAATCGTATTGGGGAAAGGACTTGAGAATCCACTTCCATTAGCACCTTTTTCTTAATTAAACCTTAAAGATCTGGCCAAACTAAAGAGTTTTAGGGCTTGAATCATGTGACCTGATGCTTGTGGCCTGTAAATTATATATTCTCATCCACATCCCCTGGGTTCATTTTTATGCTTGTAAAAAGACAGCTTCAAGATCATTTTAAAGAAGATGGTTAGTTGGCTTATTTTGTTTATGGGGTTCCAATAATATTCATAACAAGGAAAATAGAACCAGAGAAGTCATTTAATTCTCAAGGTCTAATACAAGCCGAGAGCTTGGTTTTGCTTTCTTGATTATTCTATTTTAGAGTCAGGCAACTAACCTTTAAAGCACTATATAAAAGTGAATTGTCATCATCATCATCATCATTATTGTAGTATTAAAGTGCCATTATTATTAACTGAAGGCAATGTACAGTTATATTATTGTGAACTTTATAGAACCTTTGCACTGAAAAGCCTTGGAGGAAATGAAAGAATTTTCATACATACTTTAGTTTATTCCCTCACAACAGATATGTTATGGAATAGATATTTTTTCTGCTAATGATAACTTCCTTTGAAAGTAGGATTAAATAAAAATGCCTTTACTCTGTTAAATTGGTCTTTTTTCTAACTATTATAAATAGACCCAAAAAGAGAAAAAAGATTTAATAGGAAGGAAAGCAGAATAATGATGTACCAGAGACAGGCTAGGGAAAAAAAGTGAATGAAGAAATGCAGGAGGAAAGAAAACCAATGGGGGAAAATATGAAGGAAGAGACAGATCAATGCCAGCTGCAGATTTCAGGAAATGACAATTAAAACTTGGGTGGAAAGGCTCCAACAAAGAGTAACTCAAAGTAAGACCATAAGAGAGAAGGCGAGAACGGTAACATCAGGCCTTCTGCAAAGCCACGAATTGGGATCTGAGCTCATGACCTGAATCATAAATATTTCAAATGTGCATTCATTTTTATCTTGGAACTTCCTCCCCCCAGTATACAAACATACTAATACCGTAATTCATTCTCTCTCTCTCTCTCTCTCTCTCTCTCTCTCTCTCTCTTTCTCTCTCTCTTTCTCTCTCTCTCCCTCCCTCCCTCTCACTCAGACTATTTTATAGTCATGGTTCTAAAGTTGAATAGGTGGTAACCTGCTAGAAGTCAGGCAATCACTATGAGGGACACCTATGTCCATCATGATAGAACAGTCACTCCCCCTGTAACCTGTGTCTCACTATGCCCTGGGTGTATAAGCTCATCTCAACCTTCCTTCCATCCTAATTCATTTGGCTGAAGAATAGGACAGAAGAACTATTGTTTTTCCTAATGAAACCTGTTACTATACCACAACCTATTAAAATACCTGTATTAATGGATGCCAAACTTATAAATGAGTTGTACATTTCCAATTTAGTTTGTCCTGATGCTTGTTGGAGATGGTTAAAATTTTTTTGAATATGATTAAAAGTACAATACTGCCTGTATCAACAATAGCTTATCACTACAGTGTTTAGGCACCATATAAAATCTTTGTTTAGAGAAGTAGGCAGGTAGTATATCTGTGTGAAAGGAAAGATAACCTGAAAAATAACTTTAAAATAGCAGCACTTGTTCAAGTCCAAGTTGAAAGATAACTTCATGTCTAAATGTATAGATAAAATAAAACTTTAGCAATCTGGAACTTCTGGGAACTTTTTGAGTTCATTGAAATTTTCTACTTAAAGATTTTCTTTCACCTTTTAAGCATCAAGAAAATGTAGTCTATTTTTAACCATTTTATGTGGACATATTTCCAAAATGGATTCAATAAATCCCATGTTTTCATAAACAGAGCATATGGAATGTGATGTAAGCTTCAGTTGATGACCCAGGGTCAGTCTTGTGAATATCAGTCCTTATCCTGAAATTTACTCCATGGATCTTCCGTATATAAGACCATCTGCCTGTATGCTGTGCTTTTTGAGACTGGGTGTCTTATGTTTTATGTTTTTTGTGTCTCTTTCCTTATTATTACACTACCAGCAGTCAGCTTTTGATGCGTCAGCTCATTTATCTGCATAGCTCCTTCTGGTCTCTTCTGGTTTTCTACATCAGCATCTGTGACTCAGAAACCAGATAATCAACAATTGTTAGGATTGTAAGAGTAAGGGACTCTGACTGAAGATGTTATGGTAGAGTAAAGAGCATGTTATTTTCTCACAACTTTTGGCTGCTCTGACGCCTTTTTGATTTATTTCCTGCCTAATGGTTGTAAGAATGCAGACTACCAAATTCTTAATAGGTGATGTATATCTCAGACAGCTATGTCTGTTCATTTCTGGATGTGTCCAGACTAATTCCTCCCTGCCCTCCAGCATTTAGTTTATTTGGCAGCTGATTGGATACGAGGGATGAGGGAAAAGGAAAAAGAGAGGATGATTCAAACAAAAAATAGGGAAGTTGGACAGAGAGAAGAGTTTGAAAAGGAAAGATTATGGGTTATGTTTGAAAATACCTGCATCCATTTGGAGATGTCCTACAGCCAGTGTCAGGTTGAAGCTCAGGAGATACTAGAGCTGGATGTGGGGATTCAGTTTAAAATAACACTGTAGGTATTCATCAGTTTTTTTTCTTTAGATGGTAATCATATTTCTCTTTGGTTGAAGATATGTCAAATCATCCACAGAATATGCATTCTAATAAAAATGTATTTTTGCTTTCAAATGAAAAATTATTTGAAAGTGAAGAAATAAACTTCTATTTTTTCTTCATGGCGAGGATTCAGAATTTACTGTTGTTAGAATCTTTCACAATTTTCCAAGGGTATTTTAATATCAGTCGTTAGAATTACTTTCTCTGAGCAAAGGAATGTTGAGCTGTCACAAAAATTATCATTTAAAAACTGATCTTACCTATTTTCTAAATTTTGGGGGATCATTAATTATTAAGCTTTTTCACCCTTTTCTCCAAGGTTGGTCCTACATCTTTAAGTTTTCTGTTGTGATGTCATTTATTAACCAAATTCCTAGGCATGGTAGCTCCATCTCTAACATGTCAGACCAACCAATTGGACCAAGAAATTTGAGATAGTTTCCTTTTTGTTCATCTTATTTAATATTTTATTTTTCCCAGTTACATGTAAAAACAATTTTAACACTTTTTTATTCCTCAAATTTTGAGTTCCAAATTCTCTCCCTACATCCCCTCCCCCCTTCATTGAGAAGAGAAGCAATTTGACATAGGTTATACATGTGTAGTCATGCAAAACACATGTCCATGCAAGTCAGTTTGTGGAAGAAAGTATAGACCAAAAAAAACCCAAAAGAAAATTTATAAAGTAAAGAAGTATTTTTGGCCTGCATTCAATTTCTTTCTCTGGAGACAGATAACACCTTTTATCTTAAGTCCCACATAATTGTCTTAAATGATTGTGTTCCTGAGAATAGCTAAATTATTCACAGTAGATCATCATGCAACATTGCTGTTACTGTGTACAGTGTCCTCCAGATTCTGCTAGTTTCACTTTGCATCAGTTCATGTAAGTCTTTTCATGCTTTTCTAAGACCTTCCCGATCATCATTTCTTAAAGCACAATACTACTCCATCACAATGATATACTACAACTTTTCAGCCATTCCCCAATTGATCGACATCCCCTCCAATTCTTTGCTACCACTAAAAGAGCTGCTATAAATATTTTTTTGTACATGTAGGTCCTTTTCCTTTTTTGTTTTATATCTCTTTGAGATACAGACCTAATGGTGATATTGCTTGGTCAAAGGGTATGCATGGTTTTATAGCCCTTTGGACATGGTTCCAAATTGCTCTCCAGAATGCTTGAATCAGTATACAACTTTCACCAGTAGTGCATTAGTGTTTTAATTTTCCCACATCCCCTCCAACATTTGTCATTTACTTTTCTGTTATATGAGTCAGTCTTATAGGTGTGTGAGGTAGTAGCTCAGAGTTGTTTTAATTTGCATTTCTTCCATCCGTGGTGAATTAGAGCATTTTTTATATGACTATGGATAGCTTTGAAAACTGCCTGTTCATATCCTTTTACCACTTCTCAATTGAAGAATGGCTCTTGTTTCTGTAAATTTGACTCAGTTTTCTACATGTTTGTGAAATGAAGTCTTTATCAGAGAACACAGTGTAATTTTTTTCACTATATTGATTACCAACTATACATTCCCCTCCATCCTATTTTCCCACTGTTTATCCTACTCTCTTTCTCCTTTCACCCTGTCCATTCTCTAAAGTGTTTTGCTTCTGACTTTTAGCTCCTTTAAATTGTTCTCCCTTCTCTGAGCCCCCAGTCTTCTTTTATACCCTTCTCTTCTTACTTTGCTGCATGGCAAGATAAATTTCTACAACCAACTAAGTGTATATGTTATTCCCTCTTTGGGCCAGTTCCAATGAAAGTAAGGTTCATATGCTCCCTTCTCCACTTCCTTCACTTTCCCCTCCACTGAAAAATCTCTTTTATGTCAGATAACTTATCCCATTCTGCCTCTCTCTTTCCCCCTCTACAAGTGCATTCTTCTTTCTTATCCCTTAATTTTATTTTTTAAGATAATCATACCATCACATTCAACTGATACCTCTGCTTTCTGTCTATGTCTGCACTCCTTCTAACTGCCCTAGCAATGAGAAGGTTTTTTAGGATTTATAAATATCATTTTCCCATGTAGGAATAGAAACAGTATAACCTTATCAAATCCATTATGATTTATCTTTCTTTTTTACCTTTTAATGATGCTTTTATGTCTTGTATTTGAAAGTCAGATTTTCTATTCAGCTATGGTCTTTTTATCAGGAATGCTTAAATATCCCCCTCTATTTCATTGAACATTCATTTTTTTTCCTTGAAGGATTATACTCAATTTTGATGGGTAGATTGTAATCCTAGCTGTTTTGCCTTCTGACATATCATACTCCAAGCCCTCAGATCCTTTAAATGTAGAACCTGCTAAATGTGTTATTCTGACAGTGGTGCCATGATACTTAAATTGTTTTTCTTGCTGCTTACAATATTTTCTTCTTTACCTGGGAGTTATTGAATTTTGCTCTAATATTCTTGTTTTTCATTTTTGCTTCTCTTTGAAAAGGTGATGGATAGATTCTTCAATTTCTGTTTCACTCTCTGGTTCTAGAATACAAGGGCAGTTTATCTTGATAATTTCTTGAAAGATGATGTCTGGGTTCATTTTTTGATCATGACTTTCAGGTAGTCCAATAACCTTTAGATTATGTCTGTTGGATCTGTTTTCCAGGTCAATTGTTTTTCTAATGAGATAAATAACATTTTCTTCTATTTTTTCATTATTGATTTTGTCTGATTGTTTCTTGATGCCTCATAATGTCATTAGCTTCCACTTGCCTAATTCTAACTTTTAAGAAATTATTTTCTTCAGTGAGCTTTGGTACTTCCTTTTCCATTTGGCCAATTCTACTTTTTAAGGAGTTCTTCTCTTGAGTAATTTTTTAAATATCTTTTTCTGTTTGGTCAATTCTGCTACTCAAGTCATTCTTCTCTTCATTAAATTTTTGTGCCTCTTTTACCATTTGGCCTATTCTGTTTTTTTGAGGTGTTATTTTCTTCAGTATTTTTTGTGCCTCCTTTACCAGGCTGCTGATTCTTTTTTCTTGCATCACTCTCATTTATCTTTCCTCTACTTCTCTCATTTGATTTTTAAAATCCTTTTTGAGCTCTTCTGTGGCTTAAGACCAATTCATGTTTGTCTTTGAGGCTTTGGATGTAGGAATTTTGACTTTGTTGTCTTCTTCTGAGTGTATTTTGATCTTCCTTGTCACCATAATAACTTTATATGGTCAGAATTTTTTCTGTTGTTTGCTAATTTTCCAGCTTATTTCTTGATTGTTAACTTGTTGTTAAAGTGGGTCTCTGCTTCCCAAGTGGAGGGGGCACTGTCCCAAGCTTCAGGGTTTTTTGCAGCTATTTTCAGAGGTAATTCTGGAGACATGTTAGTTTTTGGCTCTTCCAAGGTGGTATGGTCTAGGGAGTGGTGTTTTTTGCTACTCTTCTGGACCATGCATTGGTTTGTGAGTGACCAAAAGCACTTTTTTCAATCCTGGAACTGTGACCGGGGTCCCTGCTCTCCTGTGGTTCAAAAGCTCTGTTGTGCTAGTGCTTGGCCTCGCCCTGAGACTAAGAGCCTCACCAGGACTGTGACTCTGATCCATGTTTAGGTGATGCAATAGAGTCCTAGCCCTGGTGCCAGCAGAAAGACCTCTGTCAATCTCCTTCTGCTCTGTTGTCTGATCCCCCTACCATCTGTGGGCTGAGAGATCTGGAAGCCACAACTGCTGTCACTGATTCAATCACCCTGAGACCTGTTCCTGATTTTCTGGGGCCCAGTCTGCACTTCTGCGAGATTGTGCTCCCCTCTCACCCAGGTGCAACAGACTTTTCCTGCCAACCTTCTAAATTATCTTGGGCTGGAAAATTGTTTCACTCTGTCTTTTTGTGTCTAGAATTTGTTTAGAGTCATTATTCAAAGTAATTTAGAGGCATTTGAGGAGAGCTCAGGCAAGTCTTTGCCTTACTCTTCCATCTTGGCTCTGGAGGAGAAGTGAGGCTGGTGACCTTGCACAGCCTTCCCTCACTCAAAACAAAGTCAAATGCAAGTCATGTCATCATTTCTCTGATGGCATGGTCTTCTCAACAACAAAAGAAAAACACAATCCTGTGAGTAGACGCAGCTGACTGAATGGGGACTGAGCTGTCTGGGTAACTCAGCTCCTCCTCTCCTGTCTGCCTCCCCCTCCCCTTCCTTCTCCTCTCCAAAGAAAGGTAAATTTGAATGGCCAAAAGATGCCCAGTTGACTTGGGTTTTTTATTGGCTCCTCTTCTCCCTCTCCCAAAACCTTAAACCTACTGCACTCTGAAGCTGGGACACCAATGGGCCCCTGCCTAAGGGCTCTTCTGGACCATCCTGACTTTAGAGTGATTATCACTAGTAACTGTTGCTCTTTCCCTCCTAGTGTGATGTCTTTTCTTTTTCTTGGTCTCATTAAAGGGGCCATGCCCTGGCTACTTCTTAAACAGGCCTATTCAATGAATGGGCATTACCTCACCCTAAGTGAGTACCTGCAAAGACTTTGGCCCAAGGGGCCAAGGTCTCCCAGTGCATCCTGGGTCATCTCCAGTAATCCTGATGAATATCTGGTCACTGGATTCAAATGGCTCTGGAGAAGTGAGGCTGGTGACTTTGCACAGCCCTTCCTCACTCAAAGCAAAGTCAAGTGCAAGTCATGTCATCATCTCTCTGATGGCATGGTCTTCTTTGGCAATGAAGGATGAACACAAGAAGCCTCTCCTCAACTGAGATATTTTCTTTCTAGCATTTGATTTCCTAAGTCTAAATTCTTATAGATGATTATGATGTAACACAGTTTCACTTGTGGTTTACCCCCTTAGTTTACCAAGCATTTTCCTCATAATCACCTTGTGAACTGGACAGTGAAAACATTATTGTGGCCATCTTAGAAATGAAGAAGCTAAAGCCCAGAGAGGTGGGTTGAGTCATTTACCCTACCTTATGTGACTAGAGAATGTACACTGTGAGAGTCACATACAGGTCTCCTAACTTCAAGCCCACCACACCACAGCCAAGCTACATCTAGCCCTTACCAGAATCTTTCTAAATCTTTCTCTTGGGTGTGCCCATGACATAAATTATGGGAACTTGACTTCTGCCAACTCAAAAAAATTCTAAGATTTTAACATTTGGAAATATATTTCTGCATTTTTGTTATGAATTACATATTACCCTCTTGTGGCTAATTGTGACTGAGATGGTCTCATGCCCTTCAAATATATTGTCCACATTGCCTAGCATTAGCATATGACTTTATTGGTATGATTTTATAAAAATAAAATAAGATTATTACATTACTTGGTTGTGACAAATAGCTGATTTTTTTATAAGGGGAAAATGCAGAAAAAGGTTTATGTTCAATCAACTTGAAATTTTTTTAAAGTCTTTCCTTTGATACTTTGCATATGTGACCATGGGCAGGTCATTCAACCTCTTGATGCTCCCAGACAGCTGTTTAAAGGCTATAAATTATAAAGGATTTGCTGATACATTGGTGGAGGGGGACAGTTTCCACACTAGGAGGAATCACAAGTCTAGACCAGATTTTTATGTCTATATCTAAGTCATCTTCCTGAGTTCAAATCGAGCCTCAGATACCAACTAGCTATGTGACCCTGGGCAAGTCTCTTAACCCTGTTTGCCTTGATTTTCTCATCTGTAAAATAAACTGGAGAACGTAGTGACAAACCACTCCAGCGTCTTTGCCAAGAAAACTCCAAATGTTGAAGTCACAAAAAGTTGGGCACAACTGAAAATGACTGAACAACAACTAAATCATCTCTGTATCTATTTCAATACATACATGTATATATATACATGCATACACATATATATGTGTATATATATACACATATGCATAAGAGAGATAAAATAGTACTGTTTTATAGAATATAATCCAGCATTACTACTGAGAGAAGAAAGGGTGAAAGAATGCACATAGTTACTGAAAGAGAAAAGAAAAGGTGAGAGGGCACCCCAAATGAACTTGTTAAAGAAACAGATTCTTTTTCTCAACCTTGTTTTTTAATATCTCACCCCCAAACATTCCAATCTAACTAAAAAGCTCTTTTATCTGCTGGAATTTCTGAATCAAGACTTCTTTCAAACTTGATCTTGTTCAGGACCCTTTCCAGAATAGCTAAGTAAAACAAAGTCTTTCATTTCCCACTCCATTTATAAGTATTTTCCATTGTATAAAACTGTTCCAAGTCAACCAAATGCTCAGGTATATTTATGTATACATACATAATATATCCATATATTTGTATAAAATATATTCATATATTTAGAATATACATATATTTATGTATTTATATATTTACACATGATATATTTATGTAAAATATACATATATTTTATATATTCATCCACACAAATATGTGTATCTAACACACATCTTGAGAAGTACTCAGTGTGGTTTAACTTTTAACTATATTGCCTCTGTATATGATTTGTTGGTAATGTCTCCTGTTTTCAAGCACCCAGCAGCCCAGAGTCATGTCTCAATTGAAGATTGTGGAAAGATCAATAAATGCTTCTTAGTAATAAGGTTGTATTTCAAACCCTATACTAGTCAACTGCCTATCTTCTTCATCTCCTCTTTTGTCTTTTCCTTTATTTCTAGTCATCCTTTTAATGTTCATATTTAAGTGAGTTGAATGTAGTCCCTCTGTAGCTCAAATTAATTTCAAAAGTAACTTCTCAAATCAGGCAGTCACTTAATATGTGGAACTAGCTTATCAGTTCTTTCCTAACTTTCCAATATATGTTTGTTTTTCCACTGTAAAACTAAAAATGAAATGTATTCCCTACTGATTTTTGTCATTCACTTGGCAGTCCTTGGGTTGCATTTATAATATGCCACTGCATCTTCAGTAATGTCAGTTGAAATGCACACATCCTGTGAATGGCACGTTAATTAACTAATGCTGTAAGATGTTGCTGAAATAGAAGATTGTCACAGATAATTGTCCTGCTGTGAATAATTGCTAAAATAGAGTTTGTAAAATAAGATGCTGGTGAAGCAGAAATAGACATATATTTGTGTGTGTGTATATATACACACACACACGTAAATGTGTATACGTATGTGTGTGTGTGTATACACACATATATTCTTCCCAAGAAGGCCTGGGTACTATGACAGTATTTTGTCATTTTCTTTTCTCCTCACTCTGTGCCATTTCAGTCAATCAGCAAACATCTATTAAGCACCGACTATGTGCCAAGCTACTGGGTAAAACAAGTAAATGGGTAAAGGTACTCATCTCCTATGTTGTGATGACTTTACTGTCTCCTCTGATCTCCCCTCTCGTTACTTGGATTCTCTTCATTTGTCCTTCAGTGCCCCCAGGTTGCATTTTCTGAGCTTGTTGTACTTAGCTCATTTTCCCCCGTTCTGTAGTATCTTAGGAGACTGGTTTTTATTTTATTTTGCCAAATGATTGACTGCCTTCCACACACTGTATGCCTCAGCCAGACTGGCCTATGCTGTTCCTCAACACATCATGTCCCTTTTATTCTCAGTCTTTTGGTCATGGGCTGCTCCTTCTTCCTAATGATGCAGCAGGGATCCCAGACCACTGTCTGGAGGAGGTGGCTTTGGAGGTAGATTTTAAGGAATGGCTAAAAATTCAGTGAGTGAGTTATGGGCAGCCCATGATCAAAAGGTACAGAGAGTAAAAAGTACATGGTATGTGGAGGGGACAGGGACAGTCCAGGCTGACTGAAGCATGACCTGTGTGGAGAAAAGGTTTGGAAAATAAGGCCAGAAAAAGGAAATGGTTACAGATTCTGAAGGGTTGGGCATGCCAGGCAGAGGATAGGAAGTAGGAGCCATTCCAGATATCTCAATAGACAAGTGATCTGACCAAAATGTGAATAAGGAAGGTGAGTCTGGTGGCTTCATGGTGAATGGATGAGAGAGGAACAGAACAGAGGCAGAAGAGTCAGCTAGAAAACCATTGCCGTGGTCCAGGGATATATTAATAGAGGCCCGTGACAGGGTGGTGGCAGGAGGAATGTGGGATGGGGTAAATGCAAGGAGGTGGTAGAGTGGAGAGGATTTTCTGATTGGATGTAAGAAGAAATGAAAGGCTCAAAGAGAATATGAAGGCTTCACCCTTATGACTGAAAAGCAAGTTACCATTTGTCAATTTCGTTGGCTTGTCCAGACTATACTTATTAAAATATCAGATCATCCCCAGCTGTGCAAAGACTGTAATAGCTCCTGAGGAATGATGCTCTAAAAATGAAATGTCTGACTGATTTGTGGTGGTCATTTGTGGAACTGATCCAGATTTTTCGAACTGGTCTAGAATTGGAAAACAAAATTCTCTTCTTCTCTCTTAAGAGAGAATGTATGACATTTTTTAAAGGACATAAACATCCTTTGTGAAACAGAAATGTGTATGAATACTAAACTTTACTTTTTCCACCGTCATTTTCTAGTGTGGCAGCATGGTGCATAGGGAGCAATGGATTTGGAACCCAAGAACCCTGGATTCAGGTTCCAGTTGGGTAACCATACTCTGTAACCATGGAACCATCACTTAAACCTCTCTGGGTCTCAGTTTCCTCATCTGTTTCATGGGAATAATAATGCTTTCACTGCCTGCATCACAGGATTATTGTGAAAAATAAGAAACAGTTGTAACCATAAAATATTTAAATGTGATATTGGTAATATTTTATGGGTGATTGCTGACACTTATTGTTATTATTTTTGCCACACAAGACTATCTTAAAGTCACTGAGGGTTATTCTAAAACTTGAGATTTCTCAGTCATTATTTTCAACCCAAAGATTCCTGAGCTACAGAATGGAACAATTAGCTCTGGGAACTTGCCTTAAGGCCATTTAAACCACTCTGCACTGAACTGCAAAAAGTGACAGTTGGTGACCAGTATTCAGCAGAGTTTCCAAAGGCTAGAGCTACTTAGATCTGAATTTAATACATTTTTGAAAGGTGGGGGCGAGGGTGAGTTAAGAGCAGAAGCCGCGATTTTAAATCTGGCCTTTCACAGATTCAGCTAAAAGGAAGGTGAGGCAAAGGTAGAAATGTGTTTTAATTTTTTTGGCAGATAATGAAGGATTATATTCTGTATTATGGCATTAAAATGTCATTTTCTTTAGAGGAAATGCTGACTTTAAATGAAGGCTCCAAACTTGCACTGGAAAGCCTCACGCTGTCATTTTTGGAATCTTCCTACTTCTCTAAGTTTAAGTGGTTTTCTGAAAGTGTTGATGACAGAGTTTCCTAATCTCACATGGATGAGATAATACTCAAAGACTTATTGGATTTTTGACCCTGATTCACCAGGTTCCCACTCTAGGATTTTTCATTCTAGGTGAATCCTGCAATTTCTTATGTTTAGCTGAAATTACCAAGCAGCTTGTCCCTGGGAATATTATTTTTTAAAAAGAATCAGGATAATCTACTATTTTTATGCTTTACATGGAGGCCTTTTAAGCTACAGGCTGTTTGGTTCTGGTGGCGGGTTCTGATTTGTGAACATTGGATAAGCAGAAGCCAGTTTGTTCCAGGGTGAAGTGTGCCCTGTGACACAACCATGCTAACTCAACAGCCTCTATGATTTATTTTTTTTAATCGCTTTTCTGGAAACCCTAAATTTTGTATTGGGACCATTGTAGCGACATTGGTTTTGTAATTTCTGCAACCAGGCATTTTTCTTATACCCATGTTTCCCCTGCCTCTGAAAAGGAGAAAAGGAGTAGAAAGCTTCTCCCCCAGCACAGGTGCTGCTGGGATTGCTCCTTCTGCCCAACATTGCCAGGGTGGCCTTCTCTACCCTCCCCTCATCTTGCCAAGACAGGAAGAAGATGATCTGAGTGAGGTCCACTTGCTTCCCAGCTTCTGATCCAAGCGTTCCCTCACCACCTCCTCCAGCCCTGAGCACTGGCTGCAGTTCCCAGTTCTGTACAGTTTGATGGCTGCCGGCAGGACACGCTGCCCCCCACATCTCCCTCAGGCCTACTTTAGTGTTTGGCAGCTATGATGTAATAGGAGCTTTGGGTTCAAAGTCAGAGGACCTGATTGAATCCTGCTTCCTTCTTAACCTCTTGGGACCTCAGTTTCCTCATCTCTAAGATGCATTCAAAGACCCATATTATATTTGAAGTCTCATCTAAATCCCATGATCCAATGAAATGTCTGTGAGAATCATAAAATTATAGGACCTTCAAAGGATAAGAGACCTTCAGGATCATAAGAAATTCTAATTGAATGAATGAACAATTTTCTGATTCCCCTCATTTTACAAATGAGGGAACTGAGGAGCCGCAAGGTTAAATCACTTGACATCTAGTTAGTGGCAGAGCTGGGAAGATAAGCCAGGGCTCACAGGTCCCAATTTCAGTGTTGTCAATCATGGTACCAGTAAGCAGAGCACAGTCAGAGCAAGAGTTAGGGAAAAGTGGTTGTCCTACTGACGTATATGTGTGCGTGTGTGTGTGCATGCGTGCATGTGGGCAAACTTGTACACAATAGACTTTTTGGTATCGGTCAGGTTCACCAGTGTTGACAATCCTGATCATCAGCTGACTGCCAGATCTCCTCATTTGTCAGATTGTGTTAATGGAGGAATTGCCCCTTCAGTGACAGAGGAGGTAAAGATGACACTTTAGACATGTATCAGGAAGTGACTATCAGAGGCTTGGCAGGTAGGTAAGATAATCAGTAAATTTTTATTAAGTACCTACTGTGTTCTAGGCATGATGCTAAAAGAGGCAAAAGATAGTCCTTGCTTTTGAGGAGTTTAAAACCAAAGCATTTACCAAATACTTCCACAGGCCCATTGTTGTTTTGTCTTTTCAATCATGTCTGACTCTTTGTGACCCCCTTTGGGGTTTTTGTTGGCAACGGTACTGAAGTGGTTTTTACCATTTTCTTCTCCAGCTCATTTTACAGATGAGGAAACTGAGGCAAACGGGTTGAGGGCACTTGCCCAGGGCCACACAACTAGTAAGTTTCTGAGGTTAGAGTTGAACTCAGGTCTTCCAGACTTCAGGCCCAGTGTTGCTTCCACTACAGGGAGGAGAGGTTGGAGGGGAGTTTTGAGGGGAGCTAGTGAATGGGAAATAAAGTTAAGGCCTGATTCTGAAAAAGGTAAGGCCAAAGTAGATAGCTCTCTGAACCTGGGTTGGATGGTTCCATGGTCTGAGTTCAAGGTTCCAGTGGAGAGGAGGTAGAGATGATGGCTGGAGTGGCAGTGGCCCTGAAGTGAGGTGGAGGGGTTTGTTACTGGGCAGGATAAGGACCCTGAGGGGCAGAACTTGATTGTTTTGTCTGAAGCTCTTGGAAAACAGACTCCCTTCACCCCAATACTACAAACAAAGCCTTAGGGGAAACATCTGGGCCCTTGACCTTTGCCCCCAGTGAAACATTTATCTGGAGCTTAAGTCTAGGGTGGTCCTGGTGAACTCCAGGTCTCTCTGAAGGAAGGAGTCCAGCCAATGGTGCTGCTCTGACAGCAGTACTGACCATCGATGTCATCTTGGACAACCTGAGGGTAAAAGACCTCTAGAGGTCAGGACCCCCTATCAGAGTGGCAGGCTCGCAAGGAACAGCTCTGCATGTTGTAACTACTTCTGCCTGAATACTCCTCACCACCCTGTTACCTTTCCAGTCGTGGTTCAATTCACTTGCCAGTCAAATTGGTGGAGCCATTTGGGGTGATCTCAATATAGCACAACCTGCCTCCTGTGATGGCACTCCCAGTGATGGCACCTCTTAGAGTAAACTAAGAAAATAACAGTGAAATCCCAAGAACTTTGCTCCCTTGACTGGACAGAAATCACTTGGCCATGAAAAAGTCCTTTCTTCATTTAGGCCCATATTGTCGGCTTCCAAAGTGACATGCGCAATAATAGCCCATTACCATCTTTATCATCCAGGCTTCTGCATGAAACTTTTCTCCAAGAATATCAAAACATTTCATTAACCTTCATTAAAGCCTTTCAGTGTTCCTGGGAGACAAGTTATAATCTCCATTTTAAAGAAAATATTAGCAATAGCATGAGCAGGAAATATACTCTATTATTTATAATGCCATCTCCAGATCTGTTAAATTAGAGTTACAGGGCATGACAGCGTGCAAGTTTGGACACACAGAGAAGCTTCTTGGCTCAGGTCTCATTTTTCTTATCATATGGAACCGTCTTTTGTTATTTTTGCAACAGAAAAGAAGGCACAATTGTTGGAGTGGAAGTTTTGTCCATTTTGAAAAAAAGTTGAGTGCTACAATGCTGGACCTGGGGTCAGGAAGATTGGAGATCCAATGTGGTCTCGGACACTTACTAACTATGTGACCCTGGGCTACTCATTTTAACCTCTACCTCCCTCATCTATAAAATGGGGATAATAGTAGCTCTTAACCTCCCAGAGTTGTTGTGATGAAGAAATGCAATAATGTGTTTGTAAATGATTTTTCAGACTAGCTTGGTATATAAATAATAGATATTAATATTATTGTTGCTGTCAATCAATCAATAAACATTTATTAAGTGCCTACTATGTGCCAGGCACTATGCTAAAATGGAGAGGATACAAAAAGAGACCAACATCCCCTGTCCCCCCAAAGCTTACAGTCTAAGGATATGATTGTGATCATGTCTAAGACAGACCATATCTTAGAATCTAATCCCATGTTACTCTGCCAGTTTTCTTCTGGAAGACTCCAGTAATGCCAGCTTTGCCTTTCTGTATTTAGATTCAGTCATTTCTTTGTCATTGAAGAGCCTTGTTTGTAGCTACAGAGAAACACACAAACCCTAAGGGCTTACAACAAATAGTAGCTGTAAGTCAGCTTTTGGTGATCTCACATTTGTCCGAAGAAAGGCAAGCTGTGTTGTCACTTTAACTGGGCAGTGCCAGCGTCCTCAGTGGTGTTTAGCCAGAGTTTTATTGCTGTTTTATGTTGCTGTCTTTTACATAGTTCTGATAACTTGTTCTTTAGGATCTGCCTTCTTCCCTTGGCACAACTCAGTGATTTCCAAGGGCCCTTCCAACTCTAAGATTCAATTGTTCTCCACTCCAGTCTCACCAGTATACCTCACCTTTTACACCTTTGCTCAGGGTCTCCTCTCTGCATGAGTCACCTCCCCTCCCAGCCTTCCCATTGCTGTGTCATAGTGTGGAGGGAGTACTAGACTTGGAGTAGAAAGGGCTGTGTTCAACTCCTGCCTTTGATACTTTGATACTTGCCTACTAGCTTTTTGACACCTCTGAGTCTATTTTCTCATCACTAAAATGAAAGGGGTGGACTAGAGCAGGACTTCTTAAATTTTTTCGTGTTTTGGAGACGTTTGAGGGCCCCTAAAGGGCTGTCAGAAACACCTTGGATTTAATACACATTTGATTTTTAGTTAACTTTTCATAGTTGTGCATTCAGAAACCTTTTACTGCTGCTAAATTTTTCATGACCCCAAATGGGGTTGTGACCCACACCTTCTAGCTATAGTGCTGTGATCCAATGGTCCTATGAAATGTTCCCTATTCACTCACTCAGTAAGCACTTATAAAACACCTATTATGTGCCAGGCACTGTCTGGCCATACAAAAACAAGGACAAAAGACAGTCCCTGTCTTCAAGGAGCTCTCAATCTAATAGGAGAAAGAACATTCAAACAACCAAGTGTAAACAAATGATGTACCAGATAAGTAGAAAATAATCAACAAAGGGAAGGTGCTAAAGTTTAGAGGGCTTGGGACAGGCTTCCTGAAAAAGGTGGAATTTTAGTTGTGACTTGAAGGTAACCAGGGAAGCCAGGATATGGAGATGGGGAGGAAGTTCATTCCAGGCATACACATGGTCAGAGAAAATGCCCAGCGCTAAGTGGTGGAGGTTCTTGTCTAAGATACAGCCAGGGAGCCAGGACCACTGGAGCCGGCAGCACCATGGGGGCTGTGAGGTGGTCAAAGACCAGAAGAGTAGGTGGGGCTGAGGTATGCAGGGCTCACCAAAGGAATCTTGTCCCTTCCATGACATGTTTCCTGATCATCTGAGCGGGGTATGGCCAGGACTCCTGTAGCACTTACTGTCTGCATAACCTAGGGAGTGCTTGTCAAATACTACCTTGAATTACAATTTCTTATGTGCATTTCTTATCTCCTAAGCAGACTTTAATAGCCAGGATTGGATTGTTTTTAATTCAGTTAAGCTCTTACTGTGTGCCAGGCTCTATGCATGGGCGTTTACATTTCTTTCTATCTTCTGTACTACCTAGAACAGAGCCTTTTTCATAATAACATTAACTTATACGTATTTATTTTTGATGGTCCTTTTTTATTTTTTTAAATTTATTTTTAGTTTTCAACATTCACTTCTATAAGATTTTGAGTTCCAAATTCCCCCCCCCCCCCAAGACAGTGTTCAAACTTATATAGGCTCTCCCTCTATTTTCATGTTAAGCATATTTTCACGTTAGTCGTGTTATAAAAAAGAATTTGAACCAATGGGAGGAACCACGAGGAAGAAGAAACAAACAAATGAACAAAAGAAAGAGAACAAATAGTCTGCTTCAATCTTCATTCAGATTCCATGGTTCTTTTTCTGGATGTGGACAGTATTTTCCATCATGAGTCTTGGAATTGTCATTAACTCGTATTTATCTAGAACATTAAGGTTTCCAAAGATCTTTCTACCCAATACACTTGTAAAGTTGAGCTTTTTTGTTTTTTGGTTTGGTTTGGCTCCATCATTGGGGCTTACTCCCAGTGTGCAAACTCTCTTTGCCAGTCCATGGGCATTTCTTCTGTAACTTCTAGACTGTAGAGACAGATGCCCAGTATGTGTCAGAGGCAGGAATTAAATTTAAATCTTCATGACTGCAAGGCCAGACCTCCATTTTCAGCACTAGATTACCTCTCATTTCATAACTAATGCAACTTTTTTTCATATAAGAGAAGGAAGATTAAATGATTTGCTTAGGGTCATGCAGCTAGCCAGTATTAGGAATTAAAAGCCTAGGAATTAAAATCTATGTCTTTTTTACTTAAAGACCAATGTTTTGTTTTGTTTTTTATGTATTTTCCCAAGCTGCCTATCCTGCTGTCCCTTGTTGCTCCTCATATTGAATGAAATCCCTGAGCATGGGAAACTTTGATTGTGGCTATAAAGTGGATAACCTCCAAACTCTTTAACTAGCATTTGAGATTCTTTTTAACTCGATGACATCTTATCCACCTAACCTCTTTAAGAAGGCACATCGAGAAGATAGAAGCAAGGCCAGACAATAGTAGATGAATGGAACAGTGTGGAATGGTCCTACAAGAAATGGGACCAGCAGCACTGATGCTCAGAATGAGCTGAGGCCGGAGAGGGAAGCAGAGGTCAAGAGAAAGGGAGCTTTTCTTGGCTCCGTTGGAAGGAAACGGATCTAAGAAAGGCAAGGACTTTTGCTTGGAGTGGATAGAGTGTTGATAATTGCCAACAGAGAGGAGTCTGATCTGCTCAGTCCTCCTTTGGTTTCTCTTTTCTTTGCAAAGGAGACTGACCTTCACATTGGAATGACAACAGAAAAAATGATTAATCAGAAGTTGATGCCCAGGAGAAGTAAGATCATAGGGAAGGGAAAAAGTGTCTTTTAAGTTCCTGCTGTGCCAGGCACAACAACCCTGGGAAGTAGGGACCATTATTTCCTCCCTTTTACAGTTGAGGAAACTGAGGCAAACAAAGCTTCAGTGACAGCCCAGGGTCACACAGTTACCAAATATCTGATGCCCATCTTGAACTTGGGTCTTCTAGACTCCAGGAGAGATCCTCTATCCAGTGCACCACCTATGTGCTGTAGGACAGACATCTGTTTTCCCTCTTATTGAATTCAGGCCACCTGATCCATATGACTATCTTCAGGTACTAAAAAAAGCTAGTGGATGTGATTGCTTAGCCACTGTCAGTGATGTTTGAAAGATCCTGAAAAATGCAAGCAATTCTACAAGAATTAAGAAGGGAAAATGTTAGACATTAGCTATGTGTCCCTGGACAAGTCACTTAACTACTGTATGTCTGTATCCTCAAATGTGAAGGTGGGAAAATAAAAACACCTACCTCTCAGGGGTACTATGAGGATCAGATGAAATATGTTTGTAAAATACTTTGCAAACCTTAAAATACTAATTATTCTTCTTTTCAAAAAAGAAAAGAAATTTTCATCTAGGCCAATGGGCTTGATTTCAGTTACATTAGATGTTCTATAAACATTTGTTGAATGAAACATAAAAGAATAAAGGCTCCCCACCAAGCTCTATGTACCACTGACTGGGAAGCAGCGGATATATGGACTGGGAATCAGCCAGCCTGCCCCAGATGAGGTAGTTGATGTCAGGGTTAAGGATATGCTGTTACATTTTTTTTTTTTTTTTTTGCTTTCCTGTATCTTCACTCTCTTTATCCTGTACTATCGACTTCCCAGGAAGTGACATTTCAAGATATTGCTAGCCACTGCTTTTAATATTGCTGATTAAAATCATAGATCAAAATGAAAGGCATGAAATTTATCTTTTAGGTAAGCAGAAAAGTAATGTTTCCTCAAAATTTTTATTTCCTAAATCAACATCCACCCCTTCTCACTAGGATTCTCAGTGATAATGTTGTTTAAGATTTGTGTATGTAACAATTCTAAACTACTCTCCTCTAGTTACCTCTGGGTTATGTTGGTATCCTCAGTATATAGTAATCTATTCTTCTTCTCGTGGTTATCTTTCAGAATTCTGCCTTTGAATTGATTTTATCCAAAGTTTTTATCTCTTGAAGTATGATACCTGAGCTTGTCTTTGGGCACGTGCAAAAAAACATGTTTGCATGACTGGAATTCAAGGGCTCCCCATTTCATTTCCTTTTAGCCAGATAAGGACATTATAACTTTCAAGAGAAGGTATCTGATATAAATTATATACTTGGAAAAGGTCAGAGTGATTATTTTCTTTTCTCTCTGGACCTAGGTGATTATCCAATTTTGTGTTAATCATGTAAGAACCCAGGCACCATTTTGGTCATGCATTTTGACTGTGCTGTATGTATGTGCTTGTAAGTGTGTATACATGTACATATATGCATATATGAATATATATATATGTACTAAGCTTTCTCAGGACATTCGTGCAAAAGGATGTGTTTTGATCTACATGCTTAAATTCAAATTTTGGGGGGGGATAGGAATAGGAAAAAAAAGCTGCTCTATAAAATAAAACATAAACTTCTTTCATGTTTAGGAAATTCCAGGTCTGCAATCTACTTGCTTTCCTCACATTTGGACTTAGCACCAGGAATTACAAACATTTTGGTGATTCATTTTAACAAATAGTTCTTACTATGTAAAAGACATTATACCATTGTGGGGATAAAAGGAAAAGGAAAAGTAACTCTTACCCTCAAGGACCTTATTTTCTGCAAAGGGCACATAATGTGTAGACAGGTAAGGAAATGCAAAATAAGTTGAGAATGGGGAAGGCTAACAACTAAGGGCCTCCCATGGCAGATGGGACTTGAGTTTAACCTTCAGAAAAGCTAGACTCTGAGCTTAGAAAGAAGCTTGAGATTCTGTGAGGTGGAGGGAAGCAGGGATGCTCGAAGCAAACACACAGAGGGCAGAGGAGGGGCAAGCTGGCCAGTTGAGCCGGACTTTAGAGCTCATGATGGAGAATCACCCTGCAAAGATGGGTTGGAGCCAGTAACTAAAGGCTTTAATAGCCAAATAGAAAAGTGGGTATTTTGTCTTAGTGGCAAGAGGGAATGAATATCAGAGCTTCTTGAAGAAGAGTGACAGGATTGGCCCATGCCAGTAAGCTGGCAGCTGTGTGGAGGATGGCTTAGACAGGAGAGACAGCGGGAAGCCATTGCAAATCCAGACAAGAAGTGATGGCAGCCTAAGGGGATGGATGTGGGATACATTCTGGATGACTTGGCCCTCTCTGTTCTTAATTCTGTGGTCCTGTGATAAGTCTACAGTATTAAAAACATCATCTAGATTCAGTTTTATAACCTCTTAGTAGTACCATTGTATACTTTTCCCCCTTTGAAGAATATTTGAGCCATGTGTCTCCAAATTTTGTTTTTCTTCTTAAGAAAGTACATATTGTTCATTAGGGAAAGTAAAGACTTGAGTCAGAGGACTTGGGTCCAAACCCTGCTTTGCAGCTTACTACCCATCTGATAGCAAACAAGTCACTTTATCCCTCTTGGCCTTGGTTTTCTCATCTATAAAATGAGGGACATCGACCAGATGACCTCTGAGTTCTCTCCCAACTCAAAAGCTACAGCCAACATTTTTGTGATGGTAGTATAACAGACAAGCTTCTAGTGAGAAAAGATTGTTTCATTTTGGGGTTTTTTTTTGGTCTTTATCTCCTCAATGCCCAGAAGAATGCTTGGCACATAGTAAGCACTTACTAAATGCTTGTTGATTGATTGCAGCTTGAGCCTCAGATAAGCCTCCTTCCCATTTTTGTTTTTATTTTCTTTAAATGAAGGATAGTTTTCTTGGAGCTCATCTCCCAAGTACAAAAAATAAATTCGGTATATTATTCTTACCCTGCACAAATCTCCATCCTTGGTTCAGTGTGAGAAAACAAAGGCATCTGGTATCCTGTTCCATTCCTTTCATACCAGATGAAGATACGTTTCACCAGTCCTGAGTAACTGGGCCTATGGAAGCAAAACCAGGCCTTTTCCACTCCCACCTTCCTTCTAAACCAACCCAGATTCTCCTCATCATTCCCCTTATATAAAAACAAAATGTATATCTTTTAACATGGAAAGAAAATTTTCAGAATCTGTGATTCCAGGTTCCCATTTTGATCCCTGGATTATAGTTTGCTGCTAGAAGCAGGGATTTCCTGGTTCTAAACATTCCTCTCCTGGCTTTTTTTCATACCTTTCCTGACTGTACACTAGTGCCCTGCTTCTGAGATGACTTTCTGTTTACACTGTGGTGTGTTGTCTTGTATAGATAGTTTTTGACATTGTTGTCTACACCATTAGATATGTGTTCCTTGAGCTCAGGGATGGAGATTTCTCCTTTCTTTGTATCCTCTCTGCTTAGCACAGTGCCTGAGGCACACCATAGGTGCTTAATAAATGCTTGTTAACTGACTAATGCCAATTGATAACTGATACAGAAGTCTGGTGTGCCAGCTGTTCAGTATCACTACAATAATGTTAGTAAGTCATGGTAGGCTAGGACTCTCACCCTTATAACAGCTCAGTGCAGTAGGTCACATGAGGATTATTTCAGTCTTCCAAGAACCCACAGTTTCACTGAAGGACATTTTCGATGTGTGTTGAGTGTTACTTTGCAGACAGCTTCCAACTGTAGGTTGGCACAAAAGCCCTTCTCTATAACTCCCTGGTTCATGCCTGGCTTGTGCTTCGGTAAGGAGGAATGGTCCTAGACTTCCTGAAACTACAAAGAAAAAGAGGGTGACCTCTGAAGCTCTGCTCCAGCCTTTTGATTCTGTTTTTCCTAAAGGTGATCCTTCCAATAGATTGCTCCAGATGGGTATGTCTAGTGATGTCTGTGTGTCTGGCTAGTGACATGTAAAATCACCTGCCATTGTGGACTGTCTTCCATGCCTAGTTCAAAACCCATTTATCTACTTTTTCTCATTTAATCTTTTTTTTTTTTTAAATTTGTAGATAGCTCTTTATTAACCCTTGAACAGAGGAGGAGAGTTCTAGGTTGAGTCAGTTGTCAGTCACTTTCCTGTCACCTTCTCCATATGTTTATTCAAGAGAGGCTTTGCCACTTTTATCTTCTCAGTGCTGGTAAATTTCATATCCAGATTTTGGTTGATTATCATTAGAAAAACACATAGACTGACTCATTCAACTTGATATGACAGGTGTTAGTGGTTAAATTTTGGACAACATAGGGGGGTGGAGCCAAGATGGCGGAGTAGAAAGACGCACATACACATAGCTCCGAACCCACAACCCATAGAACGGCTACAGGGAAGTAACTCACGGCGAATTCTGCACCCAGAGGCCACAGAACATTGGAGCGAGGGAGATTTCTGTTCCGGAGAGACCTGCAAACCTCTCGCAGGGGGTCCTTCGCGCTGCGGACTGGGTGCCGGGACTGGGAGTTGAGTGCAGCCCTGCCGCGGTCGCGGCACCGAGAGGAAAAGATCCGAGTGGGCTTCAGGGACGGGATCTCCAGTGGCCACGCGGGTCCCTCCACCCACAGAGGGACCTGCAAACCTCTCGCAAAAGGTCTGTCGCGCTGCAGACGCGGAGCCCAGCCCAGACCTGCCAAGGCCGCGGCACCGAGAGGTACAGATCCAAGCAGGCTTCAGGGACGGGATCTCCAGTGGCCACACAAGTCCCTCCACCCAGAGGTGACGGGGGTCAGTGAGAGAGTCTCTTTGGCGGGTCGAGAGGGGAGTGGGGTGCCCCCATAACTCAGGCCCCCCCAGGAGGTAGAAGCTGAGAGGCAGCTGCAGACCGGGGCTCCCCAAGGGGGCAGGAGCCTGGATCCATTGTGGAAGGTCTGTGCATAAACCCCCTGAGGGAACTGAGCCTGAGAGGTGGCCCTGCCCCGACCTCAGCACCTGAACATAATCTCACACTGAATAGCAGCCCTGCCCCTGCCAGAAGCCCTAAGGCTGGAAGCAGCATTTGAATCTCAGACCCCAAACACTGGCTGGGAGGATCAGGAGGCGAGGTGGGTGTGAGGAGAATATTCAGAGGTCAAGTCACTGGCTGGGGAGAATGCCCAGAAAAGGAAAAAGAAATAAGACTATAGAAGGTTACTTTCTTGGTGAACAGGCATTTCCTCCCTTCCTTTCTGATGAGGAAGAACAATGCTTACCATCAGGCAAAGACACAGAAATCAAGGCTTCTGTGTCCCAGCCCACCCAATGGGCTCAGGCCATGGAAGAGCTCAAAAAGAATTTTGAAAATCAAGTTAGAGAGGTGGAGGAAAAGCTGGGAAGAGAAATGAGAGACATGAAGTCAAAGCATGAACAGCAGATCAGCTCCCTGCTAAGGGAGACCCAAAAAAATGTTGAAGAAATTAACACCTTGAAAACTAGCCTAACTCAATTGGCAAAAGAGGTTCAAAAAGCCAATGAGGAGAAGAATGCTTTCAAAAGCAGAATTAGCCAAATGGAAAAGGAGATTCAAAAGCTCACTGAAGAAAATAGTTCTTTCAAAATTGGAATGGCACAGATGGAGGCTAAGGACTTTATGAGAAAGCAAGAAATCACAGAACAAAGTGAGAAGAATGGAAAAATGGAAGACAATGTGAAATATCTCATTGGAAAAACAACTGACCTGGAAAATAGATCCAGGAGAGACAATTTAAAAATTATGGGACTACCTGAAAGCCATGATCAAAAGAAGAGCCTAGACATCATCTTTCATGAAATTATCAAGGAAAACTGCCCTGAGATTCTAGAACCAGAGGGCAAAATAAATATTCAAGGAATCCACAGAACACCGCATGAAAGAGATCCAAAAAGAGAAACTCCTAGGAACATTGTGGCCAAATTCCAGAGTTCCCAGGTCAAGGAGAAAATATTGCAAGCAGCTAGAAAGAAACAATTCAAGTATTGTGGAAATACAATCAGGATAACACAAGATCTAGCAGCCTCTACATTAAGGGACCGAAGGGCTTGGAATAGGATATTCCAGAAGTCAAAGGAACTAGGACTAAAACCAAGAATCACCTACCCAGCAAAACTGAGTATAATACTTCAGGGGAAAAATTGGTCTTTCAATGAAATAGAGGATTTTCAAGCATTCTTGATGAAAAGACCAGAGCTGAAAAGAAAATCTGACTTTCAAACACAAGAATGAAGAGAAGCATGAAAAGGTGAACAGCAAAGAGAAGTCATAAGGGACTTACTAAAGTTGAACTGTTTACATTCCTACATGGAAAGACAATATTTGTAACTCTTGAAACATTTCAGTATCTGGGTACTGGGTGGGATTACACACACACACATGCACACACGCACACATACATAGAGACAGAGTGCACAGAGTGAATTGAAGAGTATGGGATCATATCTTAAAAAAAAAATGAAATCAAGCAGTGAGAGAGAAATATATTGGGAGGAGAAAGGGAGAAATTGAATGGGGCAAATTATCTCTCATAAAAGAGGCAAGCAAAAGACTCATTAGTGGAGGGATAAAGAGGGGAGGTGAGAGAAAAACATGAAATCTACTCTCATCACATTCCACTAAAGGAAAGAATAAAATGCACACTCATTTTGGTATGAAAACCTATCTCACAATACAGGAAAGTGGGGGATAAGGGGAAAAGCAGGGTGGGGGGGATGATAGAAGGGAGGGCATGGGGAGGAGGGAGCAATTTGAGATCGACACTCATGGGGAGGGATAGGATCAAAAGAGAATAGAAGTAATGGAGGACAGGATAGGATGGAGGGAAATATAGTCAGTCCTATACAACACAACTATTATGGAAGTCATTTGCAAAACTACACAGATTTGGCCTATATTGAATTGCTTACCTTCCAAAGGGAAGGGGTGGAGAGGGAGGGAGGTAAAGAAGTTGGAACTCAAAGTGTTAGGAACAACTGTTGAGTAATGTTCTTGCCACTAAGAAATAAGAAATACAGGTAAAGGGTATAGAAAGCTATCTGGCCCTACAGGACAAAAGAGAAGACGGAGACAAGGGCAGAGAGGGATGATAGAAGAGAGAGCAGATTGGTCATAGGGGCAATTAGAATGCTTGGTGTTTGAGGGGGGGAGGGGATAAAAGGGGAGAAAATTTGTAACCCCAAATTTTGTGAAAATGAATGTTAAAAGTTAAATAAATAAATTTAATTAAAAAAAAAATTTTGGACAACATAGATTTTTTCAGGCTGTTAGTAATGATAGTCTTCCCTTTATTGTACTACATAGCTAGGTTTATTAAAATTTATTCTGGTGAAATGGTCATCGACTTGGTTTTTGTTAGACCCGCAATTATTACTGGCAGTGGGAGAAGTATTTCTTCCTAGTAGCATTACATAAATATACACCATGTCAGTATCATCAGTTACAATCACATGAATACTAATGGTGATGATGATAATAGCCATCATTTAGGGTTCACGAAGTGCTTTACAGACATTATCTCATTTGATTCTCATGACAAACCTCCGAGATAGGGGCTATCGTTAACCCATTTTACAGATGAAACTGAGGCTGAGAGCAGGTGACTTGCCCAGGGTCACACAGCTAGTGAGTGTCTAAGGCAGGATCAGAATTCTGGTTTTCCTGATTCTGAATCCTGTGTTCTGTCTGCTGTATAACCTAACTTTATCCTATTTTATCTAGTTCACTAATGACTAGATAAACATCTGATATGTTAAGAATTATGGTGTCTCTAAGGATAACTTTCCATGGGATCTGTATACTCATTTTAAGAAACAGCTAGTATAGTATGGCACAGGAGCTAGAACTGAGAAGCACCTGTACACATTATTAACATTTTGCTTTTCCTGGAGCCCATCAAAACTATTTCAAAATAACTGTTTTTGTATGTGATTGTATGTGGAGATTTAGTTGAATAGGAAAAGAAAATAATCCTTGAAATTTTGGGGGGGATTAACAAAGTATGATTTCTGCTTCCTTCTACCCCCCTTCCTCCCGTTCCCCCATGCCCTCCTTACCTTCTTTTCTTTCCTTGTTAATACTAATTCCTTTCATTAATAATGCATTGTCTTTGAGCTTTTCAGTCACCAGATTAATCCTAGTGTGCTCGTGAACTTGGAGATGGACAGAAAATGAAGACTGTTTGCTTTTGCCCATCTTGCTTTGCACTTGCTGCTTTACTCATCAAAGCCACCATGGAGTTTCTGAATGCCACATTGCCCTAACATACACCCTCAATAGGTCACGACAATTTCAGTGGACTCCTAGCTTATCTCCTTATCCTCAGTTTCCTATTCCCTGCTTCTATTCATCTAGCAATCTTTATCAAATCCTGGTTTTGCCATGCTACATTCCTCTGTTTTCAAACTTAAAAAATATCTTTTTGTTGCTAAAACAATAAAATCTGGAAGTCTGCATTTCAAGGCCTTTCTGTCACAAGCTGCCTCCCCACTTACTTCACTAATCTTACCTCTTAACTTTCCCTAGTGTAATTCCTCACTTAACACATTTTCCCCCAAATGCACCTCATGTTTCTGCCTTTGCCCTTTCAAATTCCGAGTGGGTAGCTCTCTGGTGACATCCTCTCCATGGCGTCTTTGGCCTCATTCTGCAGGGGTGACATGTCTATATCTAGTTAATTTTCCTGTTGTTTTTCCCCTCAGGGTTGGTCCGTCATATACGCACCCTTTTAATTGAAACCTCAGCCTTGTACCTGGACATGGATAATAAAAACAACATCAAGACGGCCAGTGCTTTGCTGTTTTCCCTGCTTGACATTCTGCACTGCATGCTCGTCTACACGTCTGGTGTGGTTCGGATGGCGCTCCAGGTAACCAGCCAGTGAGGAGTGCGGTACAATACTGTTTCTTCTTTTCTTGTTCTCCTTTTTGGATCTTCTTTTGAAATGTACTTATTTGAAAGGAGAATAGATGACTCTAAAGCGAAAGAAAGAATAGGCTTCTATTGGATAGCCACCGTCAGGAGAATACCTGATTGTATCATTTTGAAGGGAAGTGAAGGAAGCAGAAGGGTAGGGAGACCTGCTGACCATGGTTGACCATTAGCCCCTAATGATCCCACGCTGGGACAGAGCAGCCACCTTACCTCCAGCTCAGGACTGTCTTGGAGGAGCCTCTGGGAGGAATGGGAGTATTTGCCTCCCTGTCCTTTCCACACAGATATTGCCCCATTGACCTCCTACACATACGATGTGCACTCAGAGTTGATTTGCTAGTAGCAATAGTTTGCCATTGATTAATCTATATACTCTCTCACTTGTTTCCTCTTGTGACCATAGGCATGAAATTTTGATTTAGAGATTAGGGCAGTCTGGCTATGAAACAGAAATGATTGGCCCATTTGGGGGATCAACACTGTAACCTTTGACAATTAACAACATATGATCAAATTTTCAGTGATTAACTAGACTAGACTTCCATGCTCAGACTGACAACAGTAATTGCCAAATGATATTATTTTTTAAAAACCATTTGCCATGTTTTGGTCATTTAGAATTTAGAACTTTAATTCATTTTTCCTTATAATTTCCTGTTGAAGTAGCAAATGACAAACAACAGGTTTCTTGTGTTTTTTTTTTAGATTCAGAAGCAAAAGCAGATTGATCAAATACTTTTCCAAGTCTCACAATAGCAGAGCTAACACTAGATATGTAGGATATTTGTTTAGTCTACAGTGGTCCCCATTAAGAAAAATAGTTCCTACCATAGCTAATTTGGACCTGGTAACTTCCTTGCATAACATAATACAGTAAGCAACTCCACCTAAGGTCCCTAATTCCAGGGGAGGGAGGGGAGGAAAGGTAGATTTATAGATGCTGAATATTTGACAATCATTTATTTTTTAAAAAGAGACTGATGAAAATGACCCAACTTTCCCTTTCACACATCTCTACATTAATTTTAAGTAAACTGTATAAAAATTTTCAGGTACTCATGAACACTTAGATTTCTGCTGGCTTTTTTTTTCCACTACCTGTCACACTAGCACAATGAGATATTTCTTTTTCTTAAAGTACATCATTTCTTGTATCTGATCCCATTGTGGAGGTTGTAAATTCTTTGTGATACAGTAGATAGTTCCTCTCAAAAATGGCTTTGATGTTCCTAATGAAAGATTGTCAGGTAGATTGTAGATGAAAAGGATCAGAAACCGAAGGACCTCAGAACAATGGAAATCTCCTTGTGTAAATGATTAGGAAGACACTCATGAATATCTTTTTCCTGCCTTCATCAAAAATGCTCCTTTTTATTTATTCATAAAAATTTGGTAATGAATTAATCATGTTTCATTCTCCTTAACTCAATTACAGAATGCAGTGCTATTAATTACCTTTCTGAATCCCCCCTCATCATGTTTATTGTATACTCCGCTTGATGTCCCTGACAGCTGCCTTTGATCTCCATTAGAAACCATGATACCTGGTGCCAGCCCTGAAAGAAACCAAGATAAATACTTAAGACTGAATTATGAGGAATGGTAGCTGGGGAAATAGATGGAGTGTGCGTCCAAGACACATTCCCCTGAAATAGTGAACTGCAAATGCTTTTAAAACCATGTCTCCTCTTCATCTTTCTTTAAGACCCAGAGCTAAGATTTTCCTTAATGTAACCTACATTTGCTTTGAAAAAATAACCATTCCAAGGATAGAAGAAGCCTAGGAGCAGGAGAAACCAGCTTTCACAGTCACGTTACCAAACATTTATATAGGATCAAAACATTTGCAATTATGATCAAAGTTATGATGCATATTAATTTGCTGCTTTAGGAAGCACTTTCCTTGAAACAGTGCAGTGAGGTCAGTAGTATAAGTGGCATTAGTCTTATTTTACAAATGAAGAAATTGAGAATTGGGAGGGTTAAGTGATTTTTCTAAACTCATACAACTTGTAAGTGTCAGGTTCTGACTGATCAGGTTCAGCACTCTTCACCATAGCATGTTGTGAATCTCAAAAAATAATGATTTTTTTTTTTAAAGCAAGTCAGCAAGCATTTATTAAGCACCTACAATTTTTTTCAAATCCTATCTCTGACCCTTACCTTCTCAGTGCTGCTGTTACGGAGGAGTTTCCAATCTACATTGGAAGGGGGTGGGGTGGGGTGGGGTGGGTCATCTTTCCAGTCAGTCAATCAACAAGCCTTTCTGTGGTGCCTTTTGTGTTCCAGGCACTGTTCTAGGGATACAAAGAAGGGCAAAAAAACAAATCAGTCTCTGATCTCCAGGATCTCACAGTCTGCTGGGGTGTAATGTCAAGTAAAGTAGGATCATTTGCTGTTTTTGTTTTAGTATAATCAAGAAGTATAATGCCTCCATTTGAATGTGATTAAGGAGGAGCTTTCCCATCCATTGTTAGGCCTGGGAAGATTTGTAAGAAGGTTCACTTTTTGTTAATGAGGCACTGGTTCTCTAAGGATGTGATGCCCTCTGGCTCTAAAAAGTTTATAAAGACTCTGAGGATGAGGTTTTACTTTGGGGCTTAGTTTTTGTAAGAGTGTTTGTTTGGCCAGAGGAGGACTCTGGGAAGTCGCTGTTGTGCTTCCCTCTCTGGTAACTATGATCAGACAATTGGGGTCCAACTGTCTCTTGAATTCAGGCAGAGGAAATCATGTCGGTTGATCTTTAATTTCTCTGTATTTTCTTTGAAGTTTGAGGTGCTAACTCCCCTGAATTAGGTGAATCATATATGTGCTTGATAAAAGTTAAAGGATTGATACATGTGCTTGATTGAAGTGATTGTTAACCCCTCAAAAGTTGCCTTTCTTTTTATGAATGCAGATCTAAGAACCTGTGATAGGAGGTCCTCCTGTGTATATTGGGGTACTTATTGTTACGTGGGGGGAGACAACACACAAACAACAATGTACAAAGAAAATATGCAAGGGATAACTTGGAGACACCATCTTAGAAGGAAGGTGTTCTCATTAAGGTAGAAGGAGGGAGTTTTTCTGGGATCTGAAGAAAGTCAAGGAAGACAGAGAGAGGAGAGCAGGGTGAACATTCCAGGCATGGGGGACAGTCAGTGACCAGGGTCACTGGATCTCAGAGGTTTGTTGTTGTCCAGTCATTTCAGTTACATCTGACTCTTCATGACCCCATTTGAGGTTTTCTTTGTAAAGGTACTGGTTTGCTATTTCCTTCTGCAGCTCATTTTAGGAATGAAGAAATTGAGGCAGATAGGGTTAAGTGACTTGCCCAGGGTCACACAGGTAGGAAATGTCTGAGGCTGAATTTGAACTCAGGAAGATGAATCTTCCTAATTATAGGTCTGGTGCTCTATCTATCATACTACCTACCTGCCCTGATCTCAGAGGAATAAGGTATAAAAAGACTGGAAAGGTAGGAAGGGGCCAGAATTTGAAGGGCTTTATATTTGATCCTGGTGGTCATAAGTTGCCACTAGAGTTTATGGATAGGGAAGCAATATGGTTTGATCTGCTCCTCAAGAAGATTGATTTGATAGCTGAGTGGTAGATGACCTAGAGCAGGAGAAAGGCTCAAGGAAAGGATTCCCACAAGAAGGGCTGTTAAAATGATCTAGAAATGGGGTGATCAGGTAATTGGTACCAGGGTGAAAGTGTCATAGGAATCAAGGAGCCATGTGTTATAAAGGTGGAAATGACAGGACTTAGGGATAGATTGGATACAGGAGGTGAAAGTGAACCAGGAGTCCAGTGCCCTGGACAGTAGTAGAAGAGTTAGGAAGGGGAAGGGAGGAGGGTTTGGAGGTGAACATGATGGGTTCACTTTTGGACATGTTGAATTTGAGATTTGTGGGACCTCCATTTCAAGATGTTCCTGTGCATATGTGATATCAATGATTAGGAGAGATGTTAGGACTGGACAATTATCTGCATAGAGAAGATGACTCATCTGCAGGTGCTAATGAGATCCATCAAGAGAAATAACATGGAGGGAAGAGAGAAGAGGACCAGTGCAGAACTTTGGGGGACACCCAAGGCTAGTAGGGATAGCCTAGACAGAAATCCAGCAGAGTCAACTTTGATGGAGCAGTCAGGGAGGAGGAAAGCCAGGAGAGAACAATGTCAGGAAAACCCAGAGAGGGGAGAGTATCAAAGAGGAAACAAGGTACAGCATTGTCCAAGGCTGCTGAGAGCTCAAGGAGGAAGACTGAGAAAAGGCCATCAGACTGCCAGGTGAGAACTCCTTGGGAACTGTGTAGAACTGTTTCAGATGAATGATTAGGTCAGAAACCAGATTTCAGAAGAAAAAGGAAGCAGAGGCACTGGTTTGAGATGATCTCTGGTGGTTTAGGTACGAAAGCTAGAAGAGGTGCAGGATGACAGCCATTAGAGTTGGATGGATCATGGGAGAGTTTTTTGAGGATGGGGGGGACATGGGCATATTTCCCAGCGATAGAGAAGCAGCCAGGAGACAGGGAGAGATTGAAGATTAATGAGAGAGTGGGGATGACTAATGGGTTGGTGTCAACTTAGGGGAGAGGGTGTTAGTATAATCTTTCCATGGCCTATGGCTTTTTAAAAAAATGTTTTTATTGATATCTTTTGTTTTTTATATCCCCATGGTTTTCCCCAGTATCCTTTCCAAGTCTCCCCAAAGAATATTTTTAAAAGACAAAACAAAGAAAAAAAATCAGTCCAAATGATTAATACATCAAAAAAGTCTTAAAAATATATACAATGTGTAACATACTTGTGGACTTTCTCGTCTTTGAAAGGGTGAGGTAAATTTGTCTTCTCATAGCTCTGCTTTCTATCCATACTTTTTATAATTTTACTACATTCACCTTTGATTTTTTTTACCTCGGTTTCCTAATCTGTAAAATGGGAATTTATGAAGATCTAAAGAGATAATATTTGTAAAGTGCTTAGCACAGTGCCTGGCACATGTAGGTCTATGTAAATGCTCATTTTGATGGGGGGAGGGGTTCTTTTTTTCTGTCCTGTCCTTGTGCATACTTTATTTTTGAGTTTTGTTGTCTCACTCAACCTCAGTTTGTACAGATCTTTGTCATTTCTTATAGCACAGTAGTATTGAGTTATATTGAAACCCCACTTTTTGGTTAGCCGTTCCCCAACTGATGGGCACCTATTTTGTTTCCAGTTATTTGCTTTCACCAAAGAGTACTGCTATAAATAGTCTGGTGAATCTGGAAACTTTCTTTTTATTATTGACCTCCTTTGGGTTAGTGGGTATGAACATTTTAGTCATTTTATTTGTATAATTCCAATTTGCTTTCCAAAATGGTTATACTAATTCCAAAGTCCTCTAAAATACGTACCTCTGTGCCTATCTGCAGTCAACAAGTGAACATTTCTTTTAAAAATGCGTAAGTTATAAAGGTCTGAATGCCAAACAGAGCATTTTGCTTTTGCTTCTGAAGCAAAACTTGCAGTATCAACTATTTCTGTCTTTTGTCATCTTTGCTAATTTATACAGAATTTTTGTTTTTGTTTTTTGTTTGCGTTTTCCTTATTAGGGAAAGGGGGATGGAGATGGGCTTACATAGAACCTACTGTGTGACAGGCACTGAACTAATGCCTTTACAAGTAACATCTCAAATAACCTCATGAGCAGTGATTTGGAACATTCTTTCATGTGCTTGTTAATGGCTTGAGTCCAAAGATTTCTAACTCTATGGCAGTGACTTTGATTAAAAACTGGGATGGCTTGCTCCAACATGTGGAAGACACAGAGCTGGAAGCAGAAGTTCATGCACCGGATGTGACTGAGTCAGGATTCGGAAACTGTCTCAGCAGGTTAAAAGGTTGCACCAGAGGGAAAAGGGGAGGTTTTTTTTTTTTTGTCTTAATGATGACCTTCGTTTTTACATTGGTCATTTCTTCATATATTCTTTCACTGCCCTGTGAACCCTTCCTTTTGAGAGAGAGAAAGACAGATACAGAGACAGAGAGAGACCAAGATAGAGACAGAAATAGAGAGAGAGAATTGTACGTTAATTTTACCTGACCTGTCAGCCACATCTGACGGCCTTGAGTCTGGCCTGGTCCACCCATTGTCTTTCATCTTTCCAGGGAGAAAAGTTTGTGGTTTGTGGTTCTTTTCATTTAATGATTGTCATTATTGTGTGTTGTGTTCAACTCTTTGTGACCTCATTTGAGGTTTTCCTGGCAAAGACACTGGAATAGTTTTCCATTTCCTTCTCCAGCTCATTTGACAAATGTGAAAACTGAGGCAAATAGGATTAAGTGACTTTCCCAGGTTCACACAGCTAGGAAGTATCTGAAGCCAGATCTGAACTCAGGGAATTGAGTCTTCCTGATCCCAGGCCCAGCATTCCTCCTACTGTGCCATCTAACACCATTGTGTATATTGTTTTATTCTTTTTACTTAGTTCATGCAAATCTTTTCATGTTCTTCTGAATTAATCATTTATGATTTCTTGAGGCAGTGGTATTCCATTATGTTGTTGTATCACAACTACAAAGATTTTCCAATCAATGGACCCTCCATTTTGTTTCTAGTTCTTTGCTAAAACACACACACACACACACACACACACACACACACACACACACGTGTGTGCGCTATTGCCATGAATAATTTGTTATAAATGAGATCAGACCTTTCTTTTTATTTTCAACTTCCCTGAACTCTTTGTCCAACAGTAGGGACCCCTGTGCCATGAAGAGACTTTATTTTTGGAAGTGATAAAGAATAACTCATACATATACATATATATGTATGTGAATGTATGTATGTATGTATAACACCTAAAGTTTACAAAGTGCTTCTCTCCTAACAATCCTAAGAGATAGGTTGTATCAGTCATGCCATTCCTATAATATAGATGGAGAAAGTCAAAGCCAAAGAGATTGAATGATTGACCTACATTACCACTGATAGACCCAGGGCTTGAATCTAAT
Organism: Notamacropus eugenii; assembly: GCF_028372415.1. Classification (NCBI taxonomy): domain Eukaryota; kingdom Metazoa; phylum Chordata; class Mammalia; order Diprotodontia; family Macropodidae; genus Notamacropus; species Notamacropus eugenii. Next base: position 44,611,796 of record NC_092874.1, on the reverse strand, counting down.
CCTTCCAACTCCAAGTCAAGAGCTATCTTCATTATATTGCACAGCCTCCTTGTTTTTGTTGGTGAGTTATTGGAAATAAACTTTCCTTTTGGAGATGGAAGAGCATTGAGGGCCGTTGAGGCACTGATAGATTTCCTTGTTGCCTAGGCTATATGTGAATATTTTTAAAGCTCCCAGTGAACTAAATTACCTAGATAGAAGGTTCTGGAAAGAAAAAGCATTATTTGAGATTAAACCACAAGAGAGGAGAGGAGAGGATACACTCCAAAATTGGAGATTAGAACATTCCTGGGAGAATGAGACCTTAGGCCTTAGGCCAGCTTGTCCAGGAAGGCCTAGGGAGATAATGAAGCTTAAGTGCTCCCCAGTTATGGCTTAGGTAGAGAACTTTTCAGTATTCTAAGTATTTCCCTCCCTTTCCTTGCCTCTTTAGTCTTTCCTAACAAAGAAATCCTTCCTACACTCACCATGTCTTGGCTGTGAAGGAGGGTCCTGAGGGTTAGATCTACAAATGGTGACACAGAATTCAGTGAACAAGATACTAGGGATTAGAGGGAAGAACAAGGTTTTCGACTGCTCCAAGTATGAAGCTGAGAAAGTGGAAGCAGCCCAGGACAAGCTTCCCCTGAGCATGAGGCTGGCTAGGCATGACTTGTATCTGCAATCAGGAGAGGAGAGTCAGGCTCTGGTAGGCTTCTCCTGTGATCGAGGCTCTGTGCAATCTCAGTTCCCCAAAGAGGAAGTGATTTGGGTCCAGTTCTTCAAGAAAACAAGCAATGGCATTTGCATGTTGGACTCCAGGCCCAGAGTTCTTTCCTTAACAGTGGCCCCAGGGAGAGTTCCCTAAGTATTGGACAGTCCACAGCCTTCATCATCAGGACTACCATGAATCTATGATGTCCCACTGATTTCACAACCTGAATCACAATCTCTTTGCAGATCCTTTCTTGTGTATCTTGGAGGGAGCCAATTCAGGTTACAGTTCTTAGAACTCTAGCTCTGATAATTAGGTCAAGAACTTCAGGTGATGTTTGTGTCCTTACGGTTTCTTTCTTCATTCCCCTACTTTCATTCATGTTTCCCGTTGATAAAGAAAAGCAACATAAGTAGGAAGACAGAAAGGGGATCCTGAAAAGGCCCCCCTCTCCTCCAAATCAGGGCAGGGATAGATGATGTCAGTGCATTCTGAGACACTGACTGAGCCTGAGTCTCTAGAAGGAGCCTTTTGAAATGGTGGGTCTCAAACATTTCCTCTCCTTCTGTCATGTAGTCTTTTTTCTTTAGATTAATGAGCCCAATTGTGTTCTGCCCTGAACACAACAGGGGCTTGCTTACCTCCAAGCATCTTTGTGCCCCCCAGACTCTTCTTAATTGTCATGCATGGAGTGGGTGGGTGACCAAACCCCTACCAGTAACTGAGCTCACTTGACAGGATGGAAAACTTTTTGGAGCAGATGCACAGGCAGTCAGTTTTTATGTTGGCTTTATGAGTCAACTGTCAGTTCTGCACAGACTGTAGGGCAATGATTTGGAAGGATTGGTGAGTCCTTTTCACACTTTTGCACCCTGGGCTTTTTTCTGCATACTCATATCCTCAGAAAGGAAATGCCTAGATTGACCAGCTATCCATACTTAAAAGTATTTGATCATCAGATTTGATCAGATTTGAATTAGGTTAGTACTGCACAGTCTTTTCTGTAAGAAATCTCTGCCTTTCTGATGTCATTTCAGACATAAGCTAATAGGCCAATGGAAAATATAGATAGACGTTGAGGACTAATAGGTATCATCAGTTCATTTGGTTCCAAATTAGAAGACGTATTTTCTTTTATCAGGTGAACTGCTTTTTTGGTTTGTTTTTACGTCACTTCTGTTGATTGATGCTCTCTCCCCTCCCCTCCCCAGTGGGTCATCTGTTGTGACCAAGAAGAAGGAGATGAAACAAAAGCAGTTCAGCAAAATGAAGTAACACAACAATCATGGCACAGAGTTCATGCAATATCCCTCTTGTCAAGGAGCCAGACTAGGCTGTCATAGTTAGCATTCACTTTCAATTGTTCCATTGCTGTTAGTGTATATTTTGTTTTCCTGGTTCTTCATCATGTTCTCTGCGTCTGTTCATATCAGTCTTCCCATGCATCTGTGAACTCTTTATGTTAATTATTTTTACGGTGTTTTAAAACATGGACCTCAATTAGTTTAGCCATCCTTCAGTTCATGGGCATCTACTTTGTTTCCATGAAAATTAATTCTTAATTGAGTATCTTTAATCAAGGAAAATGGACACTAGAAATGCTGTCATTCAGCCTGAAGCAGTGAACCCATCAGCTTTGCAGAGAGGGCACCTCTAGTCCCAGCTGCTGAGCTGAGACAGTGCCCCCTGATGGCTGCCTTACGTGCTCCAACATGGATTGATCTTTTCTGAGAGAAAATGAAAACATGGTTAGAGAATGTGAATGGAATGTATAATCACTAAGAATTACATGCTGAATACGTAAATGTTTCTTCTGTCTCAATTCAGGTTCAGAAATCAAAAGCCCCCATGAGTTTTGTGTATTTACTATAACATTTCAATGAGAATGGAGATAAAATAAATGCCCTTTACTTTTGATTTTCTTGTTCGTTTGTCCGTCCTACTAAAGGTAAACTGATATGTGTTTGAAGTTAATCAGGACAGCAATATTTATGTGTGTGTGTGGGTGTGTGTATATATATGCGTGTGTATTTATATATATGTATACATATACACACCTACATGTATGTGTATGTATTTGTGTGTAAATGTATACACATAAAATAGTATGTATAATGTATATGTGTAAAACATAACTTTTGGATTTTATTCAGCCCATTACTCCAGTGTGTTTGCGTGTACAGAAAGGGTATATTCAATAAGATATACGTATTTGGTTTGCATTATATTTAGATGAAAATACTTAAATTTTCTTTTCCTCATTCTCATGGGTACGGTGGACAACAACATTTCACCTATAACCTCTGTTTGCTTGCTCCTAAGAATGAATGTCATCCTTTTGAGTTCTTTGTTCCCATTCCAGTTTGTACCACCCAATGTACCTGACTTGTATCTAAAAGCCGAGCATGCAGCAAGGTGACCATTCTTTTTCTCTCTCTCATTAAAGGCTCAGAAGAACGGTACAGGAGGGGACACTCAGGCTGCTGAAGATCTTTTGCTCCTTAATAAACCTCTGACAGACCTAATTAGCTTGCTTATTCAGCTGGTAAGAACTCCCCCATACCCCCAGCCTTTGGGAATATTATTTGTTCATATTTTTCATTTCACAGGCTTCAGTGTTGGGGTTTTTTTTTCTTTCAGACTTTAGCCAAAACCAAGTTCTTTGTTACTTCGTGTTGATGAATAAATAAAAGAATAAAAAAGCATTTATTAAGTGCTTCCTATGTGCCAAGCACTATGCTAAGTGTTGGTGATAGAAAAGAAAAGCGAGAGAGTCCCTGCTCTCAGCATAGCTACCTCTTGGATGGAGAGGTTTTCTTGTCTAGAGAGCAGCAGCAGGGCAGAAGGCAGGGCTTGTGGGCTCTTGGGCACTCTCTGAAATTCGACTCAGCAAAGCCTAAAATTCTGCAATATTTTAAAACCACAGAGATTATCATCATAGAAATAAGTTTTGAATCAGAGAGTGTCTCATATCCTGTTCTGCTTGCTAAGTAACAGGCATTGATGAAGCATTTCCTGGGTGCCAGAATTGTGCTGAATGCTGGAGGTACAAACACACAAAAGAAAAACTGTCCCTGCCCCCAGGAAGCTGCCACTCAAATGGGAGAAGTGGACACATGCAGAAGAGGTGGGGGGCATCATGTTGAAGTCAGCCAGGAGGAGAATTAAGAGGGGCCACCCTGGGCCCCTCCCCAGAGCGATAGCCATATCTAATGACTGTGAGAAGAAGAGTTGGCTAGCTATGTATCTAGAAAGAAGATTCTAGTGACTTTCAAACAAGATACTTTAGAGTAAAATGTGTGTTTTTTGATCTGGACCTGTGTTTTTGTTGTTTTATGGTGATCCTGGTGAAGAAACCCCTTCAGCCAATGTAGACACACAATTGTGTTGCAACTGGTATTCTCAGTAAGTTTCCTGGGGCACCGAGATTGGCCCAGGGCCCCTCAGCTAGTCTGTCTGTATCATGGGAGGGACTCGAACCCTGGACTTTCTGACCCTGAAACTGGCTTGCTACCCCCACTGCACTCTACTGCCTCTCTTTGCAGAAACGTATCTAATTAAAAAAAAAACCTTCATCTTTATTTACACAGACTGTAAACCAAATGAAGCTATCCTCTGTTGGTGGCTTTTTAAAAATATAATTTAGCTTCAAGTTGACCTCACAATCACTTTTGTGGTCAACACATTCTCTACTTCCCCTCCCGATGGAATTCTCCATCAGGGCTCATCATGATGACCTGAGTTATAGTGACTGTGGCATTTAGTTTAGTAGGTAAGTTCTTGTTCCATGATGCCCACATTGGAGGGTCTCTTTCACTGATGACTGACTGAGGAAAAAGTAGAAAAATGTAGAACTGATCTCCGCTTCTGCCTGACATGGTATTGAGCTGAAAGAGCTACTTGCTGCCTTGTATGCATCCCCCAGCTCTTGAAATGCTCTCGCCAAAGGGAAGGGTTTGAGATGGATAAATTGCAATCACTTCCTTGGAGGCAGAGCCGAGGCGTGCACACACAGCAGCCAGCTTTAAGGATCAACCCTGAATGAAGGGCTTTTTCCCTCTTGTCTCAAGGACAAAATTAAACCATCTCTTAAAAAAAAAGAACCACCTCCACATGTGCTTTACACAGCTTTTCCATTTCAAGAAGGGGAAGGGAAGGAGTTATTTTATTTCCTCCTTTTATATAGTTATATTCAATTTCTTAAGAGACTTAATTAAGAGATATAACTGATTAAGACATGCCTCCATTATGCCAGGATCTGCGGCATAAACTGGCTTTGATGAACCTAGGTTTGATTACAGTGTTTGTAATAGTTACCCTGATTACCCTGTTTAATTACATCCTTCAAGTGATTGGACCGAGGCTGGGAGGGAGTTGGCTGGCCCTCTCTTTTCTCCGCAGTGGCAGCAGCAGCAGCAGAGAATCAGAGTCTTTCAGAATTGCTTGTTGAGTAAGTGTCTTTCTCAGTAAGCCTAACAACCGTGACAGACCATTAATGGGAAAAAATCTGGCGGCAGAGCAACCCAGGGCACCTGAAATGGAGATTGGATTCTCTACCCTGGAGCAGAACATGTGCTGCCTTGGGAGGCGGCTTGATGGTTCTGAAGTAGAGGGAGAACAGAGACACGAGGCTGGTATTTTCTGGGAGCCTGGAGCAGATGGGCATGTCTCTGCAGGAGAGGCTTGTTTGTTAAGCAGGCACGGATGTTCCCCTAAAGTGCAGAGCTGGAAATCGTCCTGCGTGGTTTCGAGGTGGTTGGGTCAAAGAGGGCGGTGTCTTCAGGTCATGAGCAAGCACGTACAATTTAATCTTTACATTTCTCTTCCAAAGCTCATTTTGCCTCCCATTTGGTATCACAGACCATCAAGCATTCACCTGACCTCATTGTCAGACTACCCAGGGCCGTAAACCCCTGCTTTGCTCACATCCAGACACGGGAGAGATCCCATCACATTTGAGATCTGGAGGAGACTTTGGAAATCATCCAGGCCACTTACCTTTTACAGACAAGAAACTGAGGCTCAGAGGGCTGAGGTGGCTTTGGCTCTTGTATTTAGAGCAAGAAAAGAACTTGAAGATTGTCCAGTCTAATCATTTCAGAGATGAAGAAACCAGGATTCAGAGGGGTTTGGATAAATTGCCCAAAGGTCACATCAGTTTTAAATGATGGAGGCAGGATTAGAACTCAGGTCTTTTGACTTCAATTTGTTGCTCATACTTCTTAAAGTTCATAGAACTGATTGTTATCAGAGCTAGGACTAGTCTACTTCTCTTAAGTCCCTTGCTAATGATTTTTTATTCTTTCATTTTCTAATAAGACTGGTCTTATTTAATTTAACAAAATATGCAAAATGGACTCATGCCTGACCCAACTGACAATTAAAAACACTCTCCCAGCACTTCCACCTTCCTTATTCAATTCATTTCAACAAACACTCAAGTCCTTATGCAAGGGACACAAAGGCAGAGTCTCACCCATCCCCACCCTTAAGGAGCTCCCACTTTAGTGGACTCCTAATAGACTATCAGGGTTCTTTCTCTGACATCACACTGTCTTCCTTATGGCTACAAAACTACAGGGTTCCAAGCCCCTCCATAACATTTTCCGTGGGCTCTCAGGGAACATGGAGGGGCTTGATGGAGCCGTTTTTACCTGGAGGTGTCTCCTGAGGATTTGGACCAGTGGAGCTCAGTGGAGCCTTTTCATTGTCTCACAAACCACCTGGGTTTCTACACCAGAGACTTTGCCCTAGAGCAGGGTTTCTTAACTTTGTTTTGTGTCATGGACCCCTCTGTCAATATAGGGAAGCCTATTCCTTTCTCAGAATTTTATATATATATATATTTTATAATTGAAAGAAATCCTAACTTTCAGTTAGAGTGAAATTAAAATGTGCATTTTTCCCCATCCAAGTTCACCAACTCCCTGAATTCTGTCACCAGACCCCTGCCCTGGCAGGTCATTCTCCCTTGGGCCTCCTCCTGTTTGGACCACCATTTCAGGACAGCCCAGCAGCCAGCCTTCACTCTGTTCCTTCCCAGCTGGCTGCAATAGTAGCACGTAACCTTTCTTCCTAAGCCTACCTCCTCCAGTTCGGGAACCATGCCAGCCTATTCCTCTTGGGTCCACTAAGCATCCTGACCATTTTCCTGAACAAAGTGTCTCTCCCCTTTTGGTGGTCTCCGCCTTTTGAATGTGAGTTCCTGAACTCTCTTTTTGTTTTTGTATCATTATTGCTTGGCACGGTGCCTAAGTGCCCACTTAATAAATGCTTTTTCATTCGTTTCCCTCCTTTGCCATTTATTTCCATTACCAAAGCTGTGAGATCCAAGGTTCTGGAATTGCATATGACTCTTTCACGTGTGGCAGTGAGAGTCAGTGGAGAAGGTGCTGGATTCAGGTCCTGGCTCCTTTTGCAAAAGTCATTCCTCTTTGCTGGGCCTCAGTTTCCTCATCTGAAAAATGAGAAGTTTGAATCCCTTTAAGCAGGTTCCTGATCCTAACCCTTTAGGAGAGTGGCACCAGTTTTATCTTGGTGTCTTCAGCACCTAGCATGGTGTCTGGTACATAGCTGGCATTGAGATGTTTACTGAACTAGATAGAATTGGATCTTATGACCCACAGCACTTCTAGACATAATTTATGTATTGGGACATTACATTATATTCTGTGAGTCTCTGTGCTCCTTGAAGACAAAGGCCATGTTTCATCATGCCTTTATATTTGTCCCTCCTAAGCATTTCAATACCAAAGCCAGTGAGGCCCTTCAGGAGCTTTCCTGCACCCTTTGGGGCCCTCTGTCCATGTGGCTCAAGTTGCAGAACTATGGGTCTTCCCACTTCCCTTCATAAAACAAATCATGTTTTTCATGTGCTTTCTCCTGCCCTATCTGCCCAGGAGGTGCTCTGCTTACCTTCCAATAACACCTTCAGTCAAGGTTCTCCTTTGCAATAAGGCTTTTTTCCAACCCAACCTCTTGTCACTTTGCCCTTTCCATGTAGGTCTTTGGGTTCTTCCCTTGATAATTTATTCTGTGTTCTTCTGAAGTGAGAAAACCATCATTACTCTCAACACTGATACCCAGATACTCAAGTGGGTCTGTGATCTCTTAACTATGGGTACTTCTTCCTGCCATGCAAATTGGAACTTATTTATGCTAATGCGTTTTGTCAGTCAATGAAGCTGCATTTATTAAACACTTGTTGTGTGCCAGACATTGTGCTAAGTGTTGGTGAAGAAAGGGAAAAACATGGCTCCTGACCTCAAGCAGTTCCCATTCTAATGTGATAGGCAACATGCAGAGAATTGTGTCATTACAAGATACCTTTATTATATCCCAAATATCGTAGTGTAGTTTTAATTTTATTAAAGCTTAAAACTGCGTTAAAACTTTGGGATACATAAACATAGTGTAAATGAGAGAGAATCTCAGAGGGGAGGCACTAGTCAAGGTGGGTGGGAAACAGGCTCATAGGAGGGAGAGCAAACTAGAACGAGCCTCTTGCGGAAGGTGCAATTTGAGCTGAGTATTGAAGGAAGCCAAGGAACCCAGAAGGCAGAGATGAAGAATAAGAGAATGCCAGGCATGAGGGACAGCCATGGGGAATGTTTGGAGTCAGGGGGGTAGGAACTAGGAGCAAGAAGACTGGTGTCACTGGGTCATAGAGTGTGTGTAGGGGAATAAGGAGAAAGAAGAGTAGAGGAAGGAACCAGGTAGTAAATGATTTTAAAAGCCATGCAGAAAATTTTCTATTTGATCATAGTAATAGGGAACCACAGTTTATTGAGAAGGAGAGTGACATGTTCAGACCTGCACTTTAGAAAGATTCCCTTGGAAGCTGTGTGATAAGGAGACCAGAGTAGGCTATTGTAATAGCCCAGGCAGGAGGTGATGAGAACTTGCACCAAGGTGACAGTGGTATGAGTAGAGAGAAAGTGACACACAGGAGATGTATTGTGAAGGCAAAAGTGACAAGATTTGGCATTGAATTGGATTCTCTGTCTTCTCATTTGTTTGCTACTGAACATCCATTTAATGTTCTAGGGATCTTTCTCAAATTCTGACATCCTGAACATACCAATAGAGTACCCCAGCTGTCCATTAGTTATCCCTAGCTGTTGCCACAGGACATCATCTTTCTTTGTCATACATATCTTTGTGGACTTCCTTCACACCACTCTTCCTTCACAGTTCCTTGTTTGTAATGTATTGCAAGGGCAGCTCAGGAAGACTCATCTTTCTGAATTCAAATCTGGTCTCAGACCATTAGTAGCTGTGTGCCCCTAGGCAAGTCACTTGACCCTGTTTACTTCAGTTTTCTCATCTATCAGATGAGCTGGTTAAGGAATTGGCCAACTCCAGTATCTCACGAAGAAAACTCCAAATGGGGTCATGAAGAGTCAGATATGACCGAAAAAATGAAACAATTTATTGCAGCCTGCTCAATCTACCCTGTGCCTTTCCATTGTTGTTTGAGTGACCCTTAACTTGAATTCCTACAACATCACCTGAAAAATATTGGTTGTAAAATGATGGGCCTTTGTTTTAGGAGGATGTTTGTGGTCCTTAAAAAAAATTGCATTTTTCTCCAAATGTAGTCTGCCCATTCTTGTCGTTTTATTCAAATATGGGCCCAACTCTGGGCCCAGTTAACAAGTGCTCTGTAAATTTCCTCTGTGCTGCACTGCTTTTCTTGGAAAGCAGATGCAAGGCATTTTGTATAGTAAGTTAAGGTTTACAAAGTTCTTCCTGCACAACACAGCACTGTGATGTAGGCAGTACTAATGTTACCATTCTCATTTCACAGATGAGAAGACTGAGGGCCTGAGAAGTTAAACAGATGGTTCCTAGTCAGATGGTTAGTCTTTGTCAGAGCCAGGATTGTCAGCCACTTAACCTGGTTCGGGTTGTATTCCCATAATGTCCATCCTCATTCCTTTATTACCTTTTCCCTTCAAAATGTACTGATAATCCACCTGTTCTACTGAGCATTCCCTCTGAAATCTCATTACGATATTATCTCTAATGTTCATATTAGTAGACCCATGTTATAGGAGAGATAACCTAATAAGACCACCTGATACTTAGAGAAAATGCATCTCCAGGATGTACCCCTTTGCAGATCATTTCTTGTATTAGGATTCAAGTGGCTTCACAAAATACCTCATTTGAGTAATCTGGGTTGCATTATGTATCATAGTTGAATTAATTAGGCTTTTAAATGATCAAGAGAGAGAACTTTGGTATACTTCTTCTAGTGCACAGAATGCCAAATATTTATGGCTACATCTGTGTTAAAGAAAAATTGTAATAAGCCTATTGGGAGCCTAACTAGGGCACATACATACAAAAGATAAATTTTACAAAGATTGTCAAAAACTAGAAGAGCTACAGTGTGAAGGTGGAATTTCCTTCCCTACGGGGACGGGGTAGAGGAGGAAAGGGAAAGACAATCCTTCATTTTCATTTATCTAGGATGATTTGGTGGAATCCTGCCTAAGGGAAGAGGAAGGAACTAGTTAGACTCTTAAGAATTCTTCTAGGGATATGATTCTATGAAAGTAGAAATGATTATTCTGAAAAAAAAATTGAAATCTATTTACTCACAAATTATTAGCTGTATTTATAATACACACAATGTGTTTTATGTTAAGACATTTGTGCAAGACCTGACAAATTTAGAGTAAATAGGTTGACCATGGCCCCTGAAGAAAAGATACGCCAAGGTAATTGTTTTGACTTAAATATTACATTTCCTTGAGCTCTCTAAGGGAGAGTCAAACCTATACCACTGGGGTGTTATTTTATTACCAGATAATTAATGCATTTCAAGAGGTGAATTATAACCCACTTTCCACTCATTTCCCCCCAAAAAAGAAGAAAGGAAGGAAGGAAAAAAGAAAAGAGAATTGTTCTCATATTTCCAGGAAAGACTAAGTACTTAAGCTCCTCTGTGTCGTGGCCCATGGCAGAGTGAAACCATTTCAATTTCTCCACCTTTTCTACTATGCCAGAGTACGCTCATAAGCTGTCCCCTTTGAGGTTTGCTAAAAAGTTTTTTTTTATTATTATTAATGACTACAATTAATCAGACAAGCATTTATTAAGCATCTGATATGTGTCAGGCCCTGTGCTTGTCATTGGGGATACAAGTAAAAAATGAACTGATGGTAAAAATAAAAAAACAAGTGAAGAGGGATTTTGTTTTTTACATCCTATAGTGATAGCTGTCCCAGGACCCACAGATTGTGAGTGCCAGAAGAGACCTTAGTAATCATGAGGAGCCACAGATAAGGAAGCCAAGGCCCAGGCAGATGAAGTGACCTACTTCAAATCCTACCATGAGAAAACTCCTACTTCCTGTCAGTTTGTGCAAAAGCTGAAGTGAATTTACCTCTCAAAGAAAATTCTAAACTGGTCACCCTGCCTTGATTCTACTGTTTTGCAACCCAGGAAAGTCTTCTTACATCACTCTTTGCTTTCATTTTTGAAGATTTGTGTCCAAGGATATTATTTAGTCTGTTTAGTTTGTCTTTCTCTTTTAGTTTTGATCACTCATATTTTGTTATTTTGTTCATTTACTCTTTCTTAAAAAAAAAAAAAAAAAAAGACCTCACCCCACTCCTCTTCCTAATCTGTGCAGTACTAGTCTCCGGAATGTGTACTTAAATGTTAACTCCTACTTAGTCCAGGTAACTAAACTACTCCTCTTCTCATCAGTTCTCCATTGACTCACTCCTGTTTGGCCTTTATCAATGATTGCATCCTACTGGATAACCTGAGATTGAATCTATTTTAGAGCAAAATTAGTTTAGAAGAGGGTTGGAGCTTTTTCTGTGAAAAGAGGTACTTTCTCCCACACATTCTAAGTAGTGTTTGCTAAGTACTTTATTTTCCTAAGAAGGTGAGTTATTCGGGTTCAGGGCCACTAAATAATGGCTTTTTCTCAAATCATTTCAGAAATGTGATATCCTAGGACTATGAAAATGATATCACAGCTTCCTTCATCATGTGCTTTGATTTGGGCAGCCATTAACGGAAGCATCCAGGTGCCTGTTACCCCATCTGATGGATGACACACATCCCTAAGTTTTGGGTCATGGAAAAGAAGCAAACTACCTGGCCCATTTGGGAAGCCAAGCTCTCTTTGGCCTTACTAGGTTTGTGCAATTTATCTGAACTATGTTTTCTTAGTCTTGGTGGGAAAATTATGCATTGGAAAGAGGAATTTGAATGGAACCAGAGGGCCCTGGTTCTGTCACTTACTACTGCCATGACTTAAACATCACCATTTCTATCTCAGTTTCCTCTTCTATGAAATGAGTTTCTAGGAGTTCTATTGTGCACAGGTTATATTTTCCTTTGAAACTTTGCTTGTCAATGTTTGGAGGCACTCTTTCCCTCTAAGACTAGTTCTTGAGCATCCCTGCCACTATTATTACTCTTTTGATCGGAGACTTTGATTATTTTCCAGCCTACTTCTTGGATCTGTGCCCTTCTAGAGGAAGTCAGGGCTGAGCATGTGTCCTCTTGGTTTCTCTTGCTACTTTGATGGAGTGTTGAGCATTATGTCATTCCAGACTCTCAGAGACAGCTTGGTCTAGTCTGCAGGCTTCAGTGCTCCCAGATTGGTTTGCTTAGTGTCTCAACATTTTTACATTCCGCATAAGGTCAGATTCCTCTCTTTGGATCTGGGAGCTCTTCTTTCCCTGTTGTAGCACCTTGATCCTTTTTCAGTTTCTCTGTGGGAATGGTCCACGTGTTGTTTGTAGACCTCAGAGACCTCTCTCTGTCTCTTCATGCTGATTCAGGCTAGAAAAATGGCTCCCTGTGATGTTTTTCTTGGCTCTCCCAATCAGGAACCCAGCAGGTCAGGAGTTATAGGCAGGAGCTCAGCTCCCCTGCCTCCTCCTGCCACTCTGCTTTCTTGGCTTTGACTCTCCTGTATTGGTTTATCCTCATTTAGCTTCATAAATACTTGTCCCAGAATTTAGTGCTTTTCACTCATCTGTTTAGAAAATATTAATAATCAGGGGGCAGAGCCAAGATGGTGGAGTAGAAAGATGCACATACTCTAGATCTTCCCTCATAGCCCATAAGATACTTGCAAAGAAAGATTCTTAACAAATTCTAGAGCAGCAGAAGCCACAGAATGACAGAGTGGAGGAGATTTCCAGCTCAGGGTGACCCGGAAGGCTGACAGGAAGGTCTGTTGCACTGGAAGCAGAGCGGAGCACAGCCCAGTCTTGGCTGTGCCACACCGTAAGGACCAGAGCAGGCAGCAGTGGAGGTTCGTAGATACTTCAACCCACAAATGCCAGAGGCAACTTCAAAGATCAGTGAGAGAGCTTCTTCACTTCTGTGACAAGGGAGCAGGGTCCTCCCCTAGCCCTGGTCCCAGGCAGCAGCAGCAGTACAGCAGTGTCCACTGCAGGCATTGGTGGAGCCTCAGCTTAAAGCCCCTGGGGGGAATTCAGCAGCTAATCTGAAACTCAGCCACTAACCAGGTGAGGGAGTAACTCCTCTCTCTTGATTGTGCCACCTTGCGGAACTGAGAACTTACAGGTCCCCAGAGTATACCCTTACTCTTGACAAAGGACCCAAAAGTTAAGTAACTGGTTGGGAAAATGCGAAAAAAAGGGAAAAAAATAAGACTATAGAAGGTTACTTTCTTGGTGAACAAGTATTCTCTTCCATCCTTTTGGATAAGGAAGAACAATGTTTACCATCAGGGGAAGACGTAAAAGTCAAGGCTTCTGCATACAAAACCTCCAAAATAAATATGCAATGGTCCCAGGCCATGGAAGAACTCAAAAAGGGCTTTGAAAATCAAGTAAGAGAATTGGAGGAAAAATTGGGAAGAGAAATGAGAGAGATGCAAGAAAATCACAAAAAGCAGGTCAACACCTTGCTAAAGGAGACCCCAAAAAATGTTGAAGAAAACACCTTTAAAAATAGGCTGACTCAATTGGCAAAAGAGGTCCAAAAAGTCAATGAGGAGAAGAATGCTTTAAAAATCAGAATTAGCCAAATGGAAAAAGAGGTTCAAAAGCTCACTGAAGAAAATAGTTCTTTAAAAATTAGAATGGAACAGATGGAAACTAATGACTTTATGAGAAACCAAGAAATTAAAAAACAAAACCAAAAGAATGAAAAAATTGAAGATAATGTGAAAATATGACATTGGAAAAGCAACTGACCTGGAAAATAGGTCCAGGGAGAGACAATTTAAAAATTAGGGGACTACCTGAAAGCCATGATCAACAAAAGAGCCTAGACATTATCTTTCATGAAATTATCAAGGAAAACTGCCCTGATATTCCAGAACCAGAGGGCAAAATAAATATTGAAAGAATCCACCGATCACCTCCTGAAAGAGATCCAAAAAGAAAAACTCCTAGGAATACTGTAGCCAAATTCCAGAGTTCCCAGGTCAAGGAGAAAATATTGCAAGCAGTTAGAAAGAAACAATTTGAGTACTGTGGAAATAAAATCAGGATAACACAAGATCTAGCAGCTTCTACATTAAGGGATTGAAGGGCTTGGAATAGGATATTCCAGATGTGAAAGGAACTAGGATTAAAACCAAGAATCATCTACCCAGCAAAACTGAGTATAATACTTCAGGGGAAAAAATGGTCTTTCAATAAAATAAAGGACTTTCAGGCATTCTTAATGAAAAGACCAGAGCTGAGCAGAAAATTTGACTTTCAAACACAAGAATCAAGAGAAGCATGAAAACATAAACAGGAAAGAGAAATCATAAGGGGTTTTTACCAAAATTGAACTGTTTGCATTCCTGCATGGAAAGATAATATTTGTAATTCTTGAAACTTTTCTCAGTATCTGGATAGTTGGAGAGATTATACACACACACACACACACACACACACACACACACACAGACAGAGACAGAGAGCACAGGGTGAGTTGGATAGGAAGGGATAGTATCTAAAAAAAATAAAATTAAGGGGTGAGAGAGGAATATATTAGGAAGAGAAAGGGAGAAATAGAATGGGGCAAATTATCTCCCATAGAAGAGGCAAGAAAAAGCTTTTCCAATGGAGGAGAAAAGGGGGGAGTTCAGAGGGAAAAAGTGAAGCTTACTGTCATCACATTTGGCTCAAGGAAGGAATAACATGTACACTCAGTTTGGTATGAAAATCTATCTTACACTACAGGAAAGTAGGGGAGAAGGAGATAAGCAGGGTGGGGGGAGATGATAGAAGGGAGGGTAAATGGGAGGAGGGAACAATTAGAAGTAAACACTCTTGGGGAGGGACAAGGTCAAAAAAGAGAATAGAAGAAATGGGGGGGGCAGGATAGGATAGAGGGAAATATAGTTAGTCTTACACAACATGACTTTTATGGAAGTCATATGCAAAACTACACATACATAGCCTATATTGAATTGCTTGCCTTCTCAGTGGGGATGAGTGGGGAGGGAGGAAGGAAGAGAAGTTGAAACTCAAAGTTTTAGGAACAAATGTTGAGAATTGTTTTTGCATACAACTGGGAAATAAGAAATACAGGTAATGGGGTATAGAAATTTATCTTGCCCTACAGGACAAGAGAGAAGATGGGGATAAAGGAAGGGAGGAGTGTGTTAGAAGGGAGGGCACATTGGTGGAAGGGGCAATCAGAATGCAAGACATTTTGAGGTGAGGGGAGGGGAGAGATGGGGAGAAAATTTAGAACTCAAAATTTTGTGGAAATGAATGTTGAAAACAAATAAATTTTTAAAAGAGAAAATATTAGTAATCTCTGCTGCATCTTTGGCTTCTTCTGATCCCCTGGACTGCTGTAATAAAGTACTGCTCTTCTTTTCCATCCAGAAAGCTGTAGACCTACTCTACCCTTCCTCCTGATGCTGTTGCAGAATTCCCCTAGTTCAGCCATTTTCTATCCAGTCTTCTTGACATTTTTCTTACAGAGAAGCTTTTAGGAGGCTTTCTGGATGATCAGTTGTGTAGTTATACACTTTCAGACACCCAATAGCATAAGCCATAGGTATTATAAAATAGCAGAGTTCCAGAGTATTTGCTTGCTGCATACTGATTAGAGAGCATGACCCTAGAGCGAGACAGCCAATGCATACATTGACCTGTCACTCTTCATCGTTATATAAAAATATGGAATTTTTCTTAACTTTAAGGACTTGACCAATAAGGTGTGACTTTGGCTACAAAAGTAACTTTAAAATTGTGTAGAACTCAATCCAGTTATGTCTTTCTGTTTTGATGCACAGAACAAATTTGTTTAGTTTATGAGTAAAATGACAATGTTCTTCCTACTCCTCATATCTCAGAATAACATCAGGGATTTACTACCGAGCTGGAACCTTCCTCTTAAGTCATGTGAAAACCTTTATTATTAATGGTGAAACTCTGTACAAATACCTGCTTTTTTGCACCATGATTTGTTTTACCAAGTAAACTCATAGAAACATCTATGAAATTAGTGAGCTAGACTCAAGGATAAAGCAATATTGAAGCTTCTTCAAGAGCTATCCTTCCTCAAACTTTCTGAGAGCAATGTCTTTTACTGCCAAGAACTGTTGACAAGGTAACTTTTATGGCCTCCTCTCTTGCCATGGGGTCCTCACATGTACCATGACAGAAGCATAGAGAGTTACTGAGCATTCTGGCCCCTTCAGTATGCAGTTTGGCAAATGATTAAACAAATACGTTATCTTTCTCTTAGTAATTGATGTCTGTACACTTCCCCAAATGATGACTTTTCTACCTATGAGTCTCTCTGGAGGAGATCAGAACATTAGAACCTAGTTTCAGTTAAGGACTACTAACCTGCCATCTTCAGAAACTAGCATGAATTGAAAAGAGGAGAGTGGGAGTTGAAGGAAGGTTTGGGTTAAGTTGGAGAGAGCCATTGAAAACTATAGTAGTTTGTTGGAAAGAGTCCTGAAATGGGAAGTCCTTCTGTGCCTGTCCAAGAGGGCTTCCTGGTCTCTGCTTGATTGTGCTTCAATTACCCTTTTCAGCCTCCTCCAGCCTTGATGTGTTCCTGATGCCCAAGCATCCTTTTTGCTCCCCCAACCTCTCTCTTGTCTGTGTCCCAGGTAAATACAGCTATTAGATACCCTGGGATAACTCCATCCCAAGAATTAACCCCTATAGGCAATGTTAATTTATCAGAGATCATTCCTCAATGACTGACACTCACATCATCCTATGCTCCCCATTGCAGTGATTCTGAAACTTCGGCTGCCGTTGTTCTACCCCTGCGCTCCTCAACCCAGTCCTACCAACATCCCTCTCTAAAGCTACCCATCCCTTCCACTGTGCTGTCTTGAATGCTTCCTCCATTGGTAACAAACTTGCTTTTTTCTTAAATCTTTTCATTTCCTGCTCCCTTCATCTTCTCACACCCCTGAAACCTGGATCTTCCTGATGACCCAGCCTCCTTGGTCAGCCTTTGCAGCCCTGACTCACTGTCAGTGGAGGAGTTGGAATATGTTTTGTGTCCCACTGCCAAATCCAGACTCTCCTACCGCCATCACTCAGTAACCTGTCCTTCACTTCATTTTTCTCATTCAATCAAGATTCTGATGGCTGTTGTCTGCCAGTCTCCAGGGCACTCTCCATCCTTCCTCAATGAATTCAGAGCCTGGCTAAAAGTCTTTTTTCTCCGTTCTTGCCCTCTTCTTACTAATGGATTTCAACATACATATCCTCTAACCTCTCAATTTCTTAATTTACTCATTTCCTACTCCCCACTCAGCTTCAGTAACATACAGAGATTATCAATATACCTTGACCCTGTCATCATCCACAGATGTTCTCCTTCCATATTCTTGGACCCTAAGATTCCTCTGATTACAGATTTCTTAATATTCCACCTTTCCCTCTGTCTTACAACTCCAAACCGTGTTTTCATGTTCTTTGGGCAACTTGAAGATAGAGTGCCAGCCCTAAAGTCAGGAAGACCTGAATTCAAATTCAGCCTCATATACTTACTAGCTGGATGAACCTGGACAGGTCACTTAACTTCCATTTACCTCAATTTTCTCTCTCTAAAATGGAGATAATAATATTACCTACATCCCAAAGTTGTTACAAAGAACAAATAAGAGATTTGTAAAGTTAGTCCAGTGCCTAGTGCATAGTAAGTATTGTATAAATGTTTATTTCCTTCCCCTTGCTCTTCTCCTTGATGGAGCAAGATCCATAAATGAGCAATTGGTAACAGCTAGGAATAGGGCCACACCCTCTTTGAGACCAGAGATGAGATACGGTAGGGTCATACAAAATACACAGTCATCAGTCTGGAAATTAAAGAGGGTACCATTGGTTAGAGGAGGTGTGGGCTTTTGAAGAGTGTCCCTGGACTCACCCACATTCACTCATCCTCCTCTAATCCAGAGAGACATTCATCAGCAAGAAAGTTTTGCTTACTGTTAAAAACTTTTTCAAATCAAATTTGAACCAGATCTTTCTCTGAAGTAACATGACAAAACCCACTGGATTTTGAGTCAGAGAAACTGACGTAAGGCCCCGCCCCTGCCCCTTGCTGGATGTGTGACCTTGATCAGTTCATTGACCTCCTTGCACCTCTACATCCTCATGTCTAAAATGGGGGACTTGGATTATTGGTCTCTAAGCACATGTAAACTCAAGACCTGTGATCCTGTAGTCTCAAGGCCCACTCTCATAGTTAATCCAGGCATAGAGCTCTTGCTGGTCGTTGCTGTTCCCAGCTATCTTCTCCTATGTTCAGAGGCCCATGGTAGCTCACTCTGGTTGCTAAACTAGAGAACCCAGTGAGGAGCAGAAGAATCCCAGGGTCAGCAGCAGGTCTGGGGCTGCTCTTGTCCTGTTTTGATGTGACCGATTTCTGAGATGCTCCAGAAGGATCATCTTCATTGGTGCCATCACAAAGAAGGGACAGAACCTACTAGTGCTCATCCTGAAGGATGCCATCCAGTGCCCTCCTGAATATTGTAAAGTTGTGAGACCAGCTCCATTAGCACCAAATTGCAAAGGCCGAATACACATGTGTAGAGTTTACAACTGTAATCAAATAAAAATGATAGCAGCCACTCTGACACTTCATGATGTACTAATGATCATTGAGCTATGTAGTGATTAGGCGCAAACAGTCGTGGTCCACAGAAGCGCCTGCAGTTACTGTTACTTTTGTACGGCCCAAACACGTTTTTTAGTTTTCCTCCTCTCACTTTGTTGGTTTTCCAGTGTCTATAAGCAATATCAATGTGAACCGTTTTTTCCTGATATCTCCTGTTACTTCATCATTATCATCATCATCATCATCAGCCAGTAAAAAGCACTTATTAAGTATCTACTATTTGCTAGGCACTAGAGACATGTTTTCAAAGAATGAAATCATCTCTATATTTTCATGGGGGAGACAAATACACGTATGTGTTGTTCAGTTGTTTCAGTCAATGGCTGACTCTTCATGACCCCATTTGGGGTTTTCTCAGCAGAGATCCTGGAGTGGTGTACCATTTCCTTCTCCAGCTCATTTGATAGGTGAGGAAACTGAGGCAAACAGGGTAGAGTGACTTGCCCAGGGTCACACAGCTGGGAAATATCTGAGGCCAGATTTGCAGTCAGGGCAGTTTGTACTCAGAGGATGGCAGAGAGGCTACAGGTCAGGAGAAGATCAAATGTCTCAATTCTCAAAAAAAGTCAAGGGAATCTTCCAGACTTGGTGTCTTCCTGCCTCCAGGCCCAGGGCTCTGTGCACTATGGCATCACATAGCAGCCCTTATGTCATTCTCTATGACCATCTAAAAAGTAAAAATGGTTTCTCCTGTCTCTTCCTGTAGCCCAGAAATCACATTGCCTTTTGAGTGTGCACAGCTAGTATTTGGCCCTGGCACATTGGACCCTGATTGCCCATTGTCTGCAGCTCATCACAAAGTTCTTCTTGCCCTTGGTCCTCACGTGGCTTAGGAGCCTCAGTCTTCTGTTGCTCTCTCTGGTAACCCCTCAGTGTCACAGCATGGCTCACTGTGCTTTCCCACACCTTTCCACCTCAGGAAGCTCTATTGAGGGCTCTGGAGGAAGGCTCACTTCAGTTCTGGTGGACTTTCTGACAATGGGAAGAGACTCTTTAATTAATAATGAGTACATTCCTCCCAAGGCTTAATGCAAGCGAGGGGTGCTGTGTTGTGCCATGCCTGAAGGTATCCAACAGAATTCAATTACCAAATAGGTTCCACTTGGGTAAATCTAATTACCCTCTCCACCCCCCTTTCCTTTTGTTCCTTTTCCCTGTGAAGCTCTCCATGCCTGCTTGTAGCAGCCACGTCGCTCTCACTCTTGTGTTTCCATTTCTGCTGTTTTCTTCTGGCCTCACCTTCTCTCCTGTACCCCTATGTGTGTCCAGCTCCTGTACTTCATCTCTAGGGTATCATCCTAGAAGTCCTGTTGTGAGCATCTCTCTCCTAGCCTAAGGGATCCTTCTGGGCAGCTGAAATTGTAGACAGTAAGCCTAGGGATTGCCTTCCCTGAAGATGGGACAACAAAGGAGTCATATCTTACCTATAATTTTAAGGAAAGGGAGAAAAAACTCAGTGAAGAGGTCGTGTTACAGAAAAGGGAAAGTACATTCAATATCTGTATGTGGGAATCTTTGGACAGAAACATGGGGAAGGTGTTATGATTAAGAGATAGGTACAGGGAAGGTCTTGGTATTTTTTTGTTTTTTAGATTTAAATTTAACAAGATTTCTTAATCACCTAATATGTGCCAGATACCATGTTAAAAACTTTACAAATATTGCTTCATTTTTATCCTCATAGTAACCCTAGGAGTTAAGTGCTATTATTATCCACCTTTTACAAAAGAGGAAATTGAGGCAGACAAAGTTTAAGTGATTTGTCCAAGATCATTCACCTAATAAGTGTCTGAGGCTGGATTTAAATTCAGTTCTTCCTGGTTACAGATCCCCAAAGATAGTCTATCTAAAGTGCTTTGTACTTTTAACCAGATCTCCAAGTGCTCTACTTAAGTGAAGATGATCTCAGCCCTCCCCCACCACCTGCTACCACTCTTCCCTGAATATTGGGTTAATTTCATTGATAGGAAATCAGTGCCTGCTCTCCCAAATTTATACTTAGGAGAGTCAACAACATTGACTGTGAATTTTATCCAAAGTGTAATTGGTGTTATGAAATCTTTTCCTGTCTTGATACAGCCTTGGAGGCTAAAAGTAGGTAGACATTAGTTGTGAGTGTGAGGAAATAGGACCAAAGGAGGAGCTTGGGCTGCCATTGTGGTTTGTCTTCCTCGGTGTATGGGCAAATTGTGTTCCAAGAGAGACACAAAGGAACCAGCCAAGGGGCCTCTTGGGGAATGAATGATTGTGTGTCTAATTGTGCTCTGCACTAGGGTAGTAGATGAGAAAATGAAAGTGGAGGTGGATCAGTCTCTATATTTTGAGCACATTCAGAGATAGCAAGAAATATATAACAAAGATATCTAATCTAAAATTTAAGGGTTCTAAGCCCTGAGACTCATCAAGATAACAGAATTTCATATGTATTTCTTACTTCATTTAATGTTGAAGATACCATGGTAACTACAAAGGGATAAAACAGCATGGTGGAGAAGAAAGACTAGTAGGTGTGGGGTCAGAAGATGTGAGTTTGGATTTAGGTTCCCCCATGGACAAGCATTGTGACTTTGGGCAGGTCACTTAACCTCTCTGGGCCTCAGTTTCCCTTCTTCAAGATGTGTGAGGGAGAGAGTCAGATGAGGTGATCTCTCATACCCCTACTCATTCTAGATCCTTCCCAGTTCAGAATTCCCCATCCTTTGCTCAGTGTGTGGCAAGCTCATGGTCATGGGCTCTCTGGATTCAGAGTTGGAAGGGACCTTAAATCATTAATCACAGAGTCATCATTTTTCCATTCTTCAGCTAAAGGTCAGTAGACAGTAATGTTAAGTGGGGACTAAGAAGGAGCTTTAGTCTGCTTTTGCCAAGCAGTTGAGACTCCGTGAGCATGTGCCTTGCTCCACTCTCTCCTTCCTTCCTCGTTGCTGTTGAAATTAAGACAAGGCAGTGTGGTACAGTGGAATAAGCACCAGGTTTGAAGTCTCTGCATCCTGTGGGGTTACAGCTGGGAGATCTTCTGCATATAGACTCAGAGAGATTCAGAGCCTGGTGGACTTTGGAGACCATCAAACCCAAGCCCCCCCATTTTGCAGAGGAGGAAGTCAAACCCAAGAAGGGGCCTGAGCTCCATTCTGGACTCTGCTGCTTACCACTCATGACCTATGCTTTACCTAGCTACCTTCATACCCGCATCTGTCAGATGAACTTGTTGACTTCTGAAGGCTTCTTCCAACTCTCACATTCTGATCCTGAATTCCACATTGAGGGCTTTGTTATTTGCCCACTTTGGGATTCTGAGCTCTCACACACAGAGCAGCAAAAGAATGAGGATCAATAACTTTTCTTTTCTTTTTTTTTAAGTATACCATGTTTCTTGAATCTGTGGTTCTCATGGAATGCACTAATGTGAATTCAGCCTCTGTCCTACCTGAGGCTGAGCTAAAGGACTCCATGTGACCCTGTAGAACCCAAGACTTTCATGACTGACCCAAGTGCTAAGGAGAACAGTTTGTTACACAGATGTCTGAGGAGAAGAAATGGTATTCTGGCAACAGCGAGGGCATGGTAGCCACAAACATGCATTTCACTCATTTGGTCATGTGCTTTCAAAGGCAACAGATGAGGTGGCCATTTTTAAGAAGGATAATATGGATATTGTCTTACTAAACATTATTTGACTAACTTATTTTTATCTCACCGGGCTTGAGTTCAACTAGCTACATAACGCTGGGGGAAGTCACTTAACTTCTGTTTGCCTTAATCCACTGGACAAGGAAATGGAAAACCACTCAGTGTCTTTGCCAAGCAAACCCCATGAACATCGTTGGCCTACTGTGGTCCACAGGGTCATGAAGAATTGTACACAACTGAATGACAAATTCTTATCTCTCTTTCTGATGAGGAAAATTCAAGAAAAAATATAAATAAGCTAATGACTTTTTGATAATTGCAGTTTAGCTCATGACTCAAGACACACTTGAGGCAAGTATAAGAAACTCAAATTGTATGTAAATGAAACTACAAAGCTGTTAGAACGTGAAGGTAGAGATAATTACAAAATCCATCATGCGGAAACATTGCAAATACAGAAAATTCAATATTTAATCCAGTGATCAGCACTTCCCTTCATTTATCTTTCAGAGAATAATTGAGCATTTTATGCTAGATTCTTTTTTGACAAGTAGTTTAATAACCAATTCCACTTACAGCACTTTGTCCTTAAATACTCAGCAAACACACAGGGGCTAAATATAGACCTTGGTGTTTTGCCCAAAGTGCTAGGTGAAAAGCCACAAATCCTAACAGACATCCAGACGTTTTGAGTGTGTAGTGCTGTGTACCTGCTTCTGGAGAAGTGGCTCCTGGAATGACTGGGTTTTTCATTTTCTGTCCATCTCTTTTGTTGTTGGGAAGACACTTTGTGCTTGGGGAAAAAGTCAAATGCCAAATGCGATGTGAACTTGGCTTCATAGCTGGTATGTGGGCCAAAATTAACCTTTGGAGCTCTGATTATTACATGGTCTTGGGTGCTAGCCAGTGAGAAAGCCTCATAAGCTTCCTTTATGCAAATGCCATTTCCTTGATTAGCATCTTGATTTGTTTTTAGTAAAACTGAATTTAGGAAAATGGTGCTCTTCTGATCCATGCCCGCTGTAGGAATGGGGGCTATGTTGAGAAAGTTCTACTTGTCATGAAGAAGCCTCATTTCTGCAATAATTTGGGTAGAACAGGCTTTTTTTTCAATAGCTAGAGTCTTCCAAGAAGGAAACTTTTTCAGGAAGGAGTGATTGTCCCTCTGTCCTCTTACAGGTTTTGTTGTTGTTCTTCATTTGTTTATTGGTAGCAAATCAGATCAGGATATATCTTGATTTCTACATACAGGTTCTTCTGGAGTGGGAAAAAGTCATCCCTTTAGAACTGAAATGTTGAAGAAAAACAGAGTGTGTGCCTTTCCTTTCTTTTAAACTTCAAGGTCACATTGATCTAATTTTAGCTTGTAAATTCTGTTGTTTAGTATGTCTGCCTCCTAAGTGTGAGCCAGAAGAAAAATATGTGAAATTGTGTTACTTTGGAGATCATCAGAGGTGTCAGCCTGGGAAGCATCAGTTGGTAAGCAATAGAACATAGATAGGAAAGATCCTAAGTACAACAGCAGCAACAAAAGCACAGCGCCTCCAACATAAATGGTCACTTGTTAATTCTGTGCATTGTGTGTGCCAGGTTAGCAAAGGAATGAGTCTAGTTTCAATCACCCCATGTTTCATTTATTGACATCCCTGCAGCAGCAGGCATCTGGATGCCTTGTGCTTTTAACTCTATTAGTTTCCTGCATTCTTCCCATCAGTCTAATAGTATAGAGGCTCCATGGGGGAAAACATTATCCCAAATATCAGATAGACAAATTAGACTGTTGGGTACTTCTCAAGGCCATGAAAACGGGCAGCAAACCTGTCTGGATTTTTTGCCTTAAAAGCCCGAAATATTGCAATGTGCCATTTTTTTAAAAGTCTCTTCTAATAGTGTGGATATTTACTGATCACTATCTTGCAGTAAAGTTGGCAGTTTTGAGAATGCTGTTTTGCTTTTTTGTTTTGTTTAGTGTTTGTAAAATTATCTCATCAATGGCTCCCAGAGGCTTTGCCTGTACAGCATGTTTGGTAATCATATTACTGATCTAATGAACATCCATCTCTTACTGTAATAAACTCCCTTTATGTATAACCTCATTAATGTGTTGAAATAATGCACTCTTGGGGCCATTCAGACAATTTCATTGGAGCTTCAAAATTAGATGTCCTAATGACTCTATCACTGTGAAAACTGCCACTTCAGCTCACATGATCCCATTCCCTGCAGTGCCTTTCTATTCATGAACATTACATGGAATGAAGAAAAAATAAAGTACTTTGGGGTTAAGAAATTACTGAAGATGGATGACTTAAGAGAAACACTCCACTTTTTCTATTAACCATGTTATCAGTTGGAGTGAGTGAGTGACAAGTATTAATTTATTCTAATGAAGATGTTGCGTCATGAATCTTCAGGAGATGAAGTTCTTGCTGATTAAATTTACACCAGAGCCCTGGTCACAATCAGGGCATAGAGGTGATCCAGGGTTGTCAAGGTTATGCTAGCAGAGGACAAGCTCTATAGCAGACCCTGCCAAGAAGGAAGACCTTCAAACTGGGATCCCATGATGGACTGTATCTGTTTTCTGAGGACCAAATCTCCCGAAGTTTGAAGCAGCTCATCAGGAAAGAGCTGAACCCCAGGCAATCTTTTTTTTTTTTTAATTTTTTCCAATTATAGTAATTGGTGACGACAATCTATAGTCACTGGAAGAAACTCTCCTGATTTCTTATTCTGTTGAAGTAAAGCCTTAAATTAGTTTTGTGTTAACCTTTGTGATGTCAGGTATTTCCTAGTTCCAAATTAGAAATAAAGATTTTCTTAGTTTAGTATGATTTTGTTTCCTAATAGGTTTTGAATTATTTAAACTATTTAGCATAGTGAACAACGTTGACCTTGAAATCAGGAAAAGCCTTAGTTTAAATCCTGCATCAGGCCCTAACTAGCTTTGTGATCCTGTGCAAGTTGCTTAACCTCATTCAACCTCAGTTTCCTCATCTGTCAAATGGGGATGATAATAATGACACCTACAGCATCACAGCATTGTTATGAGGATTAAATGGAAATACATGTAGCTCTTGCACACCTTAAAGTGCTATCCAAATGCTTGTTATCAGTATTATTATTGTTTCATCATCATGGAACATATTATAAAATATTTTGTCTGTTTCAGAATTTGAAAACCCTCCATACTCTAAAATTTCTCATTTTCCATTTTCTTTCCCTTGTATGCTGTACTTTTGATTAATGTTATTTATGCATTCCTCGAAAAAGGAATTTTCTTATCTTGAAATAACTTTCCTGTATTGTTCAAAATGACACTATAGGATACTTTATCATTTACATAGTAAGTAATAAAGCTAATTGATTGTAAAATATAAATAATTGTGAAATTTTGAATAATTTTTGAATCATTGTTAATGTCAGGATTCCAGCTTACTTAGCAATTGGTCCTTGAAGACATCAGGTTATACATGGTCATCACAGCCTGGCATCTCATTAAAAAGAGACAAAGTCCTCCTGACTTAAAAATTTATCTCTCCAGTGACCCAACTTTGGATAGAATCCTCTGGGTTGGGCTGTTTTTGTGTTTAGAGCCTTGGTTTCCCTATTCTGCTTTCTTCTGTTGTCTTAATTTTAGTCTAGTCTTCTCATTATCTCACTGTGGTCACTTCAGTTCAAGTTTGGACTCTCCTTCTCCATGGTTTCTTTCACAGTTCCTTGCTTGACCCACCTGATTTTCCTTATTCTTCTGTATGTTGTTTTGGCGAAGCTTGAACATTGAGTATGACTGTTGGCTGCTCATCCGTCACTTCTCATTATATTAGTCTCCAGTAGATGATTCAGTTGCTTAAGTCAACAGCCTTTCCTCAGTCACCATTTTCTGTACCTTTTCTACTATATTTCTAATATTGACCCAACCCCTTCCTTTTTTGATGATCTCCCCTTCCTAGGTTGCCATGACACTCCTGTAGTTCTACCTCCCAGTGCTCAGACCCTCCTTTTTTCTTTCTTTATTAATTAATTTGTTTGCAGTTTTCTACAATCACTTCCATATATCTTAGATTTCTTCCCCCCCCTCCACGCTCCGCCCCCAAAATGGCATGCAATCTTATATTGTTTCTATACATACACTCTTATTAAATACATTTTCATCTTAGTCATGTTGCATAGAAGAGTTAAAATGAAAGGGAGAAACCATGAAAACAAAACAAAACATAACACAAAACAAAATGGTCTGCTTCATTCTGCAGTCCAATTCCATAGTTCTTTCTCTGCATTTGGAAGACATTTTGCCCCAAGAGTCCATTGGGAATTTTTCAGGTCCTTGCATTGCTATGAAGGGCTAAGTCTACCAGAAAAATTCCTTGCACACTACGGTTGTGATTATGTACAAAGTTCTCCTGCTTCTGCTCCTTTCACTCAGCATCAGTTCATATAAATCCTTCCAAGACTCTCTGAAGTCTTTTTTGTTCATCATTTCTTATAGCACAATAGTATTCCATTACATTCATATACCACAATTTATTCAGCCATTCCATTGATGGGCATCCCCTCAATTTCCAATTCTTGGCTACCACAAAGAGTGCTGCTGTGAATATTTTTGTACATGTGGGACCCTTTCCCATTTCTTTGATCTCTTTGGGATACAGTCCTAGAAGCAGTATTGCTGGGTCAAAGGGTATGCACATTTTTGTAGCCCTTTGGGCAAAGTTCCAAATTGTTCTCCAAAATGGTTGGATCATCTCACAGTTCCAACAATGAATAAGTGTTCCAACTCTCCCACATCTTCTCCAGTGTTTATTATTCTCCTGTTTTGTTGTGTAAACCTATCTGATAGGTATGATATTCTACCTCAGAGTTGTTTTGATATGTATCTCTCTAATCAATAATGATTTAGAGCATTTTTTCATATGATTATAGATAGCTTTAATTTCTTCTGTTCATATTCTTTGGCCATTTATCAATTGGGGAATGACTTGTATTCTTGTACGTTTGACTTAGTTCTCTGTGTATTTAAGAAATGAGACCTTTATCACAGATACTAGTTGCAAAAATTCTTTCTCAGTCTTCTGCTTCACTCTTAATCTTGGTTGCACTGGGTTTGTTTGTGCAAAAACTTTTCAATTTGATGTAATCAGAACTATCCATTTTGCACTTCATAATGTTCTCTATCTCTTGTTTGGTCAAAAATTTCTCCATTCTCTATAAATCTGGCAAATACACCATTCCTTGCTCCCCTAATTTGTTTATAGTATCAATATCTATACCTAGGTCATGTACCCATTTGGACTTTATTCTTGTGTATGGTGTCAGGCATGGGTCTATGCCCAGTTTCCACCACACTCTTCTCCAGTTTTCCCAGCATTTTTTGTCAATGAGTGAGTTCTTATCCCAGAAGCTGGGGTCCTTAGATTTATCAAACAATAGATTGCTATATTCATTGACTACTGTGTCTTGAGTACCTAACCTATTCCACTGGTCTACCCCTCTATTTCTTAGCCAGTGTCAAGTGGTTTTGATGATTGCTGCTTTATAATATAATTTGAGATCTAGTAGGGCTAGGCCACCTTCCCTAGCATTTCTTTTCATTAGTTCCCTTGATATTCTGGACCTTTTGTTCTTCCAGATGAATTTTGATATTATTTTTTCTAGCTCTAGAAAATAATTATCTGGTAGTTTGGTATGGCACTGAATAAGTAAATTAATTTAGATAGGATTGTAATTTTCATTATATTATCTTGGTCCTCCCACGAGTAACTGATGTTTTTCCACTTACTTAGATCTGACTTTATTTGTGTCAAAAGTGTTTTGTAATTGTGTTCATATAGTCGCTGGGTTTGTTTTGGCAGGTAAACACTCAGGTATTTTAGTGTCTACTGTAGCTTTAAATGGGATTTTTCTTTCTATCTCTTGTTGTTGGGCTTTGTTAGTAATATATAGAAATGCAGATGATTTATCTGGGTTTGTTTTGTAACCTGCAACTTTGCCAAAGTTGTTTATTATTTCACGTAGTTTTTTACTTGACTCTATGGGATTCTGTAAGTATAACATCATATCATCTGCAGAGAGTGATAACTTAGTTTCTTCTTTGCCTATTCTACTTCCTTCAATTTCCTTTTCTTTTTATTGTTAAAGCTAACATTTCTAGTACCATATTGAATAACAGTGGTGATAATGCATATCCTTGTTTCACCCCTGATCTTATTGGAAATACATCTAGCTTATCCCTGTTACATATAACGTTTGCTGATGGTTTTAGATAGATCCTGCTTATTATTTTGTGGAAGGCTGCATTTATTCTTATGCTCTCCAGTGTTTTCAGTAGGAATGGGTGTTGTATTTTGTCAAAAGCTTTTTCTGCATCTATTAATATAATCAATAATGCTGATAGTTTTCTTAATATTGAACCAGTCCTGTATTACTGGTATTAATCCTATCTGATCATAATGTATTATTCTCATGATAAGTTGCTGTAGTCTTTTTGCTAATATCTTATTTAAAATTTTTGCATCTATCTTCACTAGGGAAATTGGTCTATAATTTTCTTTATCTGTTTTGGCTCTTCCTCGTTTAGGTATCAGAACCATATTTGTATCATAGAAAGCATTTGGTAGGACTCCTTCTTCACCAGTTTTCCCAAATAGCCTATATGGTATTCAAATTAACTGTTCTTAAAATGTTTGATAAAATTCACTTGTAAATCCATCTGGCCCTCGTCCTTTTTCCTAGGGAGTTCATTGATGACTTGTTCAGTTTCTTTTTCTGAGATGGGGTTATTTAAGTATTCAACTTCCTCTTCTATTAATCTGGACAATTTATATATTTTTACATATTCATCCATCTCATTTAGATTGTTAAATTTATGGACATACAGTTGGGTAATTTCTAATTATTGCTTTAATTTCCTCCTTGTTGAAGGTGAGTTCACCCTTTTTATTTTTTGATATTGGTAATTTGGTTTTCTTCTTTTTTTTTCCAATCACATTGACCAAAGGTTTATCAATTTTATTGCTTTTTTCATAAGACTAACTCTTAATTTTATTTATTAGTTCAATAGTTCTCTTAATTTCAGTTTTATTAATCTCTCCTTTGGTTTTCAGTATTTGTAATTTGGTATTTGCTTGGGGATTTTCAATTTGTTTTTTTCCTAGCTTTTTCAAGCTGCATGCCCAATTCATTGATTTCCTATTTTATTCATGTTGGCATTCAATGATATAAAACTTCCCCTAAGAACTGCTTTTCAGTGTCTCATAAGTTTTGGTAGGTTGTCTCATTACTGTCATTCCCCTGAGTGAAGCTGTTGATTGTTTCTATGATTTGTTCTTTAACTCACTCATTCTTTAGGATTAGATTATTTAGTTTCCAGTTAATTTTTGGTTTATCTTTCCATGGACTTTTATTACATATAATTTTTATTGCATTATAATCTGAGATGGATGCATTTACTATGTCTGCCCTTCTGCACTGAACTGTGAAGTTTTTATGCCCTAGTACATGGTCAGTTTTTGTGTCTGTACCATGTATCGCTGAGGAAAAAGATATTTCCTTTCTATCCCCATTCAGTTTTCTCCAGAGGTCTACCATATCTACCTTATCCAGAGTTTTATTCACCTCCTTAACTTCTTTCTAGTTTATTTTGAGGTTAGATTTATCAAATTCAGAGAGGGGGAGGTTGAGGTCCCACCGCTAGTATAATTTGCTGTCCATTTCTTGCAGTAACTCCCTTAATTTCTTCTCTAAGAATTTGGATGCTGTACCACTTGGAGTATATATGTTTATTAATGATATTGCTTTGTTGTCTATGGTGCCTTTTTCATCTGAAGTAAGAGGGTAGAGTATGTAGAAAGCTCTTTTTATTTAACCCTACAGTATATAAAACATGTATTTGTATATATTTATTTCTGTGTACAGCTATGTACGTCCTGTTAGTGAGAATAATGAGCCCCATGAAGTACTTGCATGTATTTGGATTTGTGCTGTTTGAAATTATAGTTATGTAAAATATGGTAATTCGTTCCAGGCCAATATGCACTGTGAATTCAAATAACACAACTATTTCATGAGATTGTTGCACTAACCAGGACCTTTCTCTGTCTCCCCCCCCATACATATGTGTATATGTGTTTTCATACAATATATACCCATACAACTGCGACATGCATGTATATGCACACGTTTGTTCATATATGTAATATATACACACATGCAACTACACATTTATATACACACACATGTGTGTATACATGTATCTCCTTGTCATGCCCTGCACCTTGGATGAAGAGATTTTGCTAGGTAAAGAAACCCTACTGTGAACCATTTTATAACCTGAATAAATAATTTATTTTTGATGGTTTTTTAAGTCAATACTTTTTCTTAAGTTAGGGCCTGCCTTCCCTTTATAAAAAATAACTGGAAAGCATGCCCAGGTTGGTTGTGCTGTTTGCCTAATCTGAGTTCTTTATCTCTCTCCTAATTTTGGTGCTTCTTTAAACCTTTCATTCATTAATTCTTTCCAAAAGAGGTATGTACTGTCAAAGGGCAGCTTGGCAGTGCCATAGTGCATGGAGTGCTTGTCCTAGAGTGAAGAAGACTCATCTTCCTAAAGTCCAGATACTTTACTAGCTCTGTAACCCTGAGCAAGTCTTTTCACCCTGTTTGCCTCAGTTTCCTCATCTGTAAAATGAACTAGAGAAGGAAATGGCAAACCACTCCAGTATCTTTGCCAAGAAAATCCCAAATGGGGTCACGAAGAGTGAGACATGACTGAAAAATGACTGAATAACAGGCTGCACTATCACCTATATGCCCATGTAGCTTTTTGCATGCTGTGTAGAAAGGAGTAACTTATTCTTCCTATTCTAAAAGAGCTTGAGTGCTGTTGTGGAGATTATAACACAGGTACAAACATTCCTGAGAATACAAAGCAGGTCAATGAGCAGCAGGTCAATGGGCAAGGGTCCCCTGATGAAGTCCACTTCCTTCATTTCATGGTTCCTAATCATTTTCTTTGGCTCTCTGTAATGCTGCCAACAATGTCCTCCATGCCCCTTGCAGGCAGTGGAATGGAGCTGCAGGAGATCAGATGACAGAACTGCCTCTGTCCAGTACAGAGTAATGTTATTGAACCTCACTCAGGCCTTCATAGCAGCTCGAAGACCCATTCGCTCCCCGAATTGATTCTCTTTCTCTCCCCACAGAAGCTCTGCCCAAACTTCTCTTCACCTCTCAAATTTCCCACACATCTCTCTGTCCCCACCCCACTCAGATGAGGAAGGACCTCATCTCCTACTTTTATGAGCAAATCAAGACCATAAGCTGAGAGCTCTTTCTTTTCCTGCTCTTTAAATCTTAAAACCCATTAACATCATGTGCCCTACTTGTCCTCTCTATATTCTTTTCTCTAATAACAAGGTGACCCTTCTCTTTGCAAAACCACCCCTTTTAATGTCCCTTGAGTCCATCCCCTCTCACCTTCCCTATCAGATTGTTTCCCCACCCCTCATCTTCAGTCTCTTCCTGTCTCCTTCTTCCATCCTTCCTGCCTAACAAAATGCCTTACTCTCCCAACTTTGAAAACCCTTCAGGAGACCTTCAGTTCTCCTCATTGTCTCAGACTTTTAGGAAAAAAACCCCACTTTACTCATTTGTCTAAACTTTCTCCTCTCTCCCTTCTTAACCCTTTGAAATCTGGCTTCCAGCATCATCGCTCACTTGAAATTTCTCTGTCCAGAATTAATAGTGATCTCAAATACCAAATCTGACGTCTTTTCTCAGTTCTCATTCTTCATTATCTCTTGAGTATTTGACCCTGTTGACTACTCTCGCCTTCTGAATATGCTGTTCTTTGTGGGTTTTCATGACATTACTTTCTCCTGGTTTTTCTTATATCTGTCAAATCACTCCTCAGTCTGCTTTGGGAGGTCCTCATCTCTATAGTATGCCCTGTGAATTCCAAGGCTCTATTCTAAGCCCTCTTTGCTTTTCTCTATTTTATAACTTTATTAACCTCTATGGGTTTAATCATCAAATACGTTCACTCCCAAGTCCATAGATCCAGCTCCAGTCCTGCCTTACCAGTTGCCTCTTGGGCATTTCAAACTGCATATCTCAGAAACGTTTCAACCTCAACATGTCTAAAATACAACACATCATCTCTCCCGCCTCTCATATCTACCTACCTTCTGAATTTCCTTCCACCATCTTTCCAATCTGCACAGTTTACAGTTATCCTCTCCTATTTGTTCTCCTTTTCTCATACATCCAATTAATCATCAAACCCTGTATTTAAGAGTTTTTGCTGCTTATACATTTTTTCATAACGGAAACTCTTGTTATGTACCATTATGTTATATGATGGACCTAGTACATTATCAAATGTGATACTAATAATGAAAATAATCACTTCTGATATTAGAGTCGCTGTTTGCCTTCTCCCCTTTCCTTAATGGTGAAAAATTTGTTATAAAAATATTTGTGGATCATTTCCATCTTTCATCTGTTGTCTTCCCTCTAAAGTCATACTTAAGTGCCCTTGGGATGACTTTGCTTAATGGAATCCCTTGCCAATATTTATTTCTTTACCCTCCATTCTTTGTTTTATGAATTGATACTTGCAATGTTTCACTGTCTTTCTTTTTACGACCTTATAATCAATGAACATTTATTTAAGTACTTATATAATAGGTGCTTTTAAAAATTGGCATTGTACTCGGCTACCATACTCTTCTGCACAGTAAGTCAGACACATATTCTGTGATCCAGCTTCAGTAGCCTGCTTACAATTCCTAGAATATGACATTCTCCATCCCAACTCCCCAGCCCAAAATGCTCTACCCCCGCACTTCTTAATTTCGCTAATTTTCCTTCCAATCTCCACTCAAATCTGAGTTATTCCAGGAGACCTTTCCAAATTCTCCCACCTGCTAATGCCTTCCCCTATTGATCTGATACACTTACTCTGGACACATCTTGTATCTATCTATCTGTTTGCATGCTGCCTCCCTCATTAGAAAATAAGATCTTTGAAAGCAGAGGATGTCTTTTTGCCTTTCTTTCTATCCCAAGTCCTTAGCCCTGTGCCTGACATATAGTAATTGCTTCATAAATGTTTGCTGACTGACTAAATGATTAGCTCTCAGGCACACATTTTCCCCAGAGAGACAAATGATCAGATTTTGTAATGTCAGTCAGTCAGTGCAGAAATAGGACTTGATATATAAAAATTCAGGATTGCCCCTCTTGCACAAAATATGGCCCCCTTGTAGTCACTACTGATCTAGACAACTTTTCCTCTCCTCCACTCACTAATGGGGCACCTTTATGAGGAGGCATTAGTTCCTTCACATCAGCTTTAGTAAACAGGCCTTTGCCATCCAGTATCAATTAACTCCACCTGAACACAAGGAGGATTGAAAAAGAGCTCAGAATTGTTTAGCCATTGCTGACAGATGGTCAGGTCTAAACTTTGACATCAGAAACAAGAAGAAATTGCCTTCTCCACAAAACTCAATGTTTTTGTTTTCAGAGTTGGCAAATTTGCCCTCTAAAAAGCACTGTAAGTTAGTGACTTCAGTAGATTCTTTTTTCTAGTTCATTCCATATTGACTGACAAAGGATTTTTTAAATACGTGCTTTGCTCCTGTCTTTTGCTAAGAAAAACACATTCGATGATGTTTCTGCCACCACCGCTGGGAAAACACCATTAATGAATTCTAAGGTCATTAACAAATGGATTGGTGAAGCCTAGTATGTGAGCCTCTTGACTTGCAGTTTTTTGTTGATGCTGCAAAGTTGGGTTTTTTCCCTGCAGCTAATAGTGTCCCAGGCCCATTAGGAAAGTGAGTCAGAACCATCCAGGGCTTCCCAGAAGTGGTGTCAAGATCAGCTTCATCCTCCCAATGACTTTCACTTTTTCTAATCTTTTAATCCTCGAGGTGCTGGGAGTCTGTGACTGATAGGCTGTATTGAGATCGATAAAGGTAGTGACCATTTTTCTTCCTTCAAAATCCCCACATTTAAGAACATTCTCTGCCTGAGGGTCACTTGAGACAGAAGTGAATCCTTATTTCTCAGGGGAAGAGGTCAATGTCAAGGCTGTGGGTGATCAAGTACTTTATTCAGCCAGATTGTCCAGAAGCAGCACCATTTATCAGCTTATGACACATTAATGCCATTTTCTTGGTGCCTTTTTAGCTGAGTTTTAGGAAGAGTAATGTGAGCCAATACAGGGGAGTGGTGATTGGCAGTCTAATTTGAAGATATTGCATCTTGTTAAATGTATTCCAGCAATATAAAAGAAAACTTTCAGAAAGAGAGGCTGTTAGGCAGCATATATTGGACCAATATTTTATAAAATTGCATAATGTCTCATCTTTTAAAAATATTTTAGCTAGCTCATTCTTTTCTTTGGAGGTAACTAGTGCTTTTCACCAACTTACAGTAAATGAAAATGATTTTCACATACTTTATTATGATAAACAGACATAAAAATGATAAAAGGAAAATTCGATGTTAACAAATTTTTTTTTAGTATTGTAAAGAATTTTTGAATGCACACACCATCCACCATGCCTGCTCATCCTGTTCACTTCTTATCCATGTCTTCCCATAAATTTACCACAAAGCATCTACCCAAACATGCTGAAAACCTTGCTTGCTTTTTCTTAATATTGTGGAAATATTAAATACAGGATGTGTCCTGTTCATTATCCTTTAATCTCACTATGTGGCTAGCCAGTTTTTCCCCCAGTCCTACATTTAGCTGATGACATGCTTTACTTTACTTTTCCTGATTATTTCCTTGTTTATAATGTGATAGAGTCTACTCGCATCCATTATGCAACTCTCCCTTGCCTTTTAGATTACCCTAAACTATAGTTCTTCAGAGATTTTCACATTTCATGACGCAGTCATTGGCATACAATATCACCAGAAGGATATTGATATTGCAAAGATGAATTGTTGTCTCAGGGAAAAGTTTGGGGTCACTACAGAGAAGCTTCTTCAAAGTAACACAGCCTGCTTTTTCCTCATTTTTCATTTTGGGCCCAACTTATTGTTCATTTGCAAATTCTGACTCCAGATATATTTACTGATGGATAAGCTTTATAGTAGTCCTTATCACAGTCTGGATAATAGGCGTTCTTCATCCACTTTGTTTTTTCCTAGGTAGATAGGCCAAACTCTTGAGGACTTATGGATCTCCTTTGGGAGTCTCTGCAATGTTCTTGACCTTGATTCAGTCAGCTCCATGCCATCTACAAACAGGAACATGTGGTGGGCTTTACCATCTACGAGGAATTCCTCATTAGCTGAGGCTTTGAGAGACTTTCTCCTTGGCAACGTCATAAATGTTTGGCTTCCATCTCCCTGAATTATGCCTCACTTGATACTAATCATCTGAATGTTATTTATTTATTTTGTTATATCTTTCAAGGAATACTATGAAATTTTCATATACGTTTTGGAGATGCCTTGTTACAGAGTCTTTTATCTGCTAGAGCAAATGCTTTCTTTATGTTTAACAAACAATAAGCAGAGTAGGGGTCTTATATTCTTCATGCTTTTCAATCAGTTGTGTTTCTTTAAAGATGTGGACTACTATGAAATATTGTTTATAAAAGCTTACCTTTTTCCTTCTAGTATCCTTATCAAGTATACCCTCGATACATAAATTATCTTGATTAAAATTTTGTATAAATGAAAAAATAGTTATGTGGGTGGATGGTTATTAATATTCTGTCACCTTTTTGTGGCTAATGATAAGGTCCAAGACTTTTCCCATGCCTTTAGTACATTCTATATAGCTTGTAAATCAATTCCTTTAGTTCCTTCAAAATTGTATCCTCTCTCAGGGGATGAGCCTGCTCTGTATATTTTCAGTCTCCTCCTGTTACTTTTCCCATCTTTCTTTTCTTTAGTCCCAATTCCTTTTTCCCTCAGGAACACATCTGGGACTGTAATTTTAAGAGTTGAAATGTGGTAGCTTTTCAGTCTTTGAGGGTGAAAATCATTTCAGAAATTTTCCATTCTTTGTTGTCCTCTTTCAATTACATTTTTAAACGCCTTTAGGATGGATTATTTTTTTTTTGTTGCTGCCTCCTATACAGTATTGTGAACCTCTGTCTGTGGTCCTTCAGGCACTCTATCTATACCAGATCTAATCTCTTAAATCTGTTCATCACTTTTACTTCATATTCATAAGGGATGTATATTTAGATCATATCAGTATGGTCTGATGGTTTTCCCTACTTCAATTGTAAGTCTGAATTTTTCAATAAGAAACTCATGCTCTGAGTCACAGTCAGCATTAGGTCTTGTTCTGACTATCTAGAGCTCCTGCCCCTTGGCCTGCAAAGTACATAATCAATCTGATTTTGATATTGACTCTCTGGTGATATCCATTTGTAGTGTTGCCTTTTGGTTGTTTGAAAAAGAGTGTTTGCTGTGATCAGAAAGTTATCTTGACAAAACTCTAGTAGTCTCTGCTGAGGTTCATTTTGTACTCCAAGGCCAAACTTGTCTATTATTCCAACTATCTTTTTTATTTCTTACTTTAGCATTATAATACTTTATGATGAATGTGACATCTTTTTTAATGTTATTTCTAGATGTTGTAGATCTTCTTAGAACTGATCAGCTTTGGCTTCTTCAGCATCACTGGTTGTAGCATACACTTACAGTCAAATAATACATACACACACACACACACATATATACACACATATATATATAGTCAACATAGTCGAAGCTTTAGTTTTTCCAGGAGCAATGTATGTCTGTGAGAGTTGTACTGTAAGGAAGGCTAAGTACGACAGAATCAGTTCTCTCAAACTGTAGCTCTGGAAAAGACTTGAGAGTCCTTTGGACAGCATGGAGATCAAATCAGTCAATACTCAGACTACTCATTGGAAGGACAAATCCTGAAGCTTAAATACCTTGGCCACATAATGAAAAGATGGAACTCATTGGAAAAGACCCTGATGTTGGAAAAGATTGAAGGCAAAAGGAAAAGGGGATGGCAGAGGGTGAGATGGATAGAAGCAATGAACATGAGCTTGGACAGACTTGGGAAGTATTGGCGGATAGAAGAGCCCGGAGTACTATGGTCCATAGGGTCACCAAGAGTCAGACATGACTGAACAAATGAAGAGGAGCAACGAGGATGGATGACTTGGCTCTCATGAAGTGCTCCTTCTATTTCTTTCTCTTTCTTTCATTTTTCAGTATTTTATGAGGTGATAGTGCTTATGCTGCCCTTCTCTAGGAGATCTCACAAAAGAGTTTAGATTCTAATCTACT
The DNA here is from genome assembly GCF_028372415.1 of Notamacropus eugenii. Taxonomy (NCBI): domain Eukaryota; kingdom Metazoa; phylum Chordata; class Mammalia; order Diprotodontia; family Macropodidae; genus Notamacropus; species Notamacropus eugenii. Next base: position 44,574,061 of record NC_092874.1, on the reverse strand, counting down.
TTTGCCCTGATCAGTCATCAGTCTCTTGTTAGAGAGGAAGGGTTCGCAAGCAGTGGCAGTTTCTGGGCTCTTTGAGTCTTCTTGCTAGGGCACTGGATTTGTAATCAGCAAAACTTCTTGAGGGAATTGTTTTAAGTGGTATTAATAGCCTTTTCTGAATTTAGTTCACTTTTTTCAAAGTGCCATTAGCTTGCTTAAATAGATTCGGTTGACTTTGGTTTAATGGTGTGATGAAACATTTTTTCCTCATTTTTATTCTCCTAGTTTTGCATTAATTTTAATCTTTGCTCTAACAAGTTGATGGTCTGATTATACACATATAATTGATTAAGGAAGGACTCTTGTATCAGTAATAAGTCATCTCCTATTTTTTAAAATAAAAATAATTTCATTTTTGTGATGTTATTCAAATCTTGCCTTGCCTATCACCTCAAGTCTTTTCTCAAAAGAAATTATTCATGATGTGTAAGTGAGGTTTCTTTGTAATCTGTAACCATTTGACTTCTCTCATTCCTAACACCCAAATCATGTTTTCCAACCTATTTTTCACTATATCTACATCTGAATTAAGTCACTGAGTATCAAAGTATATGTTGATTTAATATGGATCTTGTAAAGTTCTTCATAGACTTTCTTTACCTTCTCATTCTACAACACTTGTTGACACATAAACTCTAGTTATTTTCATAGGGTCCTTTTACACATACTTGTCATGAATACTTAATGGCAAGATGATAAAATATCAAATGAAATGATGTTTCTTTTTGCCTTTGGACTCATAATAAAACCAATTTCACCAACTTATTTGCCTCCCTGTGGAGAAGCAGTCATTCATTGTTTTCACTTAGCTCTGTACAACTCTTTTGTCTTCTGTTTTCATTGTAAGAATGTCAAAAGTTATATGATTCAGATCCTCTAAAAGGGTGTCTACCAATAGATCATTGGGATAGCATCTCACCTTTAGAATATCAACAACTGAGTTAATGTTTTTGGTTAATCTAAAAATATGTGGTTCTTAGAACCCTCTACCCTCTTTTATTCCATGCTGGTATCTTCAATGAATAAATGAAAGGGAACCAGGAATGGTAGCCATTTGTAATTTTCTTTGATACATGTACCATCAATGCCAGAGAAGTCATAAACAAGTGGCCAGTTTACTGGCCATAAATATCTACATAATTAACTGAGTTGCTTCTCAGAAATTAGACATTTTATTTTATTGTAATTTATTTTTTGTTTTTTAAATAACCTCTAACTTAACAGTAATGTGATAACAAGGGGAGTTGTCCTTAAAAGGATTTTAGATGTTAGATGCTAAATATTTAGATGTAGCCTCATTCCAGATAGATTTTTCCTATCTTAGTTCACACTTACTGATACTTATCATATACTTGAATATATTCTAGAAAGGAGTTTTCATAATATCTTGTAAAGACATGTTTCGTTTTCTTTACAAGCTTTTTATTCAAATCAATATCGATTTCAGTAATTCACAAGTTTAAGTGCCTTATTCTCTCTCATTGCTTTTCATTCTCTTCTAATTCTCAAATGACATATGTATGACACATTTAACCCTGTTTGCCTCAGTTTCCTCATCTGTAAAATGAGCTGGAGAAGGAAATGGCAAACCTCTCCAATGTCTTTGCCAAGGAAACTCCAAATGGGGTCACAGAGTCAGACACAACTGCAACAACTAAGCATTAACAACAAAAACATGAGAAACAATGGGGTTAAAAGGGACAAAGGGTTAGCCTTGGAAACAGGAAAGCCTTTGGTCACATACTGCCTCTAACACATACTAGCTGTGTGTCCATGGGACAGTTATTTACCCTGTTAAGTTACTTATTACTAGTTCACCCAGTTATTCCCCCAGTTAAGCCGGTGATCAATCAACAAGTAAGTATCGACTATATGCAAGATACTTGGTATTAGGGATAGATATCCCTAATGATAGAATGGTAGAATCCCCACTCACAAGCAGCTTATATTCTAACTAAGGAGACATATAAATATAAGTATATTCAGAATCCATATAAAGAGAATGCATACTAACTCCCATTCTGATGAAGGGGGAAAAGAGTTAATTATCAGAGTAGAGAAATAGATACTTTCCATTGTAAGAGTTATGAATTACAATTGTATGATTTTAAAATCCTTCAAGTACATATCATTTCATCAGCTTTGGATGTTTCCTCCTTTGACACACACTAAGCTCCCCTCTGTGGCTTCATAGATAGCCTTGGATAGTAGCCATGTGGGAAAGATTCTTAAATTAAATTAACGTTAAATTGTTATTTGATTTTGTAATGGTGTGGTTATTAATTTAGTCTTAACTTTACTGAGAACTATGTAAAAGATTATGTCTTGAGTTTTTTCTTTAAGTAACGAGTTAAGACAGTTTTGAAAGGAGGGTGTTGGATTTTTGACAGAGGGAGATGACATTTCTTTTTTTTTTAATAAAAGATGATTATATAGCATGGCTACTGTGGTAGAAGGAGCATTGGAAGGCAGCCTAATGGATAGAACTCTGGGCTAGTGACCTCAGACACTTACTGTGTGACCCTGGGCAAGTCACCTAACCTCTGTAAGCTTCACTTTCCTCATCTGGAAAATGAGGATGATGATCACAACACCTATCTTACAGGGCAGGAGTGTTGTCAGGACAAAATGAGATATTATTTTAAAGTCTTTGCAAACCTTAAAGTACATATAAACGCTAGCTATCTTCATCTTCATCATCATGGAAGCCATGCCAATATGGCGAAAGTGACCGTAGTACCTAAATTAATTTATTTGTACAGTATTACACCAGTCTATCTGCTGATCCTTTAAAGACAAAGATAGTTACAATAATAGCAATTAAATTCGTCTGGAAGAAGAAAAGATCAAAAATCTCAAAGGAAAAATAAAAAAAAAACTGTGGGAGAAAAGGGGAGAGGGAAGTATCAGATTCCACACTATGTTACAAAACCAGAATGAAAACTATTTCTTACTGCTTAAAAAATAACAAAGCTGATCAGGATAACAGATCAGCTCTACAACATACTGAAACAAAGAAATTAAGAGCATGAGTTCACGAATGAATATCAATAATGAATAATGAATGACAGTTTAGTAAAAGAGTCTTAGGAAAACCAAGTTCGCTTCCAGCTGTAGATACTCACTAGCTATTTCACCTCTGCCTTCCTCAATTTCCTCATCTTTAAAACCGGGGTAATAATCTCCCTTACCTCCCAGGTGGTTATGAGGATATTTGTCAAAGTGTTTGGTAGAGTGCTGGCATAGAGAAGGCACTATATAAATGTTAGTTATTATTATTAATTATTATTACTACTACTACTACTACCAGGATATACTTATATATGGTTGCAGGGATACTTCAGTGTTAGAAAAACTATGAATATAGATCAGATTAATAACAAAGCAATAGCAAGTGCATGATTATGTCAATTTAAGAGCCTTCAACAAAATATACCTCTCCACTCATGATTTTTTTTCAAATATACACACACTAAAAAGCCTAATAATACATGGACCTTTGCTTTGTACAATAAACAATATGTATCCAAAATCCAGCTTGTAATGGAGAAACACTAAAAGCCTTTCTAATAAGATGCTCACTGCCACCCCTGTCATCTGATATGGTTACAGAAATACTGCCTAAAGCAGTAAGAGAGGAAAAAGAAATTGAGAATTTAAGAATAAGTAAAAGAGGAGGCAAATTTTGCCTGATTTTCAAATGATAATGTGAATTCCAGAGATTCAGTGAAAACAATCAAAACAATAACAGTCCTAGAAAAGTCACTAAACTCTTATCTGCCCAGTAGCCTGACTCCTGGACATATGTCCTAAGGAGGTCAAAGGCAAAGGGAAAAATCCTATAAATACAAAACATTTATAGCAGCCCTTTGATGGCAGCAAAAGGGCAACAAAATGGGTTCCCATCAGTTAGGAAATGGCAGAAGAAACTCTGCAGTATGAATTTAATAGCACATTGCTGAACTCTAAAAATAGGTAGAGGAAAGAATTCAGAGAAATTTGGAAAGATTTGGATGAACTCGAACAGGTTCTGTGAACCTAGGTTTCTTCGTTTGTAAAATGAGAGAGTTGGATTAGAGTATCTCAGTGATGAGCCTACAGAGCAGAATGAAATAAGCAACTCCAAGAGAACCATTCATACAGCAACCACCTATTATATAAGGGAAAGTGACCCAGAGAGACAACAAAACTGACCAGTGCAGGATCCAAGCTTCATGTCAGAGAACAGCCTGAATTACTTACTGGACACCTTTTCTTAGAAGGGACTATAGGGGCAGAATGAAAGTGTTGGATGGGAAGACCAGAGTTTAGAAGACCATTTACCTCTCTAGCCATAGAACCTTAAAAAAGGCTCGTGACCTTGCTAAGCCAAGAGAGTAACATTTCTAACTCCCTCACAGGATTCCTGTGAGAAGGGTGCTTTGTAAACTGTAAAGCTGTAAATCAATGTAAGGGTTTGTTATATTTAGGATTTAGAATTCTGAAGACATTCAGTTTGGCCTAGAAGACTGGTGCTTTGATAACTAGGACTTCTTTATGGGGGGAGATTTCATTAGTTTAGGGAACTTCCAGCAAGGTAATTCCATTTAGCACTATGTATGGATCAGCTACTGTACTGCTACATAGAGCCTCAGACATGTGGGCCTCTAGTATGGGTCAGAGGCAAGCCTCTAATCTTGGCTCTTTTTGGCTCTTCAATTGAGCTGTCTATCCACTAGACCACACTTTGCCTTTTAAACCAGACAGATTACGTGGCTTCTCTCATCTTGGCCTCTGTGCTAACCAGCTGGATTACCTTGAAGAATTCCATTGTCTCTCTAGCCTTCCTCTTCCTCATCTGTACAGTGAAGAGGTTGACCTGCATGATCCAATTCAGACATTCTGTGCTTTTAGACCCATTAAGCAAATAATTAGTCCCCAAACTCCTCATCTCCTTGTGTAGTAAGGGGTTTTGCTGAAACAATTGAGAGCAAATCAGCAGTTTCTGACACATTGCATCTTTGTGACAAATATCCTTTGATTTACTGCTCTTGCTGTGGTCTTTAACCATTTACACCGCTGCCTTGTGACAAGGTTGCCCACTCTCTGCCTTTGCAGAGCGTCTGGTCCCCCCAGCTGCTGGTTCTTCACACTTTGCAGGCCTCTCAGAAGCCAGGGGTTTGTAGACTCCCATATCTGTATTTGAAGGGTGGCTCCCCTGAGCTCACCTAGCATTTCTTCTGCGCACTCTTGTGGCAGCTGTCCTACATGGGCCACCTTACTGCTGCTCAGTCGTCCTGCTCCAATCCCGCCTCTTGGCCCGGTAGTTTTGTTAGACTTAATATCAATTCTGTATGAAGACACTTCTCAATATCGGACACTTGCAGAAGCTATTCAGGTGCCTGGTCTGAAGTGACAAAGCATAGGCAGAGAGACCTAGAACTGGAATCAGAAGACCTGGGTTCAGGTCTTGACCCTACTACTAAGTAGCCCTTTGACCTTACTAATTAGATCAGTTATTTGTTAAGCACCTCCTCCATGATGTGCACATGGGACAAAAATAAAATAGTCTGTGCCCTCAAGAAGTTTACATACTAATGAGAGAGAAAACCTTGCATAAGTATTTTCAGAGTAACTACTAGGTTAGTTGGAGGCGGAACATTAGCAGCTACAAGGGTCAGGAAAGGCATCATGTAGAAAAAAATTACTTAATTTATTTGGGCCTCAGTTTCCTTCTGTGTAAACTGAAGATAATAACATTTGCATCACCTTTCTCACGAGGCTGTGGTAAGATTGTTGTTTGTTGTTAGTTACTCATTCTCAGAAAGAACCAATGACGGGAGGAGGGTATCTTCACTTTCAAGTGAATTGGATTTAAGTGAAGCAGAGCTGCACAAAATGATCAGCTTCACTCTCTCCAGAGTCATTGGAGTCCAATAGCAAGATATAGGTCCGGATGAATGGAGATGGCCGGGGTGCAGTAGGGGATCCTGGCCTTTTTAAGTTGAGGTTTTTCCCAGGTCTTGGTTTGAGTTTGTCTGAGACAACGCCCATTCAGTGATTAAAGGCTAGGTAAGAATTGAAACAAAGGGTGGCCTAGTTTGCCTTCTCAAAAGAATCAGTCTGGGAGGAGAAACCTCAGGATTTCTGGCCAGGACAGAAACGATTGCTGTTTGCACTCACTCTGAGCCATCAAAACCTGAACAAGTAGCAAATGAGGCTTGGGCTGGAACCAGTGAGAGCCAGAGTGACTTGGCACAGTCAAGTAGCTCCCTTTGAATCCCAGTGGGTTTTTATCAAAGCCTGCTTTACCAGAGCTGTCGTTAGAGAAATCATAAATGAAAACTACACAAGACAAAAGAGTTAATTGTCCCAGGTTTTCAAAGGAAAAAAAATGATAGAATGGATAAATAGGGAAGAAAAAAATCCAGCTTCCAAACCCCAAGATACCTTGTGAAATATAAGCACATATACTTCATTGTTATAAGAGAAGTATTATAAAAGGCGCTATATCAATGTGAACTATTATGTTTGAAATTTATAATCATAAAAATATTTGGTTTGGTGCAGAACATTGATAACATTATGCTTATCTTCTCTCATAGGCTTCTTTGATTCATTCTTACGTTTTTGCTTTATCTGTTGGATATTGTGCTGACTTCTTTCTCAAGAAATTAGTTGGCTTTCTATAGACTTTCCCTGATGTAAGCAGACACACATACATGCTAGACCAGTTCTGAGCTAATGAGGAGGAGGACACGTTTTGTGCCCTGTGCTCATTTCAAGTCCAGATGTCTTGACCGATCCTTTCCTCCATTTTCGTGTTCTCCCTCCTCATAGCAGACATTTCTTTGTTATTACCCATGAAATGTAGCTGTACTGTGAACCCTCATTTCATCATCCATAAATATTTATTGAGTATACTCACCAGCTGTGTGACCTCTAGCAAGCTACCTAACTTCTCTGGGCCCCAGTTTCCTCATCTGTAAAATGGGGGAATTGAGCTAGATGAGTTTCCAAGCTGTTGAGATCTTGTGTTACAGGACCTTTCTGTCTCATGTGGGGTGTGAGGGGAAAGAGGTGGGAACTGGGGAGCTTAAATTAAATTAAACCAACGTAAATAACAGTGCACACTAAGGGAAATGTAAGTGATGCGTACAATCATTACTGAAGAAGTCCAGGGGGAAATTGCCATTGAAGGGAGGTGTGATGGAGAAAGATTTCACAAGAGTCAAGCCTTCAGCTGAGCTTTTAAGAATGGGTAACAGGTGGTCCAGATTTTGGACTGTGAATGGTACCTTTTTTTTTTATTTTAAATTTATTTATTTAGCTTTTAACATTCATTTTCACAAAATTTTGGGTTCCAAATTTTCTCCTCATTTCTCCCCTCCCCCACCCCAAAACACCGAGCATTCTGATTGCCCCGTCACCAATCTGCCCTCTCTTCTATCATCCCTTCGTTCCCTTGTCCCCATCTTCTCTTTTGTCCTGTAGGGCCAGATAACTTTCTATACCCCTTTACCTGTATTTCTTATTTCCTAGTAGCAAGAACAGAACTCGACAGTTGTTCCTAAAACTTTGAGTTCTAACTTCTCTTCATCCCTCCCTCCCCACCCCTTCCCTTTGGAAGGCAAGCAATTCAATATAGGCCATATCTGTGTAGCTTTGCAAATGACTTCCATGATAGTCGTGTTGTGTAAGACTAACTATATTTCCCTCCATCCTATCCTGCCCCCCATTGTGAATGGTGTCTTGAGGGGACAATGAACAGCCAGGCCCAAGCTGTTAACACAGGTGAATCGTGGGAGGCAAGATGGGAGGAGATGGGATCATCATTGGAGAGTACTTTAAATGCCAAGAAGAGGTTTTCAGCTAACTATCCAAAGTCAATGGGAAATTATTAAAGGCTTTTGAGTAAGGGTGCACTGTGTGGAAAGGAACATCAGAATCCTACAGAAAAAAGCAGTATTGGAGGTCACTGGATTCACATCGCCTCCCAGTGGACAAATATTTTCCACAGTGTTCATTAAAGAAACATGAAACCACCTGCTCTCCACTGTGGTCTTTGCTATTGCTTGAGGAGATAGCCTTGATCAAGATCTTTTGTTTGAATACCTCTCGAGACATACTGTTTCACCAATTAAATCTTGAGGAACACAGTATAGGCTCAACCAAGGCTACTTCTGTCATGCATCTGAAGTCTATCAGAACACTCCCCTATATTTGATTTATCCAGTGCAGGAATGGTGTAGTAGAAAGATGACTAGACCTAGAGTTAGTAAGACCTGGGTTCAAATCCTTCCTCAGATGGTTATCAGCTCTGTGACCCTGTTTGCCCCCCAAGTCACTTTGCCTTTTTGGGCCCCAATTTCCTCATCTGTAAAATAAGGATGTTGGATCTATGACCCTTTGATATCCTATAGACTATGAATGGGAATAAAAGATAACAGCAAATTCTCAGGGCTAGAAGATGGACCGTATGTGTCATTGACTGAAATCAGGAAGGCCCCAGTGGAAGCTAGTGGAGAGGCAAAGATGGTCAGCTCAGTTTAAGGCAATAGTTGATCTTCCACAGCAGTACGTCTAGCATGCAGTAAGATCTGTAGGACTCACGTTCAGAAAAGAGACTGAGCCTTGAGATGTAGATTTGGAAGTCATCTTCAGCAAAGTAATAAAGCCATGAGAAGGGTGCATTTTTAAGAACAGCCAAACAGATGGCCATGCCTTCCAAGTTAGGAAACGTTTATAGAGACAGAATGATGGAAATGGAAACAAAGAAGGAATGGCCAGGGAAGTAAGAGGTATCAATCAATCAAGGGTTTATGAAGCACCAACTGTGTGGCAGGCACTGAGGATGCAAGTCCAAAAAAAAAGAAAGAAATGTTGCCTGCTTACAAAGAGCTTACTCTGTAGTGGTAGAGAAGACAAGGGTTTGTATAATACATAGAAAGTGCAGCATAAATAGAAAGCAAAAGGAAGTGATTAAAAGAGGGAGGGCAGTAAGAGTTGGGAGGGTCAGGAAGGCTTCCTGCAGAACATGGGACCAGAGCTGCACGGCAAAGAAAGGAAAGTTCTTTGTGAATGGGAAGATGGTCAATGCAAAGTGATAGGAGATAGATGAGGCCCAGAGAGAAGTTCCGTCTGACCAGAAGGCAGAGTGCCAGAGTGGGAGGGATATAGGTGGTGAGGATGAAAGGTCAGATGAGACCAGGCTATGGTGGTGGTGGTATCATTTTTAGTCATGTCCAACTCTTCATGCCCCCATTTGGGATTTTCTTGGCAGAGATACTAGAATGGTTTGCCATTTCCTTCTCCAGTTCATTTGACAGATGAGGAAACTGAGGCAAAGAGGGTTAAGTGACTTGCCCAGAGTCACACAGCTAGGAAGAGTCTGAGGCAGGAGGTGAGTCTTCCTAACTTTATCCACTGTACCAGGTTATGAAGGACTTTAAAAGCTAGACAGAAGAGGTTTTATTTGATCCTAGAGGCAATAGAAAGCCCCTGGAGTGGCTTTGAATAGGAGAGTCACATGACAGAAACTGAACACAGGGCACAGGTTCTTTTCAGAGACATTTTCTTTCCAGGTTGTTACCTTTCTTGGTCCCACAAAGCATTTATGTAGAAGAACTGAAGGACAAAACTGAGAGGGAATTGGTTATTAAGAGCACAAATGATGGTCCTGTTGGAATAAAACCAGTTGGAATGACAAGACCAGGCTTGTGCACTGCACAGTTTCATGGGACAGCCACGTGTGGTCCCTGACCTTCAGGGTTTTGTACAGCTCTGTGAGGGGTAGCCAAAACTTCATTCATGTCAGCTTAGTCTTTATTTAAAATATGTGCATACATACATATACACGTATACACACATGTGTGTATAACATATGTATGTTTACATATACTCACGTATAGACATATACCTCTCTCTCTCTCTCTCTGTCCGTGTGTGTGTGTGACCTGTAGTTAGAAAGAGAAAGTTTAACTTGTATTCATAGGTTCCCAAAGGGACCTTATAAGGATTTTCAAAACAGGCAATATTTCAAATTCTTACTTTTAATTTCTAAACAAACACAAAGGAAGGAAATTTACACCCAGCAGATGTTCAACTAACAAAGCAGTTTTGTCTTAAATAGATAAAAGTCAGGAAATTAAATGTTAGGACTGAATCAACATTCCCAGCTTTCGCTCTTTGGCTTAGACAGTATAGGTCAAGTGGTGCTTGAAGCCATCCGTGTTTCTGAAAACCTGTGACAGGAAATGATGTCATGTGTATGCACTCACCAGCTCTCACAACACGTTGCCCACCGTAAGATGCCAGCTTTCTGAACTTATAAAATTCACGTTGTTGCTCACCTATTTTTGTCTGTGGAAAACAAAAAGGATTAGAAGAACGCCAAGGAAAAGACTGCAGACTGATCAGCTAGATATGATTAAAAACCTCGCTGCACTGGAATTCTGTTGTCCCCCAAAACAGACATCAGTTCTTTTCTCTCTGTCCTTCCCTATGCTGCTCCTGTGCTCCTAACCTTCTAGATGATCTGAGAACCCAAGAATTACCCCATCAGAGGGCACATAAAAGAGAAATGTTTTAGAAGAAAGAAACAAACCCCTCCAAGCATGGCAAACAGTTTTCCTCAGTCTGATTCTATTCCCTTGATAAATTATATTTTTCACAGCCACAAAATCATAGAGTTGGAAGGGACTTCAAAGGCTGTGTAACTCAACCCAAATCTGACTAAGAATCCACATCCCTCAGATGGTCAGTGAGAATTTCTTAAGGGTCTGCTGTGTGCCAGGTACTGTGCCAAGTATTGGGGAAAGAAAAAAGGCAGTTCCTGTCACAGTCTAAGGGACAGACAACATACAAACAACCATCTACAAACAAAATACTCAGCCGGATAAAGTGGCAGTCATTAACAGAAGGAGGGAACTAGCATTGAGGGGAATTGGGAAAGACTCTCAGTGGAAGGTGAAATTTTAGCTGGTACCTAAGGAAAACCAGGAAGAAACAGACTAGAGGTCAGAAAGAAAAGAATTCTAGGCATGGGAACCAGCCAATGAAAAAGCTTGGAAGTAAGTGATAAGAATGTCATGTAGATCCAATGGCAGAGGAATGTAGAGTTCATGGAGGAGAGTATGTTGCAAGAATGTCTAAAATGTAAGAAAGGCCTGGAGGATTTTACATTTGATGAGGGGAGTACCTTTGGAGTTTATTAAATCAAGGGGTGACATGATCAGAGTTGAGCATTAGGAAGATCAGTTTGATAACTGAGTGAACTGGTGTGGGGAAAACTTGAGGTTAGACACCAGTCAGCAGGCTATTAAGATAATTCTGGTCTGAGGTGTTAAGGATCTACACCAGAGTGGTAGCAGCGTCAGAGAAGAAAAGGAGGCATTTACAAGAAATTGTTATGAAGGTAAAATGGACAGAACTGGGGTGGGAAATGTGTTGAAAAGGAAGATTGGGAATAATACCTGTGTTACAAGTCTTTTGGTGTTGCAAGGCACAGGGAGGGGTGGAATGACAACAGATTGTGAAAAGATAAAGCAATTTCAGAGTTCATGAACATGAAAATGGTGCATTTGCAAGTGATGGCAACATGTCTTTGTGAAGCTGGGGTGGAGCGGAGAAATAGGTCAATAGGAAAATAGTGAGGAACTATGAAGTCTGAGTGTTTGAGGGAGTACCAGTATGTGTGCTGAAATCCTCTAGAATGAGGGCAGAGTCAGGGAGGAGAGAAAGTTCGTGAACCAGACACTGAAGTCATTTAGAGGCTGGTACACAACAACCACCAGAATCTTGATTGGGTTGTTGCTGTGGTTTGAGTGAATCTCAAAGGGGGAGAGGCTGCTGAGTGATGGGGATAGAAATTGGACTCGGGAGTAACAGTGGGAAGCAAGGAGTATTCCAACTCGGTCACCCCAACCAGTATGAGGGAAAGTTCTATCACTTGTGGAAAAAATGGGCATAGAAGCTATGCTGTGAGGAAAGAGCCAGGCCTTGGTGATAGCCAGAAGATGGAAGGAGGGAGATGGGGAGAGATTTAAGGTGAAAGGGAGGTTCCAGAGAGCACAGGACAAGGGAGGGTGGCTTTAGAAAGGGAGGTTGGTGAATTAAGGGGGATAGGAATAAGGCAGTGGTCAGTGGGGCAGCCAGGGGTTCAGTGACTTCAGTGGGTGTGTTAATCACTGAGCAATGAGTTCAGGTCCATTATCAGTGCTCTTGGGGGTTTGACCTTAGAGTGGAATCCTCTTAGAATCTTAGGCTGCTTAGGCAGGAGCCAGTGGAATGGCAGTCAGGCCAGGGGACCAGTGGAGGGAGTGGGCAGGAACAGACCAAGCCAGGAGATAGGTGCAAGGAGCAGAAGAGCAGCTTCTTCCTCTGTCCATTTCAGGCTCCAAAGATGCTGGCTCCTGATGGGGTGATGGGACAGTCTTCCTCTGTTAATATCATTTAAGAGAGCTTTCACTTTTTTGTCCTCTAAACCAGTGAGTCCAAAAGCCTTTATTAAGCATTTACTGTGTGCCAGACATTGTGCCGATCAGAAGTGTACTGGTAAATGTTCACACCTGGGGCTCTCTGAAAGAAAAATGTATGTACATACACTTTTAAGTTTAATCTGAATAATTAATACTTTCTAAGTCTGGACAATGAACAAAACAATAAAACAAACCTTGAATTATAAATTCTCAGACTGAAAAGTTAATAATCTTTCTTACATGGGTCAGAGCTGGCTCTAGCATGCCCCTGGCGTCAAGCAACCAGGATGCAAAGAAAGGCAAAAACAGGCCCTGCCTTCATTCTAGTGGAGGAAACAGCATGCAAATAACTATGTGTATGCCTTATATGTGTGTGGGCAGGTGCTGGGGGAGGGGTGGTACAGGGCAGAACCAACAAAGGCCTCTTACGGAAGGGGGGATTTGAGAGGAAGCCAAGAAGTCCATCTGGGAATCAGAGATGGGGAGGTGTTCCAGACAGGAGGGAGAGCTGACCCAAAGGCACCCGATCAAGACCTGTAGCCAGTGGGCTAGTGTAACTGGATTGTAGGAGTCTATGGAGACTCATCAAATGTGAGAAGATTGGAAAGGGAGGAAAGGATTGAAAAGGGCTTCTTCTGTCAAGCAAAGGGTTTTATATTTGATCCTGGTGGCACCAGGAAGCCCTGGGGTCTGTTTAGTAAGAAAAGGGAGTAGAGAAGGAGGAGGTGATGTGTCAGATGTAGGAAAACCACTTTGGCAGTTGAGTCGGGGATGGATTGAAGTGAAGAGTTGTGTGTGAGGAGCAACAAGGAGCCGGGCAGCTGGCTCTGTTCCCATGGCAGGCCTCAAACAGGCCCAGAAATGTTTTACATGAGCCCCGGTATAGCCAGGCCTCACCCATTCTGTTTTCATGATGTTGATTTTTGGAAGCCAAGTATTGAACTTTAAATTTCTTACTAAGCTTCATCTTACTGGATTTGGCCTATCCAAATCTTTATGGATTCTCACTGTTTATCCAGCACGTTTTTGTAACTCCTCCCATGCCTCAGTCTCAGCAGTTGATGAAAATGTTGACCTTCACAGGCCAAGACAAAATCCCTAAAGACCTCCCTCTAAGTAGACTTTAGCCAGTTGTTGAGTTCTGGTCATTCAACCATTTCCGAATTTACCTCTTATACTACCAAAATCTGTCTGTATTGCCCCCATCAATAAATCATGACAAAAGCTTTATCAAAATTTAAGGATATTGTATCCTTAGTTTTTCTTGGATGTACCAGTCACATTACTCTGTCAAAAAAAAAAAGAAGTTTGTCTAGCTTGGCCTTTTCTAGCTCTTAGGAATCACTGCCTCCTTTTCAAGGTATTCATCAGAGCTTTAATACATTCTAGACTTTTTTTCTAGGAATGAAAGTCATTCTCTTGTTAAAAAATGAAAAAATTTGCCCTTTGTCAGCCCTCCAATGCCTTTATCATTCCTCATAATCTGTCCCAGGATATGGCCAGTGACCTGGTGATCACATCTGCCAGTTCTTCCAGTGTCCTGAAATGCAATGATTCAGAGTCATTGTGGGCCCTGAGGCATTCTCTTTTCTTCCCATTTACCTTGGCTTTCAGTTCTTGTTAGCCATTTTTCTTCTATCCTCTGTTGGCATTTTTTAAAATAAGAGTTGAGTAATGAAATGAAATGGAAACTCATTACTGTGTGCCAAGTGCTGCCTGGAGTGCTGGAAATAATAAATAGCAGCAAACCAGAGTATGCCCTCAAGGAGCTTATTTTAAAGGAGAAGCACGAGGTGGGAAGCAAGGAAAGCAGGTGAGGAAAGCATGGTTTTGAAGATGGCTGGGAAGTAGAGTGGTGGTCCTGGGACCAGGTAAGATAAGGAGAAAGCTCATCCATCAAAATCTGGGTCCCAGGGATATGGGTCTGAATTCTGGTGGGAATGGGAGAAGGAGGAGGCCAGGAGGCTTGAAAATGCCCAGGAAGTTCTGCCTTTTTGCTGTGATCTCTCCTTATTTATCCCATCCTCACTGAGCAGAGGTCCTATATCTTCTTTGATTCTTTTCTTTGGACCTTCCATGTGGCTTTAAAAAAAAAAAGAAAATCCCTTTTTAATCCTTAACATTCTTCACCAGCCATAGCTTGTTCAACACATCTGCACCCAGATACCACTCTCAGAAGACCAGGTCACTCTTTGCTATTCACTCTTCATTCCTTGCCTTTACTTCTGTCTTCACAATGGGTCTTTTAAAAAATCTGAATTGGTCCATGCATCTGCAGTCATCATTAGTTTTTCTCTGTTCTCAAAAACTGAATTTTGAAATATTATTTTGTACCAGCTTATAGTTCTTCTCCAAAATAAGTAGGCCAGACAAATGGGAATTTAGAGTCCCTTGAAACCAGTTTAACAAATTGTCCTGGGCAGCTGGATGGAGGTGGGTGATTGGAGAAATGTCAGGGATCTGACTAGCTTCTACTGGTTGTTGGGCAGTTACCAAAGAAAGTACAGTGAAGGCAGAAGGGGAGATGTGGAAGAAGGGCCTTGGAAGAAATGTGTTTGACCTTTCCCTACAAACTACACATGTTTTTAATGCAAGACAGTGTTAATCAGCTTGATTATCCCTTTTTTACTCACATGACCTGACTAATGACTTGGATTCTAAATTCACTCTTTTTTCTTTTTTAATTTAACTTTTAACATTTATTTTCACAAAATTTTGGGTTACAAATTTTCTCCCCTTTTATCCCCTCCCCCCCCCCAACCCAAGCATTCTAATTGCCCCTGTGACCAATCTGCTCTCTCTTCTATCCTCCCTCTCTGCCCTTGTCTCCGTCTTCTCTTTTGTCCTGTAGGGCCAGATAGCTTTCTTGACCCCTTAACCTGTATTTCTTATTTCGCAGTGGTAAGAACATTACATTTGATCCTAACACTTTGAGTTCCCACTTCTTTAGCTCCCTCCCTCCCTACCCCTTCCCTTTGGAAGGCAAGCAATTCAATATAGGCCAAATCTGTGTAGTTTTGCAAAAGATTTCCATACTAGTTGTGTTGTATAGGACTAACTATATTTCCCTCCATCCTATCCTGTCCCCCATTGCTTCTATTCTCTTATGATCCTTTCCCTCCCCATGAGTGTCGACCTCGGATTGCATTCTCCTCCCCATGCCCTCCCCTCTATCCTCCCCCGCACCCTGCTTGTGCCCTTATCCCCCACTTTCCTGTATTGTGAGATAGGTTTTCATACCAAAATGAGTGTGCATTTTATTCTTTCTTTTAGTGGAATGTGATGAGAGTAGACCTCATGTTTTTCTCTCACCTCCCCTCTTTATCCCTCCACTAATGAGTCTTTTGCTTGCCTCTTTTATGAGAGATAATTTGCCCCATTCAATTTCTCCCTTTCTCCTCCCAATATTTCTCTCTCACTGCTTGATTTCAATTTTTTTTTTTAAGATATGATCCCATCCTCTTCAGTTCACTCTGTGCACTCTGTCTCTATGTATGTGTGCGTGTGTGCATGTGTGTATGTGTACTCCCACCCAGTACCCAGATACTGAAATGTTTCAAGAGTTACAAATATTGTCTTTCCATGTAGGAATGTAAACAGTTCAACTTTAGTAAGTCCCTTATGACTTCTCTTTGCTGTTCACCTTTTCATGGTTCTGTTCATTCTTGTGTTTGAAAGTCAAATTTTCTTTTCAGCTCTGGTCTTTTCATCAAGAGAATTTGAAAATCCTCTATTTTGTTGAAAGACCATTTTTTCTCCTGAAGTATTATACTCAGTTTTGCTGGGTAGGTGATTCTTGGTTTTAGTCCTAGTTCCTTTGACATCTGGAATATCCTATTCCATTCCCTTCGATCCCTTAATGTAGAGGCTGCTAGATCTTGTGTTATCCTGATTGTATTTCCACAATACTTGAATTGTTTCTTTCTAGCTGCTTGCAATATTTTCTCCTTGACCTGGGAACTCTGGAATTTGGCCACAATGTTCCTAGGAGTTTCTCTTTTTGGATCTCTTTCATGCGGTGTTCTGTGGATTCCTTGAATATTTATTTTGCCCTCTGGTTCTAGAATCTCAGGGCAGTTTTCCTTGATAATTTCATGGAAGATGATGTCTAGGCTCTTCTTTTGATCATGGTTTTCAGGTAGTCCCAGAATTTTTACATTGTCTCTCCTGAATCTATTTTCCAGGTCAGTTGTTTTTCCAATAAGATATTTCACATTATCTTCCATTTTTCCAATCTTCTCGCTATGTTCTGTGATATCTGTCTTTCTCACAAAGTCCTTAGCGTCCATCTGTGCCATTCTAGTTTTGAAAGAACTATTTTCTTCAGTGAGCTTTTGAATCTCCTTTTCCATTTGGCTAATTCTGCTTTTGAAAGCATTCTTCTCCTCATTGGCTTTTTGAACCTCTTTTGCCAATTGAGTTAGGCTAGTTTTCAAGGTGTTAATTTCTTCAACATTTTTTTGGTTCTCCTTTAGCAGGGAGCTGATCTGCTGTTCATGCTTCTCTTTCATCCCTCTCATTTCTCTTCCCAGTTTTTCCTCCACCTCTCTAACTTGATTTTCAAAATTCTTTTTGAGCTCTTCCATGGCCTGAGCCCATTGGGTGGGCTGGGACACAGAATCCTTGATTTCTGTGTCTTTGCCTGATGGTAAGCATTGTTCTTCCTCATCAGAAAGGAAGGGAGGAAATGTCTGTTCTCCAAGAAAGTAGCCTTCAATAGTTTTATTTCTTTTCCCTTTTCTGGGCATTCTCCCCAGCCAGTGACTTGACCTCTGAATATTCTCCTCACACCCACCTCTCCTCCTGGTCCTCCCAGCCAGCGTTTGGGGACTGAGATTCAAATGCTGCTTCCAGCCTTAGGGCTTTTGGCAGGGGCAGGGCTGCTATTCAGTGTGAGAATTAAGTTCAGGTGCTGAGGTCGGGGCAGGGCCGCCTCTCAGGCTCAGTTCCCTCAGGGGGTTTATGTACAGACCTTCCACAATGGATCCAGGCTCCCGCCCGCTTGGGGAGCCCCTGTCTGCAGCCGCCTCTCAGCTTCTATCTCCCGGGGGGGCCCGAGCCATGGGGGCACCCCACTCCCCTCTCGACCCGCCAAAGAGACTCTCTCACTGACCCCCGTCACCTGTGGGTGGAGGGGCTTGTGCCGCCACTGGAGATCCCGTCCCTGAAGCCTGCTCGGATCTGTACCTCTCGGTGCCGCAGCCGCCGCAGGTCTGGGCTGGGCTCTGCGAGCGCGACGGACCTTTTGCGAGAGGTTTGCAGGTCCCTCTGTGGGTGGAGGGACCCGTGTGGCCGCTGGAGATCCCGTCCCCATAGCCCGCTCGGATCTTTTCCCCACGGTGTCGTGGCCGCTGCAGGGCTGCCCTCTGCTTCCAGTCCCGGCGCCGAGTCCGCAGCTCGAAGGACCCCCCGTGAGAGGTTTGCAGGTCTCTCCGGAACAGAAATCTCCCTCGCTCCAATATTCCGTGGCCTCTGGGTGCAGAATTCACCATGAATTGGTCCCCTCTAGCCGTTCTGTGGGTTGTGGGTTCAGAGCTATGTGTATGTGCGTCTTTCTACTCCGCCATCTTGGCTCCGCCTCTAAATTCACTCTTACAAAATAAGTAGATCACTACTAAGGCATTTGAGAAAGACTGTGATATCTGATGTTACAGAAATGTGTTGAGTACTGTCATCATGAGAATAAGTGTTAGTTTCGCATGGTGGCTACTCTGAAGGACATTAGTCATTGGATATGGAAATTCCAGTTTGTTTATTAAATCACCAGTCTCACTACTTTTATAGTCATATCTCAGATGATAAGCAGTTAACCTTTTCTCCATAATCTTGGTTATGTGTATTCAATTTGATTCAATGTGGCTAAAACATATCCTTTCTTTATAATTTCTTATTCTAACACAATCACATCCAGATTGGTGTTAATTTGGACATGAAATGTATTTTTGAAATGTATTTTTGCACCAGCTAGGAAAAGGTTTTTCTAAACAAATGTGAGGTCCACAAGACTATAAGAAAATGTGTTTGTAGCAGAACAAATGGTTTCCATGCCTTTTTATTCAACTTAACTTTTTTTAATTGTGTCCATCACCTATGTCTAAGTCCTGGATATTCAGTGCCTTGCTCTCAAGTATAACTGTGGAACAGTTGATAAAGCTCTTGACTTAGCTCGGCTGGAATCCCCAATTTTCAGCCTTTGAATTCCCAGCTCTTAGTAGCTTTGTGACCCTGGACAAATCATTTCACTTCCCTTAGCCTGTTTCCTCTTCTGTAAAAGTGGGGATAATAACATCCCCTAGGTCACTGCTATTTTGAGGATTAAATAGGGTAATGCTTATAGAATGCTTCCCAAACTATATATAAACACCAGCTATTGTCATCATTATCATGTGTGAAGTTGAGATCATCATAGCACCTGTCTCACAGGGTTGTGGTGAGGGTAAAATGAGATGGTGTATGTAAAATGATTCACAAACCAATTGTACGCACAGGTGTGGGGCCTTGAGGCAAGAAGTACAAAGACCCTCCCTGCGGGACGAGGGATGCCTCCCACCCCAAGGAACTTCCTTCTTTGGGGCCCACATTTAATTGTGGGTCACTGTTAAGAGATCAGAGAAGGCTGAGGAGAGTCAGTCTCAATTGCTCCTCCACTTTGCATGGTAAAAATGGCTTTCCCTCATCCTGTGGGGTTCCAAGGGTCTGCTGTATCATGTGGAAGATCCCTCCCCCAGGACAAAACACACTTTATGAATATCAGCTGTTTTTATTTATTACCATTACCACTGGCATGTGTGACATGTACAAAGATAAGTAAATACACGATCCTTTGAGGAGGGAAGACAAGCGACACAGAGAATCTGGTACCTGAACTGGGCCTTGGAAGAAACTCAGGCTTTGTGGTCAAGAGAAATTCACTGAGGGTAAAAAAGGAATGTCCTGTAAGTAGTCTGTTGGGGTAGCAGAGGAAAAGGCAGGAAGGTAAATAATGTGAAATACACTTGAAGAGGTATCTATGTAGAATTGATGTGCTACCATAAATGATCTCATTCCACCTTATTCAGTGGGCCAGTTCAGGATTTAACTTGCTAGTATGTATTTAGCCTGGCCTTCCTAGATTAAAAAGAAACTCATATTTTAAAATATTCAAAAACGCTTTGCTGTAATTCTGCTTGGCCTTCCCCTCATCCGTATTCTGCTTCCTCCCTGCCCCGCCCACCATCAATTCAAGTCAGTGCATTTCCTATGGAATCTCAAGGCCTGGATCTTACACGAAATTTAAACATGGCTTTTGTTTTCTCTTTTCAGCTTCCCAGTGAAGATCCTGAGGTATTTGAGGTTTCATCGAGGTGCTTGTCTGTGTTAGTGCAGCTGTACGGAGGAGACAATGCCGACAGTATGTCTCCAGAAAATATGGACAGCTTTGCTGAGTTATTGAAGTCCAAGAAGGATCCCAAGGAACAAAAGCTGCTACTGAGAGTCATCAAAAGGCTGGTAAGTCAAGGACAGATCCTTTCAGTGCCTGTATTTGTGTAGCCTTATGTTGCAAAACGGAATTTCCTTTAATATGAGTTTGGAATCACCTGTTTGTTTGATAAGCTTATCTAGATAGAACCCTGGCTCTAGAGTCAGAAGACTTTGGTTCCAATTGCTGTCCTAGCACCACCCCATGCGGTACACACAAGTCACTTTGGCCCTCTAATGCCTGGGTTAGTCATCTGAAGAATACCTGTAATAGTGACAAATCAACTATCTGTGGTAAACGCTTGGAAATTCTTTTTTTTTTTTTTCAGTATTTTAACATTTTTACAACCACTAGTAAATAAGATTTTCTGTTTGTTTCATGAGCATTGTCTATATACCATTCATAACAACATGACTGGATCAGCAGTAGTGAGATTAGGAAGTGCAGTCAGTTCATTATCTGTGCTCTGTGAGGCTGGCCATGACTGAGCAGGTTACCTGGATAGGTGTGTGGCTAACTGCCCAGTGGCCATAGGGGCAGCTTTGATTACATTTGGAATCATTATTTCCAGCATTGTAGTGTACTGCTAGGAAGGAACAGTAAAGCTAAACAAATGCAGCCGTCAGTGGCAGTGTTGGAGTTTAGGCTCTGCCCACCCAGGGATGCAGTGATGGTGGGATATCCCACTCTGAGTAAGACAGCACCACAGCAGGAACAGCAGTGCCAACTGGACTGTGGTCATTGGAGAGAGGATGAGACACTGCAATCCTTCTCATAAACCTTCTGTGGCTCCCTGCTGTGACTGTGTTCTCAGTCACACATCTGCCCTCCAAGTCACACTTAGATTCATGAATAGCAGCATTTTGATTGTGGCATCTTTGGGGAGACAGCCTGGTGTAAGAGAAAGTGTTCTGGGTTCAAAGTCAAAGGACCTAGGTTTGTATCTGCAGCTTCCTATCTGGGTGACCTTCAGTGAGTCACTTCTACTGCCTTGGCCTCAATTCCATCTCCTATGAATAAGGATATTGGACTACATGATTCCTTCTGGCTCTGAAGTGTGTGGTCCAGTTGTAATGAGTGTCTAGTGCATTGCAGAAACCAGCAGTTTGGTAAGATGGCGTCAGCCATGTGGAAGACTCCAGAGAGCTGGAGCATGCATGGACAGTTTGCATTAACCTACCTCATGGTTGGGAGGACCTTTCTTCCATTGGTTGAATAGTGGGAACTTTTAGTGTCTTTAAACAACATGAGCCAGCAGCAGATGGGGTTTGTGCTACATTCTTATCTAGGAGAGAAATCTTCATTCACCTGCAGGTCAGACTTTAGGATCTCCTTCTTCCTCCCTGCTGAGGTCACATGGCCCCAAAGAAATAGATCTGCCTCCTAGAGCTTTTCGCTCATTATCTTCTGGGTGCAGGGAGTAGAATCGCCAGCCTTAGCTCTTTCACAGTCTGGGAGGGTGAGTTATCAAGACCCAGGATTCTGAGCGTTGCTGCCAGCCCAGCATCAATAGTCTAGCATCTCAAGGTCCTTCTTACTCTTTAACATAAATAGCTTATACCAAGGGAATTTGCTTAAAAGATATTACCAGAACAGAGTGTAAACATTTTCTCAACCTATCAGAGACATAATACCCACCCTATGCCAGCTCTCTGTGGGAAAGAGTTGGATCATATTTAGGCTCACAACTTAGCTAAGTTGATACATAACAGTGGTTCCACCAAGTTCACATGCAAATCCAGAATTCCTGCTAGCTTCTGCAGAACTGAAGTCCCTATACCTTGCTTCTTAGAGCATTGATGTTAAGATGACCACAACACCTGACCTAGACTGCTGGATTCCCAGATCTCTGTGACTTGCAGGCCTAGTCTTTGAAACTCTTTTAAAATAGAAACTCTTGAATTAGAGAACCTAGATGGAAAAGAGCGAATGAAAAGGCAAAGAACCTAGATCTGTTTCTCAGGAGACAGATAATCTAGTGTAAGAAGAGCAGACAAGGAGGCCCTAGCCTCTTCCGCAGCCCAATCCTTTACCATATGGTCTCACCATTCATGAGTGAGTGAAGGGCCTTGCTCCCCCAAATGGAAATGCATCAAAAGACCCAGTTGGTGCTGATAAGTTTAAAGACATATACAAATCCAGCTATATAGCCAGGGCAGAAAAGGCTCTTTCTAGTAAAGGAGTAAACCAGTGTAGAATATTTATACATGCTCCAATATTCATGGTTCTCTTGGAAGCAGCTCCCTAGAGCCTTCCAATGGATAATGCCATCTTAGCAAACTAATGGTGTCTACACAAGCATCAGACACCCACGACACTATGATTTACCTTTCTTCAAACTTCTTTCAAAACTGAGCTTTGCAACCATTTAAACAAAATGGCAGACAAATCTCAGTCAATTCATAGTAAATTCCATTTGCCACCCCTAATGATAAATAGAGAATCCCTCTCTCTCTAAATTTTTGTTCATAGGTATTATTAATTGAATAATATATACTTGTAGTTATCACTTGCCTCACTAACACAGAAGTGCGTGAGTCTCCTAAATTTTAAGCTAAATATGCAAGATCATAACTTGGGCTGTATAGCAGTAGTATCTCAACAAGGTAAATTAAAACTAATCAGGCAGAAAATAAGGGTATCCATCCTCCCAATTCCTGATGAGAGGTAAGGAGAATGCTAAGTAGAATCTGCTTTATTACTAAGTACGCAGCCTTTTTTTGGTAGTTGACTAACAAGATCTCAGAATTTGAGATGCAGGATGTAAAAGTGAAGAGTCTAAGATCCCCCGTCCGAGATAACTCTTTGACATGAACATGGCCAAGTGAAAAATCAAGCCCTTCATTGCTTTGAAAGGCCAGAAGGTGAGAGCAGGCATCGGCACCTTATGGGAGCGTTTTCCCAGTTAAGCAGTCGTGTCACACCTACAGCTCCAAGTCGCGCAAGGCTGGAGAAAGAAAGTTGGCTCCACGAGGTATTGCGCCAGTGTGTCCAAGCAGGCGCTGCCACCAGGAACACCCTACTCCTCGTGAGCAGAGCTCGGAGAACAGGGGACACAACGATAGCAGTACTACAGAGGAAAGCAGCTTTGAGGACAGCAGAACTCAGGTGAAGGAGTTGGGGGAAGACCCGAGGCCAGAGAACCAAAGGCCAAACATGGTTTTCACCTCCTGCCAGAGAGCCGGTGAGCTTAAGACGCAGGACAAGGCAAGAGCAGCGTGGGATTGGTTTGACTGGACTTTGTACGTTACAAGAGTTTTCTTTTTCTTTAAAAATTTTTTTAACATATGTCAGTAAGAAGGAAAGATAATAAATGGAGAGAGAAAGGTCATTTACATGCATTTCTGGATTGGAAGTTATGCTGGCTTCTTGGAAATTTTCAGTGGGGTCAAAGACTTCCTCCTCTTTACCTGGGCCTCAGTGGTCCCGAACAGACCTGTTTTGTTGTTGAGTCATTTCAGTCATGTCCAACTTTTTTGTGACCCCATTTGGGGTTTTCTTGACAAAGATACTGGAGCAATTTTGCCATTTCCTTCTCCAGCCCATTTTATAGATGAGGAAACACAGCTAGTAAGTGTCTAGTTCAGATATGAACTGAGGAAGATTAAGTCTTCCTGTCTTCCAGTCCTGGGGCTCCATCTATTGCACCACCCAACTGCCCTAGGAGGAATTAGGCTTGATGAGTCATTACAGTCATGTCATTTAAAAAGATCACTTTCAGTTAAGGTGATGAAAGTTCCATGATTTGTTGGCCTTATATTTCACTACAAAAAATAATGTATTCCTTCTATTAAAATTGCAAATCTCTTCTCCCTACCCCCCCAAAAAAGAAATTTCAGACACTGCATTTTTTTTTTGCTGATAATTACAAGAAAAATAGGTCTTCCAACTTTGATCATCAATATGAGAAAGATATGTTTTATATAATATCCTTCTTGACTGGTCTTGTGCTCTAACTATGATATTCTGCCTTTAACAATATAACAGAACACTTGTTAATGATCTCCAAGTT
This sequence comes from Notamacropus eugenii, assembly GCF_028372415.1. Taxonomy (NCBI): domain Eukaryota; kingdom Metazoa; phylum Chordata; class Mammalia; order Diprotodontia; family Macropodidae; genus Notamacropus; species Notamacropus eugenii. The sequence continues at coordinate 44,550,093 of NC_092874.1, read as the reverse complement.
TCCCAAAGAACCTCAACGTAAGACCTTTTGTCATGAATATGCATTTTTCCCTGAGTAACAATGGGGAATTTAATCAGAATTAGCTGCTCAGCAGCTTAAAGTTGATTCTCTATGGATCTAACTTGTTTTGGGCTTGAACATCTGTATCCTATGGAGCTAAAGAAGGCTTCATGGGAGACAGATTCAAACATGGAACCATCCTGAACAAGAATCATGCCACCTCTTCGGCTTCGGTCAATGAGAGGTCATCAACGTGGACAACCTCCCCTTTCCTCTGTGTCAGAAGCTAACACCGGGCTTGGAGCGGGAGCCACTGCCTGTCAGGAGCAGGTCAGCATTAAAGATTCGTCTGTGATTTCAGGCCTCTCCACACCACACAGCTTTTGACTGTCAGCAAATCTCACCACATCTTTCATTTCTCCTAAAGATTGGTTCACAACTTAGCTAAGTTGATATATTAACTTTCTCCTAAAGGCATTCCAACTTGACTTTTTTCCCCTAGAAGAAGGATGCCAAGGTGGAGCAAGTCTTCACCTGTCTTCAGGGTAGAAAGCCTATAAAACATGAAAGAATGGGATGAACTCCATGTGAACGAGGGCTTTCCCAGCCATCCCTTTTACCTGCATTTGAAGGCCATTCTTGGAAGGTCAAAGCGCTGTTTCTTGAGTTAATACAGAAGAGAGGGTTATTGATGGACTGACCAGACTCACGCTCATTTTTCAACTATGACTATATAAATGCTTGGTTATCTTCAAATACTCAAATATATCTGGGATCTCATCAGAGATGCCTACCCATCTCCCAAAAGCTCATCCCAAGGGGTCCCCCAAGGTGCTGGAAGGGCCTTCCTCCATTTCTCCTGACACTGTAAGGACCCCAGGGGAGTACTCTGACTGTCTACCCATTTTTCCTCACTTGTGACCAGCCCATCTTCTCTTCCTGCTATGCAGTCCGTTTGATTATCCCCTTTACTCTTGTTCTTTGAGTTCCTTACTGATTATATGTTTTTTAATAGGATTCAGCTTCTCCCGGGTTCCCTATAAAGCAGTCTATTTTCCCTAGAAGGCAACAAAGCCATTCCTGGGACTTGTTTGGCTCTTCCTCCCTTAACACAGCTTCCTGGTCCCCTAAGGGGCATGAAACATCCCAGCCAATGGAGTCAGGATCCCTCTAACTTGGTAGACTTTGGAAGACCACTCCAGCGGCCCTCCTGACCAGAGTCATTTCCATATGGATATTGGGGGGAGAGAGGAATGGGGCCATTCGGAGAAGCCAAGGGCCACTGGGGCCTTGTTGCACATCAGGATTCTTGTTAGGGCAAAGGAAATTTCCTTTTGGTCACACTTCAGTGACTTGTGAGAGTTCTGATACTGAGCCTGAACTAAGAAAGTACTAGTGTCAAGCCTGCCATGTGGTGTCATGTTCACTCACACCATGCACAATTCCATGACTCTCTGTGTGATAACTAGTCTTTTGTCCTTCAGATGCAGTGGTGCTCCATATCTCACTGCCATAGTGGCAGCACCTATAAAACATTATTATTGAAAAGAGGGCTCTTTTCTTTGGGGGAGTCTTGAGGTCAGAAAAGGAGCTTTATAATCTCTGTAAAGGGTTCCATGGTGTTCTCCTCCTGTCCAACTCTGAATCCAAATGATTTTCTGTCTGGACTTTCTGTCTCAGAAATACACTCAGTTGGAAGTGCATGTTGAAATCTGGGCAATGTAGATTCTTCATCCACTTGCCCTTTCCAGTATGGATGGACAGGCCAAAAACTCCCTTGAATGTTTCCAAACCTCTTCCAGTAGGCTTTCCCATATCTTTGGGGTGTTGTGCTCCTAGCATAATGTCATCTGTCAACAAAACATCTGAAGGGCCTCACCATCCAAGGTGAAACCTCCCTGAACTAGACTCTGAATTGGATGTCCTCCTTGACAGTGAAAAGTGACTCTCCTGATGTAGGAGGTGAGGAGACAAAATTCTAGGCATAGTGGACAGGCAGTGCAAAGATGCATAAAAGAATGAGAGACATAAATTGGGCCAGATTTGACAAATTGGAGAGTGCTTGGAAGGGAGTATGGAGTAAGGTTATTTCTGTTATATCTTCCAAGAAATATTAAATTTTCTTGATGTATGAATGGGAGACATCTTGTTGTAAGAGCCTGTACATGAAGTAAAATAACACAGGCTTAGGGCTGTTAATCAGCCACTGGAAGAACTGACTCTCATTCTTTCTCTACTTAATGCTTCTCCAGAAAGTTTATCCTGTGAAACATCTGTGCTACTTCTTTTTTGAAGTTGATGAGTGTTGTGAGTTTTTAAGCAAAAAAGGAAAACAAAAGCCTAAATTTTAATAATGGAAAAGAGTAGGACCTGTTACTGTGAAGAATGAGCCTGTAGGGCATAAAGGAGCATCAGGTTAGAAACACTGAACTTTGGCAGATATATCCCTGACATTAGAAGCTAGGAAGTATTTTCCCAGACATTCCAATAAATTTTTGTGTTGTAAATTGTTAAAGGAACTGATCTTTAGATCAGGGGTGTGCCATTGATAGAGCATTGAAGTCAAGAAGACTTTAATCCAGAATCCTGCCTCAGACACTTACTAGCTGTGTGACTCTGGTCAGGTCATTTAATCCATCTCTACCTCAGTTTCTTCACCTGTAAAATGAGGATAACAATAGCACCTAAAGACCTACGTAAATGTTAGCTATAATGATGGTGGTGATCATGGTGGCGAAGATGATCTAAGGAGTCAATACAGCCCCAGTGTCCCTGCCCCCAGGAAAGAAGAGGCCTCTGCTAGAATGCTTTCTCCCTCCTGATACAGCTTCACTCCAGTGAGAGCCTAACCCAGTAAGGATGCTAACCATATGCTAAGATCTCTAGAATTAGCTTCATGACTCTTCAGCCTACTCCCACAGAAATCAAAAGCACCTTTTGCAGCTCACTTAAGAGCGACCCAGATATTTATGATAAACTTTGAAAATCCCCATTCATCGGGGGTTATCATCCTGTCCAAATGATAGTAATTGCAGGTCACCGGAATGCAGTAAAGTCTGTTTAAGATGAATCCAGCTAGTTTCCTTGTATTATTAGTGATGGTCTACCCCTATGGCAAGATCATGAGCATCTCTGTGCAGCCCCTAGTGTTTAGAATGCAGATCTACTTGATGATGGGGGGGGGGGGGTCTCATTAATGGTGTATCATTCATGGAAGTGTTTTTTTCTTTAAAAATTACTAATATTCAAAGTATTGTTAAATATAAAGGAAAAGGTAGTTTTAAAACCATTCCTCAAAATGTGAAGAATGATCCCCCAAATTGCTTTTTGGTCTCTAACCTAGTAAACACTTGAATTAAATCTTTTCTACTTTTATTTTTCAAAAATAGTTTTAAACCCTTAATTCTGTTGAAGGAAATGAATACCTTGTAGGTGGTTTGCTTAGTGAAGCTTGTTATCAGTTTTGGCAGACTTAATATTTCAAATAGTTTTGCTTGTTTATTTTTAGGATCTACATTTTCTGACTAGTCAACAAAACTAGAGATGAAAAAATGGATATTTCCTTTGCAATTTTAAAATATTTATCTGAGAGTGGTTTTCAATTTCATGCTGTTAGACAGCCTACATTTCAAGATGCAATCTGACCTCTTTTATTTTCCAACCTAAAGTTTTGGGTTCAGGCAGGATGATGATAAAGAGACAGGCAGCAGGGGGTATTGTGAGGTAAGAAGCACCTGATTGTGGAGCTCTGGGCAAGGCACTTCACCTGTCTGTGCTTCAGTTTCTTTATCTGCAGAATGGAGGGAGACGTAGACTCGACGGTCAGAGCGTCCCTTTCCAGCTGGAAATCTTCTCATGCTGTAATTCAGTTACATAATTCTACCTTTTTGTTTTAGTTAGTAATAACAATAATAAGGTTTAGGAAGAACTTGACAATTTTCTATTTCATTTGATCCTCACAACAACTCTAGAATGTAGATGCTCCTATTATCTCCCCATTTTACAGTTGAGGAAACTGAGGCAAGCAAAGGTTAAATGAATTGTACAGGAGTCATTTAGCTAGGGAGTATCAGAGGCCAGAACTGAACTTAGGTCTTCCACCTGCAGGCACAGGACTCTATCCATTGCACTGCCTGGCAGACTCCAAGTACCTTAGTCACTGTTTCAGTAGTTCCTAGTAGGTCACTGATGTCATATACCAGGCAATATTTTCCTCTTGAGTTCTCCTTAGATATAAAAATATAACTAGAGTATAAAATTTGACTTGCTCTTTCTTCTATCCAAGGAAAAGGCTTATGTTGAGACACCCACACCCTAAAGACCCAGTCTCCCTTTAGGACCATCAGCGGTTGTTACAGAAAAATTAACTAGGACTAGGAGGTCAGTTCAGGACCCCAGAACGGAAAGGTAACCTATAGAAAGTTCGCAGCTGTGACCTTGGCCTCAGAAGCATCGTTGACTAAACGTTAGCCCTTCCAGGAGCAAATTGTCGATGTGCCTCTTGGATAGAATTCCTCTTTCATCTTCTGTTTCCTCAATTAATTTTTCTATTGATATTGACATTATGGCTAGACTTTCCCCCAGAAATATTCTGTCAAAGTATCATAACCCACAAAAATGTGTGTACTGATTTTCATGGAAAAAAAATGCTAGAGGAAGCTAAGTGGCACATTTGATTGAGCTTTGGGTCTGGGGTCAAGAAAACATGAATTAAATCTGACCTCAGACACTTTGGGTAAGTCACCTAACCTCTGTCTGCCTCAGTTTTCTCATCTGTAAAATGGGGATAATAGCACCATCCTTTCAGAGTTGTTGTGAGAATTTGTTGTTGTTGTTCAGTCGTTTCAGTAGTATCCGACTCTCTGTGACCCCATTTGGGGTTTTGCCATCTCCTTCTCCAGCTCATTCAGGTTTGAACTTAGGATGATGAGTCGTCCTTATTCTAAGCTCAGTGCTCTATTCACTTCACAGCCCAAGGAAATGTGCGGGAAGTACTTAGTACCATACCTAGCACATAGTAGGTGCTATGTAAATGCTTATTGCCTTCCCTTTCCCTCTGCCATTTCAGTAGCATCTTTCATTCAAGGAATGGCCAAGATCCTCATTCAAAACCACTTGTATTCTTCGTTGTAATTCCCTGCACTGTTTCATGTGAAAAACATCTTCATCCTTCCTCTTCCTCTTCTTTTTCATGATAGAACATAAGCTTCTTGAGGACAGTACTGTTTGGTCTTTGTCTTCCCAGTGCCTTATCAGTACCCAGCATAGAGCAGGCACTCAATAATTACACACTGATTGATTCCTGGCTATCTGCAGTAATAGAACTTCACTTAGTATGCTCAGTGTGTTACCTATGTGCCCACACATAATATTCTGTTTGTGTGGATTACCAAAATATATTCAAGTGGTTCCTGGATAGACTGAATAGATGACTTAGGAACATGTGCATTTGTCAGGGAGTCAGAGGAGGACCTAACTGGGGAAGGGAGGCCCTAAGCAAGCAGTCCCAAGGAAAGGTCCTTCCCCGGTCACCCTGATGGGTGATAAAGTTAACCCTTAGCTTAGACCCTCCCCAACAAAAGCAGTTATCCCAGAGAAGACAGAGTCAGCAGGAAGAAAACCCCTGTGTATATAACAAGCAAAGTGGCAAACAGAAGTTGGAGAGTGTGTTATAGATTAGAAGATACAGAAAATGCCCAATAGTAGGGGAGTCTTCATCTGGGAGGGAGGTGAAACCTCAGCCTCATGCAGGGGAGATGTGCTCTCAGCTGTGTCTAGAATTATAGACCCGGGAAGTTAAGAAACGTGTGAGACTGGCTCCCATACATGTCTGTGACTCAGAGAGTTGCAGTCAACCATTCAAAGCCTTTCTTTCTCTCCTGTCTCTGTGGAGTTCCTTTCTCCTTGTCTCTCTCCCAAAGAGTGTCTGCAACCCACTTACACTTATGGTAGGTGGGCAGCATTTGGCTTAGCACTTTTCACACCATTTAAGAGTCATGTCTCCCTCTGTCTACATAGCATGCAGCACAGGGCTGACCATCCAGAAGATAAGGCTTGTGTGGACAGAGGGCTACACACACACACACACACACACACACACACACACACACACACACACTATTTGATTCTCTCTCTCTCCCCACACAGACACACATACATATTTGCATATACACACACAGATATACATGTATGTATATAGGTGTGTACACATGTATGTATCATGTGTGTAAAATATATCAGTATATACTGTGTAGAAATGGTGTGTGTATCACTAACCGATTACTCAAAAATATTTAGTTGTAACTACAAAGTTTTAATGACATGTCTTTTTTTCATCCCTTCACTCTGCCTGTTTATGAACTTCACAAGGGTCTTTTGTATAATCGTTAGGGACAGGTTTTAATGAAATTTGAGAGTCTCCAGAGATCACAGATACAGAGGCCTTTAACATTGTCGTGTTGCTTAGCAACCTCAAACCATTGCATTTCCAGTCTCTGTAATAACATGATCTACTGCTCTTTGGCCAGTACCTAATGAAAATGTAATGGAAATAATCCCTTCCTAAAGGCTGTACTCCCTGAGAGTTTGGGTGGGGAAATAGATTTTTGTCTGCTCATTTCATAGCTTGGACTAATTTTAATCCACTGCTTAAAATAAAGTACTGTTTTATAAATGCATCAAGTGACAAGATGAAGCAGATCTCAAGGTGTGGTGATGGTGATGACAACAGCAATGATAATGATGATGGTGATATGGAAATAATTCCTTTTGAAATATGGATTGTCAGTATCATGAGGAGAAATGATTAACATAACACAAACAGCCCCCAGCATGTCAAAAATCAAATCCAACAGAACTTGTTTATTCACTAGCAGTTAATATGATATTTTGTGTCTTGTGGCATTTCCTCGTGACACTTTAAAGGAATGTGAAGTTTATTATTTTAATGTTATAGTAAAATTGAATTTGAATAGAAGTGGAGTATGAAGAACAGTTTTTCCCATGGACTCAGAAAGACATGGGTTCAAATCTTGTGTGTGACACATAATGACCATGACATCGGCCAACACTCAGTTTATCAGTCCCCCAGGCCACAGCACTCCCAAGGACTTCTGAAAGGTAAATATTTAACAAAATATATAAAAATAAAACAAAACAATAAAATAAAAATAATATTACATTTTAGAACTTAAGTCAGTATGTGGCCCAGTGGGATCCTTATATATGGTTTAGTGACCCCTGTTTCTATTTGAGCTTGATGTCCTTGGCCTTGACAACTTTCTTGTGTTTGTATTTTGTTCCCAAAGAGGACCATGGCATCAAGGTGATGACATGACTTGCAGTTGACTTTGATTTGAGTGAGGGAGGGCTATGCAAGGTCACCAACCTCACTTTCTTCTCCTGAGCCATCTGGGTTCAGTGGCCTGCTATTCATCAGGATGACTGGAGATGGCCCAGAATGCAACATGAGACCCTGCTCCTTTTAGGCTAAGTTCTTAGAGCATTCTCACTTTGAGCTAGATACACCCATTCATTAAATTGACTTCTTTAAGTAGTTGCTCAAGGGATGGCCCCTTTAGTTAAAAAAAAAAATCAAACTGGGAGGGGAAGACTCTCAGGGTTCCTAGGTAAAAGAGAAACAACTACTATTTAGTAATTACATTCATTCTCTGGTGGGGGTGTGGGGGTGGGGTTGGAACTTGTTGTCCAGTCTATGAGCTCCACAGTGAATTGGGTTTAAGGCTTGATCTTTGAGCAAGAAATGTAGCCAGTAAACCCAGAGGGAAAAAAGGCAGCTTTTGAGGGTGGAACACAAGGAGGAGGAGGAAGAGCAGGAGGAGAGCTGCTACTCACTCATAGGTTTTGTTCACAGCTTTCTAAGACTTTTACAGAATAGCTGATGTGCACTGATGGAGAGAGTTTCCATACCTGGAATTCCCTAAACAGATGAGGTCACAGGTCTGACCTCCCCTTCCCCTCCCCCCAGTAAAACCCTACTAATTTGCATTAACTAGGAAGGCCAATCTAACTTAGTAAAAATCCTAAATTATACAATATCTTAAAAGAAATGTGGTTTTGTTTTTTTGTGGTACATTTAATAATGAAGGGATACTTATCCTTTGGAAAATGACAGAGCAAAGTGAGGTGTATAAATGCAGTGCTATTCAGTTGCACCAGAAGTAATAGTCTCCCCCATTAGATGGTGAGCTTCTTGAGGGCAGGGATTATCTTTTGCCTCTCTTTGTATCCCCAGATCTTAGTGCAGAGGCTGACACATAGTAGGTGCTTAATAAGTGCTTATTGAATTGAATTGAAATGACAAAAAACAATTTCAAAGGATGCTGGGTAGTATGAACTGATGCAGAGTAAAATGAGCAGAACCATGGGAAAAATTATATTGAAAGACCTGAGAAATTTGATCCACTCACTGACCACCAATGTCACCTAAGGCTGATTGATGGCTAAAGCATGTTGCCTGTCTTCTAACCAAGGTGACGGACTTAAAGTGTAGAAAGACAGATGCATTTTTGACATGACCCCTTTGTCAATTCCTTCTGCTTGGCTATATTTATGCTTTACAAGGTTCCCACACGCAAACTTTTAGTTTTTTTATTGAGGAGATGTGTGGAGGGAGGGGACAAAGAGGTTAGCAGTGGAGATGCCAACAAAAAATTGCCTTTGAAACATTTCCAGAAATGCCTGGAAGAGAACAGGAAAGAGTTCAGAGAGAAGTACATATGAGCAGGACAGTTTGGCAATTAAAGGGTGGAATTTATTATGTGCTCTTTTTTTTAAAAAAAGGTGCATGAAATAGAACTTCAGGGTTTCGTATTTAATCCTCTTTTGGGGTTGTGCTGTATGTATGAAAATGCCTTTATTTTGTGTTTTAAGTTCAGAATGAAAAATAAAACAAAAAAATAAGAGAGAGAGACTCATTGCTTGGGGCAAGTACATGTCAACAGATGACAAAAGGAAAGCAAAATGACTAAACTCTTATTTGCTTTCATCTTCTCTGTCAATAAAAATTGTTTCCAAATGTGAACATATGGTGCAGGTAATAAACATAAACAAACATGAGAAGCTAATAATAACATCCCCTTTAAATGACTTTAGGTCTTAAGACCTGAGCGAATTTTATCCCAAGATGCCAAAGAGAGTTGTAGATATGGTTGTGGAATCATTGGTAATATATGAGAAAACACAGAGAACAGAACGAGTGTGAGAAGACTGGAACCAGGCAAATATTCTAATTTTTTAAAAGTTTAAGAGGCGAGGTCAATTTGGATCGCCATCATTGATCAGTGAGTTTGATGTCAATGACACCACTCTGTAGTGTATGACTGTGTACATATGTATGTATGTGCATATTTGTTGTCGTTTTCAATCATGACCGCATTTGGGGTTTTCTTGGCAGAGATCCTGAAGGAGTTTGACATTTCCTTCTCCAACTCATTTTACAGATGAGGTAACTGAGGCAGAGGAGTTAAGTGACTTGCCAAGGGTCACACAGTGAGTAAGTGTTTGAGGCTGGATTTGAACTCACAAAGAGGAATCTGCCTGACTCGAGGCTCAGTGCTCTGTCCACTGCACCCCCTAGTTGCCCGTATATATCTTTAGTACTAAACTTAGAAAAGGAAGCAGTGTTATACTAAATGATCTAATTTCGTTTTTTGATGGAAGTACAAAAGTGGTTGTCAGGACAGGGAACACTGCTGGCCTAGTGTATCTTGTTTTCATCAAGGCACAGGACAGAGTTTCGTGTGATGTCCCTATGAGTAGGACTAGACAAATACAGGCTGGATGATGGTCTGGTTAAGAACAACAGTAAAAATAATAAAGTAGTTAACATATTGTGGCTCATGTTTTACAGAAAGTATTGCCTGCATTGTCTCTGTCTCATCATCATAACCCTGTAAAATGGGTACTGTAAGTATCATGATCCCAATTATACAGATGAGGGAACTGAAGGTCAGAGACCCCAGAGGCCTTGGGCCTGGATGGGATATTGTTGGATGACTCTGTCGTTTCCCTTAACCTACACAACATTTGTATCAGTGATCTAGATGGAGTATAGTGGAGAGCTGGTCAGAGCTGCAGATGATGAAGTTTGGGAGGATAACTAATGTATTGGATCACACAATCGAGATTTTAAAATACCTCAGTAACCTGTGGCAATAGGCCCAAACTAACACTATTACATTTAATGGGGACAAATGTAAAAGTCTGCTCTTAGCTTCAAAGAGCCATCGGCAGGGACTCAGAAGACCTGTTCGAACAGTAGTGGATGTGAAATAACCTGCTGGGCGGGCAGGCTTAGGCTAAACCAAAAATGGGCTGTAGAGCTGACAAAAAAGGCTGACGTCAACTTAGGCTAATGGAAAAGAAGTTCCTGTCAAGCTGAGACAAGATAAGATTCCCACTGTTCTCTGCACTAGTTCTGCAGAGGATTGGATTTAATTCAAGGTACCACATTTTAAGAGATGTGTTGACAGGCTAAGGGTGACCAGTTTGGTGAAGGGTCTGTAAGTCATGACAGTAGTAGACAGATTAAAAGAGAGAGAATGATGGGGGGTGATGGGTAGGGAGAGGGAGAAGAAAAGGGAGAGGTAGAGAGATTGAGTATGGAGAAGATAAATCTTAGAGTGATATCAAAATTGTTTTCATATCCTTGAAGGACTGCCATGTGGATGAAGACTTACTCTAGATAGCTCTAGAACAGGGCTTCTTAGCCTCTGTCATATGATGGGGCCCTCTGGCAGTCTGATGAAACCTGTGGAGTCCTTCTCAGAATACTATTTTTAAATACATAAAGAAACCAACTGTACTGAAGTACTATTATCAAAATGTGGTTGTTGTTTTTTTTTTTTTAAATTCACACACTATTCCTTCTTCTTGTTGTTGTTCAGTCATTTTAGTCATAATTGACTCGTCATGACCCCATTTGGGGTTTTCTTGGCAAAGATACTGGAGCAGATTGCCATTTCTTTCTCCAGTTCATTGTACAGGTGAGGAAACTGAGGCAAACAAGGTTAAGTGATTTGCCCCAGGGTCACACAGCTGGTAAGTGTCTCAGGTCAGATTTGAACTCAGGTATTCCTTTTTATTTAATTTTTTATTTTTTCTCAACTACAGGTAAAAATAATTTTTAACATTCATTTTTTTTTTTTTGGTTTTGAGTTCCAAATTCTCTCTCTCCCTTCCCTCCCCCCTAATTGAGAAGCCAAGCAGTTTGATGTAGGTTATATGTGTATGGTCACTCAAAACATTCATGTTGTGTAAGAAAACAGACCTAAAAAAAAAAGAAAGAGAGGAACAATTTTTAAAACGTGATTTGATCTTTATTTGGACTCCATCAGTTTTTTCCCTGAAGATCATGGATAGCGTTTTTCATCATGAGTCCTTTAAAATTTTCTTAGTTCATTATTTTGCTGAGAATAGCTGTCATACGCAGTTGATCATCATGCAGTATTGCTGTTACCATGTACAATGTTCTCCTTGTTTCTGCCTATTTCACTGGGCATCAGTTCGTGTCTTTCCAGGTTTTTCTGGAGCATCTTGCTCATCATTTCTTAAAACACAATAATATTCCATCACAATCCTTTGCCACAACTTATTCAGTCATTCCCCAGTTGATGGGCACCCTGTATTTCCAATTCTTTGCCACCATAAAAAAGAGCTTTTATAGATATTTTAGCACATATTGATTCTTTACCTTTTTGTTTTTCTCTCTCTAAAATATAGACCTATTAGTATTGCTAGGTCAAACGGTATGCATGTTTTTATGTGCATTTATATTTGATATACCATTGGGCATATGAACTCAGGTCTTACTGACTCCAGGCCTGGTTCTCCATCCGCTGTGTTACCTAGCTGCCCAAGTAGTTTCAGGGAGTCAGATTTTGGCTCAATAGAAGGAAGATTTTTAGTAATTATGACTGTTCAAAAATGGAATGAATGTACTGTCTTGTAAGGAGTGAGTTCCTTGTCTCTGAAAATGTACAAGCAGAAATTGTACCTTATGTCAGGAATTTAGGAAGTAGAGTTGAACCTGTATGAAGAGGGGTAGCCTGGAAGAGTGAAGGAAGCATTGCCCCTGGAGTCAGAAGATCTGTTTTCAAATCTCGTTCCTCACACTACCCTACAATATTGGGCAAGTTATCGTCCCTGGTCTTCAGTTTATTCATTTGTAAAATGAAAATATCAGACAAAGTGACCTCTGAGATCTCTTTTCAGCTCCATAGATCTGTGATCCTATGACATGTGCTACAACAGCGTGTCCCAAAAATCTCAGGGTAGTTTAAAGCTGTGAAGACTTCAGACTTCCCTAAGACTTTTAGGGCACACTGAATTGTAGGTAAGCCTTGCTGTTCGACATAGCATTAGCCATTGGCCCCAGACGTTGGTAGCTGTTTCTTCTATTTCCTGATGCTGTCCCAGTGGAACTAATGTTCTTTTTCATTGTGTGCCCATCTCATCTCTTTTGAATCAGTATTCATTCCCATTCCCCAAGCATTTAAACACCTATCATACACAGAGGACTGTGGAAGTCTTTGTCCCTGCCCTCTTTGTGATCATGTAATTAATCACCATTTGACTACAGTCAGACCAACCAAATGTTTCATAAATGCTTCATTTTGAGATATTCCATGCACTTCAATTAATGGTGTGTGCTGTGTGCAATTCACTGAGCTGAGCCAATAGAAACCAAAATCTAAGTGAAGCCGAGTCAATATTGATTAAGCACCGAACTGTATGCCAGATGTTGTATGCTAAGGGCTGATATGTAAAAACATGCTTCCCCTTGAGGAAATTATAATTGAATTATGGGGTCTGTAGCCTGAGCTCCAATAAGTGTGTTACAAGATAGACTTGGAATAAAGGAAAGAAGGGAGTCTGGCAAAGTGCCCTAGGAAAATAAGGAGAGGAGAGGGGGAAGAGCAGAGAAGGTGTGATGGAAGAGATGGTTCCCAAGCTGGGCTTTGGAGGAAGGGAGGGATTTTGTTAGGCTGTGACCCGATGGGAGTTTCTCTCTTCTCCAATCCAGCCTTCACCCCATTGCAAAAATATTCATCCTAACTCACAGGTATGACCATGACTTCCTCAAAAACATTCCATATTTCCCCACTACTTCTAGGTTTTTAAAAGTCCTCAAAATTCTGACTCAAACATAAATCTTTCTTTAAAAAAATGTTTTTATTACAAATTTGGTAATCACCATCAAAATTAAGTATAATAAATAAGCTAAATATTATAATATAAAACTATCTTCATTTATAGTTTATTCAAGTAAGAAATGCATGCATTATCTTTCACAAGATCATAGCGACGTTTATTTCCAGATCTTTTTCTGATATTTTTCTTGCAAGTTGTAATTATAATAGTTGTGACTGATACAGAGCATTAAAGTTTACAGTGCACTTCTCATATATCTGGTGTGTATATTGGTCTAATTCTCCTTTCCCAGTTCTGTCATTTTACATAGTTCCATATTTCTTTATATTCTTCATATTCTTCATGGCACCGTAATATTCCATTATGTTGATATTATTAATGCACTCTAGCCATTCCTCAAGCACTACAATATGCATCATTTATAGTTTATTACAAATAAAACTCATGTTAATATTTTTGTGTAGTCTCTTTTCCATTTATTAACATCTTCAAGACTCAGTTCTAACAGCAGGATCATTATGTCAAAGGGTCTGATCAGCTTTGTAGCTTTGTTTGTATTTTGACAGATTTACTTCCAAAATAATCATCTCTATTCATAGCTCTTTCTTCTAGAGCTGTGAGTGTATTTGTTTCTCTGTAGTCCCAGCAACATTGAACATTATCACCTTAAACTGTGTTTGCTAATGGATATATCTCAAGAGGTCTTTTAATTTTTATATTTATTAGGAAATTTAAGCCTTTTCAGATTTGTTTTTAGGCAAATGGTAATTCTTCAAAACCTACCAGTCCATATGCTTTGACCATTTAACCTTCTGTAAGTAGATCATACACTTATAAAATTTCTGTCAGCTCTTCATAGACTTTGGATGCCAGATCTTATCAGCTACATTTACCACATATATTCTGTTCCTAATCTATTTCTTTCCTTTTAGTTAAGTACTTTTTTGCTGTATAAAACCTCATCATTTTTATATAATCAAGTCTATCTCTTTAGTCTTCTAAACTTCTTCCATATGTTCAATAGATAAACATTATTCTACTTTCCATTATTGTTATAAATGGTATCACTTTTCATATATATGTTTTCTATTTCAATCACTGATACATTTGGAATTTATTGTAGGATATTGTGAAACATTTAATGCCTTACTTTTCTTTCTAAATTGCTATTTCTGTTCCATTTCTTCTCTTTTTATTGAGTACCAGATCATTTTGATATTACCACTTTATAGCATAATTTGAGATCTTTTCTTACCTACAGATTTTTGAGCAGGGAAATGGCATACTTAGACATATATATATGTATACACACACACACAATTATTTTAACATTTTATTATTTTAGTGTGAAAGACCAATTACAGAGAGGAGAGACTTGAGGCAGGGTAACCATTAGGTGACTGTTACAGTTGTTCAGCTGAGAGGTGAGAGGAGAGATCTGGGAGCCATTACGGGGATGGAATTGGGAGAATGGGATGTGGGGCAGAGGAATAAGTCTTAGAAGGTTCTAAGACTTTGAGCCCCGATTAAGTTACTAGGAAGAGAGTGAAACCATCAAAACAATTTAGCGAGAAAAGTGTCAGGGGTTTTGGTGGGGGGAAGGTTCAGCTCACATAGTTTGGAGTTGCAGGGTGACCTCCAGATGAAGGTATCTCTGAGGCTGTTGGAGAGTCAGGGCTAGAACTCAAAGGAGAGCCAGAGGCTCAATGAATAACCTCAAGAGGAAGAGAGGTAGGGATGAAGTTGTGAACCTGAGGAAGAATGGGAAGCTTAGAAATGGTCCCTGTGGGCACCGTGATAGGAAAGCAGGTGACTGTGGAGCCCGAGAGGCCCAGGGAGCTGGGGTGGTAGGCTGAAGAGTGGTGGTGGCCTCCCGGGATGAGGCCCTCTGGGAAAGAAAAAGGGGCAAAGGATTCAATGTCTTGTTTTATCAAACTGCAGGTAATATAAACAAAGGGACATAAATACCTCCATGGAAAACATCTTATATCTCTAAAGTACCGCAAACATGACTGAAAGAAAACTGATTAAAATCACTCATCAGAAAGATTCACTTTTGCTCATTTTTTTCCTTCAGAGAAGCACATTCTTACTTGATACAGCCATGATACATTTTCTTCACTACTTAAAGTTAGATGTGAGTTTCATTTGTAGAAGGCACTTGCTCTATATTTTAAAGTCGTGCTTTATTTTAATGTTATTTTCAGGTCAATTTTGTGACATCAAAAAACTGAATAATTTTATTTTTTTTAATAATTGGAGGAATTATATATGATATTATTGGGAAGTATCTTGTATTCAGAAAGCTAATCAGGGTTATTTGAAGAATATTTTTGGAAGCGGTATTAGGTTATTTAATAAACATCATAGAAAAAGAACCAATATTTTAAATTGCTTCATTTAGCTACACAGTAAGCATAAGTTTCAACTTCAACCATAAACATGCTATTTTAATAAAATAAATATGTAACTTTGAATCCTTAAGTATTTTAAATTTTTTAAGCAAATAAATTTTTCTTCTCAAACGTGTGATAGTTGATAGTTTCAGACATTTTTATTGGAGGTCCTTATAGCCAGCTGGTCCCTGTGCCTATGACAGCTTTATATACTTTTTCTAAGGATCAACAGACAGTGTGGGGTAGTGGCTAGAAAGGTGAACTGTTTATGTGCCCTGGATCAATTCAGTTCTCTCAGTGTTCTAGACAACTTTCTAAAACCATTCAGCTAAAGATTTGGGGGATGAAGAGAGAGGGGGGCTCACATCTATTTGTACTTTCCTCTCCTGAAAGTTTCTTCACCTAAGACTTCTCCATACCAGTGGAATCAAGAGTTCTACTCCCTATTCCTCTCCCTACTATATTTAGGTAAAATATAAGATATATTTCTCTCTCTCCTTCTCTCTTTCCCCTCTCCTTCTCACTCTTTCCTCCCCTTTTTCTCTCTCTCTCATTCTGGCACCTCTGGTGTGAGGGCTGCTCATCCACCTTTGGCATCCTTTGGCATCCATCTGGCATCAACTCTCATCTGTGGCTCCAAGAAGCTGTAGCATGCACAGAGGCCACACCCTGGTAAACCATCTCAGCAAATGGACTAAACCAGGTTGAGGGTAACTAGCAGACCTCATACCCATTGGTAAGTTTGGTGGATGTCTACCCCAAACACGTGAAGACTTTTGTTGGCAGAATAGGTGAATGAGAACAATTTGTTCCAACAGCTGAAACAGTCACTGTCAGACGTCAAAGACACCGAGGCCTTCACTGCATCTTGGGGCCATCACCAGGTGTCTCAGCTTTTGTCCTGCCCCTGGACTTTGATGACTCTGGGAGAGAGGGTAAAGCTGACGATTTTGTGCAACTCTGCCTCACCCACAATGCCAGGCATCACCTATGACGTCACTGGTTCTCTTCAAAAATGAAGGACAAACAACCATATGTATATGTGTATGTATGTGTGTATATGTATATATGTGTGTGTATATGTATATACACACACATATATACATACATACCCCTTCACATATACATGTATATGAAGTATTATAGAATTAAAAGGTATTCATATTCCAGAATAAAGTCCTCAGTTTTTAATGTGTAGACTTCACTGTACCTTAATTAAAAGTATGTTTATATAAATTTTTTAATGTTTGAAAAAATTATCATTAAAAATCTGAACTAATATAAACTTTCTGTCAAAGAATTTGATATTGCTGTGCATAGCAACTGCAAAGGACCAAGAGGTTTAGGATAAAGACTATCAGGGTCCAACTAGGAGACAGTCTTGCTTAAAGTTTGTGATATTGAAGGAAAGGCCTTCATTTTAAGAGGCTTCTTGAGTTCTTAATCTAATTGATAACAAGCCTAGACTATAAGGGCCTACAAAGAACATAATTTTTCCCCTTGTATTCTTATTTCTCGTACTGTAGTAAGCTGAGATTCTAGATTTCTTATTTTGTTGGTTTTTTTGATGTGTTTTGTTTTTATATCACATTCATTTATGCATGTTCTCCCTGTGTAAAGAGCTTTTCCTTGTAACAGTGAGAAGTTTTATTTCTTTTTAATCAGCAAACCAAACAGAAGATGCGACATCGTGCCCCTTCCCCTCCCCCCCCAGTTAAAAGGGACAGATACTTTCTCGTCTCTTCTTCAGGTTCAAACTTTGTTATTATCGTTGTATTACAGTTTTGTTTTGTTGCTCTTTACATTGGGTATATTACTTTCCTGGTTTGGCTTCATTGTTCTCTGCATCACTTCAGATTAAGTCTTCCCACGTTCATCCAAATTCTCATTTTCTAATAGAGCAGAATATTCCATTACTTTCATATATCACAATTTCCTTAGCCATTCCCCAGTTGAGAAAACCCTGCTTGGTTTTCAGTTCTTTGGTATGACAAAAAGTGTTTCTATGAATATTTTGGTGTTTAGCGAGGACTTGTCTTTCTGACTTTGGAACTCTTGAGGAATGTGCTTAGCAATGCATTCTCTGGGTCAGAGATGATGGGCATTTTAGTCTCTTTTTAAAGCACAATTCCAGTTGTTTTCCCAAACTGTTAGGTCAATACACAGTTCCAGCAGCAGAATATTAGAGTCTGTCCCATCTTTTGTCACCTTTACCAATTTGCTGGCTGTGAGGTGAACCCCAAATGGTTTCAATTTGCATTTCTCTTTTTAGTGATTTGGAGCAGTCCTTCCTATGATTGTTAATAGTTTCTTCCTCTTGTCCACCCTTCAGCAGCTCATATAATAAAATTAGGATGTTACAGAGATTAGTGTGGACCCTGCACAAGGATGGGATGCAATTTTGTGAAGCTTACCATATTTTTTCCCTGTTTCCCAACCTTTCCAAGTGATCAATGTCAAATACTTAGGTCATTTAAAAAAAATAATTTGCAGCTCTCCTTTTGAGACTTGTTTGTTCACAGCCTTTGATGTATTGGAGATGTAGTTCTTGAGGATCCACAACAAGGCATTATTTTCCTTTGGGTAACAGAAAACAGAGCTTCAATATTTAGATTAAGCCTAATTGTGCTGGATCAAATATACCCCTCTTTTTCTTCAATATTACATCAGTGAACCATGAATGGCATTAGAGAGTTAGATTCCTATGGAACATTTTTGTCACCCAGTTTTCAAAGTAACTGGACTCAGCAGTGATAGCAAAAGGAAATGAAAATTGACGGACTCTGGCTCACCCCCTTTCTCTGAGCTTCTGGGCCAAAAAAGAGAACCAGCAAATTCAGCCCAGGTCTTTCCTTTCATTCCTCTGTCCCTGAGGAATGAAAGTCCTGTGAGTTATTCTGTTTCCTTTTTCTTTTCTTCCCAAAAATGCCACAGGGAAAAGGAATAAATCAGATTAAAAAATGTTCCTCTTTTTTTCTTTAGGTAGTATGATTAGATTGCTAGCTTCCATATCCATTTCAAGAAGAGCTTTGGCGTGGTGGTCCGGACTCATGGGGCACCTGAGGAATGAAGGCCTTAGCCAGAATGCTGTCTGTACCATTTGCCTCCTTTTCCTTTTGTGTTGGTGTCTAAGCTCATGACAGGCTGCCACATACTGTCAAGATATCCTCAGAGTTTTTCTTCTTTCCCTTTCTTTAGGACAGCTCTTTGTCCAGCTTCTAAGTAGAACATAAGTATGTCAGGGAGCTAACTCTGAGCCGTGACTCTTCCTTTGTTTCTTGGTCTCCCAAGGACTTTGGGTCTCTCACGTTCTGTCTCCAGAATCCACTGTGTCTCTAACATAGAATGTGTTCACTTGTGCTCAGTGGGCCTGGTGTGGTGTGCAACATCCTGAAAGGGAAGTATCACTCCAATTAGTGTTCTCTGCTGCATTTGCTTCTGGAAGGCCTGCTGCTGACTTTTAAAAATAGGACAAAGGAACATTTGCTTAAAGTTTTGGAATACTTTTTTGTTTTTATCATGCTTAGATTTGTTAATGATTCAATAGTCAGAATTTTTTTAAGCAGTAGTTTTTAATAACCCTTCTTTTTCCAACATTTTGGTAATGGGTCTTAGTTTAACCAGTATACAGGTCACAAAAGGAAAAACTGAGAAACCTAAATACATCCTTAGCAATACTGAAAAGGAGAAATACTAGAAACAGACTAGATAGAAAGTCCATGCCAGTGTGTTTCTCCCAAGCACTTCTCTCTTTTTCTGTCATCTCCCTTTGTCTGGATGATATACAGACAAAAAGACAATTGTCATAAGGCCCTTCTAGCTTAGTGCTAGGTGAAGGGAAAAAGGAGCATGTACTGTACATTATGTATATTTTTCATAGTTTTTCTGATAGGATTCAAAAATCTCGTCAGCTTTATTTGAACCAGAGTATAAAATGGATAAACAAGCCTTGACTCAGCAACATTTCTCCTAAACACAAAAGGAGCTCTGTCGGCTGGCATCCCCAAAAACCATGGATCAGCCTTTTTGTATCTCAGTCAACCCTGAGCCAAACAGTAAATAGAGCTGCTCATGATTTATGCATGAAAATAGGTTATCCCATCTGGCCTCCCTAAGTCTCTTGACCCTTTCCTAACTCCTTCGTTGCTGCCAGCACATAATCCCCATTCTCTGGGGAGTCAGGTGCCTGTTTGCCAATTACTGGAGGTATCTCTCCATTTCCCCAAGGAGCTTCTGCTGTCTTGTTAGGCTTAATTACTTGACCGAAGAGAACAGGAGCCTCAGGTATCAGTCTCATCAGTGACTCTAGGACTTTGTGGTTACCTGGAGCAGGGCTCTTAGGCTTCTGTTGCCTGGCATCTTGATGGAAGGGAACTGAAGCCTGGTGGAGGGTGGCCTACTCCATTACCATTACATTGGCCTGAAAGGAACTGGGCTGCCCATCAAGGCCACAGTGACATGTAAGAACACTTGGAAATGGTGTCATTAAAAGTCTCAGCAACCAATTAGTAGTATTCCTCACCTGTAAAAGATGGAGATTGAACTAGATCTTAGAGAGTTCTTAACCTTTTTTGTATTGCAGAATCCTTTGGTAGTCCTTTCTCAGAATAATGCTTTTAAAATATAGAAAACTAAAATACATAGGTACAAAGGGCACCAATCATATTGAAATAGAGTTATCAAAGTATTTTTTTTAAGTTTGTGGATTCCAGGTTAAGAACCTTTCTAGATTAGATGATCCGTTAGGTCCCTTTCAACTGACCTTCTAGGCCAGTCTGCGGTATCCAGGCATTACCCAGGCTACTGGTTTTCAAAGCCTTGAATCTACATCGTAGCCCTGTTATAAAATATTCACAAATCAAGGATCAGATGACTCTTTAAGCCCTCAAAAGTTTTCTCAGAGCAGTCTTTTTTTAAAAAAAAATGACCTCCTTCTTTAGTAAATGAAAGTATTTGACAATTCATTGCTAATGATCAATTTTCATTCATTAATGTGACTGTTTTTTAATATACAACAAAGCCATTTAAAGGTTCAAATGATTAAGCCGCTTGTCTCTTGGAGAATGAAGGGCAAATAAGAATAATTAAGCCACTGAAAGTTCATTTTACTTCCACTGTTATTAGGAAACTCCTTCTACCAATACAAATCAGCAATTTAAGAGTTGCCTGGGGCACTAAGAGGTTAAGTTAGGAATGGGGAACTTGAAGCCTCAAGGCCATATGTGGCACTCCAGGCTCTCAAGTGCGGCTCTTGGACTGAATCCAAACTTCACAGAACAAATCGCCTTAATAAAAGGAGGTATCAGGTTCCCCACGCCTGGGTTAAGCCATTTGAGGTGGGGGCTATATGGCTACTAGATGTCAGTGGTGGGACTTGAATCCAGGTCTGTCCAACTCTGAAGCCCACTGTCTGGCACTCCATCTTGCTGCCTCTCATTACATTTTAGATGTGGAGAAGGACACCACCCCTGTCACCACAGAGGGAGACTCAGACAAAGCCCATCCTAGAGAACTGTGCTGTGTCGCTGTTGTTTGTCCTTTGTCCTCAAAGAGGACCATGACATCAGGGAGATGATGTCATGATTTGGAAATGATTTGGATTTAAGTGAGGCAGGCTGGTAAAGTCACTAGCCTCACTCTTTCCTCGGGAGCCATCTGGGTCCACAGGTGAGATATAGATCAAGACAACTAGAGATGGTCCTGCCTACGGTGGGAGACCTTAGCCTTTTCAAGCTAAAGTCTTTAACAGGTCTCAGTTATACTGAGACAAGCAGGCAAAGCCAATAGTTTGTCAGAACTCAGATCTAGACTTTGAGGAAGTCTATGATGTAGTTGATCTCTATTTGGAGAGCTGCTATGGTGTAGGAGGCCTGGGCCTGGGAAGGTCAGGCAGAGATAGTAGAGAGAGATGAAGTTTTGTGAGCAGGACAATGACACGATCAGACCTAAGCTGTAGGGAAATCACTTGGGCAACCTGAGAAATGAAGGAGAAGGGACTGGAAAGGAAAGAGAGTGGAGACAGCAAGAGCAGAAGTCTGGGTGCAGGGGGACGAGGAGCTGAACCATGATGGTGGTTGCATGAGTGGGGACAAGGGGACCGGCAGACAGATGTCATAGAGGTAGAGTCAGCAGGACCTGGCAGTTGACTGGATATGTGGGGTGAGGGAGACTGAGGGGTCATTGGCAGGATAGCTGTGCCCTTGGCACTGTAGATAGAGCATTGGACCTGGAGGTAGGATGACCTAAGTTCAAATCTTGCTTCAGACACTCACTTCACCTTTGTCTATTTCCATTTTCTCATCTCTAAAATGAAGATAATAGTAGTACCTAACTCCCAGGTTGTTGGGAGGATCAAATGAGAGAATATTTATAAAGTACTTAGCACAATACCTGGCATATCGTGGGTGCTTAATAAATGCTTCCTTCCTTCCTTTGCAAAAAGCAAAAAGGAGGAATGACAGGAAGAAGGGAGTGTTTGGAGATTGATGAGGGAAGGAAGGAATCTAAGGAATCTTGGCCAAGATGCTGAGAAGGAACCCAGTGTTATCAAAAGGTAACTACTCATCTGATAAGGTAGGAGTCTACAAAATTGTTAATTAGTCGTTCTAAATTAAGTATTAACATTGAGAAGTTGTGACAAAGCATTTTAGACTAAAAGATGAGGGTTATTTATCAACTGTATCAAAGGGGAAACTAAACTCTAGGCATTTCTCTACTTAGTATGTAATACTAATGATAAAAACGTTGATATAGCGCTTTAGGATTTACAAAATGTCTTACAAATGTTTCACAGAAACCCTGGGGACTAAGTACTGTTGGTATTCCTATTTCACAGATAAGGAAACTGAGGCAGTCAGAGGTGAAATGACCAGCCCCAGGTCACACAAGAAGGAAGTGTCTGAGGCAGGATTTGAACTCGGGTCATCCCAACTTCAGGCCCAGTGCTCTCTATCCATAGCACCACCAAATTGTCTTGTTCTTCCTCTGATATAAAATTTAGAAGCATTTATCAACAACTCGACTTTGGAAGAAGAAAATACTGTAGACTAAGGGGGTGTGATGTGATTCAACCTTCAAATGGTTAAATAGTGGAAGAAGAATTGAACTTTTCTGCTGGGCCCTAGGTGGGGTGCCGAGCTAAGAGTGGGGTACCCCAAGGTGTGTTTATGGGGTGGGAAGAGGTGAGATTAGATCATCTCTGAACTTCCTTCCTTCCCTGGAGTTCTCATCTCTGATTCGCCCTTTCACTAGAGCTCTCCTCATCTGTACTCCCCAGTCCCCTCCCAGTACTTTGTCCTAAACATGGCAAACAAGTACTGATAGGCAGATGGGATTGCATCCTAAGCCCTCCCTCCTTAAATCTTCTCGTGCTTGACCACACGGGATAGCGATTGGTTGTACAAGACCTGCTGGTAATTCTGGAACAGTTTTTCTTACTATTATATCAGATTGCCCTGTTTCCTCCTGAAATAGTGGAGAAACACCCATCCCTCCCAGACTGGTCTGTCTGTTTCTTTTTTTTTTTTTTTGAAGTCTCACCATTCTACCTTAGCCTTCTGTTTGCCACCAACACCACATCTTCTTATTTTTATCTCCCTCAGAATCTTGCATAGAGTAGGTGTTTCACAAATATTTGTTGAATGACGTGGTGAGTGAATGCCACTCAGCTCCTCCTTTCGGATGGTGCTCTTTGGGGCCGATGGACTACAGTTGTGCCACTGATTTGCAGAGCAATTCACAAACCACCCCGGTCCTCACTTTCCTCATTTGCAAAATGAAAGAGTGGGAATGGATAGTTATTAAGGGCTCTTGTAGGCCTGAAATATGTTATTCTAATTTTCCTGGCTCCACTCCTTGAACTTTCTTTCCTGCTCTCTGTTGTCCACTCTTGCTTCCCATGATAGTCAAAGAAGCCACGTGTCACAGAGCATTGGGAAATGTTCAGACCAGGATCAAAGCACCTGAAAGTAGCTGCTCCTGCTTCACTTTGATGGCTCTGCCAGGAAATATCACCCTCCTGAAGTCACATGTCCATTTCACCTGTAATATGTTCTCCATAGATAAAAAGGTGCCTTCCACACATGAATGCAAATGTGCATTTTAAAGATGCTAATTTTATGACAAATCAGGAGTAATTGTCAGGCAACAGGGAAATAAGAGACAATCAGGAGGGCACCGAAGGATTGAGCTAAATAATAGATGAAAGCAGTGAAGAGAACCCAGGTGTGTGAGAGGAGAACCATAAGGAAGGGATGAAAGTGCAGTGAGGGGGTGAGAGGACATGACAGATATGTGCCTAGTGAGATGGGGCAGAGGGAGGCAGGGACAGGAAAAGGAACTGACTTGGAGAATGGGGCTGCGGAATGGTGGCTGCTGGTGGTGGTGATGGTGATGATGATGATGTTAGAGTACTGTGGCTGGGAGAACTGTTGAGATGAGAGGAGGAGGAGGAAATTAAGACTCCTGGTCTGGGTGAAATAGAGGAAAGAACAAGGAAGTCAAGGAAATGGTAAAAATTTGAAGAATTGCTAGGAAAGAAACCAGATGAGTATAAGTGGGGTTCAAACTCCACCAGGTCAAGATGGCATCTTTGGAATGTTGGACTTGATGGGTTTGGGTTTACAAGTCCAGCTCTTCACTTTCTCCTTACAGTTTGAGCAAGCTCTTGCCAGGTGGGAGCTGATGCCTGAACTACAATCTCATAGTTTAAGGCTTCTGATGAGACACTGATATCAGAGAAAGAGGTAATACAATATACTCTTCTTTTTAAAAATTCATTCTAAACTTAATAATAAAATGATCAATGAAAATAATCACATAAAGGAAAGTAAGAAATAAAATCATATACAAACATTAAATATATTGTGCTACACATTTTAACAAAATAGAACTAAAGCCAATTATGCTCTTAATACAAATGAACTATGGCCTCATACATGTGGGTATTCCTTCTAGCAATGCAGATCCCATCCCATCCATGCTTGGCTATCCTATCTTTCTTTCTTTCCAAGAGTCCACCTGCTGTGCTGGGAACCCTGAGCTCATTCTCTCCGGTGCTTACTGGTGGATCATAAGGCAGTTCATAAGTCATCCCTCACTGACTATATGATTAATTCATCCTTTCCCCCTATAATCATATGTTTATCTTTTGAATCCTCTACACTGCCTTACTTGCCTCATTCCTCATTTGCAGTGTGTTACAGAAAGCTCACACCCACCATGGACCTCTCCAGTATCTTTGGGGTCATCTTTAGCTTCAATTTTTTGGAATCCATGGCATTCTGTGATTTTTAACCAAATTACATCACCATCAGAAGTATGTCAGTGTTTAAAAGATGGACATTTATTTCAAGGGGTAGCTTCAAGAGATTAAAAGAATGAGAACAATTTCCCAAAGTCAGTCCATCTCATTGCTCTCTTCCTTCCCTTCAATCTTTGTCCCAATTCATTGACTGTTTTCAGTGTTTGTATAAGACACCTGAATTGATGGATGAGCTTTATAGGTGATCTGTCCAACAGTCTATCAGTCTGTGTTCTTCATTTGTTTTTTCCTGTCTGGGTAATTAGGCCTAACTTTTGAATGTTTATGTAGCTTATATGTAAGGCCCTGCAGTGTTCTGGAGTCTGAGCAGCTAGTACAGTGTTGTTCTGAAATGGGAAATCCAGAGGACCTCTCCCTGTATGGAGAGTCTTCATTGATCTGAACTCTGTAACAGATCCTCTCCATGATGGTAGCGAACACCTTTGGTGATCTCCCTTCTCTTATTTTGTGCTATACTTGATTTTAATCTAACAACAAGAATCATCTAGCAAAGCTGACTCTATTGTCCTTGTTTTCAAGCTGATGGGATTTTGGGTATATGCCTGGAGACACCTTTTTGGAGGAGAGTCAGTAAGGAAGCCTTGTAGCCACTGCATCAAATGTTTGTGGGTTTTTTAATAGTCTATAAGGCAAAAAAAGGAGGATCTTGTATTTTTTCCTATGTTTCCATCAGTAGACTGATTTGAGAGATTCTGTCTATTGTGGAATATCATTCAAGAAAGCCTGTCTGTTGATCCCTACTGGCTCTAAATCTGTAATCCTAACACTTTCATCTTTTTGTACCTTCAGTGCATTTGTAAAATATTCTAACAAAAAAAAAATGCTTAAATGGCAGGGTAGGTATACATTCCAGGAGTAATTTATATTCTTTCAGTTGGGTCTTCCCCCATGCCTTTTGTATTTTCTTCTCTTTAAGATGCCTTGAGAGTCTATCATAGAGTGACCTCCAGCATGGGCTTCCTCTGTGTATGTTTGGTCTCATCTAGCTGCTCTTCCCATTTTTTTCTTCTGCGGTTTTTCCTGAGACTACACATTTAGGATTGTGATGTTAGATTCTAAATGTGATGTTTCCATTATTCATTGTAAAAGGAAATGCTTTTCATAAAAGCTTTTGTAAATATTTTCCATTCTTCATCAGTTAACGTTGTCTTCCTTACAATTTCATCCTCAAAGGCCCTTGACATTCATTTGCTTAATAGGATCTGTCACCACACTTTCCTTAAACATGTTTTTCCTTCTGATGTTTCATTGCAGGTGATACTGCTCATAATATTTCGTCATTCTTCACAAAATTTTATAGTGAAGTTATATTCTTCTGAACGGTTGCCGTGGTTGTAATCAGTGTTGATATCCATTCCTCCATCCGTTTCCCTTTTAGTGGCATCAATAACTTATTTAAACAGATCACCTTCATGTTGCATTCCATGTCTTTTTTTTATTTTTATTTTCTTCTAGTTCTACATTAATTTTGATCTTTACTCCACCAAGTCTGACTAGACACAGACAGGCGATTCAAGAATGACTCCCGTGTTAATTATTAATCATTTCCTAATTGATTACTCTTTTGTGTGTAATTCTGCCCCAAGACTTCTCAAACAAATTAATAAAACACAAAAAAGTACTTTTTTTAAAAGCTACAACAAAACAACTCTTATATTCTACTGACACAGAATGAAAATAGTACTTGTGAATGAGCACATTGACATGTAAAATGGTAAAACCAAGAAAAGATATTAGAGGACCATCTGGACTAATACTTTCATTTTCACTATGAGGAAACTGAACCCCAGAGAGATGAAGAGAGTTGCAACTAGTCAGCCACGGAACCAGAGCTGGGATTAGGATCTTCTGCATTCTTCCTCAACTTCATTTTTAGTTTTTTAGACTTGAAGTTATTAGCATGCTGTTCCAAAGTTGAAGACTGACGAATACAGCTCCCTGATCTCTACCATGAGCATATTGGAAGTGCAACCGGAAGTCATCAGAGGTGGTTTTTGAATATATTCCAATCCTTCATTTCCTCTGCGGGGTGGATTCGTTCACCCCCATCCTTTCATCTTAGGTCAGTCGCATCTAATTTTTTCTTTGACTACAGGCTATAAGAAGGAGTTAGAGGCCTCAGGTTTTAGAAGCCAAGGGCTTTGTGCCCTTGTGATACAGGAAAATCTTGCAAAGAAGTGGACAAAAGATCTAATTCACATTTTATCTCATGAAGCTTAGTGTATTGATTTTTTTTTTGTTTGAAAACATTTCACTGCAGTGCAGTTCAGCAAGAAAAAAAGCTCCTCACTGCATCATCTTGTTTTGATTGAGAAGCCTTTCACTATATTCCTTTTAGCTTTCAGCTCTCCAATTATTTATATTCATTTCTCAGGATTCTCTTGAGCTGAGAATGTGTTCAAGCTCAGGGAAAGGAATTCCCCCAAATCATACATGGTAGCTACACTCAGGTGACCCTTGGAGGCCCAGAAACTGAATTAGAAGCCCAGTTTGGAAATCAGAGTGGCTTGATTGGATCCTTGTGTCCGTGAGGGATCTTAGTAGATTGTTATCAGAGACTTTGAAAATGCCACAAAATATGCAGTAACCCTCCAAACTTTCAGGAGAGCCCCAGTTGCAAAGTTTAACTATTCATCTTATTAAAAGTTAATTCTTCACATGGCTCCGATCCAATTTAGAAAAGTACAAAAGGAAATAGAAAGTAATCTGGATTCAGAGCAAGAGTGATACCTTGCCTATGCAAATACAAGTGGCTTTGAATCTATTTATTCCACAAATAACAAAAACCAAGACTATCCATTCTGAATCTTCTGTGTGAGGGGCCCAAATTTCCAGACTTTAAATATGGCAATCCTAATTCAGCAATCAAGAACCCTCCTTAAGAAGGAACGACCAAAACCAGAGGGAAAAATGAGATAAAGCAGGAAAAAGAAAGTTCTGGATCTCTGCATGAATAGGCCTGTCTGCCTTCCTGTGGGGTTACCTCACATCTTTCACTATTTCAGTATTCCTTGGTGGATGATTCAGCCCAGGCTTAGAGGGGTGAGGGTTTTACAGGGCAGCTGGCCACAGATAAGGATGTGGTTGGGGACAGTATGACTGTTAAAAGCCCGGTAAATAGTCATCCAAGTGAAATTTCAGTATTGGTTTTCAAGCACACAGTTGAATTTGGGACCCCAGAACAGAAATTTCAGAAGAGATAAGGATCACAGATGGAGCTATAAAAGATCTGAGAGGCCAGCTGGTTTGGCTATCTCATTTTACAGACAAGTAAGTTGAGGCCCAATGAAGTAAAGTGGTTTTCCCAAGGTTGGTTTTTGTTCCTTGTTGAATAAATAAGATGAGCAGATATGGAGGATGGTGCCCTGTTTCTCCCCTTCCTCTTCCACCCTTCCCCTAAGGCCAGAGCAATTAAAAAATAGTTTAAAATGGAACATAAGAAATTTGGATTCAGCATCAAGAAATCTTACCTGAGAGTGAAGATGATGAGGCGTCAGAATGTGTAATGGAGTTACCCTCCAGTTAGAATGGGTTGGCAAGCAATGTCTGTTCCTAACTTCTGTTCCAAGTTTGTTGACATTTTAATCTCAGTGTTTTGTTTAGCACTTTCAGTAATGAAGTGAAAAAAAATCTGAATTATGAGGCAATGATAGTTACACATTATAGAAGCCCAATCCTGTCACTTCTTGAAACTGTGAAAATGCAATGTTTTTATATGAAATCATTATAAATTTATAGCAAATTTAATCTTGGGCAATGTACTGTTCTATGGGCTGTGAATTATTGTCCTAAATTTCAGATGGCAGATGCTTTCTCTGAGTTGTAATGCCTAGCTGATTAGTTTCTATGATGCTGTATAAGAATATATCTTCCTATTTGCATACAAGCACTACACTGATCATACAGCTTGACTTGACAACTCACAAAGTATGTTTTCTGAACAAGAATCCTAGCAAATAGCAATGTACTTGATTGTTGAGAAGAGCAGAATAACTGTGAATGCTGCACAGAAAATTTGCCCCATGAAAAGTTACATTTCTCTCCTCTAGAGGGTAGCCTTTAAAAAAAAGTGATACCTTTAAGGTATCATTGAATGACATGGTGTTGAGACTCAAAGCAGGGTTTTTATACTTCTGTCCAAGGGCAGTCTTAAGCAGGGAGAGTGGCCGTCTGGTAGTGGAGAGGGTACTGGGCTTAGAGTCAGAACATTCTTAGCTCAAATCCTATCTCAACCCTAAGTAGCTATTTGACCATGGTGACCACACCCTCTGAACCCCAGTTTCCTCATTTGCAAAAATAGGAGCAGTAGTAACTACTTCATAAGGTTGTTGTCAGGCTCTGAGATGATGCAGGTAAAATGATTCAAAAAGTGATATATAAGTATCAGGTATTATTATATCCAGTAATAAGAAGGTGTAATTGCTCCCCAAATCCCTGTCCTCCATCCAGCCAATGTTACGGGATTCTAACATGAACAATACATTGCTTCAATCTTCATTTTCTTCCTGCCAGCTAGCTCTTTCCCTGCACTCGGCAAGCACATCTAAGTGTCCCTCATCCTGAAAATCCCCAGTAGACCCCACCACGCCCTCAGGGTATTATCCTGTGTCATTCATTCCCTTTGCAACCACACTCCTAGAAAACGCGATATACTCCATTCACTTCTACTTCTCTCCTCTCACTTCTCACCCTTTTGCACTCTGGCTTCCACTCATCATTCAACTAAAACTTTTCTTTCAGAGCTGTAAGTGATCTTTCCCTTGCCAGGTATGGCTGCCTTTTCTCAGTCCTCTCTTCTCTTTATTTGTCACTGTTGATCTCCCTCTCCTAAATACTCCTTCTTCTTGAACTTTCATAACACTCCTTTTTCTTGGCTCTCTCCTCCCTTACTTTTACCACTGACCATTCTTTCTCAGTTTCATTTGCTAGATTACCATGTGCATCAAAGCCCCTAACTTTAGATGCACTCCACTTCAGAGGCTCAATGATGGATCCTCTTGTGTGTCACCTCTAAACTTTCTCACTCAGTGACCTTATCAGCTCCCAAGGATCTATGATGTGTGTCCCCAATCCAGGTTTTCAAGTCCTATCTCTCTACTGAGCTCCAGTTGTTCATTTACAGGAGCTGATTGGCTATTTCAAACTAGGTATTCTGTAGGCATCTCAATGTGGAACTCGTTATCTTTCCCCCAAACCTATCCTTCTTCCAAACTTCTTTATTTCTGTCAAGAGCCTCACCATTTGCTACCTCACTCTTATCCTTGACTCATTCTCATTCCCCCACACATCTGATCAATTGCTTAATCATATTATTTCTTCCTTCATGATATCTCTTGTCTCTATCTCCTTCTCTCTGCAAACATCATCCCTATTCAGACTCTAAATGCTTCTCACCAGGACAGTTGTGGTCATCTCCAGATTGGTCTCCCTGCCTCATCTCCTTTCTCTCCAATCTCTCCTCTGCTCCATAAGCCTTACTAGTTCCACATTTCTTGTAGAATCAGATAAAGCTCATCACAGCTTGACTCCAGCATCCACACCTCCAGTACACTCGTGATAGATGACTTTCTTTCCCATATTGTATAGGCCAGCCTCCCTGTTGCTCCTCACACATAACCTCTGTTTCCTGTCACCACCCTCTTGCATGGGCTGACTCCCCAATTTGGAAGAGAGGATAAAGCACTGGGCCTGAAGTCAGAAAGACCTGAATTCAAGTTAGACCCTTGATAACTGTGTGACCCTTGGCAAGTTACTTTAAAAAAAAGAAATCTCTATTTGCCTCAGTTTACCCCATTGTAAAATGGGGATAATAAACACATAGCTCTCAAGGTTGAGGATCAAATGAGATCCTTTGTGACATGCTTAGTCTGGTGCCTGGGCACATAGTAGGCACCCTATAAATGCTTATTCTCTTGTCATTTCCTTCAAAATTCTACTCTAGTGATCCCTTCAAAATGAAGTCTATTTTGACCCCTACCCTACTGCCATGTTACTGCCTTTCCCCCAAATACTCACCCTGTATTTACTCTGCATATACTTCCTGGTGTATATAGTTACATGGTGTCTGTCCTAATAGTATGTCAGCTCCTTGAAGGTAAAGCCTGTGCATCCCACCTCCTTTGCACAGTGCCTGGCATAGTGTTTGGTGATTGATACTTAGGAGTGGTCCTCTGTGAAAATACCCATCTACTGGAAGATTAAACACTCTGACCCCCTGACTTTTAATCCCTTTGTGACCTTGGACATGTCACGGGGCCTGCGTTTCCTCATCGGTAAAAATTAAAAGCTCAGTCTCTGAGGCCCCTCCGGGCTCTAGATAATGATTCTACTATTTGCCCAGGCACTGTGCTAAGCCTGTCACAAATAATCTCATTCGATGCTCACAACTACCTTGAGAGTTTTGTAGGGAGTGTATCTAATTATGTCAGCCAATCCCAGTATATCTCCATCATCTGACTTCATCCAGTGACTTCAAGCACTTCAGTCTTAGCTAGATGGTTACCTTGATGGTTGGTTGATTCAATAGATAGATCTAGACATTCTTCATACCTGGTTTACATATTTGATTGATTCTGGAACTCAGGAGGAGGAAGAGGAAAAATCATCTAATTAGGGTGATGGATATGGAACACACTTCTTATGCAAGATACTAATATCAAATGACATCCTGGAGAAAGGGGTAGCCAAGCTTTTGCCTCTGACTTGATACAACAGAGCTTCTTACAGCTTGCCTGTTACGTGGGTTAATTGGGTAAGGGGAGCATTTACTTATGTGAGCTGTTGAGAAGAGCATCAAAGGAATGGCTGGAGTCACAACATGAATTTTCGTTCAGGAGCATTTGTGTGGCTCGTGGCCAGACCCTTCCCTTTGGGACGCTCTCTTCTAGAAACAGATAGCTTCTAAAGTGGCTGGAACCGAGCTGTCCTCTCTGATCCACATCTATTGATCTAGTGCTACTGTCCAGAGACTTCTGTTCAAAATTGGAATATCACTCTTTTCTTATTCATATTGTAAGTCAGAGTAAAACTTTGGTTTTGTGTTAATATAGTACACAGCCAGAATATTATTAAATAATCATTCTGTGATTACGTTATTAGTATTCAATAATACTCCTGAGATGATTTTCCATTGGACAGCATTCTTTCTTCACATTGTTCATAGTCTTCCTCTTTCTGTGTAATTTCTGGTTTCTCTGAAAACATCAAGCCAGATTCCCAGAATGCTCAGAATTTATTTTCCTTAACTAGTCTAGAATCACCTTTCCTGCGTCTGTATTTGTCTTTCTGGAAGGGAGATGATGGGAATTACAGTTTGACCCCTGGGTGTCATCAGACTTTCTTGTTTACTACGTCCCTTTCTAGAGAAACCAAAGGTCAATTAAGAGTCAGTCATCAGGTGTAGGGAGGGGTCTCCTCTTGGGGTTAAGCAGAAATGAGTCACCAGAGTTGAGTCATGAAGAAAGAACTGGGAGCTGAAATGCAGACAAAGGTCTGGATGAGGCAGTGGACCTTGTGTCTCCTCTTAAGCTCATCCTGGCCTGGGCTTAGATGATCACCAAACTGTGGAAGCTGGACAGTCCTCTGCCCTGGGAAGCTTTGTTCAAAGCAAGAACCTAAGCTAAGGACCAGGCTTTGGCTGCAGGGGCCAGCCTGTCCTGTTCTGACCACAGCCTCCCAAGTAGAAGGAAAGTCTGGCCTAAGAGGAAGACTTTTTCAAACCTGAGATAATTCCAGAACCATAGATATTACTGTTGTAAGGAAGACAGAGGCCAGAAAGCTATGACTGAATGAAATTTCTTCCCCTGCGTGTACTAAAGTTTATACTTCATCTTCTAAACTCAAACATGGGAAAGTTATATATGATCAATAGCAACTGTGCTTGAAATATGGAAATGATATGTGTTCAAGAAGAAATGATTTTACCATTCTCATTTATCAAAGTATTAAATTATACAAAATTTATATATTTACAGTATAAATGGGAATATATCCATAGAATGGCAAATACAATTTATTTCCATACTTAATAATGGCAAGATGGCCAAAATAATCTATATCTCATTTTTCAAAAAGATAAGTATAGCCTTGGCAGTAAAACTATAATGAAATTTCTTTTAGTTATAGGAGAAAAGTATGATTATTTAAAGAAAAATTATTTTTCTTGAAAGATATTGAAATAAAGGTATATGGCCTTTTGAGCCATGAACTTTCACTGGGATAGTATAAACCATTAAGGATAAGTTCAGACAATGAGATGATGTGACCTGAATCCCAAGGTCAGAGACCTTGGAAGTAGGAAAAATAGGATATTTGAATTCAGGGCCGTATTCTCATTCTGTACAAAACTTGAAGGGGAACAGCCTTTCAGTAGCTTGTGAACTATTTGTTTGAGAATGGATGGGTAAGGGGGGACTTTCCTTATAGGTGGCTACTACATAGTCACTGACATCATATTTTAAGAAAGCTCACTCATGGACAAGCAATGCTCAATAAGTGCTTCTAATAAACTTCTCCAGCCTCTCTTATGCGTCCCATGTAGAACAATTACAGCTGAATCCAAGATTAAAAACAAACAAACAAACAAAAAATCCAGACTGTCCCCATCCTGTCCATCCACATGAAGGGAAAGCTTGAGGAATTACCATAGAAGTCTTTGATGCTTAGGGCTCTCATTCACTATCCCTACCTACAGCTGTCTCTACATGCCCCCTTCAGTATGCACAAGCAGGACTGCAGCCTTGTTTCTCAATGTCCAGGTGTAGGGATGCCCTGTAGCAGTGACTCTTTCTAACTCCTCAAGAAAGGATGGACATTGATTCTGTCCAGCATGTTGCTCAGAACCACAGGTTATAGAACTGAGCATCAGAGGGAAAATGGACTAGAAACGCAAATTCCTTCCAGAAATTACTTGGAGCAGGAATTCAGCAATGGCCAATTCCCATTTTTCTTAATTATAAAGCAGTCAAGGTTGCCCAGCTCCCCAGCCTGGCCCAGGGAAAGGAGGTCTAATGAGGGGGGGCGGGGGGCATGTTGGAGTAGAAGTAAATGGAAAAAGGGAAAGAAAAAAGATAAAATCCAAAAACTAGCACCAGAAAACAAGAGAATAACTAAAATACAGAAAAATCAAGGGGGAAAACCTGAATAAAAACCAGATAAACCAACAGAAAAGAATATGAATACACCATGAAAGAGTAGAAAAATAACAAAACAAAGTATATTGAACAAATATTATCATGAAGGAAAATAAGCCAGTATTATCTGAGGAAAGAGGGAATCCTGTGTACCCTCTGGAGATCATAGGACAACAAGAAGCAAGTCCAAAAGGGTTCAAAAGATTTTTTCTTCAAAAAAAATATTAGTAATGAATTTAGGACAGAAATCAGAGCTCCTAAAACAGAATTTGAAAAAACAAATAAAAGAATAGGAAAAATTAAATTATATTATGAAGAATTTTACCAAAGAGAACTCTGAGAGAAAGAAACAAATTAGGAGCTCAAAAAACTGAATTGGAGGAAAGTTTGGCAGAAGACACACAAAATGCAATAAAGTTAAAAGACCACAGGGATTCTACACCAGCCAAAGCTCCTTACCTTGAAGACAGGATGCACAGAAGTAACTTAAGGATCATAGGTCTCCCACAAGAATGTAAAAAAGCAAAACACATGGATTCCCTGATGGAGGAAATTATTTAAGAATATATTCCAGAGCTTCTGAATATGGACTACAAAATATGGGGAAATTCGAAGAATTATTATTAGGGAAAAAAAGAAACCGTGCTACAAACTCCAAAGGAATTTAGTAGTTAAATTTAGCAGTTGCATTAACAAATAAATTTTGCAAGCAACCAAGAAAGAGACCTTCCAGCATAAAGCAAAGGCAATTTGCATAACTTATCATTACTCTGTATCCACAAAAAAATGCTGAAGAGGATGTATTAAGACATCCCAGAAAAGGAAAAGAGCTCCAGTTGCATCACAAAATGTCATATCCTACAAAATATGGCCTAATTATCAGTAAAAGATGATGGACATTTAATAAAAGAGGCATTTGAAATATTCCTGAAAGGTAAAAAAAAAAAAACCCCAAAGGTGAAAAGATCATCCAACTTGTAAATATCCCAAAAACTGAAGCATAAGAAAAGTGAATGAGTATAGTTATCAGGGAAAGAATAAGAGAGAGTAAGACTGATCTGTAAGGGTTAAGTACAAAGAAGGGCTGACAAACAGTAAAAAAATACCTAGGGGATTGAAGATTTAAGAGAAGAATCAGAATCAGAATAAGCAAAAGTGGAAGAGTTGCGTGACCAATGGGCTCTGGCTCCCTCTTGCAGATCCACCTCTCACATCTCCACTCAGCTTTCCAGAGTTCCCAACGCTGAGGTTTTGCTCTTTTTTCAGTTGGCATTCCCTTGTGTACCTCCCCTCCCCGACTTTGTCTTGCCGCTTCCTTCATCCCATTGTTAGGTGCCAGAGACTAGCACTCCTGTTTCATGTAACCCCTTAGCAAGGGGATATTTACTTTGAAGATGTAGCAAGGATGAAGTATAATAAACATTTGCCCCACTACCTCAGTCAGGGGCATGGTTTCCCTACACCTTAGTCTTTAGGTAGAGTAGATTCAACTCAGATCATTTCCCACACAGCATTAGTCCCATCAGGTTTACACCTAAAAGTGGCATCATGACTAGAAGAACCTCCTTCTCTCAGCTGCCACTGAGTTGGGTCCCAAAGGTCGCTTCTTTCCACAAACCCTGATTCTGAAATGTTGGGACATTACATGCTTTGCTCCCTTTATATCTTGGGAACATCAGTGCTGTGCTGGTCACAAAACCAAACTCTGAAATTCTGGGAGACAGAGACTCTGTTGGGGACCTTCTGAATTTACAAGGTAGAATGCTTTACAACCTTCGCTGGTCAGAAGGGGAGAAATCGCTGAGCTTCCCCAAGAGGACTGAGGCTATGAGGAAGTGCCCAGAATTGAGAGGTACACGGCCAATCAAAGAACCTCCCCTTTACCTTGTTGTTAGCTGATGAAACCCATTAGAAAATGCCACGTATTCTCCATAGACTCTTGGGCATTTCTGTGTAAGGAAATGCTTAAGTATTTTTCACATGGGTCAGACCCTCATTACCATCTTCTGACCCCTGTACATGAGTCAATTATCTGTTCTTGGAAGGACTAATAGGTGGGAAGTTGTTTGAATGGGGAGAGGGGAGGTAAGGGACAGAGGAAAAGAGGCAATTGACAGGTGATGCACCACTACAGAGTCCATAGGCTAATAGTAAAGGGATAATTCCTTTTGTATTTCATGTGTGGCTGTGTGTAAGAGAGAGAGAAGAAGAAGAAGAGGAAGGAGGAGGAAGAAGGCCAAGGAGGGGAAGGAAGTAAGGAAGGGAGGAAGGAAGGAAGGAAGGAAGGAAGGAAGGAAGGAAGGAAGGAAGGAAGGAAGGAAATCTGTTGGAGAATCACATTTTTAAAAAACTTATACATTATTTCTTTTTTTGTTATTTGGGTTTTGTATGCTCGCTTTTAAATGCATCAATCTGCTAAGTATATGAGCGTTGTCTTTCTTAGAATCCAAGTTTCTAGGAGCAGAAATCATGGTTGCTGCACTGCTCTATGTAGCCCCAAGAGTATTGCAAATGAAAATATGTATCTTAGAGATGAAGGTTTAACTCCCTCCTGAAGAAACCATCTCCTTTTAGTTTATTTCTTGCATCTGCTCCTCTTTTTAAATTCCCTTCTCCATTGTGTTTTCTTTTTAAATTAATTAAATCCACTCTTCTCCCTCTTCCTTGGCTCGTCCTTCTTTCCAGGATCTTGCCTTTCATGTGACCTTTCCTTTCTATTGCCTCTCCCAGCAGGTTTCTAGTCATCCTCTTATCTTTTGTCTCAGCTATTTCTCACCTCCCTTCATACCTCAGCAAGTTTTTTCCCAATAAAATTGTCACACTCTGAAGGGGAAGGAGTCTGGAAGCCTCTCACAATAGACAGCTACTTTTAGATCACCATGGGTGATGATTTCACTGTTTTCTACTTCTAGAAGCCTTGCTATTTAATTGTAAAACTCTCTGATTCTCCATGGAATATAAGAGTTTCTTGGTTTTTTTTTTTGTTTGTTTTTCTAGAAGGCCCTATGTGTACTGATGTCACTTTTTTAGAATATGAGATTTTTACATAAATTGTTTAAAATAGAAGACTTTATGGTTTCATGGGGCACAGTGGGTGGAGCACTGGGCTTGGAATCAGGAAGACTCATCAGACACTTCCTAGCTGTGTGACTCTGGGCAAATCACTTAACTCTGCCTCCGTTTCCTCATCTATAAAATGAGCTGGAGAAGGAAATGACAAACCCGTGCCAATACCTTTGTCTGGAAAACCCCAAATGGGGTCATGGAGAGGATTCAGCAACAAATAACCACACTGGTGTCATGATCATTTTTATAAAATGGTTAATATGCACATGTATATTCTGGTCACTGAAGACTTGAAAGCATTATTCATTTGTAAAACTGAGTTAACTTGTTATGTTTAACAAATCATTATTCTTTAGATAAACTTTAAAGTTATGGGAACTCTCTTTGAACTCAAAACAGCAGTCATAATGGCATTTGGATTTACTGCCTGTTTATTCAGAAGGAGGAATAAATCCTTACTTTTGAATCATGGATGGGCCTTTTCTAAATATTTCATCTTTTTTTTTTTTTTAGAAAAAAATAACATTGAATTTTAATTACTGAAAGCTCTAATTGGAGTTCTTTGAAGATAAGTCCAGAATACAAACTCTTGAATTATTATGCATGTTCAGTTTAAAGTTTGAAGCTCATACAAAGCAGCACTATATTTACATGGGTATATTTGACACAGTTCTTATCCTTCATATTTCTGACCCAAATCACTGGCTCACACCCTTTCAGGGAAGTCAGAGTTCTCCATTGGAGAAGAAAATGGGAGAGTGTCTTTGAAAATAAGTGTTCTGAGTAGCAAAGAGTTTAGAGTGCCTGATTGATTTAGTGTTGATGGGCATATTTCTTCTATTTTTAAATTGAAAATATTTTCCCTGCCCAAGTTATGTGCCCTTTAAGTTTTTATTTTTATTTATTCTTTTATTCTTCTATTAAGTTTTTATTCTTCTTATTTCAGTAATTGTGAAAAGTATGCAAGTTAATTAATACAGTCTCAGAGCCTGAAAAAAAATGAACTGGGAGCCTAAGCTGCCCCCTCGTCCAAGGAAAAACTCTGCCACATACGTCCACCCTATTTTAGCCTTTCCCTGGGCCCTGTTTTCACTAAATGGTTTCAATGTGGCGATAATGGCATCCCCCTTCTAGGCAGTATCCCTGGTTCTTTAGTAAGAGTGGGGAAAACTGGTGACCTTTTTGGTATGCTTGCCATCAATTATCAGAGCAGCTTTGGGAGCTCTGAAGGGGCCCTTGGCAGCCAGGATCCCTGACCCCAATCAACTTTGCCCTTTGATCCCCTTTTCTGCAGAGTCTAAGATCCTAGCTTTAGAAGTGGAAGGGACCTTCAAGGTCATGTAGTTTAACTCCCTCATTTTACAGATGAGGAAACTGAGTGAAAGCTCACTCAGAGTCAAACAAGAGGCAAGTAACAGGGCTGAAATGCTACTGATCTATGACTTCTCATCTAAATCCTAATTTAATGCACACACCCTTATCTTGAACTATTTCCAAGTAAACAGACACCGCTCCCCCAAGAGAAGAAAGTCTCCTATCCCTAAAGGACTGTTTTAAAGCCCTTCCCCTTGTTAATACTTGGCCTCTGTACTGATGGGACTTTGCTTCAGTTCCAGTGATAATGTCTGTAAACTCCTACTCCCCACCACCACCCACGCTTCCCCACCTGAGGTTGGGCCTTTCCTGGAGGGGAGAGGGTTTCATTACACTTGACAGAGATGGGAAAAGAAAATTCATTGTATTACAAAACAAAAACACATGGAAAGTATCCAAAGTGAATTCCAGTTTTGCTGTAAAGGCGAATATAGGAGGGAGAGATGTCATAGCTTTTGAGAAACAGGTAAGTTTGAAGTCCCAAATGTCAAGAAAGAGCCCCCTGAGAGAGTAATACAGGCAAGAGGCCACAGCAGAGAATACGGCCCTGGAGACAGAAAACCATGTTGTGAATTCAGATGCCATGTGTCCCAAGTAAGAATGAAAGATACATGGCGTGTGCCTTGCTTGACAGACCAGTCATGGAAGTAAGTATTATCTGGAGTCTTGTTAATAGAGGGGTCATCCACATGAATGGTAAAAGCTCTTTGGATGTGAAGGTCAGGGCCTGACAGGCTAGGCCAGGTCAGGCTTAAAAAGAGCCAGAGCCATCCAAATGACCCGTCGTCCTTCCATTGGGGTCTGTATAGCTAGGAATCATTACTTGGTACTGGGTCCCTATGTAGCAATTCCGTTTATATTTACTTGCAAATGAGTCAAGGAGAAGCAGGTTCATCTTTATCATTGTCATTGTCATCTTCTTCCTCACCACCATCATCATCATCATCACCTAACATTCATATAGAACTTTAAAGTTTTCAAAGCATTTCACAGATATTACCTGGGGAAGTACTTGCTATTAGTACCCCCTTTGTACAGATGAGGAAACTGAGACTGAGTCAAGTGAAGTGATTTGCCCAAAGTCACACAACTAGTAAGTACCAGAAGCAGGATTTCAACTCAGACATTCCTTACTCCAAGTCCAGTTAGTCTGTCTTTTATAGTAAACCTTGCCTTCCAAAGATGCTGACATATTAGAGAATCCTGAAATGAAATCAGTGGAGAGTGTGTGTGTGTGTGTGTGTGTGTGTGTGTGTTTACATAATCTTATCAAACTTGGACTGTAATGGATAGAATCCTGTGATTTTAAAAGTGTCATCTTAAATGGGTGATAATGCCTTTGGTATCCACTGCGTAAAACCAAATGGAAGAACACATACGGCATCCCGCCATCCATGGTGCTCGCAGAGCTCGTTATTTTCAGTTTATGTCCCTGTCAGTAATCTTTTCATAAGGCATGTGGTTGAAAATAGAATGATAATTAGCATTAGGCTATTTGAGAAGCTTCCAGTGACAGGGGCTTATTTATTGTTATGTACAATTAAAATGTGATGGGAACTCATGAGAATTCAAATTAAAACAAGA
Source organism: Notamacropus eugenii (assembly GCF_028372415.1). NCBI lineage: Eukaryota > Metazoa > Chordata > Mammalia > Diprotodontia > Macropodidae > Notamacropus > Notamacropus eugenii. Next base: position 44,510,047 of record NC_092874.1, on the reverse strand, counting down.
CTAAAGCTTGTCAGCAGTTTTCTTTTTGTTCATAGGGCTCTTTATTAGGCAATCGCTGCTTGTGTACTTTTTTTATATGATTTTAACTCTAATAACAGTAGCAACATCCCAATTATTAGAAACCTCAAAATCAGCTTTGATTGCAAAACATACAAAAGAAATCCATTAGAAGCTTCAGGTTCAATGGTGGCTCATGATGAGGATGTGAGATTAGAGTGCAGGATTAACCTCCCAGTCTCCCCAGTCCATATTGTCTTGTGATCGCATGCTGTTTGTACATGAGCTGACTAGGAAGAATAAATGTGCAAACAAGAATGGAGGAGATTAATTTATAGCCCTTACTCATTTATGTCTGGTCTCTTTCAATGTCCACCTCTATGACTCACTGAGAACTGTGGAGTGGGCACACCATCGTATCCACTCATTTCTTCTGAGATTTTGCCACATTGGCAAAAACTGTTCCAAGTCTCAGTGGAATAGGTGTAGTAGAAATAATCGAAGTTTTGAAAATGCATCCTAACAAATGCTTAATTTATCACATCTGCTAAAATGTTATACTTCCCTGGTTTTTAGTATAGGGTAAAATTTTTTTTATAATTAGTTCAGGAAACCACTTTCTGATTTATGATTCTAATTTACAAAAGCTTTGGATTCTACTTCATTTCCAAAAATAATATGAAGCTAATCCTCAAAACACATTTATTCCTTCCATTAAACTATTACTTATGTGTTGGATTATTTGTGGTATAAACATGGTCCTTAACAAGGACAAAGTGACTACTGGCATGGTCAGTCAATAAGAATTTAGGGGAGTCTCGAAAAGCTTTTTCCAGGACGTGGGATTTTGTTGTTTGTCCTTCATTCTTGAAGAGGACCATGACATCAGGAAGGTGTTGCCATGACTTGCAGATGAACTTAAGTGAGGGTGGTCTGTGCAAAGTTACCAGCCTCAGTCTTTCCTCCAGAGTGGTAAGATACAGATCAGGATGACTGGAGATGTCCCAGGATGCAGTGGGAAACCTTGGCATTTTAAAACTAAGGTCTTTAATAGCTCACAGTTTTACTGAGACAATGCCCAGATTAAGGGTAGGTAAGAAAAGGCTAGTCAAAAAAAAAAATCAATCTTGGAGGTGAAGACCCTCAGGGTTTCTGGCCAAAACAGAAACAATTGCTATTTACACGCACTCTGAGCCATCAGAGCCCAAAAAATGACCAAGTGAGGCTTGGGATGGGACCTATTGTTGGCCAATCAGTGAGAGCCAGAAGTGGGATTTTAGCTGGGATTTGAAGGAAACCAGTAGGCAGAGGTGAGAAAGGAAAGAATTCCAAACTCCAAGCACAGGGAACAGCTCATGAAAAATCAGGAGAAGAGGTATCTTGTATAAGGAATAGCAAGGAGACCTATGTCACTAGATCACTGAGTAGGGAAAAGGAAGAGAAAAGAATGAGCATTTATTTAGTGCCTACTATATACCAGGCACTGTGCTAAGCACTTGATAAGTATTATCTCATTTGATCTTCACAGTAACCCCAAGAGGTAGATCTATTATCGTCTCCATTTTACAGCTGAGGAAACTGAGGAAAACAGAAATTAAGTGACTTGTCCAGAATCACAAAGCTAGTAAGTATCTGAAGCCAAATTTGAACTCAGATCTTCCTGATTCCAATACCAGTGTTCTATCCACGGAGTAGATGGTAGGGTGTAAGGTATAAGAAGACTGGAAAGGTAGGAGGGGACTACATTATGAAGGACTTTGAATGCTAAGCAAAGGATTTTCCATTTGATTCTCAAGGTGATGGCAAGCCACTAGAGTCTATTGAATTGGGGGTGGCGGGAACTGTGTGTGACATGATCCTGTGCTTTAGGCAGATTCCTTTGGCAGTTGAGTAGAGGAAAGACTGATGTGGAGAGAGAGAGACTAGAGGCAAAGAGAACACTCAGCAAGAGATAGAAAAAGATATAATGGACAAAACTTGCCCAAAAATTGGATCTATAGAATAAGAGAATAAGTCAAAGATAATATTTAGGTTACTGCCTTGGTTGACTGAGAGGCTGTGGTACCCTGGAAATGGTAGGGAAGTTCTGAAATGATAATGAGGTATTGAGTTTGAGATATCTATGGAATATTCCTTTGAGATGTCCGTTAGTCAGTTGGAGATAAGAGACTAGAAGTCAGCACAGAGATGATCATTGAATCTGTGGGAGCTAACGAGATCACCAGTTGAAATAGTATAGAGGGAGAGGAGAGGAGGGCCCAGGATAGAGCCCTTTGGGACACCCATGATTATGAGTCATGACCTGAAGAAAGACAGAGCAAAGGAGACAGAGTAAGGAGATGGTAGGAGGAATGCCCATGGGTGTGATTTTCCAGACCTGGTATTCATTCAGGAACCCAAATTGTACTTCCTGTAGAATTCTCCAGGATCCAGCCCTCCCCATCCCTTCAGTTCCCTCCATTTGATCACCTAAATGTAAACAAGCTTTTATTCAGTGTTTAAAGTATTGTTTTGGACACAGGGGATTCAGATGTAAAATGACATTGCCCTGCTCTCAAGGAGTTTAATATATAAAAGGAAGGAGCATATAGATGGGTAGACAACAAATTGAATGAGATTAGGGCCAAAGAGAAACAGAGAGACTCCTTTAGGAAAATTTGATGAAGAAATATCCATTTCAACTGGAGAGATCTCAGAGGGCTCTAGGAAGACAGAGGAGGCACTTGAGATGGAATATGAAGAAAGAAGAATTTCAGCAGGTGGGTGAGGTAGTAATGTTCTCCAGACATGGCAAGCTACCAAAGGGATGAACAGAGGTGAGAGGGGACAGGTTTGGGGAGAAAGCACAATTTGTGCAGTTTGACTAGAACAGAGCACGTGGAGTAGTGACATGAAATAAAGTGGGAAAGTTCCCTCCCTCCCACCATATACCAGAGAAGGCGTTAGCAAATTGGAAGACATTTGTGAGAAGACAGGTTCTCCGAGAGGCCCCATCTCCCCTCCGTGCCTTTTAAACTGACTGTCCCATGTGCCTGGAATGCCCTCCTTCCTTATCTCTGTCTCAGGTCTCTCATCCTTTAAGATTCTGCTTAAACAGCATCTTCTGTGTGAGTCACTTTCTAATACCCCCAATTGCTAGTCCCCTGTGTCCCAAACTACCTTCTGTTGAACTACTTTGTATTTATTTGTATTTATTTGCATTATGTTTTTACAATATGTACTTAAATATATACTTGTTCCCCCACCCCATCAGAATGTAAGCTTCTTGCAAGTAGAAACTATTCATTCTTTGTACTTATATCCCCAGCCCCTAGCACAGTGCCTGGCACACAGTAGGCACTTAATAAGTTCTTTTGGTGATTGATTGCTTCTAGACATAGGGTGCATGGCATCCCCCAGAGGGATGGAGCAGGTCCTTTTATCCAGTGGCTCATTGTTCTCCAAGTACTCTAAGAAGTCTAGCTTCTTCAGTCCTGCCAGGATGCCTTGTCTCATCCATCTCCTTTCCTCAAGCATCACATTCGGCCTCTTTCTCTATGACTTTGTGCTGCCATGGCTAGTTATGTTGCAGTGCTTACCAGGTTGTATAGAAGCCTGGCTATCTGCCTCTCCCCCATGCCTTTTTTTTTAATTCCCCAAAGTTAGAGACTTCTCTTGATCTTTTTTTTTCATAACAGTTAGTTGTCAAGCTGCTTCCAACACAAAAACCCATGACTTTAGTATCATTATATTCCAGGGAAAAGGGAAATCTCTGTGTACTTTGTTGTAATATAGAGATGCCCTTGGCTTTTCCAAAGCCATGACAATGGAGAACAAGCTCTGATGAGTGCTGCCAAGCTGGAAAAGCTTTGGGCATGAACCTAGGGTGGACATTCTGCATGCCCTCCCAGGGCTGATCTGGTTCAGTGTGGAGAGGCTCCCCTCCAGGCACACTGCACTCATGAGCTTTTCAGCTGCAGTAATTGTTGGACAAAAAGATCCTTCTAACATGTAGATTAGGTGGAATCTGTTGATAGAGGGAATCACACATCCTTAAATTTTCTCCAAGACATAAGCACTGAAGCCCCTACACCATGGGCTCCAAAGAATCAAAATTTCATGTGACCCAAAGAGCAATGGAGAGAGACCCTGTGGTGGGCATAAGAAAGCTGTAGCATACTACTGATGAGGGGGTGTGTGGAGGAAATAGCTTGATATCACCCAGGAAATGTCTGATCAGAAAAAGGAGGTGGGCCCATCTGGAAGCAAAAGCAAGAGATTATGAGTGGGCGCCTGCTTTTTGTACTGCCCTGCTACTTATAGCAAAAGAAAGGAAAACCTGTGGAGATGGGGAGTTAGTGGAGAATTGAAAGGTCACCTGATCCAAACTCATTTTATGAGTTTGGCAAAAAGTTTGGCAAAAAGAAAGTCTTTATTATAGCCAGGTTCCAAACCCAGGTCTTTAGACACCAATGCAGTACTGTGTGTGTGTGTGTGTGTGTGTGTGTGTGTGTGTGTGTGTTTGAAAGAGAGAGAAACAGAGAGAGAGACAGAGGCAGATGAGAGTGGGGTGAGGAATGCAGAGGGAGGGGGAGTGAAGAGTAGAGAAGAAATGCTTTGGACAGATGCTGTGGGAAATGGGATAAAGAGGAGATAAGAGTAGAGAGATTGCTGAGCCACCAAGAGATGGGAGCACAGCTGAGGTTATATTAAAAACTGGTAGTGAGTGAAGTCTGGTCATTTTCAGAATTCACCCCCAGTAAAACTCAGTGACTCTGCAATCAGAGTGACATCAAGTGATAGGTTTAATGAAGACTCCTGGGTCTTTGTGGTGGAAAGTCAAGGGTGAAGTAGCAAAAAAAGATTTGAGGGCAGAACGTAATGAAGCATTACAGTCGTAGGAGTGAAGGCTGTTGGTGGTAGGAGAGGAGTTGAGGGTGAGAGACCTCCTCCAACTGGAGGGCCTCTACCAATTGTACCCAAAACTCAAAAACCAAATTTAATTAGCTTTTTCCTTAAAACTGTTTCTCCTCTTGACCCCATTGTTTCTGTCTGGGCATTTTCACTGACTCTCTCTCCATTCCTGAAATTCCCTCTCCTGGCTTACCTGGTTTCAGCTAAAATCCTTCCACAAAGAGCTTTGCATTTTCACCCTCAATGCTAGTTCCTTCACTCTATCCTGTAACTACTTTATTTGTAGATGGTTGTTTGCACGTTGTCTCTTCCATCAGAACGTGAGATCCTTGAGGGTCAAGGACTTTTTTTGCCTTTCTTTGTACACTCAGCCTTAGCACAGTGCCTGGCACATAGTAGGTGCTTAATAAATGTTTACTAACTAACCACCACCATTCACCCTGTCTCCCATGAGAATAACCACAGATCCTGACCTGGACCAAAGTCTTACCTTTGTGTTCTCTCCATGAAACATCTCCCCTGTCTGTGCCCTGCTCTCTGCATGCTGCCACCACATTAATCCTATTCAACTTTTATTTAAGAAGCTTCTACTTATCGCCCTCTTCAACTATTATAGCAGCTTCCTTGAGTCTTTTAAATTCCCCTGCCCCCCTCCCTCTAAATTGTACAGGTAACATAAGACTGTGAAAAGGGCCTTGTAGTTTGAGTCCTAAGAGGGGAATGCGTCTGCCACTTGTTTTGTCTTTCTGAGCCTCAGTTAATCAACAAAACTTCATTAGTCACCTCATGTACTCAAGGCACAGTGCTGGGCAGTAGGGATTCAAAGATACCAGGCTCTCCTGCCTTCAGGAAGCATACACTCTACTGGGGGCTTCACAAACACATAAATGCAGGGTCAGCACAAAGAAATATGAAATACTGTAGAGGCAGACACCGACAACTGCGAGGCATCAAGAACGGCCCCAGAGATGACAGAAAAGGGGGATTTGTGACTGATAGAGTTCCCTGAGGTTCAGAACAACGTTTGTGTGTGGAAGGGGGAGCATAATGATTACTCTTGGCTTGCAGCTTCCAGTTTCTGTAGTCTCCCACTGCCTTCCTGTGAGCTCAGCTGCCAAAGGATCCTTTGCTAATTAATGTCTTGGAATTTATTTGTTAGTAGACCACTCCCTTACATGCTCCTCTCCCCAAAGACAGCTTCGTGTTTGTATTTGGTGATCCTCCAATCGATCGGTTCTTGAGAATCCTTGCTGTTTCTTACCCTTTCCCCCATAGAGCACTGATTGTGTGGTGGCTCCTCACCCAAAGGATGCCACCTCAGGCATGCCCCATGAAGCTTCCCTTTCCCAGCCTGTTACTGTGATAGGAACTGAGGCACAAAATAGGGCGTGGCCCTGGAAATGGACATCTGTGTCAATTTTGCCAGCAAGATCAGTGGACTCTACTACTGTTCTTATTCGCTTCTCTACCTTTTGAGTTGGAACAACATCTAAAAGTCTTGTCATCCAATGGACTGAAAAAAGAAGGGGGGGAGAAACAAAATGACTTCACTCCTCAATAATTTGAACATTGAACATTAAAAACTCAATCAAACATCAAATAATTTTAACACAGTAGAAATAATGTGTACTTTCCATCCCAATTAAAACACATGCTCCTAGCAATTTAATTATGCAAATTGGTATAAGCAAGCATGGAACAATGTTAAAGAGAAAGTGTGAAGATGGTTTAGCTAAAATTGTGAATGGCATTTCTCTTTTTAATTTTTATTTCTTGGTGAATATTATGTCAATTTTCATGCATTAATTGGGTGGAGACTACTTTTTTGAGGTAAATGCCCCTATAAATTTATTAAAATTATGTTTACCAATGTGGCAAAAGCTAGCGAGCAACTTTTCTCAACCCTTCTGACCATTAAGACTAATTTGACCTACCAAAAAGTAGAAAGTATGCAGTAAACTCAGTAGCTGCCTTTAAAAGCTACATTTGTCTACTGAGCATCCTGGGAGAGCCTTTCTGACGTCCGCTGGATTGCCCCATTCCTACCCCCTACTCCAGAGCTCATGGCCAAGGAGCAGAACAGGTAGTGTTTGTCTTTAGTATTGCTGCATCTTAGGAATGTAGCCTCCTTGAACTGGATGGGACCTAATTGGCCAGCAAGGCAAGCCCTTCATTTGATTGCCTATTTCATCCTTCTCCTTTTTTAGTGCCCACCTCCACCAACCCTATGGCTCAGTGCCCTCATGTTTCCCAGAGTTCCTCCAAGGATTCCCTCCCCAGACGGCCCAGCACCCATGCTGGCACATTTTTCAGCCCTTTCCCGACCTTCCCCCCATCAAAATTTACATTGTTCCTTCCATTTTGCAATTGGCTAGCTAATCCCTTGGACTAATTCAGCTTGAATTAATAACAGATAATGACATAATGGTGTTATCCCTCTCAGTGAATATTCACAGGTTAACTGAGAATTTGGAAGAGGGAAGGGCTTGGGGGAGGGAAGTGAGAAGATGATGAGTTGTGTTTTGAATATCCTAAGTTCGAGATAACTGCAGGACGTGGAGTTGGAATGTCCAAAAGGCAGCTGGTGATGAGTGACAGACTGGATGTCAGGAGAAAGATTAAGCCACTTCCACAAAGTGGCAATCAAATTCATGAGAGCTGATGAGATCACTGAGTAAGATAGGGTAAAGGGAAGAGAAAAGAGGGCCTAGAACAGAGCCTTGGGGTTTCCTAGATGAAGATCTAGCAAAGGAGGGTGAGAAACAGCTGTCCAACAAATGTGAGGAGAATTGGGAGAAAACGTTGTCATGAAAACCTAGAAAGGAGAGAATATCCAGGAGAAGGTGATCAGTGGAGGCAAAGGTTTTCCAGAGGTCAATAACGGTTCATCTCGCTTGATCCTGGAAACAAACTACCTGTTAGGCAGGAGCTGTTATTCTCCCCATTTTACAGATGAGGAAACTGAGGCTGAGAGGGGTTAAGTGATCTGTTGCAGGGTCACATAGCTAGTGTCCAAAGCAGGATTCTAACCCAGGTCTATCCAGATTCCAAAGCTAGCACTCTAAAAGCCATTAGATTTGGCAATTAAGAGATCATTGATAACTTTGGGAAGAGGAGGTCAGAAGCCAGATTTCAGAGGGTTTAGAATTTCCTAAGGGGAGAAGTAAAGACGGTGAGCATCGACAGGTTTCTCATAGAGTTTAGTCAAGAAGATGAGGAAATGTAGGAATGTAACTAATCCATCTGGTCTAGTCCTTTAACAGGTTTTACAGGTTTATTTAACAGGTTTATTTAACAGGTAAGGAAACTGAGGCCAAGGGAGGTGAAGCATCTTGCTCAAGCTCACATATAACAGAGATGATAAAGACTGGACCTGTCATTTCATTAGTCTAAGAAGCTCTCCCCTTCTCCAGGCCATCAGAGACACAGTTTAAGCTCATGGCCAACTTTCTGTCCACCTACTGTGCTGCCCCCACCTGTATGTGAAGGCTGGAGAACATTGTTCCCCTCTCTGGTCCTCCAAAAACTGTTGTTTTTTCTTCCTGAACATTGCCATTCCCCTTGGGAACACCTGTTGGCTTTTCATATTTGTAAACATAAAGCAGCAAAAATACTCCAGGGAAAATCAGTTTAGTGGAAGATTTGGCAAAGGTAGGAAAGCTTCCCAGGCAGAACTAAGTTTAAGATGGACTTGCCTAGGGTCAGTCATATCATCCCCACATCCAGTAGGGAAGCAAACAGTCAGGGTTTCCCAGCTCTGTGAGTCAGTGAGCCAAAGCTCACCAAGCTGGTAGTGCCAGCACACCAGCTGAATCCATCAGTCAAGTCTTGATTAAGTACCCACTGTGTATGCACAGAGAATAAATCCAGTTTTCAAGGATTTACATTCTATTGGGAGAGACTATGCATACATGTATGTATGTGTATATATGTACATACATATATATGTATATGTGCACATGTATACATATGTGTACATGTGTGTATAGGCCATGTATTATATACACACTTTTGTGTGTGTGCATATGTATATATACATGTGTGCGCTCACACACATATATACATATACATGTGGATACGTGTATATTTTATATGTGTATATATATAATATACACACACAGCACATACATCCACAGTAGATACAACATAAGTACAGGGTCTTTAAGGGAAGAAAATTTGGGAACACGGGTGCTAGCAGGCTGGCCTAGGTAGCAGAGCAGGCTTTACCTGGAGGGTGGGGCTTGAGATGCTTCCTCAAGGAACAAAAAGCTTTGATGCTGTGAGGTGGAGCAGGGGCAGCTCATCCCAGCCCTGGGGCACAGCCAGCACAGAGTTACTGGGAGAGATGGCAGAGCTGGGTGAGCCATAGAGAGAAAGATAGTATGACTTGATCACCAAATACAAGAGAGAAGTCATATATAAAACAAGGCTGAAAAGATAAGTGGTAAAAGGTTTTAAAAGCTGAGCAGGTATTTCTATTTCCTGCTGTAGACAAGAGGGGACCATTAGAATTCATCAAGCAGACCAGTGACATGATTAGAGCCAAGTTTAGGGGAAACCCTGTACCTAATGTCCTATACCCCCCACAGGAAATATTGTTGACAAGGTACCAGGAAACTGATTATCAGGAGATTGTGTTGTCTAGGAAGATATTCTTTTCCTGCCCTAAGGCAGGACCAGAGATGTTGAGCTAGAGAGGCCTTTGTGCCTTCCTCTTTGGGAATCTGGGCCCCTTCCTTACTTCTCTTCTTTGAAGAGTATGTATTACATTTTAGCCTTTTGGGGAAAATAGTGATGATATTTTGAAGGTGAATGTGGGAACTTTTTTGGAGAAGAAATTGGTATGTTTCCATTTTATAATTTCTCTCTGTGGGAACAGAGAGTTTGGCCTTAGGAGAACTTGCTATCATAATTATCTTCATTTGACATCTGTGTAACAATGAAGTTGGATGAAGTTGTCCTCTTTTTTCTTTGGGCTTTGTGGATGCAATAGTTATCATTGTTTAATGGCTATCAATCCTCTTTTTTCCTCATCATCTTAACAATTCCAGGTATCAGCTTTTAGTACATCTACATGTACTTAGCTATGATTATATTTCTGTAGAGTTACTAAGCTTAAAAACCACTTTTTCTTTGCCTCTAGAACACCAGAAAACCAGAACACCAGATTTTTGGTCCTAATTCTAGATTAGCATGATCCTTGGTTTCTTAGTAACTGGGTTTTTTTCTTTCAGATACTCTGAGACATTTCATAATAAAAACACTTTCTGTGGATGTCTTTTTTTGTGTTTTCCTCCAGATATTAGTAGTTTTTAAATTACTTTTTGTCAGTGATATGAAATCAGACAACTTTCCAAGACTGGTAGAGGCCAAAACCAAGACAAGTTGTTCACACACCAAGACACCTTCCTCTCCTGTTGCTTCCCATTCTGGACAGTAACAACAATGGTAGGGGCATTGGAACATTAACTCATACTCCATCTCCTTCCTATAAATAAATCTTATTCCTAGTTTTCCAATGGCACTAAAAGAAATATTTAACATAATTTAATTGTTTTAATTAAATATATGGTATCTTTTGAGAGGTGTATAGAAGGAAATAAATAACATCTCTTTGCTAAGCAGAAAAATATGACAGTCAAAAGGAATACAAGTTTAGAATACAAACTTACAAAATATCAGGAAGGAGGATATGAGCAGGAAATATTTCCTCAAAAACAGCAAAAAGTAACTAAAGGAAAAATGGCTGACAGAGAATTTAGTATGAGATTTGGCTAAGAAAGGTTCTCCTGGGAGCATTACAGAAGAAACCTGATGAAAGACTGAAAAACAGACTTGAAATGGCACAAAGTTTCTAGGGTTTCTTTTGTGATGTTGGTGGAACTGCTATATCTGAACTCTGCCACTTGAGTACTTGGTACATGATGTGAGGAAGCAGTTTTGTACTTATTGTGATGAAGTTGGGAATGGTGACTGAGCCTGAACAGACTCACGCTGAAGACGTCTGTGCTGGGTGACAAAATTTTAAACATATTCAGGAATTTGTTATCAGGGTATGTCAAAGATGGAAGGATTCTAAAAGAATGAAAAATACCTGCAGAACGTGTTTTGGTTTTGTGTTATAAAGCTTATAATCTAAGAATACGTTAACAACTAATGATAACTGCCTACTTTTTCATTTCCTTAAAATCGGACAGTGGTCTATGCACTCACTGATGGTACCCTTGATGAAAACATAAGACGCAGACAGACAAGTTTCTGTAGGTTGTCTTCTACAATAGATCATGGTCATGAAACTCAGTTACTAAGAACGTGAGATCCCGCCATCTGTTCATTTTTCTTGGAAAAGAAATTGTTATGTCTTCATTTCATAATTGCTCTCTGTGGGGACAGAGAGTTTGACATCAGGAGAATTTGATATCATTTTTATCTTCATTTGGCATCTGTGTTTTAAAGTATCTGCCTCAGAAGAACAAAATGCTTCCCCAATGAGGTGTCTTCTATCCTGTTTGTGTAAGAGCTGATAATGTTTGTATTCTTTGATCCAGACTTGAAGTTTCATTGGTATGAGGAACTTTCTATGAAGAAACTTCTCTGACTGATGAGATAAACAGCTGTTTTGTGACTTTAGTCCTAGAGAGTTGCTTAGGACCCCAAGAAGTTCATTGACTTGCTTAGGGTTGTGGCTGTTATTGTTCAGTCATTTCAGTCCTGTCTGACTCTTCATGACCCCATTGGGGGGTTTTCTTGGCAGAGATACTGGAGTGGTTTGTGAGGAAACTGAGGCAAACAAGGTGAAGTGACTTGCCCAAGGTCACATAGCTAGTAAGTATCTGAGGCCAGATTTGAACTCAGGTCTTCCTGACTCCAGGCCAGGCACTCTATGCACTGTGCCTCCTTAGAATTACAGATCCACTGCTTATTGGAGGGAAGACTTGAATTCAGGTGTTCCTGTCTCTCAGGTTGGCATTCACTCTGCTACACACCACATTGCCTCTCTTATATGCTCACTTTACTGCAGAAGCCTATTTTCTCAGTGCTAATGTTGTGATATATAATATGTGATGAAATCATGAGGTACCACAGGCTCAAAAAAAGAGCAAAAATTTCAAGTGACCCAAGAGCAACGGAAAGAGGGGTGAGTGGTGGTGGACACCAGGCCCAGGGCATTCCCAGGGAAGTCTTATATGCAAGCAACAGCATAAGAAACATCAAAAGGGGTCTAAGGTGTGCCTGGAAAAAGAGAGTCAGCCAGTATTTAATCAAGAAGGAGCGTGAACAGATAAAAAGCCAGAAGGTTACACAAGCACCTTCTAAATATTAACAAAGCGAGAGGATGGAAAGTGGGTAGACAATTTGTGACAGAATATAAATGAGGATTTCCCAGGGTGAGAAAACATAGAAGGGTAGCAGCCTGCACCACAGAAGGAGGAGCCACACCAAGACCCACCAAAGTCAAGTCAGAACTCCATTGAGGTTGACCTACAAAAAAGTCTCTAGAGAGTCCTTATACAAATGAGTCAGTGCCTGGCCTGCTACAAAAAAAGAAAACCATTGCCAAGGAAAGGAGCAAATTATGGGATGTTTGCGAAGAGAGATGATTGATAGCAAGTAGACATGAATAAGTGGATTTTTAGACTATTTCTATGCCTTTCTCAATATGCCAGGACCAGTAGGCTGATGATGGCACCATCTCGAAAGGTCACCATACTTATTCCCATTACATCAGTATGTCCTAATTAAGAAAAATACACAAATTGGGGGCCCCATGGGATATATATAATCATTCACTTTTTGGATGCTGATTTAGAAGCTAGTGCTATTATAGTAGATTTAGGAGTGAAGCGTTGGGGAAGGAAAAGTAAAAACATAAAATATACGTTTGAAATTATATTACTTTTACAACTATATCAAAATCTTTATAGTCTAATAGGTGAATTCCAAACACATTACTTACAGGTTAAATAACATAGTGACATTAGGTAGCATAAAAATCATGAAAGATAATGAAGAGATAGGTATGTAGGGTTGAAATAGCTCAATATCATGGAATAAGGCCCTCAACATCAAAGAAGTAATAATTCTTTTTTTTTGCATAATAGGACTTGTATACTGTTGGATAAATATCTAAGGGATTTTGCTGTTGTTTTAATATTTTTTTTATAGAAAAACATGATTGAGGGAGATTTATTTTGCACTAATGACCACTTGAAAGTTGAAGAGACATTAGTAAGTCACTTAACTTTATTTGGTTGTTTGCCTTTTTCCATTCAGATCATACTGCATCAGACATGGAATGGAGGCTGAAGGCCATCAAACTTAGACTTTTCACTTTACAGATGAGAAGACTGAGAATCAGATTTAGAGGGACTTGTCAAAAGCCATTCCTCTGATTAGTGGCAAAGCCAGGGATAGAACTCGGGTCTCTCGACTCTCTTGTTCAAGATTCCTTCCAAATATGTTCTGTCATCTCTCTCCCACTTACCCTCTTCTTTTTTCCATGGGAAGCTAAATGAGATAGCAAGTACAAAAGGCTGTAAGTTCCCTGTTATAATGACATTAAGGTGCTCCTCAAGTGTAGTTATTTTCTCTGTGGCTTTGTTATACCATAGAAAAAATGGTGTATTTTTATGTTTTGGCTACTGCAATAGAAGTCTTTCAAAATTCATATGTCTTCAGAAACTTTGGGATAGATGCTTTAAACAAAGAAGGAGGAGGAAGAGAGGAGAAGTAGGAGGGGAAGATCTGTATTCTGGGGTTATTCCAGGTCCTTTGTGATTTTTCTTAACAAATACTTAACATGATTATAAGATTTAAGGGACCTCCATTGTGTATCATTAGGATTGGTTGTTGGGGGTAAAGTATGGTTATGGATAATGAGAGCTCAGTATGTAATGTCATTTTTCCATAGATTTGCTTTGTTGCTCTCGTACTGCCAGCCAATTGCCTAGTAACATCAGGCTATCTTTAAATGTCTTCTTAAGTAGATTCTAATTAGTTGATGATGATATTAAGATGGGGAGAGTCTTATCCACATCACTAGGGGTTTAGTAAATAACTCTTGAAAATAAAGAGTAATATATTGCAAATGCATCATGAGTAGCTGATAATCCCTGCGATCACTCTCCAAACACCCCGCCATGAACTCTGCTTCTTTTTTGCTTAAACCACCTTTGCGATGAAGTCGTCATTAGTCAACATGACACCACTTGGGGCTTTGGCTCCCGATTCAAATTAAGTTCATTTGAAACTCCACCCTTAATGAACATACCTAAAAGTGTTATTAGTGGCTTAATTATGAAACTTCCTTGGTTTATAAAGAACTTATTATGTACCAATGCTATAAACACACCTTTTTCAGTTTACTTTTAATCTTGAAAGCTTCTGTTTCTCCCAAATGGCTAATAATGTCATGTTGTAAGAATTTGCTCACATTTCTGTGATGGTGTGAAATCTCTAAAGCACTTAATTCACATCATCCCCAGAAAGGATAGGAATAAGATTTAGACAGAAATGTTGGACCTAAACTCCAACTGGAAGTATGATTGAGACATATAAGGTCACATTCTAAGTGAATTAAAAGAGCATGGAAGCAAACATTTTTCACAACTATAAGGTAAGGAAAGAGTTCATGATAAAGTAAGGGACATAGGGAATCAGAAGATAAAATGGACAATTTTCATTACCATAAAATTGCAAAAATTTTTCACAAAGCCAAAGCTGTTAAAATTAGAAGATAAACAGTTAACTGGAGTAGGGGTGGGAAGTGAGGGGGAAGTCTTGATATCAAGTTTCCTTAATGAAGTTTTAGTACCTGTGATTTCTAAGGAAATGAATCAAATATATAAGAATAATAGCTATTCCCTCAAAAATAAATGGTCAAAGGATATGAACAGTCAGATCTCAAGGGAAAATAATCCAATCTTTCAAAAAGAATGGGAGAAAATACTCCAAATCATGAAAAATAAGAGGGAAGCACATTTTTAAAACTCTAGGGTTCCACTTCACAATTATCAAATTGGCAAAAATAATAAAAAAGAATTACAGTTGTTGCAGTGGCCATGGGAAGGAAGCACATTGGTGCACTGCTGGTAGATCTGTGAATTGGTCCAGCTGTTCTGAAAAGCAATTTGGAACTAAGCCCTAGAAGTCACTAATGTTTATATACCGTTATTATGGCTGTACACCCAAAGAAATCAAAAAAAGGGAAAAGAACGTATACATACAAAAATGTTTACAATAACTCTTCCTGTGGTGGCAAAAAAAACCAAGTAGTAACTAATGGGGCTCTCATCAGTTGGAGAATGGCTACATTATGGCATGTGAATGTAGTAGAACATTGTTGTGTTGAAATTTATTATGCATGTATTATGAGGAAAAAAATTGGTTTCAGAAAAGCCCCAGAAGACTTGTGTGAACTGATGCAGAATTAGGTTAGCTGTACCAGGAGCACAATTTGTACATTAACAACACATTGTAAAAACAGAATAACTTTGAAAGACCTAAGAATGCTAATCAGTGTCAT
This sequence comes from Notamacropus eugenii, assembly GCF_028372415.1. Taxonomy (NCBI): domain Eukaryota; kingdom Metazoa; phylum Chordata; class Mammalia; order Diprotodontia; family Macropodidae; genus Notamacropus; species Notamacropus eugenii. Next base: position 44,494,632 of record NC_092874.1, on the reverse strand, counting down.
GGCCACCCAGGAGTCCAGAACATAAAGCACGCTACCCACCTCCTGACTGCAAGGGGATGGATTTAGGGTATGGGATGAAACATTTTTTTTTTTTATATGACCAGTGCAAGAATTTGTTCTACTTGACTAAGCACATTTGTCATGAGGTTTTTACCTTCTTTCCTTTTTCCTTGGTGAAGGATAAGAGATAAGACAAAATAGACTTTTATTCACTGAAGAAAAAAAATTCCAGTTCCTGACAAAGAGGTGAGTTCAAGGAGCAGAGTGAGATACAATTTGAACACAGCAAATATGTGGATTTATTTTGCCTGATTATGCTATTGTCTGTTTAAAAATTGTTTTTATTCGTGGGGGGGATAGCTTTAGGAGGGGGAGGGGAACTAGAGGTACTCGCCTCCCCCCAACCCCCGCCAAAAAAAGAATTTAGATCTTCCCAGAAAAGTCAAGATATCAAACATTTATTAAGCACTTACTATATACCAGGCACTATGCTAAGCACTGGGGATAAAAAGTAAGGCAAAAATAGTCCCTGCTCTCAAGGAACTCACAGTCTGATGAAGAGACAATGTGCAAATGTACAGCTAAGTACAAAAAAAAGATACACAGACTGTATTGGAGATGATCACAAAAGGAAGGGATTGATATTAAGGAGGAGAAGAAAAGGCTTCTTCCAGAACAGGAGTGAGGAACCTGCAGCCTCAAGGCCATATGTGGCCCTCAAGTGCGTCCCTTTGGCTAAATGGGGCCCTCTAGGTCCTCAAGTGTGGGGATCAATCAAGGGCTGCACTTGAGGACCTAGAGGGCCTCATACAGTCAAAAGGCCACAGTTGAGAACCTTGAGGGCCACATGTGGCCTCGAGGTCTCAGGTTCCCCACCTCTGTTCTGGAAAGTGAGATTTTTAGCAGGAACTTGAAGGCAGCCCAGGAAGTGAAGAAGCGAGAAGAAAGGAGAGAGGCCCAGGTGTAGCACATAGCCAGTGAAAATGCAGGTGGTCAGGAGAGGGAGTATCTTCTGCAAGGAACATGAAGGAAGTCAGAGCCACTGGATCAGAGCATGTAGAGGGGAGGGAGATTTAAGAAGACTGGAAAAACAGGAAGAGGCCAGGCTGTAAAGGGTTTTAAAAACCCAAGAGAGGATTTTCCGTTTGATTCTGGAAGTAATAGGGAGCCACTGGAGTTTATCAAAAAGCCAGGGGCTGGGGTTTTGTGTTAACTAGAGATTATTTGGGAATGTCTTAGTCACACTTAACTAAGTGATTCTCTATTCTGTGGCATTCATTGCATGAAATATCTCTATATATTCCTCCAAGTTTGTTCTGTCTCTGATATTATCTTATACATTCCCTTCAGGAAAGATTTTTTTTTGGAGATAGTGTATTTTTATCTCTGCTGAGCAGAAGTTACCCAGATATATGTTTCCTTGCCTTCTGATTTTCAATGCAAGATAGAGTACATGGAGGAAATCATTTCAGGAATTCATGATAAAATGACTAGAAATATTTTTTCCTGCTTGTGCTTTAGATATTCTGTGTAGTCTGCTGCCTGACCACAACCATAAGATTGTCCAGAGGTGTTAAATGTGGATTTTGCAACAGACTCAGTAGCTTTTTTGGGGTGGGGGAGAGGAGTGGATAGAGGGGAGTCCATGTTCCTATTTTCTCTATGAATTTTGAGATTTGGCATCTAAGACATTCTGACCTAGTGAAAATTCTTGTGTAACTATTTTGTTATTATCATTATTATTATCCTATAGATATGTACTCTGGTGCTAGAGCCTCTCAGCAACTCAGTAAATAGACAGGCAGGCAGAAGAGGTGGCAAATAATCAGGGAGTTGGAGATATTTCAGCAAAACATTTTTATGATGATAGATTGTGGCTGATCATGACAGCTTAGAGCCATGTATGAATTAGCAGATTGGTGCTATTATGAATGTTAATACCTGGACACCCAGCTAATACTGATTTTGGAACGGCACATCTGTAATCTGCAAGGTGAAGGGAGGTGCCTTAAACAACAGGAAAAAGAGCAGAGGGAATGAGAATTGTTCCAGTTACTTATTGTGGTTGTGAAGGTCTGCAGGCCCAATGAGAGGTAGGAGAAGGAGGTACAAACTGTCAGGTGGTCCAGGAGAGGCTATGGGGGCTGACTCTGTTGCATCTGTTTTTGTCATTAGTATCATTATATGTTGGTTGTTTTTTATATCCATTGTTTCTTATTCTGGATGCTGCTATTAATGAGGCTGAAGGTTAATTCACATCAAACTCAAAATCCACTGAAACCCCCAAGATTTGTTTTCCTTGAACTGTTTTCTGGCCACTTCAACCCTGAGTTCCAAGCTGCTCAAACAGTACTGGGTCCCCATTCTGCCATCCAGTAGACTGGCTGTCTCCCTCAGCTCTGTCATCTACATGTTTGATCAACATGCCCATCTATGTCTTCATCCGTATCATTGATAAAAAAAAAATTTAATGGAATGTTGCCTAGGATACAGACGTGAATACTGAGATTTCTCTCCAAGTTGGCCTGGATGTATTAATTACTAGTCTTTAGTTTGGTCAGTCACCTAGCACCATATCCACTTAAGTGTACTATTAATCATATTATATCATATCACCTCTCCATTTTATTTACAGGGCTACCTTATGGAATTTTATTGGGTGTCTATCTAAAATCTAAGTATACTGTGATTGTGAAATCCTTCATGGATACTGATCTAGTTATTCTGTCAGAAAAAGGAAAGTTAGTCTTCTCTGATTTCTATGTAATTACCCATGCCAGCTCAAAATAAGCATCTCTGCCCTTTCTGGGTACTTACAAACCACTTCTTAAATAATGTGCTCGAATATTTTTCCAGGAATTTAACATCAAGCCATAGTCTGAGGAAAAACACAAACAAAATTTTTCTTTCCTTTTTTTTAAAATCTTGGTACTGTCTATAAAACTTATTTTCCATGATTCCTCAAAGATCACAGTGGATCAGCAGTCATCCAGAAGTTATTTTAGTATCCCAAGATGCAGTTCATCTGCTTCAAACTCATTGAGGGCGGCTAGATGAATTCACTCACATTGGTATCATTTCCGTCAACCACATGTAGGGAAACAAGCATACAAAGATATTATAGAAATCATTTTTATTCTTATCTTTTACTTTTTCCCAAAGACCTAAAGCACAGAATATTAATAATTATTAATATTAATATGAAACACTCATTTTTATGCCACGATAAACAAGTATTTTTATACCAAGCAGCCTCCATTTTCTGAAGGTAGAGTAGGTTTGCTGTAAAAAGCCACAGTGTCTATCTATCTCCGTTATGATTTTACTTTACTATCATGTGCTATCTTTGAGTCTTTTCCATTTTCACAGCCATATTCTTCAGTGATTATCCTAAAAGAGCATCCTGAACCCCAGCTCTCCAGATGGGTTTGATAACAGGCCTTACAAATCACTTATTGCTTTTGCTATGTACTGGTCAGATCTACAGAAGTAAAATTTGCTGGGTAATTTTAAGGTAGAAAATCTTTGCTTTTGTCTGAATTACCTAGTCACTAAGATGGGTTTTTCAAGAACTTATTAATGACCTTGACAGTCATGAGCTGAAACTCCTCTTCGATATTATTAGACCTGACTTAAGATATTAAATAAGCAGACTCTATTCAGAAGACTAATGATTCTCTGCATCCTGTTACTTCGCTATCGCTGCCATACTTGTGTTAGTGAACCTGTGCATTTCACAAGAGGTAGCTTCTCTCCTCAGCCTGCCTGATAGGGCCAAATCCTGCCCTTGTTCCTTTGCACTTGGCCCACCTCTGACTTCCATTTCTTTGAGCAATGTTAGGGTTTAATCACTCAATCAACAAGTATTAAGTAAATACAGTGTAATAGAGGAATTTAGCCACTGGCTCACTGTCTTCCTCTCCTTCTTACTTCCTGCCCTTATACTAGGAGATGTGAATATTCACCTAGATCTCCCAATTCCTCAGCCTCCTTAAATCACAGCCTGCTCCTTCACACTATCTCAGCCACACATAAGGATGGTTTCATACCAGATCTCACTGTTACTCCCAAGTGTTCCAATTCCCTAATTAAAACCTCTGGCTGATCATAACTTCTTATCACCTCTCACTCTCTTCTTAACCTCCTGCAATTTGGCTTCCAACCTTATCATCCCAGGGAAAATGCCATCTCCAAAGTTAGTAATGATCTCCTAGTTGCCAAATCCAGTGACCTTTTCTCAATCTTCCTTCTCCTTGACCTCTCTGCAGCCTTTGGCCCTGTTGGTCACTCTTTCCTCCTCGATATTTTCTTCTCTTTAGGTAATCAGGACACTGCTCTCTCCTGGTTTTCCTCCTATCCATCTGACTGCTCCTTCTCTGTCTCATTTTCTGGATCTTCATCCAGATCTTGCCCTCTTAGACATCCCTCAGAGTTCTGGCCTGGGCACTCTTTTCCCTCTATACTACTTCACTTGGTGATCTCATCAGTTCCCATTGATTTAATTACCCTCTCTATATGAATGATTCTCTACTGTATCAATCCTGCCCCAGTTTCTCTGCTGACCTCAGATCTTGCATCTCTAACTGCCTTTCAGACTCTCAAGCTGAATGTCCAGTTGACATCTGAAACTCAGTGTGTCCAAAACAGAATTCATTCAAAACTTCACCTCCCACCTTTCCTGTTACTGTAGATGGCTACCTCACCCTACCTGTCCCTCAAGCTCACAACCTAGGGATCATTCTGGACTCCTCCCTATCCCTCACTTGCCATATCCATGCTGCTGCCAAGGCTTGTTGATTTCACCTCTGCAGCATCTCCTGAATCCACCCTCTTCTCTCCTCTGATGCTGCCAGAACCCTGGTGCAGACCTTCATCGCCTCATGCCTGGACTGTTTCAACAGCCTGCTTCAAGTCTCTCCCTACTCCAATCTATCCGCCAGTCACTAAAGTGATTGTACTAAAGCACAGGTCTGATCTCATCACCCCCTAGCCCCCCACTCAATAAACTCCAGTGATACTGCATTTTATGAATTCTTTCATAGTTACTGTGTTAGGAAAAGTGCATTTTATCAGAATTAATGTTTTGTTATAAAGAATTGTATGCAGAAAAGTCTATTTTCAGCAGTCTCTAGAGAAAGATTATAATTTTGGTTGGTTATAGGAATCTAACACCCTGTTTCCCATAGGTTCACTGTATCAGCATTCAAATTTTTGACTTTTCCTTAGTTTTCTAGGAACAGGAAAGATGAGGATTGCTTGTGTTGTCTACATCTTGCTTCACCCAATAGACTGTAAGCTCCCTGAAGATAGGTACTGTCTTTGCCTCCTTTTGTATCCCTGGTGCTTAGCATAGTATCTGGCATATACGATAGGTACTTGCTAAATAGTTATTGGTTGTCAATTACCTCTCCTGCATCCATTCTCCCTCTTAGGCACCTCTAGTCCCTTCATCCCTCAGGACTTTCCTCAGTTCACTGCTCCTGTTCTGATATCACTTTCCTCCCTTTCCAATCCCAGTCCTATAGTTAGTCACTTCACTTTGTCCTTTCACTACTCATTCCTCACTAATCTCGGTCCTGGAGTACTCTGGTCATGCCCCTCCCCCACTCCTACTCAGGAACTACTGACTGCAGCTGACTAACCCCCAAGTGCATGTTAATCTGTTCTCAACTGAACCCTCACAATCTTTTGGCGCTCTGGCAGATTATTCCCTAGTCTCTCCTGAGCTCCAGTTCCATTTCACCAGCTGCCTTTTGAACATCTCAGACTGGATGTCTCAGAAATATCTCCAGCTCAACATGACCTAAACAGAATCCAGCTTTCCTACAAATTCTCCCTTCCTAACTTTGCTATTACTGTCAAGGATACCTCCAGCTTCCTAGTCACCAGACTCTCAGTCTCAACTACTCTCTTGCACTCACCCCAGATATTGAAATTGGTTGTCAAACCCTATCATTTTTACTTTCCCAACACTTCTTGTATGATCCCCTTCACTGACACAGCCATGGCCTTAGAACAGGCCCCAATGACATCGGACCCAGATAGCCTTGTCATTGTTCTCCTGGCTTCAGGTCTCTCCCCTCTCCAGGCCATCCTACACACTGCTGCCAAAGTCATTTTCCTAAATGCTAAAACTCTGTGACTTCCCTAATCAATCAAGTACCAATGGCTTCCTGTTGCCTCTAGAGTAAAATGAGAACTCCTCTGTTTAGCTCTTAAAACCCTATACACTCTTGCCCCAAACCTACCTTTCTAGTCTCCCTCCCACACTGTAATCTGGCCAAACTGGTCTTCTCTCTGGTAGTCAGCCAGCAGACTCCATCTCCCTCCTCATGCCTTCATGTTTGTCATATGCTCCTGACTTACTCTGCCTCATCAAGTCCTTCTTTTGCTCAAGCACCAACCTCTTCTACTACCCTCCCTCTAATATATATTTGTGTTTATCAACGTTATATTTATATTGTCTCTGCTTTCAAATGCTCTTGTGACTTCCCCCGGTACAAATAATAATAAGCCCCTTACAAACAGGGATTGCTTCATTCTTTGAATGAAGTTCAGAGAGGTAGACATGGAGTGGGAGAGGAAGGGAGATGTAGCTGGCCTGAGCGCTGTCCCCAAAATAGAGTTTCTGGGAAGAAACCACCACTCGGGGTCTGCAGGGGATGGAGAAAGGCCAGAGAGGAGCAAGGCATGGAGCAGGCTCATTGATTGATACATGTCAAGGACTGAGCTGGACCCTGGGGATACAAAGGCAGAAATGAAACACTCTTTGCCTTCGAGGAAATTATGGTTGTTCAAGGGAAGGCAGATGCATGCATATGCAAGTGTATAGGGCATATGTCCCCTGTAGAGAAGTTTATTTTTGGTCTGATTTCATCAGCTCCTCTGCCGTCATCACTCGCTTCTGTAGGTTTTTTTGGTCCCATGTGATGCAACAGCTTCGGCCCCTGAATGAATCCTTACCTCATTTCTGGCAATGCAAACATCATTACAGCCTCATTCAGTTTCTTCTCTAATTCTGCATTCCATTACTATACTGGGTTGCCTGAACCATCGCTCTTAAATATGACCATGGAGTGCCTGTTGAATGTATAACAACAATAGGGTGCAGATGAGCATAGCATAGCTGCATGTTGCCAGCAGAGATTGTGCAGCCAAGAAAAGGTTTTTTATTTTAAATTGGGAAGCTAGGTTCTGAGAGACGGTCGGGTAGTCTTTATTCTCATATCAGGAAGCAATCAAATAGTCGTTTTAATTGTGAGCCAATTATTTTGGCCATAGGAGCAGTGAAGGATCGTAGATTTAGAACTGCATGGAGCTTGAGATGGTTGTCTTTTCCAGTGCCCTCATTTTACAAATGTGGTATTGGGAGTCCAGACAGGCTAAGTTAATTTTGTCCAAGGTGGTGAAGTTTGTAAATAGCATGGCCCAGTGACCAGGCCATCCGATTCCAAGTCCAGCACCCTTGTGCCTTGTGCTTCGCCACCTTTCATTAGACTGGGAGGAGTTGACTGAAAAACTAAAGGGAAAGAAAGAGAGGTATCAGAGGATCATAGGATTGACTATCAGGATCAGGCCTAAGGGGTCATCTGGCCCAACTCCTTCATCTTACAAATGAGGAAACTGAGATGTTGAATGATTTGCTTGTATGGGCATTAAGTAGAAGAACTAGAATTTGAACTCAGGTTTTCTGAGATTTTTTATTTATTGAGCCAAGAACAATTTGGCAGAATAGCTGACATGTATCTGGCACTTTAAGGTTGGCAAAGCACTTAACACATATTGACTCGTGGGATCCCCACAACAACCCTGGGAGGTCGGTGCTAAACTGAGACAGGCAGAGGTGAAGTGACTTGCCCAGAGTCACACAGAGGCTAGGTTTAAACTCAAGTCTTCCCCCAGCGCTTTATCCACTGCACCTCCTAAAAAGATTATAGTCAAAGAGCTAAAGAAATATAGAATGTGACAACCATTTAGGCTAAATTCACCATTTTCTCTCTAGCTTGACCTTTGGGTGCCAAGGAGATAAGAGGACTCAGAGGCAGAAGTGTAGTCAGAGATATATCTTAGCTGCAGGGGAGAGAGACATGGAGCTGTCTGGACACAACCACAGAGCTTATGTAGGGAAGGCCAATTAGTGTGATATTCATCTAAAACATCTTCGTGTTAGTACAAGCTCAGGAGCAGGGGTTTAGGCATTTGTCTTTTAATGGGCCTTTACCGGCTTATATATTTTAACTTTGTCTTTTTCTTTACTTTCACACCTTAATGGATACTATCGACCAAGGCTTGCATATGTTCCCTTTTATTAAATCAAGGCTTTTCCTTCTGAAGAGTCATAGTTGTTATTTAAATAATCCAGAACTCATCAGAGGCCTGAAATGTTACTTATTCTGAACTGGGTACATATACTATAGCCATCCTGTTCCCACCTAAATGAATAAAGAGGGGTAGGGAAGGTAGCCTTGAAAACACCCTACATTCCTTCAAGCTTTATGGGTCTTTGAGATGAAACTGAAATATCATAATTAAACAATTGGAGAATTGACAGACTCAGGGGAAAAGCCTTCATCTGCTGGGTCAGATGAGTCAGATTCTTTAACTTCATCATTCCCCCCAAAATAAAACTCTTCCTTCCCATCACTGATGTTTGCTATTTTAAAACTGAAGAATACAGTCTCATCATTGCACTGTCTGATTTTTATCCTTGACTCCTATGAGGAAAAACAGAGGAACTGCCCCCATTTTAAAATGTTCATTGGTGCGTTCACTTGGTATTTTTACAATGTCTACTCTGCTCGTTGATATACAATAACTGTAGAATAACAAAAATGCAGACTATTAAATGAGAAAAGTGTCAGGAGGTACGTAAGATCCAAAGAAAGAAAGATCACTTCCACTAGTATGAAGTAGTAGAAAGAGTTGCTAGAGAAAAAGAAAAGGAGAAAAGAAAGCATGTTGGCCCTAAAGTCACAGGATGTAAACTCCAATTCTGACTCAGCTATTTACTGCACCTGTGACCTAGAACAAGCTGTTTCATCCTCCTAAACTTCAAGGCCCTCATATTTAAAATGAATGGGACACGTTGGATTTGGAGAAGGATGTGAGAGGGAAAAAAATGCATGTTAATTGAAAAAAGAAAAATTTAGATTGTTTTTTTAATGATGGCATGGGAATCAGGGATCTTTAATAAACCTTCCAACCCTGAATCCTATAATTTGACTGACGAGCGCAGAAAAGACTTCATGAAGCGCAGAACATTTGAATGGATCCTTGAAGGATTTTAGTAATCAGCCTGGATAGGGTGAGTATTCATTCCCCTACTGTCTATACTGTGTCTGTGTTCTGTCCCTGAGCTCTCCTCTAGACCATCTATCCCTATGCTCCCTTCTAGTTTTCTCTGGTAGAACATAAGCCCTTTGAGGGCAGGGAACCATTTAATTTTTGTCATTCTATCGTCTACATCTAGTATAGAACATTATAATGTTTGCCAAATTGAACCACATTCCAGGCATGAAAACACTAACATGGGAAACAGTTTGGTCAAATGGATGGGGCACTGGGTTTGGAGTCTGAAAAACTCATTCCAGTGTGCTTATGGGTTATTCACTTTAACATGTAAAAGTCTTAAAGGGATTGAAAGCTGGCTGAGTTCTCAACTTTCTAGCCCTACTGAGCTCATATACATGCTTTTCTTCTAAGAACTTGGAAGAGGGGGACCAGTATCTACAGCAGATTCCTTCTGGTCCCATTAGACTCCCCTTAATAGTCTCACTACCAGAGAGGGAAATACTCTTGGGGTTTCCTCTTCACATTTTCTCCTTTGTGAAAATATTTTTATTCAGGCTTCTTCCAGCTATGATGAGCAGTGAACCCTACTTTCTTGAGCTGAAAGTGCCTTCACTTTTCTCCCAAGCCCTGGTGTCCTCTCAGGATGCCAGGGCAGGATGGCGCCCTGTAAATATGGTCCATCATCATAAGGGTTATGTCATCCCTGCACCCAAGCTGGCTTAGGCCTCTTGGCCTCTTGCCTTGTAGCACCCTAAAGGTGTGTGGTTGTTGTAGAATGACTAAACAGCCGCTTCTTATTTCCTTAATTGCTGTACTTGAAAGGTGTCTACTAGCTTGTTCCAATATGAAAAAGGTGTTAATTACCATGCTAATCAGGAAAATGGTAACAGCTTCCCTCAATGAAAAGGACACATGTGCCGGGATGCAGAGAATTGCACAAACTTCAGACTTCTGAGGATGCCTGGGAGTGAGAGGCCTCTCTCTGGACAAAAGAGTACACCAGGAAATGAAAGTCTGGGATAAGATGGAATGGGAAGAAAAGCTAGTGATCAATAGTGAGGTAAAAAATACTTACTGAAGCCGTTTTTAGGCCTCTTGAAGAATACACTTCTAGCATTGTGCTGAGAAAAATGAAAATATCAATTAGCAAATAAACCAGGAACTAGGATTTACTCTTCTGTAAACTGCCCCATCTCTCCCTCCAACAAGTATCTGTTTTAGAATTGTATCAGGTTGTGGGGGGAGTAAAGATGGTTTTATTGGTAAGAAAAGGACAAAGGAACAAGGGAAAATATTGAAAGAGAGTATGGAAAGGGGGAAGGAAGGTTAGGCCCGATTTCCCCAAAGCATCTCCATGTCCATTCCCAAACTCTTTTTTCTATGAACTTACTCAAAAGAGACATCAAACTGGAGCTCCAGCCTAGGTCACAGACTTCAACTCAGAGAAAATAACAGAGTAGAGATGAGTATGGGAATGAAGAATAGATGATCATTAGGATTTTTTTTTCTTAAAGCTCAAATTTCTCAAATACTACACTATAGCCATTTCACATTCATTGATTTTAGTGTCCTCTAACTTGTAAGACTTTTTCAGCCAGAAATGATTTCTCGCCTTCTCCAGAAGCAAGGATAGTTTAGGTAAAGAGAGAAAAGTGGGGAGAACCCCCATTATGTTTTCCAGAAAGTCTCATTGGAAAACAACTGAAAATATTTATGAAGACTATTCTCCAGATGACCACTGACATTTTAACCTGCATTAAGCTTTTTCTTTCACAGTGATTTTCCTAAACATTTGCGATGTCAACTAGGAATAGATCTGAAACCCCTCTTGAAACTTTCCTATCTTCTTGATTCCCTGGTAATGATAAGCTAGAATAAGAACATTGATTCTGTGTGTGTGTCCTTGTTTGTACAAGGTTGCAGATTCAACTTTTCTCTAGCCCCCCCCTCCTGTCCCCAAATTAAAGGTAATAAGGTTTATAACAAAGGGTTACTAATGCAGTTGAGGAAGAGAATTGGGAATTTTAGCAGCCAGGCGTTTCAGTCAGGGAGTCGAAAGCTTACTTCAGTTAATAATGAAATTCTTGCAGGAATTAGTTGCAAAGCTGTGTTCAAGAACCTAATTTGAAGAGTTGTCTCTATTAATTTGTAAGTATAGTGCTGTTTCTCATGCTCAGAATGCTTTGGATTTTATTTACTCCAGACTGCTAAGGGATTCAGAATGTGGCCACATCAGGTTATTACTATGCAGGCTGAACCACCTGGGTCAAACACCTAGTCTTTGTTTTCTATTAGAAAACATTTTTTAAAGGTTTCAGTCCCCTTTCTTACCAATAAGTCCACTCCCCTGTGCCAGCATTTCCTCTTTTTACATGTAATTTTTACATGTAAATTTAGTGTGACATTCACTGGAAGCCATTTTCTATCAAGATATCAACATAATTTTTAAAAATTCAGTTTATAAATGTAATACCTGGAGTTGGATTTGCATTGAAAGTGTCTGGTTTGCATAATAATTTGAAATCTGTTCTCCTCTTTTGTATTTCATTTCAGAGTCAAACTCTTTTTTTTTTCTCTAAAAGACCATTGAAGCATTTCTATTTCAGTTTTGAAAAAGTTGTTTCTACGCCCCATAGCCCTCCTGGGGATCATCTTTACTTCTGAAATTCCCCATGCTCCTTCTAGATATTTCTACCTTACTATGAGTTGAAGCTAAAAACTTAGCCACAGTCTCTAGGAGTCCCAAATGGAACACTTCCTTAAGTTACCAAGCTGGTGTTTGTTTGTTCTTCAGAAAAGGCCTGAATGTAGGAATTTTCCAGAATAGTCTATTAGCACAGTAGCTAAATTTAAACCCATCCCTATTCACCAGGGGCTGGGAGCACATTGGCAAGCTGTACCTTAATGAAAAACATATCATTTAAACTGTCAGAAAATTGTAGGTTATGGTTCGAAAAAATCACGAACATTAATGGAACTGTGGCAAGCTTCACTGATTCCTAGCTTTCTCCTTATATCTATGCAGAGATTTTCACCTGGCTGAGTAATTGTCTCCTTTGGATAGAGGATCATTTGTTTTTATTCTTCTGTGCCTGATGTCTTTTCAACTCAGAATTGTAAAGTGCAGCCCTTCTTCAAGTGAGCAAAATATCTGCAGGTGCCTGTCTGGTGCCATGACCAAGGGGCCACAGTAGAGCCTTAGGAACAACATTCCTGGGTCAGGTACCCAGTAGCAAGGGCAGAACATGCCCTGGTAGTATTTAACACCCATGCTGCGCAGGTTATAAACAGTGATTAAGTAACTGTTGTGTGCAATGCACACCTCTAGAAGTTAGGGACCCAGCAGGGAAGGCAGCGCAGAGGTAAGTGATGGAGGAAAACTTTGCACATCCTACTCCTGCTACGTACTTACTAGCAGAACAACCTCAGTGCCTCAGTTTTCTTATTATCAAATCAGGGGATTGACCTCCTTGGCTCCTCAAGTGCCTTCGGACTGTAAATCTGTGATTCTGCAGCTGCCTAGACCTGTGGCTTGATCAATGTGGGGAACTCTCTGTGTGGAAACTCCCTCTACCCACGTAGGTAGGTGCTTTCTCTGCACCCGATCACCTTAAAGATTGGCTTAGACCCAACAGCGAGAGGGTAATTGGCCCAAGGTCACATGGCCATCACTTGCCAGAGGTGGCACTGGAAACCAAGGCTTCCTAGCTCAGAACACAAGGAGAAATGCACTCATGTGCTCTTGTGCTAAATGATAGAAGCACTGTATGCCAAATGGCGGATGGGGAGTACCGTCCTACTTGGCCTTGGTCACATCTCAGCTGAAGTATTGTCTTCAGCTTCATATCTGAGGGAAATTGATGAGTTGGAAAGGGTCAGTGGAGGATAACCAGAATGGTAAAGGGCCTCAGGATCATTCCACATGAGGAATTTGGGGTGTTTAGCCCCTCAAAGAGAAGGCTTGGAAGCAATACTTGCTGTCTCCAAGTGTTTAAAAGTATGAAATGTGGAAGAAGGATGACTATCTTGTTCTGTTTGACTCTAGAAAGTAGAACAAAGAGCTCTGTAAGTCTGAGTTCCAGAAAAAGTAGATTTAGACTTAAATGAGGAAAAGCTTCCTAAGAATTAGAGCTTTCTGGAAGTGGACTGGGCAACCTCAGGAAACGATGGTTCCCTCCTCGTTTGAGATCCTTAATTAAAGATTGTTGAGACAGTAGGGTGCAGTAGAAGAATGCTGAATTTGATATCCTAGGACCTGAATGTGACATTCTACTCATGATCTGGGTGACCTTGGGCAAGCCATTCCTCACTGTGGCCTTGGGCTAGATGACCTCTCCAGCCTTTCCAGCTCTAGCTCTGTGAGCCTCTGATGTAGTAGAAGGTGTTCTCAGTCTTGTGTCCACTAAACTAGATGACTTCTGAGATCCCAGCTGCCAGTGGGCCCGTGAGATTCTAGGCTCTTAGGATTCTGTGACCCTGTGATTCTCCAAAAGATGCAGAAGTCTCAACAAGAGGTAGGAGACTCAGGAGCAAGGGAGGCAGCCCTTCTGGAGTGAGGAGTCAGAAAGGTCTTTGGGGTAGAATTGGTCTGTGGGCTGAAGCTGGACCTGGACAGAAAGAAGGGTTCCAGCAGAGCCGTGGAGGCTGGATAGGATTGGGGAGCAGCTAAGTGCATTGAGTCTGAAACAGGCCATGCCAAGGGAGTGGTGTGAAGGAAAGCTGGGGAGGTTGGTGGGAGCCAGATTGTCAAGGGCCATGACTCTCAAGAGAAAGATTTCTGTTCTTTTCTTATTGATCAGCAAACATTTGTTAAGCTCCCACTATGTGGGAGTCACTGTGGTAAGCACTGGGAATATAACTACGGTGAGTGAAACCATCCTTCCCAGCAGGGAGCTTTACATTCTTTGGGGAAAAGCAACAAGAACTTTAAGCTTCAGGAACTAAACTTCCCTCTGACTTTTGGAACACCCAGAATACAAGCACGTTCAGAATAAATGTAATAAAAACAAACACAAATCGTTAGATTCAAGATTGTACTGGATGAAGGACAGCTCCTAATGTGGATGAGGAAAAGCTTGATGTACAAGATGGTTCTTGAGCTGCATCTTGAAGGAGGACATGAAGAAAGAAAGCCAGTGCAAAGGGAACCAGGAGCCATGGAAAGCCTTTGAGAAGGGAAGGGATGTGTACATTAAGAAAACTACCTTGGCAACAGTTTGAAGGGTGGTCTGGAAAGGGGAGAGTCCAAAGTCCCAGCCCATTTGAGAAGTTGTTGCCATGGTCTAGTTCAGAAGTACTGAGTGATGACCAAATGTTGAAAGAAAGGCTGATAAATTTAAAGGAAAAACTTCCTTTCCTGTGGAGGGCAGTATCACTTGATGAGGAGATCCACTGCCTAGATCCTGGGAGACAGAGAATTTTAACTTGACCAGAAAACTGTCAATTCTGGATTAATTCCTGATTCACACAATGGATTCAATTCATGCCCTTCTCTCTAGTTTGTGTCCCACTTGTGTTTGGGAGGGTAGCCACATGATCTTCTCAGCCTCTCCATACACAGTCCATTTCTTTCTGCACCAAGAGAATCAGTCACATTATTGAAGAATTGCAAAAAACAAGAGTAAATTTCATTAGCAGTAATAGCACAATGGTGAATATTTTTAAAGCGATTACTGGGAAAGTCCAGACACTAAACTGTCACATAACAGATGAATGACCTGGATAAGTCAACGTCCAGCTTAGTGTTTCATTGGACCAAGGCTGTTCACGCAGTGTCAAAAACCCTTTTCTACTTCTCTCACCACTTCCCCTTCTTTAAATCTTCAGTGTTAATCAGGAGAGAATAGCATAAAATTAGGAAGGGCATGCACACACATCCATCTGTGTGTGTGTGTGTGTGTGTGTGTGTGTGTGTGTGGCCCCGCTGGGTTTACATGTATGCAAGTCTCCACACCAAACTCTATATAGTTTGGATGTGAAGTCATTACGAGGTGGTAAGGATTTCACTTTGCTCCTTTGTGACAGTGCTTAGAACATTTTGGACACCTAACAGATAGTTAATAATAAATGTTCCCCCAAATTGGGCAGAGGAGAAGAGGAAAAAATTAATTTCACCATACCTGTGTATTTAAGTGTCCTCCACCTTCAGTACAGAGATATTCAACCAATTCAGATTAAAAAAATATATTAGATCTCTGCCAAGAGTTCAAAGAACTGTTCTCAGAGCTGCAGGATACAAAGACCAAAATAAAAATACCTGCTTTCAAGGAGCTTACATTCTTTTCAATTAAAAAAAATTTTTTTCAATTAATAGAAAGCTATTTTCTCTCCTTCCCACCTCCCTCCCTTCAGTGGACAAAAAAGATAAAAACAAAATCTTTATAATAAATATTTATATAGTCAAGAAAAACAAATTCCTGAGTTGGCCAAGTCCAAAACTCTATGTCTCATTTTCATCTTGAGTCCATCACCTTTCTGTCACAACAGGGGTAGCTTGCTTCATCATTGGTCCTGGGGAGCTTACGTTCTACTGAACAGGCTGGCTGTGCTACTTTTTTTCAATTACTATTTCCCAAATAGTGCCATTTTCAGACATTTTTTTGGTTCTGATTTCTTTCTAGTTTAACTTTGTCTGAGTCAAGCAAAAACTCTGAATATAGTTTCGCAAATCATGTTTCAGAAACTCATAGACATCGAGAATTGTGTATAATAAATGGTTAGTTAAAGATATTAAGACTCAATTGTCCTAGTCTCTGTCTCCAATTACATTAGGGATTTCACTTTAAAAAACACCACTACCCCCTCAAATTGAGGGCAAAGACCTTACTTAAGAAAAGAAAGAAGGAAACAGAAAGTGTTCTGAGTCTAAGAACCAATGGAGAAAATCAGAAACTCGGAACCAAGGCCATTTGAATCTGGTCTTGCTTGTCGTAGCCAAGACCATTTACAAGTGAAATTTGTAAAGAAGGAAAGCTTTTATTTAAGAGAGTTTGTTTGTTGAATTTTTTATGCTGCCAACCTCTTTTCACACTAATGCCGAGTTTCCAGCAGTCTCTGATTCTTCCAGAGATGAGAAAAGGTGTTTCTGTGGCCATTACCACCCTAATTAACACCTCTCTTCTTCTTTGAAAGGAACCCATGGGGTAGTTAATGGAACTGTGAGAGCTTGGGGAAAAATGCTCCTGGTGTGCAAGCTTACAATACCAGAGGAAAAAAAGAAGAAACAGGAGGCAAGGAGGGAGATCAATTAAAGTCCATGGAAAATTTCAAGATGTTTAAAAAAAAAGAAAGAGAAGGCTGTAAAAAAAAAATAGTTATATTGGAGAAGTAAATCCTAAAAGTAGTTCAAGAGCGGATTGGGCCTAGATAGCTTGGTCAGAGGATGAGCTATCTGTGAACAGATGTGGACTAGATCCCTAACATTGAAAATGGCTCTTCTCCAGGAAAACTTAAAACAAGTGACTTGCCCAGTGGGGAAAATGGCAGCATCTAGCTAGGAAAGCATAGCTTAGACTTGCTGCCTGTTGTTATCAGACCAGATCTCAAGCTAAGCACCACCTTAAACATAGATACTATGTGAGATAGCTGTCTCACTAAGAACAGATTCCTTGCAGCAGACATAGGCCCATTATGTTGGGCTTTCGAAGTTAGAAGTCTTTCACTTTGCCATGATAGGAACTATTATAGACCGGCTTTTAATAACTAAATTTATTAGGTGATGCTTTCCATTTAAGGTGCAATGTGGTTCTTGATTGTTTGGATTGGGTGAATTCTAAAGCTAGACTACAGAATGTAAAATAGAGCACTGAATTTGGAATCCGAGTGCTTGGGTGGCTTAAAATCCAGGCTTTTTATTTCCTAGCTGTATGACCTTGGGCAAATCATGTCCGCTCTTTTATCCTTCATCTATAAATGATCACCTATCTCACCATCACTAAAATAAGAGAGTAGGAGTAGGTGACCTCTAAGGTCCCTCCTACTTCTGACACTTGATTTTATAAGAAGAGCCCACAAAGGTGATCTTGGATGTTTATCCCCTGGGCTGGTTGTTTCATTGATAAAGTCCATACGCTCCTGATAGCAGTGAAAATAGAAAGCAGCACCCCTTTGGTACATTTTATGAAAATAAGTTTGTTAGTTTGGGCAGCCTGACTCCATTTTGGATAGTAGCAATATTACATCTACCTTTCTTCCTACATAAAATCAATTTGTGGTAAAGTGAAAGGAAATTGAGTTTCCCTTGTAATCTTATAGAATTGGCCAGAATGCCATTCCTTGAAGACCTTTTCACCCCAGATGCTGCCACATTCTCTTTACATACCCATGCTAATAAGCACCATTTTTTTGTGGTTGAATAAACCTGTCAATCAATGTTGTCCAAGTTGTTTTTCTATACTCCCTAAGACATCACACACCTTCCCCCTTGGGTGCATGCTGACTGTTGCTTGTATGGGGAGTCAGGGAGTCAGCCATTAGATTTTAGGTCAAGAACACAGTAGTCTCTATGCAAATGTTTCGAGATGATAATGCTTACACAAAATATTTTGTGTTCTTTATTTTCCTTTTACTATGTATCATCCCCATCATCATCAACTTAGCAAAAGGGATTGAAGTAAAGTGAACAATGAACTAAAAAAGGATAATCCTGCTACATTGTAGATTCCCAAACTAAGCCCAGATAGCTTTTTACTGACCTTCAAACAACCAGTTAAAAAATGAGCCAGTTCAAAGCATAAGCAACTCACTGGATCAGAGCTTTAGAGTATTTTGCAAACTGTGAGTCATTTATATTAAGCCCCAATCAAATAAAAATAAAAGTTGTCCCAGACTAACCATGCTCCCTTCCCCCTCCTCCCCTTCCATCATGCCTGGCAATAACCAAAAGAAAGGCATAGCTCAAGGATCATTGCATTTCGGCATGTGGTCTTCCATTACCTCTCTGTCTCCCATTAGGAATCCCTCAAGGGGCAAGAAAAAGAAGTTGAGAGCTGCTGTTTCCCTTTGAATTTATGAATAATTCCCCCTTAGTCCTGTGATAGCTGGCACGGTGGGCAAAGCAACAGAAACTGCAGTGGCCCCCTACCCACAGGAGGGGTGAGGGAGGGAAATTGAATGTTGGAACTCATTTCCTTCCATTACAGTAAGATTACTGTAAACAGATAGAAAAGAGGAAGAGCTGATATCCACTTTTCCAACTTTAGAACCTGAAAATAAATCTTCCTTCGAAGTCTGCAGTAATTGGAATTCATTTTGGCATGTTGCAGAGCACCAGTATGTAGGTTGGTCGGCATTGTGCTGCCAGATAAATCAAAACACCTACTAAAAGATTTTATTAAATTTTCTCCTTCAGTATTGCCGCCCCGTTCAGTCAGTCATTTATTCTGATGTTCACACTGTAATAAAATCAGTAATTTGTTGTTTAGGGGAATGGAGGACTTGACTGGAGAAAATTGGTTGCTGCAGTTTGGTTAATTTACATACACCAGGGAGAAGAACAGTGAGTCTGGGCCAGGGCCACTTGTCTATGGTGGGAGTTTAGTCAATCCTCCAGGCTGCTTATTTATCATCTTAATCAGCTGTGTGTATGTGTGTGTCACCTGATGTGAAAAATGGAAGCGCATGCCAAATGGCTTGGTATTCTCAAGCCTATGTTCCAAAGAAATGGGCCTGAATTTGAATAGATGGGAGGTAGGTTAGAAACCACTATGGTGGAGCTCACCATGAGAGGAAATTGAAATTCCCTTTCCAAGGTCAGAGAAAGTCAATTTGTATTTTCCAAGTGTTACTTATTTTTTACAGTGTCAGGTCACTGAGAACATCAAAGGAGAGGATGTGGAAATAGCCATAAGGAGCTTCTATTTAGAAACACAGTGCTCACCCTTGAGAACTGGCACCTAGCGACACTTCCCAAGTATTTGGGTAACTGGGGGTTTCGTAGCTAGTGATCACAGTATCTCCCTGCTGCATTTATTCTGCTTTCCAGCTGATTTCCCTTTCTGCCTTTACTTGTTTTGTTACTTCTTTTTCACTGCATCATTCTTTCAAATGCTTCCCTCCTTCTACTCTATTTCTATCACTTCTTTATATGTGTATGTATGTTTATTTTTATTTTTCCCCAATTACATATTAAAACAATTTAAACATTTTTTTAAAGTTTTGAATTCCAAATTCTGTCCCTTCCTCCATCTCTTGCCTGCCCCCTCCCCAAGAGTAAGTAATCAGATATAAGTTATACATTTGCAGTCATGTAAAACATTTCCATATTAATCATTTTGTACAAAAAGACTGGAGTAAAAGTAAACGAATGAAAGAAAGAAGATGAAAAATAGCATATGCTTCAGTCTCTATTCAAACAATATCAGTTCTTTCTCTGGAGGTATATATTTGTCCTTCGGAGTTGTCTTGAATCATTGTATTGCTGAGAATAGCTAAGTCATTCACAGTTCTTTATCAAACAGTATTTCTGTTACCGTGTACAACGTTCTCCTGGTTCTGCTTGCTTCACTTTGTATCAGCTCATGCAAGTCTCTCCAGGCTTTTCTGAAATCGTCCTGTTTGTCATTTCTTATAGCACAATAATATTTCTTTACAATCACATCCCACAGCTTGTTTGTACTAGCAAAGAGATTACAGCAATATGTCACAGGAATTATAGACTATGACCAGGTGAGATTTATGCCAGGAATGCAAGACTGGTTCAATATTAGGAAAACTATCAGCATATTCCCATCATTTGTGTGATGAATGACAACCGTAGCCTGTGAACATTAGAAAGTGTTATTTTACTGTTTGTTAGACCAGCACTCTCTAGTCCCTTTGTTACTACCTCCTAAAATCCTAGATTATTCCCTGAGATCCCTTCCTAGATCCATACCTCTTTGGATCTTTGTTCTTGGGACACTTTTGCTTCAGGTACTACTGTGAAAGGAGGGCCCTGCAGCTTGTCCACCATTTTATGATACTCAAGCCAATGTTCTCTTTCATTAGTGAATAATAAGATGCTGACTGCATTTCTTTGCAAAGTAATAAGTTAAAGGAACCCAGCTGAGACCTAAATAACCTGATTGACTCTGCTGAGACATTTGTATCTTAGAGTAAATGTGCCATACTATAAATTTCATAGTTACACATTTCTGCAGTTACAAGATCTTAATCTTAATGAACACCATTTCTCTCTTTCCCTTTAGTAAGTAGAATTAACATTCCAGCATGAACTGGAAATGCTAAATTGTTAATAGCCTCCCTAGAGTTTTGCCTCCTTCAATGATCTCATCAGTTTTAAGCAAAGTGAAATATCCCAATTCATGCTCAGAAGCATGACGTTCTTTAAAAGTCCTTTAGTCACCTACTCCTCTGATGTGCTTAGAGGCAGGAAGGTCTTTCTACGCAAAACTTGGGTATAAGACAATGCCAGAATCAGTTAATAAGCCAGGTTATTATCATCAGAGTCACTAGTATAATTTTTAAAATTATAATGACTCACTGAACAATCATAACATTGTTCATTTTTGTTTAAATGTGTTGAGACTTCTCAATAGGATTTTTCTTTTTCTCTCTGACTTAGTCTTCTCCTATTCCTTTGGTGGAGATTGTCTCATTATATTCCAGTTTCAAGAAAAATCTTTTAGATAATCTTAAAGATTCTGAATTTTTCCTATGTTACTTTAGTCAGAGAGAAGTCATTTGGATTTTATTTATTATTTTAAAAATAACTTTAAAAAACTTTCCAAAATGTTGCTTCTTGAAGGTGGAAGACCTCAGTTTGAATTCTTACTCTGGCACCACTACCTCATTGCCTTTGAGTTTAACCTTGCTGGGCTTGTTTCCTCATTCCATGAGAAAATTGGATTAGATGACCTCGTAGGTTCCCTGCCAGCTCTAAATTCTGTTTTCTTGTAGAAACATCGTCAGTGCATTTCTGAGGTGCTAAACGATTGTATCCCTTATAACACTGTAGATATTCATGCCAGATTTTTTTCTTTGCTACCAAAGATGATTGCTTCATTTTTTGCCATTTTATGTCTCATACTTACATCAAGAAAGGAGCATTCGTTCTAGCATAATATTCATTTCCTTGCCACCAAATTTTTCCATCATTCACAAAACTCTGGGATTCCTCCCCCTGCATTTTTATTATTTTTGAAACGATTCCCGGGACTTGTTATCACCTGTGGCCTTCCTGTTGGTAGCTAGAGCACTTTTCGAAGGGCAAATTTTGATCTAAAAACTTAGGAACATTTGAGAAGAACATATGACTTCAGAGCTGTATCAGTTCTGTTTGATGTTGCTCAGACCAATCCTCTGTTTGGCAGTTCTTGAAATCATCATCACTTGTCCCCTTTACTGAAACAAACTCTCAGTCTGATCAACAAAGTGAGTGCCTCCTTCGTGGCATCCATGCAATACTTACTTGCAAATGCTGCCCACCCATTTAGACGTCCAGATGGCTGAGTCCCCTTTTATCTAAGGAGCCATTACCTTACATTGATTATTCTCATATTCAAAATATATGGACAAACATCACACATAAAGATGCCCAGATGACTTCTTCAGTCAGGATGTGAGTCTACTAACATTGTTGTGGTTGATGTTCTATCAGTTCACCACCCCAAACAGTTTTTCATAGAAAGATTTAACCCAAGATCTTACACACTCTTTAGATAACTCAATGCTATCACGTTTTCTCTCCCAGATCTTCTAATAATCTCAGTATGATTGACTGATCACCATCAGCTCTAGCTGTGTCTTGAGTAGTGTCTGTCTAAATTGGATATGTCAGATTTATTAGGATCATTACTAAAAGATTTATTAATTACACAACCAGGATCGTCAATCATATAGTACACTATTGGTTTAAAAGTTAACTCTGCAACAGAACCTTGATTAACTGGAACCAGAGCAAACCCAACCAGCCCTTCTGCAACAGATCTCCTCTTTAGAAATACTTGGAAATACATTAATTTTTATGGGGATCATAGTACATAGAGCTGGTTGGCATCTTTTTTTCCTTCTGTTTTTTGGTGAGGCCTTAGGGTTAAGTGATTACACAGTCAGTAAGCGTCAAGTGTCTGAGGTGAGATTTGAACTCAGGTCCTCCTGACTCCAGGACTGGTACTCTATCCACTGCACCACCTAACTGCCCCCAAGGTTGTCTCTTTTTGCAATGAGAAAAGTGAGACCCAGAGAAATACAGTTCCTGACCTGTGGTCACATAGGTGGTAGTAAATAGGGGAGGCAGCATTCAAACCCAGGTTCAAGGCCCTTCCCTCTACATTGCGCTTCTCAAACTCTTTCCTCTCTCCCTTCTTGTTTGGTGATGTCGTATCATATCGGAGAGGTATCATAACAAATATGGCATTCAGTGCTCAATGGCTAGAGTTTTGTTTAATGTGCCTCCATCCAACTGCACTGATGTCTTCTAAATATATTTAAATAAGAATATATTTCCTGAAATGTGTCCCTTTTGTAAATGTGCTTAGTAAGTACCAAGTAGAGGATGCTTCTGTACAGAATAACGTAAGCCAATAACCCGATTCTTTCAATGCCTACCCTATTTCATATTTAGAAAATTTGAAAGTTGTATTAATTCTTTTAGGCTACTTACAGTTTAATGAAGTTACCATAGAAGTGTGTTAGAGTAGATTATTTTTCCTAAATTAAACCTAAGGAGTGCTTCTGTTCTGAGCATCAGATATTTTTGTACCTTATAACTCCTCATATGCATATATATTATCATTTGTTTTATAGTTATCTGTGTACATGTACTTGTCCTTCTACTCTATTACAAACCTCTTTAGGGTAGGGAGTTATTTATGAGTTATTTTCTTATTTATGAGTTATTTTTTTCCCCCAGAACCTAGCAGAGTATCTTGTTCAAAGTAGATGCTTATGAAAGGTTTGTTGAGAGAATGAGCTTACTTACTGTATTCTGTCTTTATGCTGAAATGTAGCCTTGCTACTAAAATGAGAACTCCCATCTCCATAGCACTTCACAATTTACAACCTTGGCAACCCTTCAGCCTGAGTGCCTGAATCCTCTTCAAAAGATTCCTTTGCCAAGACTTAGAGTTTGAATGACTGGGGTCCATATTTGTGATGAGAATTTCAAGTATTGCAAAACAGAAGATTTGGAATTTTTACACACAGGGAACCTCAAGTGACTTGTCCAGGGTCACAGGGATATTAATATAGTATCAGAGCTGACATTTGAATACAGCTCTCTCCTGACTTCTGTCCATTGTTGTCGTTCATTCATTTCGGTTGCGTCTGAATCTTCCTGGCCCCATTTAGGGTTCTCTTGGTAAAGATACTGGAGAGGCTTGCCATTTCCTTCTCCAGCTGATTTTACAGATGAGTAAACTGGGGAAAACAGGGTTAAGTGACTTGCCCAGGGTCACACAGCTAGGAAGTGAGACTGAGTTTGGATTTGAACTCAAGTCTAAATGACTCCAGGGCTGGCACTCAATTCACTGCACCACCTAACTGTTCTGTTTGGGACCAGCACTATGTTATTATTAGTATAAGGAACTCTCATTGGGGAAACCAGCTACCAATGGACATCAGTAACTAACTGTTCAGGAACTTAGTAGTCTTAGAGAGCTCCCCAACGCCCTCAGAGATGAGGTCTTGTCCAGGGTCACAAAGAGAGGCTGCTCTTGGTCTATTCTGCCAGACTGCTTCTCACCTCTATATAAATAAAGTATTTAAAACAACTTTGCTGAAGTTTGTGGCTTTCTGCCTGTAGAAGGCTGACTTATAAACCCCAAATGCTGCAACTATCTCTATCATACCTCACAATAAATATTCCAACAGTATTTGCATTTTCCTTACAAAAATACCTCTTACTAATGTCTTTACATCCCAGTTATTTTTACCCTCCCCTTTGAAAGCAAATCTCCATCCCTCTTCCATACTGGACCTTCCTTGTAGTCAGTGACATGCCAATGTAATGAAATGACAGTACTAGTGAGATTAACTTAGAGTTTGGGTGCTTACCAGTTAAACTACCAAGGGTTTACTTTGTAGAGCCAGACAAAACATGACAGAATTTATTTGGAGGAACAAAATATCTAGAATCTCAAAGAAATAATGAAAAAGCTAGGAATAAAGCACTTCTGAAAGTCAAACTGTACTGTAAAACTAAAACCTTAAAAACTCTTTGATTCTAGTTAAAAAATAGAAAAGTTGACCAGTAGAACAGACTAGAAAAGGATAAAACCTAAGAACATAAATTATACCTTGCTTAGTAAAAGTTACTAGGGAACATGTGAAGCAGTTTGGCTGATACAAAATTCAAATTGATCCCTCTCTTGAAACAAAGTAGACCATTTAAAATTTTAAAATCCTTATACATTGTTCGGGTTGTACAGGTTTGACAAGTGTATACACTAGTTGTCCCTAACAGTCCCCTGACTCTAGGCAATGAAGAGGAAAATAAGCTTCATTATCTGTTTTTTGGACCTCTCATTGATTCTTTAATCACTCAAGAATTCACATGCCTTTTAGTGATTTACATTGTATTATCTATTTTTAGTTTTGCTATTCCATTCTGCATTGGTATATATACATCTTCCTACATGTCTCTGAATTCCTCTTATTTATTATTTAGGAATACTCCATCATAATCAAATACCACAGTGTTTTTTTTCTCTGTCATTTCCCAATTGATTGATACCCATTTTGCTTCTAGTGTTTTGCTATGACAGAAAGCATTGTCATAAACATTTTGGTATATGTTGAACTTTTGCTCTTTTCTTTGGCCTCCTTGGAGGTCACTGAAGCAAAGGAGATAAAGCATTTAGGCTCTTACATTACATAAATCCAAACTGATATCCAGAAAGGTTGGGTCAATTCAGTTTCATGAAAAACATTAAAGTGCCTAGCTTCCCACAGCCCCTCCAACAGTGACTATTTCTGGTTTTTGTCTGGTCCTTTCCAGTTTTGCAAGCTGTTTCGATTTGTTTCTCTCTTAGTATTAGTGACTTGGAATATATTTTCATGTGGTCACTATTAGTTTAAAAAACTTCTTTGGAAAACTGTATGTTCATATCCATTTACCACTTCTCTGTTGACTGTACTTTCTATTGGTAAAAGGCCATCTCATTCACTTGTCACCCAACTGAACTGCTTTTTCCAGTTCTTAGATTAAATATGCTGTCAACAATTCTTGATACATTATCCACCAAGCTCTGTTGTTTTCTCACACCATTCGTTCTTTAGGGATAAGCCCAGGATTTATGAGTTTAAATGTTTATCATTCCTCTAGGACAGTGCTCTGAGGCAAACATGATATTCAGTGCATGGCAGGCAGATTTTAGCTTTTTCTAATAGTATTATTTACCATTGTTATTAATTCTTTTTTTAAAAAAAATATGGTAGTAGTACATATTTCCATCTTTTCCTTGATGGTCTCACCCAGTTCACTGTTCTTTATTATTATTTAACAATTCATTGTTTAATTTTATGTAGCCCTTTACTCCCACTTCACCTACACTCAGGTTCCCAGGTACTAGGAGGATCTATTCATTTTCATATCTCTGAGCCCCAACAGTTGTATTACTTTGTGCTGAACTAAGCCAAGAATGCCAAAAGGGGATAGGGGAGACAATTAAGCAGACTACCTAAGCAAATAAGGCAAAAAATCCTCCATATGCAGAGAAGCAGAGACTTGCACAGATTCCCAGAAAACCATAATGCCTCACTGTTGTCCCTCTCTTGGCTGCTTCTCCATTTTCTCTGTCTTCCCTTGTTGACCTTTACCCTGTAGAGATGCTGCTCCTGTCTATGTCGAATGCTGCTGCTGCTTCTTGAGGCTGCTGCATCCAGCTTTCTTCTCCAGGCTTTTATGAGAGTCCCCTGGTCAAAACCTGCCCTGGGCCAATCAGTTAACACATTTTTCAGCTCTTTGTCAGACCCTAGTCAGGAGAAGTCTTCCAGAGAAGAGTCCTTTCTTTGTGATAAGATCCCTTCACCATGGAAATCAAAGGTTTTGTACCCATCCCCAGCAACACCCTTCATCGGGACTCCCACAAGCCCTCTCAATATTTAAATTAGGTTCAATAAATTTAACCAGAGCTAAGACCAGCACCATGTTTTTTCACTTAACCCTTGGAAGGGCAGAAAGGAACTGGTGACCTTTTGCTTGCATTCCTGTAACTGCTCCCAGGTTACTGTTACTCTTAAATTTAAATAAACATCCCTTTTCTTGGCTCACATATTCAGGAGTTCAATAAAACAAGCATCAATTAAGCACCTACTGTGCTAAGTGTTGAGCTCATAAAACCAACATTTAGAATGGCTCCTGCCCTCTGGAACCTTATGTTCTTAGATGGATACAATGCTGAAATAAGTTTGTAGATGATCTGAAGAAGGAGAAGGCAGTGACCATGAAGGGTCTTCTTCTGAGAAGTGATACTTTGCATTAAGGAAGCTAAAGATTCCATTGTTAATAACTAGAATTTATATAATTTTTTAGCTCTGAGAAGCATATTTTATATAACTTTATTTGATCCTTCCAACAGGCCTGTTAGTAGACGGAAATCTATTATCCCTATCTTATATATGAGGAAACTGAGGCTAAGCCTAGAGGCAGGAGATTGAACACCAGGTTCTGGGAAGAGCAAATAGGCAAGTTTACCTGCAACACAAAGTCTGTGTGGTGAGCCTCTAAAGGAGATAGGCCAAAGCCAGACTATGAAGGGGTTTCAGTGCCAGACTGAGCTGTTTTTTGTTTGGGGTTTTTTTTTTTGTTGTTGTTGTTGTTTTTAATCTAGAGGGAAAATAGAGGAGAACAAGGGGGTGGAATCAAAGAGGCAAGCCCCTGAAGAAAGCAAAAAGAGATGAGCCCAAGACTACAAGTAAGGAGGTTGACCCCAGCACTGCTGAGCAACCTTGTAAGCCAGGGTTTGAATGGAAGTGAAGGACCAAGATGGCAGCTCCTGTATTCTCTCATCACTGCAGTGACCCTTTCTGTTTTATAACCTTACATCCTATCTGCTGCCTTTTGTCCCTGAGTCACTGAGTGTTACTTCCGGCCTCTAACTTCCAGTTTGGGTTTTGCATGTGTAGCTGAGGAAGTTTTATTTGTGATAGTCAAAGCAACCCTTGTTTTTAATCTGTATTATTCACAGAGTAAATGGCAGTTAAAGCACCATTTCAGTTCAGAAATAGGTGCAAATTATTGTCAAGCTCTATCCTGTTTGGCATTGTCAGCAATTTATTATTATCCAATCTCTCATAAGCCAATACAATTACATTAAATGCTACCTCCCACAAATAAACATTGAGGGAAAATTTCTCCACGTTTAGATCTTGTGTTTGCAATAATATTTACTACTCTCCTTAAAAACAAGTCCTAGTAAAACAAATACCCAGCATGTATTGCCATGCAGATCAGATGTGGGTATTTCTATAACAAGTCCTATAGCAGCATGTAAGATTGCCAGAGCCCTTCTCCCTTTCAGAAGTCAATAACAGCTGGCCTTTACGTAGTGCTTTAAATATTAGCCACATGCCTTCCATCCATTGTCTCATTTGAGCCTTAGGAGTCCTGTGAGGACTGTGACTTCCATGTTCCACAACTCCAGTGGCTCCCACAATCTGGGGAGTGCAATTAAACTCTCCCACGGTGCGATTTTTTTACCCCATTTTGCAGACAATGAAACTTGAGGCCCAGAGTCAGACTTCCTGCCATTTTGCAGAGACGGTGTGAACCCCAGTCATTCTGACTGTGCTGTATCTAAATGCAGAACTTACCCGAGGCTTTCACCTAGGCAGAGAAATGCAGCAAATGCTACCCAAAGCATGTCCTCTTTGGCTCTGGAACCTGTACTATCCTCATGGGGCAGAGGACTCCCTCTGGCTTCTGTTGGCTTTTCCAAGAGATCCACCCCCGATACCCTCTGGATCAGCTGTACAGTGTTTCACAGAGTTGTCTGCCTCTCAAGGCAACTAAGTAAGGCTTGAGAGTTCCTGTATTCTAACACGAATGCTCCACTCTCAAAGGAATTTCCACTGATGTGTATTACTTTTCACAACCTCCCTGGAGTTCTCTCTTTCCTAATCACCAGTTGGGAACAGGAAAGCAGAGGTACTCAATGAAAATGGTGTCATCTTGAACAACAGAGGGCGTGAGTGTCACAGCTGGGATGTGTACTCCAGAATACCTTACTTAGTCTTACTCAAATTGTGCATTTGTGTCTAGAAATGGGAGAGCCCCACATGTCCACAGAGCACCCTCCCTATTCAGCTCATTAATTTGTTTGCTTTGGTATTTAAAGACAGAAAAACTCAGTCACTGTGGAGAACAAGCTCAATGGGGGATGAAAGTCTCTCTGTGGTACCTGACTAGTTTATGGTTGAATAAAATGTGAATATCTCCAGGTTCTGCAAAAAAAAGTTTATGTCTTCCTTCTCATAGTTCCCATTCTGACTCTTCTTATCAGCAAAAATGCAAACTAGTACATCTCTTGGGAAATTCGAAAGGCAAGTCTTTTTTGTGAATGCACGTCCACGTAGCCCTGTGTTTTATCTTTTGTCTCAATAGTTTGGACTGGCGTGTGTATGCTAGTGTTACAAGTTTATTTTCCTCCTGTGCTCAGTTCAGTCGTGTGCCTTTCAAACTGCATCCTAGTTGGTTTGTATCAGTTATGTAATAAATGCATTTTCTGGATACCTAATTCTTACATTCATTAGCAGTGTTATATGATAGATGCTGGTCTCTGCCCTTCATAGTGCTGGGTAACTTTTTTAGTCAATATAAATACCTAAAGCAAAGTGCTTTGGAACGAATTGTAACCTTCGAATTTATTGACTCGTAGTAATGGCACTTTGGGGCTTTGACATTCTGGCACTTACAATGTTGGTGTAAGGCATTGTTCCTTTGCCCAGCCCATGCTCCTCAGGGTCGTGTGCTTACAATAAACTGACTTTTATGCTTTTATTTATTGGGATGAGTCAAGAGGTTATCTGAAAACTTCATTCTCCAAAGCCTTGCCAGCCTTTACCTCTCTTGGCCTGTGTCTGTGCTAGCAAGGTCACCCTCTTTCAGATCAGTAGCTGCTCACTCCCCAAAGCCAAAAAAGATAGAGAACTGTCCTATGGAGATGCTGTTATTTGTCCTTCATTCTCCAAGAGGACCATGACATCAGGGATGTGACGCCAGGACATGCAAGTGAATTGGATTTAAGTGAGGGAAGGCTGTGCAGAGTCACCAGCCTCATTTTCTCCTCTGGACCCATCTGGGTCCAGTGGCCTGATATAGATCAGGATGACTAGAGGTGGCCTTGTGCTAGGATGGTGCTTTAAAGGAGTCAGATAAGATGGTGGCGCCTTTCTCTGAGCTTACTGGGTCAGACGTATTCCCTGAGAGGGTTACATTTATTGGATCTTTCTAGGATTCGTTTTCAGGAATATGAGATCATATGAGACACACTTCGTTGTCATTCTTCACAGGTTGATGGGACCCTAATCCAGTCCAAGTCACCTACCATACATGACTCAGACTTCCTTTTCCCCCTCAACAAATACAGTGATAAATTTCAGAGCAATACCTAAGACAGTCTTTCTCCTCCCAACACACCCAGTTCCATCACTCCACCATCTATAACCAGAGGAGATTTAGTTGTCATGCTAGGATTATGGGCAGCAAGAGAACATTTCAGACCAAGGGATGACAGGGATAGAGGTCTTGGTACATAAATAGATAGGTCTAGACCAAGAGCAGATCAGAACCACAAGCTTGGTGAGTTTAAGGAGAAATGGGTGATTCTAATGTACCCAGGATGTAGGTAGGAATACAGAGGTCAGAGTCTAGGAGGTACGCAAAGATTGAGGGGAACAATGGACACCATGTCCAGGTAGATCAGCAAAGAAAGGAACCGATGGGAGTAAGAATAGCAGCATGGCTGTGACCGCTGATCCTAGGACAGAAGTCATTTGTCTTCTGCTCTGACACCGTGAACAGGCAAGGGCTTCCAGTCCATCAGTGTAGTCAAAGAGAGGATCCCCAAAGGTTCTGATTAATGCTCATAAGAGCCTGGGCAGCAGTCTAGGGTAGGATTAGGAACAGTCAAGAAGAGAACCAAGGAAAATATGAGTGAGGTTTCTATAAAGGCCTTTGCTGAATGTTCAAAATTTCCCTTAAGCTATGATCCCATCCTCTTCAATTCACTCTGTGCACTCTGTCTCTATGTATGTGTGCGTGTGTGCATGTGTGTGTGTGTGTGTACTCCCACCCAGTACCCAGATACTGAAATGTTTCAAGAGTTACAAATATTGTCTTTCCATGTAGGAATGTAAACAGTTCAACTTTAGTAAGTCCCTTATGACTTCTCTTTGCTGTTCAACTTTTCATGGTTCTCTTCATTCTTGTGTTAGAAAGTCAGATTTTCTTTTCAGCTCTGGTCTTTTCATCAAGAAAATTTGAAAATCCTCTATTTCATTGAAAGACCATTTTTTTCTCCTGAAGTATTATACTCAGTTTTGCTGGGTAGGTGATTCTTGGTTTTAGTCCTAGTTCCTTTGACTTCTGGAATATCCTATTCCATTCCCTTCGATCCCTTAACGTAGAGGGTGCTAGATCTTGTGTTCTCCTGATTGTATTTCCACAATACTTGAATTGTTTCTTTCTAGCTGCTTGCAATATTTTCTCTTTCACCTGGGAGTTCTGGAATTTGGCCACAATGTTCCTAGGAGTTTCTCTTTTTGGATCTCTTTCATGCAGTGTTCTGCGGATTCCTTGAATATTTATTTTGCCCTCTGGTTCTAGAATCTCAGGGCAGTTTTCCTTGATAATTTCATGGAAGATGATGTCTAGGCTCTTCTCTTGATCATGGTTTTCAGGTAGTCCCAGAATTTTTACATTGTCTCTCCTGATTCTATTTTCCAGGTCAGTTGCTTTTCCAATAAGATATTTCACATTATCTTCCATTTTTCGAATCTTCACGCTATGTTCTGTGATATCTGTCTTTCTCATAAAGTCCTTAGCGTCCATCTGTACCATTCCAGTTTTGAAAGATCTATTTTCTTCAGTGAGCTTTTGAATCTCCTTTTCCATTTGGCTAATTCTGCTTTTGAAAGCATTCTTCTCCTCATTGGCCTTTTGAACCTCTTTTGCCAATTGAGTTAGGCTAGTTTTAAAGGTGTTAATTTCTTCAACATTTTTTTGGTTCTCCTTTAGCAGGGAGCTGATCTGCCTTTTATGCTTCTCTTTCATCCCTCTCATTTCTCTTCCCAGTTTTTCCTCCACCTCTCCAACTTGACTTTCAAAATTCTTTTTGAGTTCTTCCATGGCCTGAGCCCATTGGGTGGGCTGGGACACAGAATCCTTGATTTCTGTGTCTTTGCCTGATGGTAAGCATTGTTCTTCCTCATCAGAAAGGAAGGGAGGAGGTGTCTTTTCTCGGAGAAAGTACCCTTCAATAGTTTTATTTCTTTTCCCTTTTCTTGGCATTCTCCCCAGCCAGTGGCTTGACCTCTGAATATTCTCCTCACACCCACCTCGCCTCCTGGTCCTCCCAGCCAGCGTTTGGGGACTGAGATTCAAGTGCTGCTTCCTGCCTTAGGGCTTTTGGCAGGGGCAGGGCTGCTATTCAGTGTGAGAATTAAGTTCAGATGGTCAGGTCGGGGCAGGGCCACCTCTCAGGCCCAGTTCCCTCAGGGGGTTTATGCACAGACCTTCCACAATGGATCTAGGCTCCCGCCCGCTTGGGGAGCCCCTGTCTGCAGCCGCCTCTCAGCTTCTATCTCCTGGGGGGGCCCGAGCCATGGGGGCACCCCACTCCCCTCTCGACCCGCCAAAGAGACTCTCTCACCGACCCTCGTCACCTGTGGGTGGGGGGGCTTGTGCCGCCGCTGGAGATCCCGTCCCTAAAGCCTGCTCGGATCTGTACCTCTCGGAGCCGCGTCCGCCGCATGTCCCGGCTGCAGGACCTTTTGCGAGAGGTTTGCAGGTCCCTCTGTGGGTGGAGGGACCCACATGGCCGCAGGATATCTCGTGCCCATAGCCCGTTTGGATCTTTTCCTCACGGTGTCGCGGCCGCTGCAGGGTTGCACTCAGCTCCCAGTCCCGGCGCCCAGTCCACAGCGCGAAGGACCCCCCCGCGAGAGGTTTGCAGGTCTCTCCAGAACAGAAATCTCCCTCGCTCCAATATTCCGTGGCGTCTGGGTGCAGAATTCACCGTGGGTTGGTCCCCTCTAGCCGTTCTGTGGGTTGTGGGTTCGGAGCTATGTGTATGTGCGTCTTTCTACTCCGCCATCTTGGCTCCGCCCCCCCTTAAAAAAAAAATGAAATCAAGCAGTGAGAGAGAAATATTGGGAGGAGAAAGGGAGAAGTTATATGGGGCAAATTATCTCTCATAAAAGAGGCAAGCAAAAGACTTATTAGTGGAGGGATAAAGAGGGGAGGCAAGAGAAAAACATGAGGTCTACTCTCATCACATTCCACTAAAGGAAAGAATAAAATGCACACTCATTTTGATAGGAAAACCTGTCTCATAATACAGGAGAGTGGGGGACAGGGGCACAAGCAGGGTGGGGGGGAGGATGGAGGGGAGGGCATGGGGAGGAGAATGCAATCCGAGGTCGACACTCATGGGGAGGGAAAGGATCATAAGAGAATAGAAGTAATGGGGGTCAGGATAGGATGGAGAGAAATATAATTAGTCCTATACAACACAACTAGTATGGAAATCTTTTGCAAAACTACACAGATTTGGCCTGTATTGAATTGCTTGCCTTCCAAAGGGAAGGGGTAGGGAGGGAGGGAGCTAAAGAAGTGGGAACTCAAAGTGTTAGGATCAAATGTAATGTTCTTACCACTGGGAAATAAGAAATACAGGTTAAGGGGTCAAGAAAGCTATCTGGCCCTACAGGACAAAAGAGAAGACGGAGACAAGGGCAGAGAGGGAGGATAGAAGAGAGAGCAGATTGGTCACAGGGGCAATTAGAATGCTTGGGTTGGGGGGGGGAGGGGATAAAAGGGGAGAAAATTTGTAACCCAAAATGTTGTGAAAATAAATGTTAAAAGTTAAATAAAAAAAAAAAAGATTTCCCTTAAGCTTTTTTTGTATCTACAAATAAAACTGGAATCCTATCTAGATGACCCGTTCATCTACACACATAGGCCCCACTTACATATCCCATCATACAGTGAACCTCCATGTGTAAAGAGCTTATGTCTCCATATGGAGCCTATGGAGGTCTGATGTCACTATATAGTAGGTCCATGTTAACTGTCTATGCTTATGCCTTTCCCCTAAAAGAAATAGATGGAAAGGACAAGAGATTCTTTGGTGATCTGCCATCAGTGGTGGTTTGTCATTCTTTAACACAAGAATCCTCGTAGGAGCTCCTTGGCACCGTTGGGCAGCCCTGCTAGGATATCTTTGCATCTTCATGATAAGAATAGCAAGAGTGATGCTGCTGCTGATGTTGTGTGCAAGCTGGCCTCAGGCATACCATCTCAGTCCCATGGCTGTGACCTTGACTAGGTCCTCACACAGGAACACAGCAACTGAGCTCCTCCCACAAGCTAATCACTTTGCTGCATACTGTGGAAGACAGGAGTAAATCTAAGCAGTGACCCCTGCCCTTTAGGAATTTAAATCCAGTTGAAGCACAAAAATAATAATAATTCACATTTATATAGCGCCCTCAATTTTGCAAAACACTTTCTTGCAACAACCCTGATGAGAGGTGGGAGTATAAGTATTATCTTCCCTTTCCCCATCTCCTGATGTCCCATTTTACAAATAAGGAAACTGAGGCTCTACATGGTTATGAGACTTGTCCAGGATTGCATAACTAGTAAACATGTGAAGCTAAGTCTTCTGAAAGTCTCCTGACCTTAAATATAGTAGTCTTTCCCCATGCCACACCAACAATTCACTTAGTGAAATGGAACTAGGGAAGGATCATGACTGGTAAGAGGAAACTAGGTCGACTTGGAGTCAGGAAGACCTGAATTCAAATCCATTTTCAAACATTTAGTATCTTGGTGACCCTAGGCAAGTCACTGAACCTCCCTTAGCCTCAGTTTCCTCAATTGTAACATGGGCATAATAACACCTACTTTCCAGGTTAGACTTTGAGGATCAAATGAAGTTAACATATGTGAAGGACTTTGCAAACCTCAAACTGATTTATAAGTGCATGTTGTTGTTACAACAGGTTAAAAAGTTAGGCAATATCATGGACCAGAGTTGTGGAGGAATTACTTAAAATGTGAGTAGGATTTGAATAGGCAGAGAGGAGAGGAGATATACCAGGATGGAGGAGATTGGCATGAATAAATGCCTGTCCACGATTTTCTCTCCATTTTTTAACTTCCTCTACCTTGTCATTGGTGACCTGTGATTTTACAGAACAGAACAATAGACAGACAAAACCTTTGCTGTGGAAGAATTTCCATTTGCCTATTTTTTACCCAATTTGGTTTTCATTTCTCTGATACATTTTTAATTTAATCAGATTACAAAATTGTTCATTCATCTTAACTTTTGCGCACACAGAGTTCTGACAGGACCATCCCTGGTTCCTTCCAGGATGTCCTCTGTGATGTATCCAACTTCAGCCAAGTGTGACCAGAATGCTAAAGTATTTCTAAGACTACCTGTTATCAGTCCCTCTCAAGCCTGCCTGCCCCAGAGATACATTTTGGATTTTCTGTTTTGGAAGAAAAACTTTGTCAATTTACTGTTGACAGTTTGATAATTAAAAATCATTGGCTGATTGGATGTTTTCAAAGCCCATCCCATCAAACAGTATATGCCTGCTATATACAGTAACTACTATGGTTCAGTATTTCTGTTCACCAGTGTTATTAATGAATTTTGTAAAGCCATTCAGTAAGTGCTTACTGTATGTAAGGATCCAGATGACTCAGGAGGAGGAAATGAGGCTGGTGACCTGGCACAGCCCTCCCTCACTCAAAACAAAGTCAAGTGCAAGTCATGTCATCATTTCTCTGATGTCATGGTCTTCTTTGAAAACGAAAGACAAACACAACAACAACTACATATAAGGCACTGTGCTAAGCTCTAGGAGTAAAAAATATGAGAGAGAGAGAGAGAGAGAAAATATATATATCTCTTTGGTTTTCAATGAGTTTACTTTCTAAAAGAGAGATAGAACACTTACTAGGGTGCAAGGTCGTGACTGGAGATAATGAATGGAGACACAGGGCAGTTGGATGATGCATCTTCCCAGAATACATAGCAATATTGATTTGATTTTTCTCCCAAGAGAAGAGTTAGAAAACTGAGGTTGGGGAGGGGTTCACAAAAAGAAACCTGGCAGGGAAATAGCATAGGCAGAGTAGCGATGCATGTGGACAATTGAATGCTCATCGATTCCCATGAATACTTTTAAAATTTTTTCGCTGTATTTATGTATCTCCAACCTTGTCACACCTTGCATCTGTTCTCTTCCATCTACCTTTTAACGTTTAATGGAGTTTCTGCACATGGCAAGGTGCCATCCTATTCCAGGTCTGTCATTTCTCTTTTATCTCCTTCCATTTCTTTCCATATACACACAAAGACCATGCTTTGGAGCATAGGTAGATATTGAACATTTTTCTCTTTCTGTTCCAGTTGAAAGAAAGAAAAGGAGGGAGGAAAGGGGGGAGGGAGGAAGGGAGGGAGGGAAAGAAAGAGAAAAAAGAGAGGAAGGAAAGAGAGAGAAAAGAAACTATGAATTTTGGGCTCAACACATCTTGTAGCAAACTGCCATGGTCTGTGCTATTTCCAGATGGTACAGCTCTTAGCAAGTGCCTTTATGCACTTTTCTTTCAACACCATTAAAAAATCCATTCCTAATAGCATTTTCATTGGACCAGGAGGAAAAAATAGTCAGTGCTCCAATAAACCATTAACAAATGATAAAGGTGGTAGATACTACACCTTTGAGAAATGTTTCCCTTCTCATAATAGGTTTCTGTCAATAGATTGCCATCATTGAGGAGAGATTCCTATCACTTTGGGGTTCTCTGGAGACTGACTTGGGCCAAACCAGTTTGCCTTGCTCCCCGTTGCTTGCTTTCTTGCCAGTGACCTCTGTCTTACACATCACTTAGCTCTCGTATCTGTCAGTGGTTGGGGTTTGCCTCCAAAAGAGGCAAAGGCAGCACTCTTGAAAGCAGGACCAGCAAACGACACTGGAGCCTGAAAGACCTGGCTGAGACTAATAGTAATTAATTGTATTCATATGTATGTATTTGTGATCATCTGTAGGAACTCTGAGTGCTTTGTGGACATTTCACTAATTCGTGTGGGTTGAAGGGCTTTTTCTTTCAAATGAGGCTTTTTTCCCCTGAGGCTTTGTACAAATAGAGGACTCCTCAAAAAATGGAAAATTTCATTATTTATAACAACGTATTCTCTACTTCAGCAGAACCAGTCTTTTGATAATTTCCTTTTTTAGTAAAGTTCTATTCATATTTACATGCCACATTTTAGCAAGTGCTGAATAATAATCATGAAAATAGTGGTTGTTCTAGCCCCTTCTTTAACTTCTCGAGTCTCCATTTTCCTTCCTACTTAATGAGAATTTTCTTTGTCCTGAATATTTTTCATCAATCCTTTTATGATTTCTTATTTGTAAATTGTTCATATTATGGCTGTCCCTATATGCTTTAATTCCCCATAGCGGGGTCATTTATAGTCCTATCCTTGCCTTTTAATTCCAGAGAACCTTTCCTGTTACCCAGCACCCATTCAGTGGCCATTCCTTTATTTCCCAGTAACTACTCCCAAAAGGCGTTTGTTCCATAATCAGCCTCTCCTTCATTCTCAGGTCTAGATCTCAGCATCCCAGTAATTGACATGTCCCTTAACCAAAAGTTTCTCATTTGGATGAGCTATGGTATTTCTACCTTCCATGACTTCTTAAGCTTATTTTCTCCTTTATGCTTCTACTTCACAGATTCAGATCCGTTCCTCCATACACTTTCCCTCCTTTATTTCTCTCCCAAAGCTATGTTAGAAGGAACTCCAAAGCATTCTCCCATTGCCTTCCTTAATCTTCTTTTGTTTGAATACAAGTCTAAGAACACAAATCCTGTTTATTGAATGTTCACCATTGGAGCAAATCTTCCTTCCTGCCATAAGCTGACTCATTTCAATGACATCTCTAAGTAAACCTTGCTTTTTATGCCTGTTCTCCCTTGGACCTTCTCTCTGCACAGCTAACTCGCTTTTGTTTATTAATCTATCGTTATATCATTTCCCCTTCTTCTTTTTTTCTCTTGTTACCAGCCTCCTCTAGAGTGTCTTCACCAACTGATTGCTTTCCTGAAATTGTCTTGCATTATTCCTGTTCACTTTACTTCTTATCAAAATCCACTGAACCCAGTCATGCTAGATAGAGGGTTTCTTCTTCCCCTTAAATTACCTACCTTACATAATCTTTTTGTCATCTAATCCTTAAATCACATTTGCTTAGCCTCCATGTTTCCTTCCCAAACTTGCTTACCTTTTTTAAAATAGATTTTTATTATTTTTTTTACATTTTCTGTATTTTCCTCATGTTGTTGCATTCCACCCAGCTATCACCTTTTTCTTTAATTTTTAAACATTTTTATTTAAAAGTTTGAGTTCCAAATTCTATCCTTCCTTCTCTTCTTCCCCTCCTCTTGTCCTTCTTTCCCCTTCTACCCCCCTGAGTTAGTAAGCAATCAGATATAGGTTGTACATGTGCAATTATGTAAAACAATTCCACATTAGTCATTTGTACAAGAAGACTTAAACTAAAAAAATGAAAGAAAGGAAGTAAAAAGTAGCCTACTTCAGTCTGTATTCAGTCAATATCAGTTCTTTCTCAGAGGTATATATTAGTCCTTTGGAGTTGTCTTGGATAATTGTATTGCTGAGAACAGCTAAGTATTCACAGTTCTTTATCAAACAGTATTGCTATTAATGTGTACAGTGCTCTCCTGGTTCTGCTCACTTCACTTTGTATCAGTTCATGTAAGTCTTTCCAGGTTTTTCTGAAATCATCCTGCTTGTCATTTCTTATAGCACAATAATATTCCATTACAGTCATATACCACAGCTTGTTTAGCCATTCTGCAACTGATGAACATCCCTTTGATTTCCAATTCTTAGCCACTACATTTTTGCACAGAGAGGGCCTTTTCCTTTTTTGTTGATCTCTTGGGGGATATGGACATTAGTGATATTGCTGGATCAAAGGGTGTGCACAGTTATATAGTCCTTTGGTCATAGTTCCAAATTATTCTCCAGTTCCCAACTCCACCAATGACATATTAGTGTCCCAGTTTTCCCACATCCCCTCCAACATCCATTATTTTCTTTTTTGTCATATTAGCCACTCTAATGGGCTTGAGGTTGTACCTTAGAATCCAACTATCGCTTTTAATGATTTTTTTAGAGTGAAAAAAATCAGCAGAACCAATAAATACTCTGAAAAAATGCGATGTCTTATGCAATATTCCATTCCTATGAACCTCTACTTTGGCAAGAGTGGGGACATAGGTGTTATCTCCTGTCTCCCCTTTGGGGTCAAGCTTGACCATCATAATTCCTCAAAATTCCATTTCGGTTATTTTGCTTTGATTTTTCTTTCCACTTACGTCGCCGTTATCATAAGTATTTTTTCCTGAGTCTGTGTACTTCATTTGCATCAGATGAATCCTTCTCTGTTTCTCTGTATTCATCTTATTTATCCTTTCTTATAGCACAGTAAAAGTCTTATTTCCCTGCTTTCCTCCTCACATTGCTGGGCAAAATCATTGCCTGTTGCTTGTTTCAATGGAGTATGTTTCAATGAGGAAGAGGTAGAGGGTGCTGGCAGAGACTCTGTGTAGTAATTCCTGGACACAAGCACATGGGTTAGTTTGTGTTCCTTGCTGGAGTGTGGAGGCTAGTGGGGAATGGGGACAGGAGAGCTGATTGAGTAAATGGAGGATTATCTTCTCAGACTAATTCATTAGGCTCTTTCTTACTTTGTCAGGCTTCTCACTTTCTTGAGAATTCAGCTGTAGTTGCTCTGTCTTTGCCACATTATTCCTCTTTTAGGGGATTTTGAGAATGGGGATTGTAGAAAGGGTCTAGTTCTCTAGTCACATATTCCCTGACTTTGCAAAGTTAATCACAATCTACAAAATTTCATACTCAGAAAAGCAAATTTCCATTGCTTTATTTTCATACTATTTAGATTTGCTTAACTAGGACAGTGACTGGATGAACCGTTGCTGGACGGAGTCCCCCCATTGGCCGATGAATCGGCTTTTCCAATTCATTAGCCAATGGGGAGGGGGGGTGGGACTCGACACAGCCATATCATATGTAGCCAGAAGCAGGCAGACAATAGTGGTGCGTGCTCAAGGTTTTGCCTGGTCCCCTGGAGACCCTTGGGCAAAGAATATTGACCTATACTCCAAGTTGATGGGATGGGGGATCTGTTACACTCATAAGTAGATTTTCTTTTATTAGTCATATTAGGAAGTAGGAACATTTAATCCCTGTCTTTTACATGAAATATCCAGATTCTTTACGCGTGTATAATTTTTCTGCCCTTTCCCAGCTGGATCAGCCCTCTTTATTAAGTCTTCAAAGGCTATTGCTTTGTGTGGTCAGGGATCTGCTTCTATAGTTAGCACATTTTTCATTCTTTTTGCCCTATGGGAGTACAGATATTACTTAACCTCATTGTATTGCCTTTCCTTTTTATGATCAGTATCACATAATGCATCTCGGAGGTCCTGTACAGCTCTTAGTCTGTGATTTGATGAGGCCTTGATCTTCTGGCTAAATGATGAATCTCTTCTAAACTTGTAAAACTAGCAAAACATCTTATTTAAAAAAATTTCCCCCAAAGACTCAAAAGAAATACCCCTCAACCTCAATCCAATTCTTTCTAGAATTGAGTAAAAATAATAACAGTTGACATGTATGTAATATTTTAAGGCTCACAAAGTAGTTTACATATCTAACAATAAAGAATCACTGCTAGTCCTCAGTAGGTGGGGTCACTGATCTCTCCCTTCCATTAAAGGGCCCATCTACTCTGGATCTTTGCCCATGGTCCAGGCCAGGTACAGTCCTTGGGGATACTGGCCTCTAAGAGAGTTTAGGTTCCTGTTTCTTTTACTTTTTGACTTAGGAAGCTATGACCCTGGAAAGGGGGAAGGACTACTGGGGAGAAGGGTCACTCAAGGCTTAGTTTTGACTCGTGTGTAGGGTCTCCCTGAAAGGGAGAGTAGAAATTTACTCAACATACAAATAAGTAAACAAACACTTAGAATCATTATGTTGATAATAGGATAAATACTTTCAGTTCCTCAGGTAAGAACTTAAATGAAGATATGCCATTTTTCATTTCTGTTATGTGCAATAAACAGTAATGACTACCAGAAGCAGTTTCTGCATCTCTTTGTTCAGGGTGGTGTAGTTCTTCTTCAAGCATTCAGCCTGATGACCTGATAGCAGATATTCCCCAAAATGTGTTAGCTTAGCAGTTTCTGTCATCTAAAGGTCCTTATCAGCCTACACTGAGCATGTTTCCTAGAAATAAAATAGGGTCTCATCAAAGACATTTCTAAGCCAATTGGTACAAAAAGGAGAAGTGGTTAGAATACACACCACAGAAGATATGGCATTTTACTTTTACTGAGGTTTCTTTTCCTCAAATAATGGGGGGAGAAGACCAGGATCATCTGTTTGCAAATGCCCACATGGGATGATTCCAGACTGATCTAAGGAGAACACAGATTGGTCTGAGGATCATCACTGAGCAGAAGTATTTGCATCATCCTTAGGGACTAATGAGGTCATACATTCACTACAATGTAGCATGATTACCTAGATTGATGATGGACCATCCTCATTCTCTACTTTTCTCATCAACTTGATTGTTTGGTCTAGAGGAACCAAATGATGTCTCATCAACATACTCTTCAAATAACTGCCCATGGTGGGAAGCACCAGTGTTATTCCTCCATTGAGCCTCACCCCAAAGTGAAGAGCTGTTGTTAGTTACACTGTCTTCTCTCTGGGTCTCAGACTGCTCAGCCTGACCCATGGCCCCTCCAAGGAATCAGTATAAATAATAATCTTATCTCCTTAGCCCTCAAGACTCCCCTCATAGAGCTGATGAGTGGGGGTTCATTCTCCAAGACAAAAAGATGGAGAAATCGTATTCTGTTTTAGTCTGTTTAGGTTATGATGTTCATTATCTGGTTAAAGATAAAGACGATGAAAATTGTATCTTTAAACAGCTGGTTATCACCAACGCAAAAAAAAAAATTGGCAGTGTGTCTCACTTTTTAAGTTTACATTTCTAAGTAAAGTTTAGTTGTTAATTTTAAGAAAATTAAATTCAGTTGTTGTAGTTTCTTTAGTATAACGAATAAAAATATTCTTTACAACTGAGTATTTAATAAATGTTCCCCTTAAAAATAAACTTCCTAGATGCACACCTTCATAAGCTATAATTCACATACATAGCTATGTTCATCTTTTTCTACTGTATTATACCTGCCTCTCGTGCATCAGAGGCTTTTCCTGATAATGGCCATTGGCAATGTTTTAAGGCATGACAGACTAAGAGAGAATAGGGAGGGCTGAAACAAATAAACCTAGAAATGTGTTGTGAGCTTTCAGGTTCTCCCGAGCCACATTCTTGGTGGGTGGCAGCCATCCTTTGGGTCTTCGGTGACTCTTGATGCTCTGGATGAAGAATCTGAGGGAGAGGCTTGGTTCTAGCCTTCCTCAAGTCATAGTTTGGCTTCCATTTACATTCTTCTCTCCCTGGTTTCTGATTTCTGGAATTAGACTGTCTCTCTAGCCTACAGCTCATACCTAGGTACTCTCTAAGCCTTCCCCTGCTTAAGGTATCACTCTAAAATCCAATCAGAAATGACCATTTTCATCTCTAAGTTTTTTTTTTTTTCTAAAATCAATCAGACATTTTACTCTTTTCTGCCCGGACATGACCAATGCCCATTAGTTACTTCCAAACTCTTCCTGCTTTGTTCCCAGGCAGACTGAGCCACAACTACCAGTTTGCTTAGAGAATTTCCATACCTGGCATAG
Source organism: Notamacropus eugenii (assembly GCF_028372415.1). NCBI lineage: Eukaryota > Metazoa > Chordata > Mammalia > Diprotodontia > Macropodidae > Notamacropus > Notamacropus eugenii. Next base: position 44,452,288 of record NC_092874.1, on the reverse strand, counting down.
CCACCTCTGGGAAGTGGATAGATTTTGGGAAGGGGCTTATTAACTCCACTTGACATATGAATAAACTGAGGTTCTATAAAATTAAGTAAACTATTCTCTCTCAACAAATGAAGAGGTCTTCATACCATAGGAAGACAAACATAGGAGACTTCTCTTGGAGCTCTGCAATCATTTCAGTAAAAAGGCAGATGACATAGTATTTACTCTGGTCTATACTAATACTGCATGTGAATTTGTCTTCATGAGCATTTATGAAATGCTGTTGACTGCAAGATCTCAAGTCACCAGCTAATGAAACTTACCAGTGTCCTTGTGACACAGAGAATAATAAAAAGAATGTTATCCTCCTTTTTTCAGTTGGGAGAAGTTAAATTCAAAGAAACTCACATTTTCCCAAAGTCACCCAGTTCCCTAATGATTGAATTTGATTTAATGTTTGGGATTTCCAAATTCATATCCTAAGCTCTATCTGTGCAAAAGAGGTTTGCAACTGTTTTCATTTATTCCCAAACTGGTTTCCCTACAGTGTTTTTGGGGTGAAAGACAGCGTGGAGTGGTGACTAACATGCTAGATGTGGAATTGCAAAGGCTTGGGTTTTAATTCCACCTCTGACATTTATTTGGAAACTCAATTTCCTCATCTGTAAAAGGGAGATGATAATACCTACAGTTAATTTCACAGCTTTGTTATAAGGCTAAAATGAAATAAGCTATGTAGGGTTTTAAGGGCTACTAGGTAGGACAATGGATAGAGTGCATAGCCTTGAGTCAGAAGGTCTGAGTTCCAGTTTGGTCTCAGGCACTTATTAGCTATATGATCTTGGTCAAGTCACTTAACCCTTTTGCCTCAGTTTCCTCATCTGTCAAATGAATTGGAGAAGGAAATGGCAAACTACTGCAGTATCTTTGCCAAGAAAACCCCAAATGGGGACACAAAAAGTCGGAGGTGACTGAACAAACAAGCTTTAATAGCTCAAAATTTCACTGAGACTTTTGGGACAGCCTGTATAAAACATTTTACCCACTTTAGATCACTTACATGAATGTCTGTTAGTACTTTTTTTTTATTATTTCTCTTATGTCCCATAAGAGACAGCCATTCCTGGAAAGAATATACAAAGGACTTGTTTCCTCTCTGTTGCCCAGAGAAGTTTAACCATCAGGTCATCAGAATATCAGAAAATCTCCTCATCTTAAAAGTGGAGGGTCGTCAGTTTGGCATAGCCTCTCCATTGAGTCTGGCCTCTGTATGAGATCAGCTGTGGTTCTTGATTCTGTTCTAAGAGCCCTCCACAACCTTTTCAAGAAGGCTCTTCTGGGCCTTGTTCTTTTTTTTTAAGCTACTTCAGTCAGGAAGCTCTTCTTTAGCCTGAGCATTTTTTCAACGTACTCAGGTGCCAAACAATAAGTTACTTTTTATTTTGTTATTATCTTCAAGAGAGAAAATTCTCTGAGGGAAACTCATGGAGACAATTTTTTTTTCAAGAACATAGGGCTCAAATATTTTTGAAAATTTAATTGAGAATACACAGTACTATCCCTCCTAGGGTCTGAACATTTACTCTAGTGCATTGTGTGCTTTTCCTTGCTAAATACCTGAAACTATAAAAGCAGTAAGTAATGGTCATAATTTTCAAATGTTCTGTTCACTCACCTGGAGGTTGTTATCACAGGATGGGGGACAGTTGATGCATCCAACTGCAAGTAACTTGACTTATCAAAGTCACCACATAGCAGAATAATAGCTCAGGCTAACCAAATGGATAGGTAGGGAGGGAGGGAGGAAGGAAGGAAGGAAGGAAGGAAGGAAGGAAGGAAGGAAGGAAGGAAGGAAGGAAGGAAGGAAGGAAGACAAAGAATAAAGGAAAGGAAGGAAGGAATTTTTAATTCAGTGACAGCCCACCGATGTTTTAGGTAGGCACTACCAAAACTAGACAGAGGCCTTGCACTCCTGAGAACTGGGATGGATGAGCTACCCAAAGGGATCTTTGCCTCATTTCTCTCTCCTCACTATTTTCATATCTTCATGAGTTAGATGAGCTGGACAACATTATTCAAAGGAAGATTGCCTTTTCAAGAACAGACTGTGGCTCAGGGAATCCATCGAACACATTGTCCAGTCCTTTCTCTTGGGCCGAGTGTTGACAAACTGGGTCGACAAACCATTTAAGAGTAGTGCTGTTTGATCATGTTTGTGTATGTGTATGTGTTTGTGTATCATGTTCTGATTTGTTATACGATTTCTTTCATTTATCTTAGTCTGACTACATAGCATGACTATAGTGAAAATATACTCAATAGGAAAATAAAAAAAAAAAAAAAGAATAGTGCTGTTTCACATCTGTCTGTGAATTCATCCTAAAACTGAATTTTTGCGCGGGGCCTTTTGCCAAGGACAGTTTAGGCTCAAGTCTGACCTTGGACAAGTAACCTAACCTCCCTAGGACTTGGTTTCCTCCTTGTAAAAGGAAAGGATTAAACTAGACTGCTTTTGCACTCCCTTCCAGCACTAGATCTTATGAATCTAATTTTCAGGCTATGTAAGGAAAATGGCCTTTTATCATAGATCACAGTCTGTGAGTTCACACATGAGAAATTTTCTCTCTATGAAATCATACTGACTCAGACTAGAGCAATTCAATTCAATCCAACCCTTATTAATGCCTACTCTGTGCCAAGCAATGTGCTAGGTGGGGAAACAAAAACAAAACGACACTATTCCTGTCCTCAGGAGCTTATATTCTACTGGGGGTATGGAATCTGTGCACAGATAAGAAAAATGCAAGATTATCTGAGGGGGCAGAGAGCACGAGAAATAGAGAAGGGTTCATGGAAGACGTGGAATGTGAACTGACCCCTGAAGGAAGAGAAGCAGGCTGACTAGTGGAGTTAGGGGCAGGAAGGCATCCTGGGCATGGGGGGGCAGCCTGTTTGCATGTGCATAGATGGAAAACAACATGTCAAGGTCACAAGTAGCTGCTAGTCCAGGTTGACTGGAACATGGGTTGCACAAATGGAGGCAGTATGGAATGAGACTAAAAGGTAGGGGTGAGCCACCTTGTAGAGGCCCTTCAGTGCCGGGCTTTAAAGAGTCTTAGGTATGTGTTTTTATCCAAGGGGCAATAGAGAATCACTGATTGTTTGTGAGCAAGGGACTGAGATCCATCTCTTAGGAAGATTATTTTGGCAGCTGTGTGGAAGATGGACTGGAGAGGGGAAAGACTAGAGGCACAGCGGCTCTTTAGGAGATTCTTGTAACTAGTTTAAGTGAGATTCAACGAGGAATATCCAGAAATATCCACTAAGGTGACTGTTCCCCATCTTTTTTGAATCATAGACTCTTCTGGCAGTTTGGTGAAGTCTATGGACCCCTTCTCAAGGCAGTGTTTTAAATGCATAAAATAAAGTATATAAAATCACAATAGAAACAACATTTATTGAAATAATGGTGTCATTTTTCCCATCCAAGTTCATGGACTCCTCCCCCAAAACATGTATACACAGACAATCTCTGGACCCCAGGTTAAGAACCTCTGCTCTAAGACTTTTAGTCCAAGCAAACAAATTAATGTAGGCCTTTAAAGTCAAGGTCTGCAAGAAATTTAGCCAGAGTTAAAAGAAATCCAGTTGGAAACATTTAACAAAATTTAATAAAAGTAGAAAATTTGCCCCCTAGTATCTGTCCTGAGCATTTAGAGCAGGGGTAAGGAACCTGCAGCTTCAAGGCCACATAGGGTTGAACTTGAGGACCTAAAGGGCCATATGTGGTCTTGAGGCCATTGGTTCCCCAGCCCTGATCTAGTTTTTACTATTATCAGTGTATCCTGTGACCATGGTTTAAATACATACATATGTAACATACATATGTGTGTATACCTATATACATATATTTATGTGTGTAGATGCACACACACACACACACACACACACACACACTGTACAATGAGGGGGGAAAGCTACAAGTATGTCGAATAAGAATGATTTAACCCGCAATGTGGAACTTTCCCCCGAGATCTCCAAGGTCCTTTCCAGCTCTGAAATTCTCTGATTCAATGATTGTATGACTTTGGATTAACAAGTTTGGATCTAGGTAGGGTTTAATATAATCCCAGTAGAGCCAGGGACTCTTATCAAAAAAGTACTCGGTTAAGAGAATAGTTCAGATGCATGAGGCCCAAGTCTCCTGCTTAGAAATCAGCAGTTTCAAGAATTCTTTCTCTTGCTTCCCAAGAGAATTTGAATGTCTTCAGAAAATGAAGCACCAGAGGCGAATCTAAAATTTAAAATATATTTTCCTTCAGTCACAGATAGGTCATATTCTGCTTGGTGAAGCTACAACCACAAAATTTCTCTCCTTGGGACCTGACATGGTCTTAATTTGCATCTGATTTTTGGACCAAGAAAAATCTATATAGAGATAAACATCATTCCTACAGCACACACAGCCTGCATCATACCCAGGACAGGGAAACAAAACAAAATATCATATTGTTTCTCATCACATCGTTTAAGTTCTGGAGCCAGAAGGAAATTGTATCCCTCTTGGCTATCACAGCCTCCCTTCCTCTCACTGGCCAGTCTTTTTTTCTCTGTCTTTGAGTTCAAAAGAATAACAAAGCCAAGTATGCTAGACACTATGTCTTTTATTCATCTTTTCACAGAAAGAAAAGTGTTTTCCTCTCCTTCATCTTTTTTCCTTTCATTGCTGCTTCACTGAACCACATCTCTCATTTTCTGCCCTCTTTCCCACTCCCCACCCCCTCACTCGTTTTTCCTATCTCATTCTTTATGAAATTCAGCTCAGCATCCTATCTTTTCTTTCTTCTCATGCTATGGGGGCAAAGGTCATGGGATGTGGAACCAGAGGAACTGGGTTCAAATCCCAGCTTTGTTGCTTACTGTCTCTATATCTCTTAGAAGCTCATTTTTCTCATTTGTGAAAATGGAAGAGGCTGGACAGGATGACTTTCAAAATCTCTTCTAGATCAAAATCCTATGATCTTACATTTACTAATTCAAACAAAATTATCATTTTGGCCTCCTTTAGTTGCATTTACTACTGGAATATTTCATACCTATCTCCATCTTATCACCATCGTGTTTCATGAGGTGTGTATTGTAATCAAATCAAATTCCATTGTGTCAGACTCTCCTTTGGAAAGCAAAAAGTTTTCAGGATTGGGAGCCAGAAGGGACGGGTCCCTCTAATTGAAAGCATTCGGAGATGAAGTCCTGACAAGAACGTTGGCATTGTAGCTTATCCAGAAGACCTTGAAGACATGGAGAATCAGAACACGGAGGGGGAGGTGGGTTCAGACCCCAGAATCACACCAAGTGCCCAGGGGACGTTAGGATCCTTACTTAGGAGAGCAGAAACAGCAAATATGCAAATTCTCATTCCACTCCTACCTGCCATTCACTGGAGACTCACCTTCCTTTCTTCTTCTTTCCCTTTGATTCGCCATGACTGCTTGTCTCGCATTGCCCTTTGCTGCATTTCGTGTATTTTATTCTTTTTTCCCCTCCTTCCTGTTCACCTCCACAACAATCAAAATTTGTGTTTCTCAATCTGTCCTTGCAAGTCAAAGGGGCTCATAAAGATCCCATAAACAGGGCTGCATAGAAAGGCTGTCAGGCAAATGGCTGGTCCTGGTATTTGGATGCTTCTCTAGGGAGTTCATTTCACATCCTTCCCTGTTTCCTTCATCCTTCTATCTTTGTTTTACTCCCCAGACTCCCTTTCCCCATTCCTCATGCAGGGAGTATTTACATTCTCTGAACACTGAAGTGCTCTCTGTGACTGTTGTGCCAGATCTTACCATGGAAAGATCCTCATTCTGCCCAGAAAATGTCTGAAATACCAGGTTAGAACTTATTAGCTTTGCTTATACATATAGCCCATGCGTGTTATGTGGATACTTTTCCCAACTCACACTCACACTGACCCCAGAAGACTGGCTACCAAATCTCCTTCTCGGAGCACTAGGCATGCCCATGAGGGATTGGAGCTTCTTTCTGTAATGTTATTAGCCACAGTTCAAAGTCTGGTATGTTCTTTTTATTAAGCACCAATTACAGTTAATACCTCCTTCCCCAGTGTTAGCACCACAGGATCACTGAATCAGTTAGCTTTTATAGAGGGATATTTACTGAGAAGATATAGCAAGGATAGAAGTTGTAAAACATTTTCCCATAACACCTTCCCCCATGCTAGCTCAATCCCTGGGGGACATGGGTACAGCCTTAAAGCAGTTGCTACAAAGCACTCACATTGCCAACTTCACTTTCAAAGGCAGCATAACCAGTGGGGGAGTTACTGTGTTCACTCTTGACTGCCTTTGATTCACTGGGTCAAGCGGGTCACTCAGGGCTTCATTCTTCACTGGGCTCAACTCTGTAAAATCTGACTTCGACACCATCTCCTAGACTACTGGTGGCTTATTCTTCTTTTTTTTAAAAAAAATTATTATTTATTTTTAACCTTTTGTTTCTTTTCCAATTTTGAGTTTCATATTCTCTCCCTTTCAACCTCCTATCCCTCCTTTAACCACAAGAACGCAAACACTATGCTATCAATATATAACAATATCAGTATATCAGTTATATGTGAAACAATGTAAAACATGATTAGCCATATCAAAAAAAAAGGCAAAAAAAATATACTTCAATTTGCACTCAGTTCATCCGTTCTTTTTTTCGTTATGAATCCTTTGGAATTTTCTTAGATCATTGTATTGATCAGAAAGCCATATCTTTCCCAGTGAATCATCATTCCAACGTTATTATTACTGTGCACAATGATCTCCTGGTTCTTCTCACTTCCCTTTACCTCAGTTCATCTTGGTCTGAAACCATGCCCCCTCACCATTTCTTCTAGCATAGCAGCATCCCATCACAATCATATATCACAGCTTGTTCAGGCATTCCCCACCTGAGGAGCAGCACCTCAATTTCCAAATCTTGGAAGATTTGCTACAAGAGCTAATATAAATATTTTTGTACATGTAAGTCCTTTTCCCTTCTTTGATCCCTTGGGGGGTACAGACCTACTAGTGATGTTGCTGGATCAAAGTGTATACAGTTTTATAGCCCTTTGGTCTTAGTTCCAGATTGTTCTCCAGAATGGCTGAATCACTTCACTACTTCACTAACAGTTCATCAATATACCTGTTTTCTTTCATCCACTCCAGCATTTGTCATTTCTAATAGGTATGAGGCAGTACTTCAGAGTTGTTTTAATGTGCCTTTCTCTTTGATGTGACTATAGATAGCTTTGATTTCTTCTTTGGAAAACTGCCTGTTCATATCTTTTGATCACTTATGAATTGTGAAATGGCTCTTGTTTTTACAAATTTGACTCAGTTCCTTATATATTTGAGAAATGAATCCTTTATCAGAGAAACTTGCTGTAAGAAAATTTGATATTACTCTTTCAATTAGCAAATTTTTTGCTTTTGCTTTGTCTGAGATCATGATCACTACTTCCTCTCTCCTGGTTTGTGCTCTGGTCTTTACCCAGGAGGGGCCCCTGCTCCCCTGCAGTCATAAGTGCTGGTGTTCCTCTCGGCCCTGTAACTATGACCAAGGTCTCTGCTCCATTGTGATCCATCACAAGCTCTTCTCTCCACCTTAGAACTGGGACTCAGAACTGTTTGTGGTCAGTAAAGTTGCCATTTAGTGCCAGGTGCACCCAATGCCAACAAAGCTCTTGAAGCTGCTGCTGTTGCTGCTGTCATTGTGGTCATCTCCAATGCCTATTGCTAGTGCTTCTGCCATGCTCCAGGCCTGTGCCCACCTTGGTATTACAGACCTGTCCTGCAGAACCTCCTAAGTTTTCTTAGGCTAGAAAAATGTCTCCCTGTGACAAAAGTCTCTGTTGGCTCTGCCACTCCAAAATTTGATTTGAGGTGTTATTTAAAAGTTATTTGGAGGGGAATGTTGGGATATTCCACCATCTTGGCTCCACACCACTGGCTTACTCTCCCAATCTCTTTAAACTCACAAGGAAGCAACCCCATCCTGATCTTTGCCTTAAGAGCAGGAAGAAATGAACCCAAAGAGACCAAAGAGGCTCATGTTCATGACCACAGATGGAGAGACTGAGATTATCTGTCCTCCTTCATTTTTGGTTAGGCAGGAAAAAGTCCAAAGTCATCTGTTCCCAGGTGTACATTGGTGCTCAGTTGGAAGGCTCCTCCTCTTTACTGGGAAAGCAGACCAGAAATAACACCCACATGTGCTCCATGTGGGATGGCTCTCAGCACAGCCTGGTGCCAGTCCACATACACACACACACACACACACACACACACACACACGCGCGCGCGCGCGCGCGCGGCCTACATACAAAGTACCTGATGTCAAAGCAAATAGAGAGCATGTCATTCTGTCTTGTCATAATAACCCAAAGTCCTAAATTTAACTCTGGAAGTAATGCTAGGGTTCATTTAGTACAACCCTGTCTTTTACACATGAAAAATCCAAGGCTTACTCAAGTCTAAGACGCTGCCTGAACTCACACAGCCATGGAACCTGGAACAGGAAGGAAGCCTGATCTTCTGACTCCTGACCCAGCACTTTTGTTTGTCAAGGTTTACTGTAGTGGAATTCAAGAAACATTGCCATTTCAGCATGACCAGAAGATGGGAAGTCAGAGGACTTGAGTTCAAACCCTGGTCATGCTGATTAGCACCTTGGTGACTTTGGGCAAGGACATCAACCTCTGCATCTGTAAAATCAAGGAGCTGGACCAAGAGATTTCTAGGTTCTCTTGTGACTCTAAATCTATCATCCCTCACCTTAAATAGGAGGTCCTGGGTGGGGCTAGGGATAATGGGTGAGGTAAGGGTTTAAGACATCTTTTCTTTGAATATCAAAGAGAATCATTTGGCTGTCAATTTTTCATTATATCTTGTTTTAACAAAATAAAAGAGCTCTTAAAACAAAGACTCAGTTCAAGAACTCTTCAGCTGGGAGGCTTGCCCTTCAATTCATTTATCTGGTATACTCCTAGGCAGACTGGTTTTTAAAATTGTTTTTTCTGTAATTTTGAACTTGACAGACGGACAAACTGGAACATTTCTATATAGAGAGAAAAGAGAATTGCATATGGATCCATAATTCTCTGTGAGGCACAGCTTGTTGTCTAAAAGCATATAGTTAGTTCAACACATCAGTTCTAAACGTCTGTTGTTTTTTTATGTCTCCCTCTAAACTTCCTTCTGTTCTCTTTGCATTTAAAAAATGTTTTATGGGAGCTCTCTTCTTCTTCTCCTTCTCCTCTTCCTCCTCCTCCTTCTCCTCCTCCTTCTTCCTCTCCTCCCCTTTCTTCCCCACCTCCTTCTCCTTTTTCTTCCTCCTCCTCCTTCTTCTCCTCCTCTTCCTCCTCCTCCTTCTCCATTTTCCCTTCTTCTCCTTCTTCTTTTTGCATTACTATCACCACTCTCCCTGTCCCTCCCTTGTAACAAATAAGCATAGTCAAATACACCAAATTTGCATAATAGTTGCATCCATTACCTATCAGGAAGTGTTTTGGAAGCATGGAAGGAATTGATCGTTGCATAGATCCACAATCTGAAGTCTTTCAAGGTTGTTCTTCACCTCAGTGTAGTCATTGCTTACATTGTTCTGGCTCTGCTCACTGTACATCAGTTCGTGCAAATCTCAGGTATTCCTGAATCTATCCCTTTCATTATTTCTTGGAGCTCAGTAACATTTCATAATATTCATATATATCATAATTTGCTCAACCATTCAACTCTTCAGGTGACATCTTTCTAGTTTCTAGTTCTTTTGCTATAGCAAAAAGAGCTTTTATGAGTACTTTTGTATCTGTAAGCCTTTTCTGTCTTCGATCTCTTTCAGGTATTTGCCTGGTAGCAGTATCATTGGGTCAAAGAGTACGAGCAGTTAAAGCAACTTTTTGAAGAACGTTCCAAGTTGCTTTCCAAAAATGACTGAATCAATTTACTGTTCCTTCAGTAGTGTATGAGTACATCTGTTTTCCCACCACCCCACCAAGAATTGTCTATTTAACGTTTTTTATTGGTCAGTCTGATGGGTGTGAAGTCGAACCTCAGAGTTGTTTTAATTTGCCTTTTTCTTATTTCCAGTGTTTTGGAACATTTTTTTCATGTTTTTTTTTTTCATTCTGAACTTAACCACCAAAAACAAAAATGAAAAAGCATCATTTCCATACATACAACAGAATATAAAAAAAGATTCACAGTTTCACATAGAATCCGCTATATTCATATTACTTGATTTTTTTTTTTAAAAAAAGGGTGTACAATAAGTTTACACGTCACTTTCAAAACTGTCTTGCTTACAGACAAAAATTTGTCTGTACTTCCAGATTTCCTTTCTGTACTCTTCTATGCATTTTTAAAATGTTATGGCAAACCCCCCTTTTTTTGAAGGGAGCGCTACTGTTGCTAATTCTTCCCCAACCCCATGCCCAAAATGAAAACCCAGAGAAAGAACCCTTGTCACAAATAATCCAAGCAAAACCAATCTATGCCGTGTCCATGTCAAAAATGTATTTTCTGCACCTTGTGTCCTTCACCATTCTGTAAGGGGGTGAGTATTTTATTACAGGTCCCCTAGAAGCATGGTTGAAGATTGCATTGGTCAAAGTTCATAAGTTTTTAAAATTAGTTTTCTTTATCATATTGGTCTCCTTATATAAATTTTTCTCCTGATTCCTCCTCACTTTGTTCTATCTCAATTCATACTATACAGGATTCTTTGAAATAATCTATTTCATAATTTCTTACAGGACAATAATATTCCATTCTATTCATATACCACAATTCGTTTAGCCACTTATCTGAGGCAATCTAAAGTACCCCCTCTTATATTCTAGTTCTTTGCTTTTTTTCCCCACCACCATCCTGTCCCCCAGTTTTTAATTACCCCTCAGGATCAAGAAATTTATTTTGTTTTTGACTGTTCCCTCCCCAGTGTTAACCTCCCTTTTTAATACCCTCCCCATCCCTACTTGTTTTCTTATTGAATTTGATGTATTTCTATACCATACTCTGTGTGTGTGTGCATGTGCACATGTAGTTGTGCATCTTCAGCCTTCCTTCATCTTAGGTAAGAGTGAGGTTCATCTTATTCCCACTCCCCTCATCCCTTCCTCCATATTTATATATTCTTTTTCTCATGTATCTTAATTCAGCTATAAGAAATAGCAAGTTCCACCCCCTTCTTCATCACTTCTACACTATTGTATTACTCCTTTTACATTCCTTTCTCTTTCCCCTCTTAAACTCTGAGAACAAAACCAGTCTACCCTCCAGAACCTCTGGTTTTCTTATTTAACTCTCTTTGTACACTTTGAAGATATTAAGGTTCTGAAAGTACAATTATTTCTTCTTACCCAGTTGAATATTAGTACTATGTCATCATTCAATTCCTCAGACAAATTTAATTTTCAGTTTCTCCATACTCTTGTGTTTGTATTTCAAAATTCTTGCTCAGTTCTAGTTTTTTCACCAGACATGCTTAATAGTTCTCTACTCCATTAAGGATCCATTTCCCCCCACTCTTTGATTATAATCAGCTTTGCAAGATAAGTTATTCTTGGTTGTAAGTCTATGTCTTTTACCTGTTAGAATAACATATTCCAAGCTCTCCTCATTTATAATAGACCTGCAAGGAACCTGATGGGTAGTTCCTTGGTGTTTGAACTGCTTCTTTCTGAATGCTAGATATAGGAGCTCTGGATTTTGACATTGTCATTGTGTAGGACTTTTATATTCCCTTCAGGAGGTGATTGGTAGAGACTGTCTTTATTCTGCCCTCTGGTTCTAATAGAGGTGGGCAGTTTTCATTTGTAGTTTTTTGAAACATTGAAAATTTGAAATTTTCTTGAAAATATCTTTAAAAGCTTGCTTTTCATCTTTCTGAGAATTACTTTATATCTTTTGACCATTTCTCTATTGGGAAATGGCATTTGTTCTTATATATTTGCATCAGTACCCTATATATGTTGGATATTGGATTTTCATCAGAGAAATTTGCTGCAAAGATTTTTCCCCAGGTGTTTTCTTTCTAAGATTAATTTCATTGATTTTGTTTATGCAAAAGTGTTTCAATTCAATGTAATTGAAATGACCCATTTTATTTCCTATCATTTCTTCTATCCTTTGTTTCATCAAGAATTCATGCCCTGTCTTTAAAAGGTGTATATTTCCATCTTGCTCTAATTTTTGATGTGACTGACCTTTTATATGTAGGATGTGTATCCATTGGGAGCTTGGTATAGTACATGGTGGTGAGTACTCACTACTCACTAAGTAGTGAGATGTTCATCTATACCTAATTTCCACTAGTTTTCTCAGAAGTATTTGTCAAATTCTGAGTCTTTACCCCAGTAGCTGTTATCCTTAAGTTTATCAAACAATATGCTTCTGTGGGTTTTTTCTTTCTGGATGCTGTGCATCTGATCTATCCCACCAATCAACTTTTCTGAGGTTTTTTTCTATTTAGTACCAAATAATATCAATGATTATCACTTTGCAATATAGTTTGGGATTTGATCCTATGGGGTCCTCTTTTCCATTTTTTAAATTATTTCCCTTAAGGGTTTTTAAAAAATCTTTTGTTTCTCCAAATAAATGGACAATTACTGTCCCTCCATTTAAGTATGTCTTTCTTTAGTTCTGTAAAGATTATTTTATTGTTGTCTTCATACAATTCCTGTTTTTGTCTTGATAGGTAGGCTCTTAATTTTATTGTAAACTCTCTGTGTATTTTGGATAGAATTTCTTTCTATCTTGTCCTGCAACATTTTGATGGTAATGTTTCTCTCCAAGTTCTACTGATTCTCAGAACTCCCCAACTCTCTCCATTATGTCCAGTAAGTAGCCTTCTTACCCTGGGAGATCCCTCAACCTTTGTGGCCTTCTCACTCTGGAAGTAGCCCCTGCTTCCAACTGGTCACCTCTTTCCAGAGCCTCCTTTTCAAAAGAAGTGCCCACAGCCCACCATGTTCACTCATTTTTTGCTCTCTGGACTCTGAGTCTGACTCTCCAAACTTGTTTCTCCAACATGCTTCACCCCCCTCCCCCATGGAGGACTCCCTCACCCCCCACTTTTTAGCTTCCTTTTATGTGTCATTTTCCTCAGCCAGAGTATAAACCCCTTTAGGGCAGGGATTATCTTTCTTACTTTTTGGATTTGTATTCTCTGCATGTAGCTCAAAGCCTGGCACTCACCTAATAAGTGCTTCTTGACTAGACTTAACTTGTGATATTAAAAAGGCTAATGTTTGTTGTAGATTTATATCTTGCTACTTTTCCAACACTATTAACTGTTCAGTTGATTTTTTTAGTTGAAGCTGTGGGACTTTAACTAGCCCATTATAATATCTTCACAGAGTAATCATTGTACTTCCTCTTTGTCTGCACTTATTTCTTCAATTTCCTTTTCTTGAGAAGAAAATTTCTTTTTTGTTGTTGCTATTGATAACATTTCTAGAAGTATATCAAATAATACTAGTAATGACAGTTGTCTTTACCTCTGATCTGATTGGAAAGGCAGCAGATCTTTTTCTCTTACATGTAATACTGGCTCTTTGTTTTAGATAATTACAGTTTATCTCATCAAGGAAAAGTCCATTTATTCTTATGCTTTTCAACAATTTTTTTAAACTAGAAATGGATGTATTTTGTCAAAAGCTTTTTCTGCAATTGTTATAATCGTGTGATTTTCATTTTCGTTATTAATAATGTCATTTATGCTGATGGTTTTCCTAATATTGAAACAGCCACTAATTCCTGCCATAAATCCAAACTGGTCATGGTATATAATCTTTTTAACATGTTTTTTCTTTGATAATAGTTAATTTTACATTTTAGATCAACATTTATTATCCATATTTAGGCCAATACTTTTCTTTCTCTAGTTTGTTTCTTCTTGATCTAGGAATTAAGACCTTCTTTATATTACAGAAGGGATTTTATATGGCCTCTTATTTTCCTTTTTTTTTTTGTCGTTGTTGGAAATACGACATTGAAATTAATTGTTTTTTGAGGATTTAATATAGTTGGCTTATCCATCTATCTAGTCCTGAATTGTTATTTTGTTTTGTTTTGTTTGTGGAGAAGTTCATTAATGGTTTGTTCATTATCAATTTTTGGTTCTGTTAAAATGGGCCTTATGTTTTTGTAGTATTCATGTGTTTTATTTAAGTTATCTACTTTATTGTTATCTAATTCAGTAAAATTTTAAATAATTTTCTTTTTTCTTTGTTGTGAACTCTTCTTTGAAAGTTTTTATGTTGACATTTTGGTTTTCCTTTTTTTGAAATCAGATCAGCTATTGGATTTGGCATCTCTCCCTGCCCCCTCCCCGCCCCATAAAAAAGTTCCTAATTGTTTTATCTATTTAGTGAGGTTTTTTTTTCAATTATCTTAAAATTCTTTGATTTTCAAAATTCTATTTTTAGGTGTTTGTTGCTTTTTATTAGAGTTTTTTAGCTGTCTGCTCCATTTAGTCATCTGTTCTTTCTTTTGTTTATGAAGGTGATGTTAAAAATCACAAAGTCTCCCCTATACATGACTTTGGCTACATTCAGAAAGTTTTGTTCCACTGTCTTGTCATTTTCTTTGATGAAATTTTCTATTATTTCTCTGATTTGTTCTTTGACTTACCAATTCTTTAGTTTTAATTATTTAGTCACCATTTAAATTCGAATCCTTTCTTCAAAGGCCCTTTATTGATTGTGATTTGTATTATATTGTGGACAAAAAGGATTGTTTTGGATATTTCTGCTTCTTTTTTTTACATTTGTTTATGAGCTTTTCATGTCCTAATACGTGGTCAGCTTCTGTAAAGATAGCATACAAAAACTAAGAAACATCTTTTTTTCCCATCCAGTAATAACCAGAGAGCTAACTTTTTAAAATTTCTATTCAAATTCTTAATTTCTCTAATTTAACTTATGATTTGTCTAGGTCTGACTGCAATACATTAATTTCTCCAGCCATTATAACTTTACTGCCCATTACTCCTTGCAAATCAGTTAACTGCTCCTTTAAGTAATTCAGTACTATGCCATGCAGTACAAATATCTCAGTTAGGGATATTATGTTTTCTTCTTCTGTCTGTAGTGACTTTAGTATAATGTAGCTTCACTGTTTATTTAACAGTTTCTTATTTTCACTATTGCCTTGCCTGAAGTCATGATTGATTACCCTGTTTCTTTGAGTTGTTCTGAATTACAAAAAAGTTCTGCTCTGGTCCTTTATTTTAACCTTCTGTGAATCTTTATTTTGCCAGTGTGTCTTGTAAACAATGTATTAGGGGAATTCTGACTTCTCATCCATTCTGCCATTCTCTTCCATTTTATGGGTGACTTTAGCCCATTTGTATGCGTAATAATGATTGTCAGTTTGTACATTACCCTTTATTCTATACTTTTGTACTTTTTCTTACTCTTTTTGCTAGCCTGTTGATGGAGAAGATAGTGAAAGAGAAGGAATGTGTTTAACACTGATGTTATATAGTTGATAAGATCTATTTCTATTCTTCTGTCACCCTTTCGTCCCCTTTCTCAGACCCAGTTCACTATTCATTATCTTTTCTTTCTTACCTTTTAATCCCTGCCTTCCCCAGATGACTCTGGAGTAGAAAGTGAGGCTGGTAACTTTGCACAGCCCTCCTTCACTCAAATCTGATTCAGCTGCAAGTCATGGCATCATCTGCCTGATATCATGGTCCTCTTCTTGAAGGAAAGACAAACTACAGCCTGATTATTCCCACCCCATTCTCTCCTCCCTTTTCAAGCCCTCTCCTCCCATCTTCCTGTCTCTGCCTATTTCCCTATTAAGTTTGACATATTTTTTATACAAACTCTGTGTGTGAGTATGTATGGATGTGTCTGTATCCAAACCCTTCTTTGTCCAATTCAGATAAGAGTGAGATTGCTATACTGTCCCCTTCCTCCACTCCTCCTTCTTTGTTTGCATATTTGTATAAAAAAAGTCTCATCCCCTTCTTAATTATTTCCCTAGTATATCATTTTTTTCTTTTATTTCCTTTATTCAAATCACCCAAACAGACCCAAATTATCCCCAAGCTCTCTTTTTCTCAACTCCTTTTGTGACTCTGGAACATATAAGTTTTCTAAGGAGACATTTCTCTCTTCTTCCCCTATTATATTTTAAGTACTTCATCATAGTTTAGGCCCTTCTAATTGCTCAAATGTATTTGCCTTTCTAGGTTCAGTTGTCTCCTGCTTTTGCATTTCAAAGTTTCTACTCATCTCTGATCTTTCTATCAGGAATGTCTGAAGGTCTCCTATTCTATTAAAGGGTCATTTTTCTCCCCTTGTAAGATTATATTCAGCCTTGGTCAATAAGTTGTTCTTCGTTTATCTTTTAGCAATATCATATATCAATATTTTCTCTTCTTTATGATAGTTGCTACCAAATCTTGTGGGATCCTCACTGTAGTTCCTTGTTGCCTGAACTCTTCATTTCTTGCAGTGTCATTTATTTTATTGACCTGGAGGCTCTGGATTTTGGCTATGACATTGCTTGGACTTTTCTTTTGGGGGATTCTTTGAGGAGGTGATAAGTAGATTCCTTCTATTTTCACTTTGCCCTCTAGTATAAATGAGCAGTTTTCATCCATCTAGGGAATCCACTCCTACCATTAAAATAAGGTCTCCTTCCTTCTTTCCCCCCTTCCTCCTTACTCATTTTCCTGTAAAGTCTTCTCTTTCTGAGACCACAAAGGTCACCTTCTCTCCATTGCTATCCCTTGGTTTGACCCCAGCACATCACATATTCCTCTCTATCCTTTGCTCCCTTGCCTTCCTTTTTACGTACCTTCCCATGTTGTAATGCAGTCACACACACACACACACACACACACACACACACACACACACACACACATTGATTCAGCTCTAAGCAGGATATCATCAGGTTCTGTGCATAATACCCTATGCCCACCTCTTCATTGTTACCTCCACCAGACTTCCCCACCTTTACCCCTGTCTCTTTTTGTACATTTAGAAAAAAGTTTTTTGCTAGTCTCTCTGCCATCACTCTATTGCTGTTGCTATCCTTGGCTGTTGCATTTTTTCTTCTCCTCCTGAATTTCTATTGTTTAGGGTAATTCCAGAAGCAAATAACCTCTTCAGGTTTGGTTTTCTTTCTAAAAATGTATCAACTGCCTTTTTGTTATTGAGTTTTTTTCATATATGATTAAGCTCAGATTATCCAGAGAGGTCACCCCAGACTGTATCCTGAGCTCCACTGTTCTACAGAACACATTCCATTGCTTCCTATGTTTTCTGGTGGGTGCACCATAGTCTTGGGTCATTCCCATTTCCTTTATATTTGAAAGGTTTTTTTTTTTTTATCTCTTATAGAACCTCTTTTTTCTGAGTTGAATTGTTAAATTTAATCGCTACGTGTCTTTGAGTGTCCAGCCTTGGGTTTCTCTTCTGGAGGTGATCTGTGAATTGTTTCCATCAGCATTTCATTTCCTATGTTCACAGGTTTTGCTAAGTTCTCTCTCTGTTATTCTCTGCATTATGGTGTTAATTTTTCTTGTCCTATCTTATTCTTTTGAGAGACCCATGAAGGTTTGCAGGGATCAGAGAAAATACATAGTCCTCCATCTCATTGCTTACATGACCTAGAAGTCTATTGCATGGTCTTTTAATAAAGAAAAGAATCTGAGCCTTAAGAGTTGGACATCATATGTCTCTGGTCCTTTGTTTATAGTTAGTGTATGAGATCTTAGTCTTGGCCTTTTTCAGTTAATACTAATGTTACAAATAAATTCTGTGCTGATGAAGGGATAGCCACAGTTAACTATGATGGCCAACAATAAAGCCACCAAAGGCTTCAGCCAGAGTAGGGCCCTGATGAGAGTGGCTAGCAATAGTCAAGTGGAGCTTGGAGAATAGAGGTCAGGGGAAAGCACCTCAGGTTTCCATAATTGGCGCCATCCCTCTCAACCTTAGACATGTCAGGAAAGTTCATGCTAAATAAGTCCATCAGTGTCTGTAGATATTAGGTGTCTGTCCCTCCGAAATGGAATTTAATTGAAAGCTGCCATTTGTTTTATTGTATTTTCAACTTTAAGATGTTTGTATCCATCCGGTAGTAATAACTTGCCTGGGCTGGCAGAAAAAAGGCACTCTGAATCCTTTCATGATTTTTCCCCACCCTTCACCCTCCCAGTCTTTGGGACTTCTCTTAAGAGCGTTATTTTAATCTTTCTTTGAAAAAGGTATTTCTTGAAAGAAGTGATTTCCCCCTCTGCCAGACACTTCTGCAATAAGAACAGAGGAAGGAGGAGCTTTGATCTTCTAGGTAATCTCTTTAAGTTTGATCTTGTGATTTAATACTTTGCTTCCATATGCTTGATCATTTACCACAAAGGTATCTAAATATTAGGTCAAATAAGACAAATACCTTAAAAGCAAAATGCATACCAAAGTTGGATTTATTTATTTATTTATTGCATCCCAAGAAAATGCTTTAAAATTGCTCTTTTATGTAGCAAATTGTTTCTGACCCGCTGGGGTGAAGAGGCAAAGCCTTGTAGGTATCTTAACTCCACAGAAGAGGATCATAGACTTGACAAGATCACAGACATCATTTAAACTGCAAATGAAGTATCAGCAACTGTCTTTGAAAGGATTCTAATGTTCTTTTGAGGAGGAAATGAGATGTCTCATCACTACCACATTAGCCATTTATCAACCAGTGTTGCCAGCTACCATTTTCTTGCCATTCTCCAACATGGGACTCCATGATTATTCCGTCTTGTACATGTACATGTACATTGCCTTGTACACTCATGGAAACAAACAGGTTGTTTTGGTGCACAGTGGTTAAGAAGCAACTCTGTGCCCATCAGTGCCATTGTATTTGGGGATGTCAGTGTGCCCCAGGAATACTGGCAGCCACCAGCTGGGCAGCTTCAGTTTGAATCCCAAAGCTCCTCTGCTTGTTTCCTTATCCATTTTCCAAGTCCCTTTCCCCTGCCATCCTTCTGTCTCACAGACACATGGAGCATTAAGTGAGAGAAAAGCTTTAAACTGGGTATTCCAAAAGCAGAAGTGCTACAGGAAGCCTTTACACTACACCAAAACTGTCAGAACCTCCTGCATTTAGGAATACAGTTCACATGTATCACAGTTGAAAACTGAAGTTGGTCCAGACCTCCAAGACTCATTACTATGAGTTTTTAGTAATACCAAAGGATTCTAGGTCCCATGTGTCAGGCCTAGAGGCCTAAGGGCTACCCGAGTCTTACCTTACCTATCTCAGGTCTTCGGCTGGCCAAACCCGATAAACGTATGAGAGAAGAGACTTTCCAGAGTCGAACAAGGGTTAGGCTTTATTCAGGGTCTTAGTTACATGTGCAGGGGGAACTCTTCCTGAGGAGAGAGAAATCTCCCAAGGAGGCAAAGATCTTACAGTAAGAGAATGGAAGCGGAAGTGGAAGAGGGAGAGAGGGGAGAGGGAAGAGAGAAGAGAGGAGAGAGGGAAGAGGGGCCTTCTGTCCTCTAAGGGCCCCTCAGCGCTAAGAGCGCCTTCAGGCTTTCCTGACCCTACTTAAGCTCTCCTGCCGCATAATTTGCACCTGAATACCGTGCCTGTTAAACAACAATAGGTGTGCTCAGACCTCGGGCCAATCTCGAGGGCGGGGATGCTCTTTCCCAGCACTTTTCCCACGGGAAGAGGCGGAAATGCACGAGATAGCCCAGTCTCACACCTCAATTCCCTGCTGTTCCCTGGGGGGCCTCATGAGAACTCTAAGGTTTAGAAGTCCTCACTTTTACCTGCCCGAGACTGTCCACATGGAACTGAGCTTACACCCCCAACACCCATGCATAAGTCCACCAATTTTTTAGCCTAGATCCTAGGCTATATCTGTCCTAGCCTATATTCTATCCTTGCCTATATCTCTCCTAGCTAGGCTAGTCTGATAGAAAGTCCTAGTCCAGTTTAGGATCTGTGATGTGCTTGGCAACTCAAGTGTTGATGGTAAGACCATTGTGGTGGCTAATGGGCAGATGCTTCTAGCTTTAAATATATGAAGCATTTCTAGCCTTCCTGCTCTATTTCACTATTATTTTATTTTATGCATTTAAAAACTTTAATCTGAGAAAGGATCCATAGACTTCCCCGGTTTACCAAAAGGGAGTAGGTGTGGTCCTGATGCAAAAAGCTGAAGAGCTCTATTCCTATTTCAGAGGAAGGCTTTTGTCTTGAGCCATATTGGTTGGCACAGTACCAGTTAATATCTGACATAGTATGTGCCATTTGAGCAGAATTACACCTGATCAAACACAGTGCTATATACGTACTAGGCCCTTCTTGTTGAATTCCACCAAAATCTCCTAGGACAGGTTTTTCCTTCATATGTTGGTTAGTCGTGTCTGATTCTTTGTGACCCCATTTGGGGTTTCCTTGGCAAAGATTTCCTTCTCCAACTCATTTTACAGATGAGGAAACTGAGGCAAACAGCATTAAGTGACTTTCCCAGGGTCACCCAGCTAGTAAGTGAGTCCGGATTTGATCTCCCTAAGATGACTGCAGGCCAGATATTCTGCCTACTTCACTATCTAGCTGCTTCCCACCATCTAAGCACCTAGACCAGACAAT
This sequence comes from Notamacropus eugenii, assembly GCF_028372415.1. NCBI lineage: Eukaryota > Metazoa > Chordata > Mammalia > Diprotodontia > Macropodidae > Notamacropus > Notamacropus eugenii. The sequence goes on along the minus strand of NC_092874.1, from coordinate 44,431,643 downwards.
CACTTTTCATTCAAGGGATGTGCATAAAGAAGTGACTGTATCATCTGCTGCCTTTTTTTTTTCTGATGAGGTTCATGTTTGCCTTAAATTATTAATGAAGTTTGTGAAGGTGGATGAAATCACCTGTTTCCAGGGAACACCCTGTCTGTGGTGACTGTACTCTAAACACCAAATAAGGAGGTAATGTGCTCATCAAAAATGTCTTCAGAATCACAATCTACTCTTAAACCTGTGCAGAACTATTTTTACAGGAAGATAATAAACCTTGCTTGCATTTCTGACTCAAATGGGTCATGAACAGGAAAATGTTTGGCAAGGCAGAAGTCCCAGTGGATCAGTATATAAAATCACTTAGTGATGTAAATGACAATTTCTATCAGAGGTCAGAGGAGTAGGGGACTAGTCGGTCCAATTCAACAAGCAATTATTAAGTGTCTACCGTTTGCCAGGAGCTTGTACCACAAATACAAAAACAAAACCACCCCTTCCCTCCAAGAGCTAACGTTTCACTGGCCATTTTTTGAGACACAGATCTTTGGGCTGAGCCACATCTCCACAGCCTTATCTCACCCATTTCTTAATTTAAGCCAGGCTGTATATAGAAAATGAAGAGGATTGGTAGAATTCCATGCAGAAATTTAATTGGATCCTCCTCGCAGAGTGACCAAGTCAGTACGTAGCTTCAGGGGTCTCTCCTTTAGGACCAGTAAATTCACCCACCAAGAAGAAAAAGTAGGTGAGTTAAGGAAGAACTAACATACTCGACAGGGAAAATGCTTTGTAAGAACTGTAGGTGGGGAGGAAAAGTACTCCAGGATATCACAGCTGAAAGAAAAAAACTGAGTTACCTTCTGAAGAAAGACATCACTGTCTACTGTGGGAATGCAGTTTAGCATGTCTCAGCAAGCATTTGACAGCCCCAAAAAGTCATAAAAAGGTATCACAAAGCCTGGAACCAAAAGCTGCAGCAGCTGGACTCCCATTTTACAAACTCTTTCACACTGACTGAGCCCAATCTACCTGTAAGACCCTTTCATTCTTTCTCCATGGGACAGCGATTCAGAGCTGTATCTCCATGGCAATTGTCAAATTAGGAACATAAAGTCCCTAGAGATTTAGTGGTGTTTAGACTTACTCCTTCAGAGGTCGGATTTAGACATCCGTTCCATTCTCTCTCCTACCTCCCACTTTTCTTTGGGAAGAGGAAGAGAATGTATAAGTTCAAAATAGGAAAGAACCCTATGTATTCAATAGCCCCTAGGTGTCAATAAACCCAAAACTCAAATTCCCCTTCCCCTAGAGGGCTCAAAAGCAGGATCCTCCCTCACCCTCCCACGTAGACTTGCTCCAGAGGTGCTGGGTAGGAAGGCGGCAGGAGATGCCATTTTGGAAAGACCATGTAGCATCATTGCTATTTGAAAGCTCCTTCTTAGGTTATTTTCTTCATTCATTTAGTGAAAAACTTCTAGCTACGCATTCAAAACCACATGGCAGTGTCTGAGTGTCCTCACTTGTAAAATAGAGAATTGTATCAGCTTGGTGACGCAGTAGAATGTGGAACCTAGAGTCAGAAAGACTCATTTTCCTGAGTTCAAATCTAACCTTAGACACTTACTAGTTGTGTGACCCTGGGCAAGTCACTTAACCTTGTTTGCCTCAGTTTTCTCATCTGTAAAATGAGCTGGAGAAGAAAATGGCAAACTACTGTAGTATCTCTGCCAAGAAAACCTCAAATAGGATCACAAAGAATTGGACATGGCTGAAAAAACAGTTGAAAAACAGCAGCAAACTCTGAGGTTCCTTCCAGAGTCTATGTTTCTGATTTTGAGCTGTAGCATCTCATGTTGCCAAAAGATACAGCAGACCTCCTGCCCTTGAAATGCTACTGTTTTCTCCCACCAGTAAGTCCAGGTTCTGGCTTATTCCCTTTAGGTTTCAGGTTGCCAACGTTTCTCCACAATGATGGGGCCATATTGTTTTTTTACATCTTACTGCATCTTACATAAAGCAGGGATTTTTAATAAACATTTATTGATTTGAATTATTTACCTGGAGTCCCAAGCCCCAGTTTGCCTTAGAGAAGGAGAATACAGGGCTTCTTCACTTTACCCCTTCTTCTGCTCTCCATGATAGCACACAGACCTCTTAGGCATTTAAAGGAGATTTACTGCGAAGCAACTATTGACCCCCTTTTCTTCTTGTCTTATTCTTGTCCTTGCCTTTCATAAATCCTTCATAAAGGAGTCACCCAATGTGCTGGAGGTCTTCCTCTGGATCTTGTCAATACCAAGGGTATCTGTCAATGGAGCCCATGGACTATCTGTAGTCCCTCAATTTCCCTGTATGACAGGCCTGCCTTCTCTTCCTGTTATACAAATCCTTAATGATGAATACAGTCTGCATATGTGGAGTTGTGCTCATATTGATGAAAACACGAATCCAGCACTAGACCAAAGTAAGTTACTTATGAATTCAATTCAATCCAATTCCACATTTGTGGGTATTGCTTCACGGTGTACAGAAGTGCTGGGGACAGCCAAAGTTCAGATCTCCTTGTGGAATTTACAATTAAAAAAAAAAGATGTAATGCAAACATATAACTACCATATAAAATAACGCATGATAGCGTATGGTGCTCGGTGCTGTGTGAAATTCTAGGGAGCAAGACTTACTACTAATCAGTAGTACACAGTACAGACAAATAAATTTCATCAAGTCAGGGGTAAGCGAGTCAGAGCACTATAAGGGAAAACACAGGAACAGACTGGTCTAGCTCTTGATGTACAGATTGGACTGGCAGGACAACAGAAAAATGGAGCCGATCTGTGTGTTTCTCTAACAATCTATCTTCATCATCAGTGAGAGCAGAACTACTCCATTTGTATACTTAACACTTGGATCTCTGATGAGGATGTTGAAATGACACACTTGAAGATGATGTCTAGATGAGCAGCCAAGGAGGTTACCTGCTGGAAACAGCACAGTCATGAGAGGACAAAGGAACTCCATTAGAGCTCAGCTCAAGGAGGGGATGATTTTTTTAATAGGAAAAAACAATCACCAATTATGCTGTTACTCAGCAGGGCAGTTGGGAGAACAGCGATCACTGCCTACTTTCTTATTTTGACCTTTCTTCTAAATTATGAATTTGACAGATGTGAACCTTTCCGTAAAATAGAAAAGAAAAAAGATATCTGTATATGTGTGTGTGTGTGTGTGTAGACACATATTTCCCATTAGACTGTGGACTCCTTGAGGGCAGGGTATGTTTTCACCCGCCTTTCTATTCTCAGTGCTTAGTATAGTGCCTGATTTATTAAGTAAGCACTTAATAAATGTTTGTTTGCTGGTTGGCTATATGATTTGGACCCGAAATTTAATAAGGAAGAGTTTGTTGGATTGCATTTGGAGGATAGCAGTGTTTTCAGTGATCCCAAAGTGCTCTTTGGAACAAAAACAAATCTTCTTTTAATGCATATTTTCCCAGTGATGTTGTATGGTTGCCATTTTGAGAAGCATTCATCACTAAAGTGCTAGATGAGACCCAGAGCAGTGGAGAGATAACTGAGAGGGATAAGCAGGGGGCAAGTCTGATCTACACCCAAGAGTTGCCAAGGAAGATGTGTGCTTTGAAAAAGGAGGTGAGGGAGCCCTCCAGTGGGAGGGAGAAAGGCCAAATGGTCCACAAGCACAAGAGGGTACCGTAACCCCAAGGAAGGCTTATGATGAGTCTTGCCAAGCCACTGGGTATAGATCCTCTGTGGAGCTCATGGGCAAGAATCACATGGGAAGTTGAACAGGTCCTCTGAGAGGTCATCAAGCCATTGGAATAAGGAAGACATTCACTGCTTACCAAGACTGCAGCCACTCTGCCTGCTCACCTTCGCTTCCTCCTGTCTACAGCTCTGCTTCTCTGCCTTGTTATTAACCCAGTTCTAGCTCGGGCATGCACCTCTCCTGAGAGAAGAAAACTAAGAATCAGAATTGTCTCCACTGTCCACTTGAAAGTCAGAGACTTGCCTGTTAGACATCCCTATGGACTGAAGCAAGAAGTAGAGGGAGGAGAGGGATCTTTTTGCTAAATGGCAGATGTTTTACTGGGAGGGGTAATTAGATGTCACCCATTAGCTCTTGAGTGGAGTACCTTTCACTGATGGACTGGGGAATAGGGGCCAAGAATAAGTCTGGAATGCGGCATACCACTTAGATATACCTGTCTAAATGGAGTCTTTTCTTAGGAGACTCTAGGAAAAAGCTTTTACAGCATAAGTGGGGCTTGGGAGGTTAAATGAGAAGTCAGAGTTGCAAGGCAGTTGACAAAGGGACAAGGTAAACCAAGCTTTGCCCATGCAGTTTTGCCCAGGGCCAGCCCTGAAGCCCGAGAAAGTTTACCTATCCAAGTCTGCTATTTTTGAGTGATTGACACGGAACCCCTCTCCTTATTTAACTGAGAAGACAGAGAGGTGAAATAGTTGCCCCCCTGTGCACCAAACCAAACTTCTTTCTCCCTCCTCTGCTTCATTGCCCTCCCTCTTTCATGCTTTGCCCTACGTCTTGCCCAAGTGACTACTTGGGACAATGAGCTAACCTGACCTTTTTTATATCTTTAACCTGTACTGGGAGCTTGTTGTACAGACATGCTCCTCAAAGACAGTTTCTTAATTTAATGACACTGCTAATTCATAATAGGCCACAGGTTAATTGGCCACTGCTAATGATCAGATAGCTCTCTACTCATAAAGAATGCATCTTTATAGACCAGCCCTAGGAGAACATGTGAAGTGGGCACACCCCACTGCTTCCCTTCCCTCCCCCCCCCCCCAACCAATCCCCAGTCTGCCTAGGAGTCCAGATATAGGCTTTGTCTGGGCCTGCTCTCCAGACCTTTGCTGACCTTCCTGTCCCCATCCAAACCCCTTTGGAGTCCTGTTCTCTGGTGACTCTCTAAGGTAGCTTTCCCATTCTCTTCCATCCTTCAGTGCCTTAAACCCAGGCTTTTCACTGGAGTGAGCCGGTGGGAACAGGTGTTTGGGAACCAGGGCTCCCTTGTAGGGCCCATATGATAACAACTTGCATTTTTATATAGTGCATTTTCCTCTCCCTGGCAGCCCTATAAAACTAGGCACATATGCTCCAGTGCTCCACAGATTTGTGATCTTGTTATTGTGAGGTTTCCTTCCAAAAATAGACATTGCAACACCTCTATGGCTTGCTTATCCTGTACAACTCTGGACCCTCCTCCCATAAATTCCCCACAGAGAGTCCACCCTCTGCCCTAGGGGCTTTGTCAGTTCTCTGCATACCATGTGGTCATTTTACTAGAGAAGAAACTGAGGTTTGCCAAGAGGGGATCCCAAGGCTTCCAATGCAAAACCCAATAAGTGTCTGTTCCTCCCATCAACCCCCTGTGCCAGTCATAGGCAGCTCTCCACTCTGCTGAGTCACAGAATGGGCACTGCATGTTAGGATATATTTATTTTCTTGGGAGAAACTGCTTACCTTGTGCGTGAAAGGCTCCAGGGTATGAACATATTGAAACATAACTGGTCATTACAAAAGCAGCCACAGGAGTGAAGAGAAATACTCAGAATCAAAGGAAAACCAATGCTCTTATTTCTCTGCTCTTTCTTCCCCTCCTAAATATTTCCTGTTGATCCGGTATGGAGCTCACTTGGTATATAACGTTAGCATGGTATACATATTAGCATGTATATATCATCAGCATATTGTCTCCCCCTTAGATTGTGAGCTTCCAGGGAGCAGAGACTGGTTTTGGCCTCTTTTTGTATCCCCTGCACTTAGCACGGGGCCTGGCACATAGTAGGTGCTGAATAAATGATTATTCACTGACTGACTGACCTCTGCATACCCTCCATTGGACAAAACCAACTTTAAAAATAAGTCTTATTCCGTAAATTCCATGTTGTTACTGCTGTCTAAAGAGAGAAGTAAGGAGTTTCCAGACCAAGGAACACAGCAAACAGGGAGGAGGGGGAGCCCTGCAGGGCCAGAGGCAGGAGGCTAACTTCTTGTTTCTTTCCCTTGTCTCCCCTTTTCTGCTGCCAGCAGGAAGCAGACAAGGAGCGAATACCCAGAGTTCCCTGCCTTCTCTGCCCTTCCCATAGTTACACAGACCAAGTTTAATAGAGGGGATGCCCTTTCTACCCAGTCAATAGAAAATGTCACATACTGGACTTTGTCTTTACAGGAAACAAGGTGTCATCGTTCCAGATTTTATCTTATTAGTCATGGACATTCCATCGTCTTCCAACTTGGGACAGACAACTTTTCAGTTTGGAGTCCCACTATCTTACTTATACTCACATGTACAAATATAGACACATGCGTGTATAAATACATATAAATGTCATATATACACATAAATATGTCATATATGGTTCCTCCCATAATCACAGCTTGCATTTCAAACATATATATGTATATATATGCGTACATGTGTATAATAATATATTTAGCCCCTCTTATAATAGCAGCTTGCATTTCAAATATACAGGCTCATATATTCACGTGTGTTTATGCATGTAGAATATTCTGTATGGCCCCTCCAGTTATAGCAGCTTGTATTTCAAACACACATGCATGTATATATCTACATATATACATGCATGTATGTATGCAGGTAGAATATTCTAAATGGCCACTCCGATACCAGATTGCATTTCAAACACACAGGCACGTACATGTATACATATATGCATATATTGCTGTACAGGTAGAATATTCTGCATGGCCCCTCCTATAATAACAGTTTGCTTTTCCAACCCACAGGCATGCACATATGCACATCCTTTGCCCTTTCCCCTGGTTTACAGATAGCTTCTGGTCTGAGGGCCTGACCTGTCCACTCTTGGCTTGACGGATGTGTTCATGAGACATGATAGAATCGTGCCGTGCCCGTGATGAGGAGGGATCTGTCCCATCCACTGTTCTCACCCTTCATGATTTTATATTATTTTAACCTTAGCTTTGAACTCCTTTGTTCGTGTACTTGCAGCATAGAATCTCAGTGGTTTGTGTGTTCATCCGTGCCTGGAATTGTGCTTGGTAAAGAAGAGGACAGCAGCAGGTTGGCAGACAACCCTCTGAGACCCAAACTCAGCCAATGAGAAGAGGTTGGACAAGCCAGTCCAGGTCTGTTCGAATTGTCCTGGATTGTAGGCAGTGAGAACGTAGGCTGGAGAGGTAGCAAATGTGATCATTAAGTCATAAACCCAGCCGTCCCTGTCAGTCACTAAGACATCAGGACACGTGGGGGACTGGCTTCCACAGAGTTTAACTCAACTAAGAGGATCAGAAATGCCACTGCCACGTTGGGGAAGGACCGTCCATCCAGGCTGGCATTTCTGGATTTGTCTGGATTGTATGAGACAGTTCAGCAAGCACCAGTGATGAGGTGTTAACAGTCCCTCCTGGGCCCTCCAGAGCACTGTGTCCCTGCCCTTTCAGGAGTCTAGCTGATATCTGTAGTGCAGTGAAATCTCTCTCACATGAAAGTAAGAATTCAGGATTCTTTTTACTTCCAGAATCGACATTTTGCAAATCAAATCCAGCCAGAAAAATTATAACTATATTTGAGAAGCAGCCTTGTATGGTGAAAAGAGGGCTAGCTTTGGGGGCCCCCCCAGATGCTATTTAGTCTTGTTCCTTACAGGTCAATCCTAGAATCTCTTAGTGCCCCCAACAGCTCTCTAAGTGATCATTCTAATAGCTAGTTTCTATGTCAGGCTTTAGGGTACATAAAGTTCACTGGTCAGTCAGCAAACATTTATTTAGCACTTACTTTGTTTCAGGGACATAGAGCCAAGGATGCTCAGAGTGTAATGGTGGGAGACACCATGAGAATAACAATGTTCAAGCAAGTCACATACGAGATGAACTGGAAGAATCAACAGGGAGAAGGCATTTGAATTAGGGAAAGTCTTCCTGAAGAGGGTGGGACTTGAAAGAAGCCAGGAGGAGGTGATGAGGTCTTGAGAAATGGAGTGTCTTATTCAGGGTCACTGCAGGGATGTGGGGGATGGGGTATAGGTCTAGGACTGACAGGTACCAAATGTAGAATTTTATGTTTGGTCCTGGAGGTGATAGAGAATCATGGAGTTAATTGGGAAGGGGGAGTTGGGGAGAGGCAGGGGGTTTTGTCACGATCAGATCTGGGTGGAGGCTGGACTGGGGTGGGAGAGACCTGTGGTGGAGACCCCTACAGTTGCTGTTTGAATAGTGCAAATGTGACATGATGAGAGCCTGTGCCAAGGTGGTGGCAGTGGTAGTGGCAGAGATGAGAAAGGGGCATGTGTAAGAGGTGTTGTCAAGGGGCAGTTGACAGGCTTTGGCAAGAGATTAGATGTGGAGATAGAGGAGGGTTGGTGAGAGTGATGAGCCCAGGATAACACCTACATGGTGAGTCAAGGACTGGGAGGATGGTGGGACTCTCAGTGAGAATAGAGAAGAACCTGGAAATGTTTTACATGATGGCACGTGTATAAACTATATTGGATTGCTTGCCATCTCAGGGAGGGGAGAAGGCAAGGATACAATGTGGAACTCACAACTTTTTTTAAAATGCTAGAAATTTGTTGTAATATGTAAGTGGAGAAAAATAAAACATTACATTAAAAACAATAATAGAGAATTCAGGAGGAGAAAAAAGGGTCATGGGTAATTCCTTTCTGGATGTGTTTAATTTAACATATCTGTAGGACATCCAGTCTGAGATGTCCAAAAAACAATTGGAGATGTAAGACTGGGGGTCAGCAGAGCTGGACATGATAATGGAATCAGTGGGAGCTGGTGAGATCACCATGTACAGTAGGATAGAGGAGAAGGGAGGAGGGCCCAGGACCCAGCCCTGGAAACACTCTTGGGCCGTGTCCATGACCTGGACAAAGCCAAGGAGACTGAGGAGGAGCAACCAGTTAAGGAGGAGGATAACCAAGGCAGTTAGGGTACAGTGGATAGAGTGCAGGGCCTGGAGTCCGGAAGACATGAGCTCCAATGTGGGCTCAGACAAGTCACTTCACCCAGTTTCCCTCAGTTTCCTCATCTATAAAATGAGCTGGAGATGAACAGCACAACCATTCCAGTATTTTTGCCAAGAAAGCCCCCAATGGGGTCACACAGTCAGACGAGACTGAACAACAACCTAACCAGGAAGGAGTAGGGGCCCCCAACCCAAAATGAAGGTGAATGTGATCCACACTGTCAAAGGCCACAGAGAAGTCAAGAAGGATGAAGCCTGAGAAAGGCCATTAGAATGGGCAGTTAAGAAATCATGGGAGAGTCGGTTCGATTGAATGATGAGATGGGAAGCCAAGAAGAGAGTGAGAGGAAAGGAGGGGAAGGCGCCTGTTAGAGCCTGCCTTCATAAGGAGACAAGAAACATGGAATGACAGCTGGTGGGGATGGATGGTCAAATGAGAGGTTTTTAAGGATGGGAGAGACGTGAACTTGTTTATTGGCAGTAGGGAAGCCGCCAGCACACAGGGAGAGACTGAAGATCAGCAGGAGAGTGGGGGTGATACAAGGGGAATTCTCTTGGGGGAAGATGACATGAACCGGGATGGTTTGTGCTCTTAGCCTTGGCAAGAACGGCCACCTCATGATGGGAGACTGGCATGAAGGAGGAGCTAGTGGCAGAAGGGATCTGGGACATGTGAAATGAGGAGGAGTGGAGAAGACAGAGCTCTTGGCAAATGGCCTTTATTTATTCAGTAAGACAAAGCAAGGCTCTCATCTGAGAGGGCCGGGGAGAGGCAGCCTTAGGCCGTTTAAAGAGGAATGAAGAGATCTGAAAGAGCTTCACAGGCATCTGATTTGATCCTCACAACAACCCTGAGAGATGGATGGTGTTGTTATTCCTATTTTACAGATGAGGAAACTAAAGCAGACAAAGGTGAAATGATGTGTCCAGGGCTAGTGAATGTCTGAGGCTGGATTTGAACTCAGATCTGATTCCAGGTCCAGCACTTTGTCCACTGTGCCACTTGCTTCAGTGTAGGGAGTTCTAGAAGTTCTATACCCTGAAGAAGTTACATTTCCAAACTCCAAAGACAGGGAAGTATCTAAGGGTAGGCTGGGACCATCCTCATTCACTTGGAAATTCATCCTCCCTGAGTGGTTCTCTTCCGGAACAAACTCAAATCCAGGGACACCATACTGGTCCTGCTCTTCCACCAGAGGATGACTGATGGTGGCCACTGCACTGGGATAGGCCAGTGACTGTCCTAGTGACTGATACAGCCACATGGCTAGAAGATCAGTGGACCAGGAATCTAGAGAGCTGCTAGTTAGGCCAACTTCACCTCCCTGGCCTCTGTGACCCTGGGGAACTCTGCCCCCCTGTGGAGGCCTCACTTTGTCCTCATTAGAAAGTTGGACCAAAGACTATTGAGGATTCCTTCAAGCTGTATCTTCATGGGAGTTGTGTGCGTTTGTATGATTCACTTTGGATGATTTTGTTTATCCTAGATATATTCATTGGAAAAGGGTTTCTAAGATATCTATTTTATCATTAGTGAGTCATAGAAATACATTTAATCTGAATTCTGGGGGCCAGCCAGGAGGTAAAGGTAGCACTCAGACCCTATGACAAGAAACTTATGAGTTTGTGTTTCTGGACTAGTCCCTGGAACATATTTTTAATTTCTAGCAACCCACAAGCTGGCTCTTGTACTCCATCATCTGATGAAGGGAGCTCTGGGGGTGGTCTTAGGTACAGGCAAGGTTTCAAAGGAGCAGCATGAGGGGAAGCAAGCCTTGTATGAACTGATGCCATGGAAGGGAACAGAACCAGGATGTAACATACCCAACTACAACAGTGCGAATGGAAAGACCCTCCTGCTGTGCCATGCGATTGTGATGGCTGCACCCCGTCCCAAAGAAAAGACCTGAGAACATGGCCTTTCTTCTTGTCAGGGAGGAGGGGGAACTACGGGTACGGAACACAGCATCCATGCAGATACTGTCTGGTTGGATTGATGCTGGTTAGTTTGACTGAACTGCTTTTTTCTGCTTTCTGTTATTTTCTTTGTTATGAGAAATGACTCTGGGTATTATGTATAGGTGTAGACATATTACACATATCTCTGCATACAGGTAATTATGTTTTATTTACATATGTGTACATGTGTATTTTTGTGTGTATATGTGTATACATGCAGAAGATAAATATTAGGAAATTAAGAGCTGAAAACACAAACGATGCCAGTGAAAATCAAAATAAAAACCTCTATAAAAAGCACAGAGTAGCACCAGGTGGTCATGAGACTGAGAAGGTGGAGTTCACCCCTCTGGGCCTCAGTTTCCCAGTCTATCAAAGGGGATGATTTTCTAGGTCTGCGTTAACTCTGATCCTTTGAATCTCTGAGTCAGACCCCTCTTATGTAAAATGAAGTCATTTTTTTTCTTTGGCTTTTGGAATTTCTTTCTCTTACGTAGTGTTATCCGTAGTCTTTGGACTTGACCATCATGTCTCAGCTGTTCGGTGGCATAAGTTGAGAGAGCACTGGTCCTGGCCTCGGGAAAGCCTGAGTTCAGATTTGGCGTCAGATAATTACTAGTTGTGTGAACCTGGACAAGTCACTTCACTTCAGTCTGCCCCACTTCCCATAACTGTAAATGGGGACAATGATCATACCTACCTCCTATGGTTGTTGTGAGGATCAAATGAGATACCTTGGTAAAAAGCACTTAGCACAGAGCCTGGCATACAGTAGATGCTTAATAAATGTGCGTCCCCTTTCCTTGTCCTCCCCTTCTTTCCCTGGTTCTTCCCTCAGTGCCTGGGGCCTTCCCACTCTGGAACGTCCTCCCTCCTGGCCAGCCCCATTGGTGACTTCTTCCTGGGGCCTCCATTTTGGGAAGGGCCTAGGCCGACCATGCTTCTGACTCTGCCTTCTGTGCCTCCTTCTGGGCACCTTTACTATCCCCCATGTCAGCTCCTTTCATGGCTTATCTTCTTCAGTGAGTGCAGGGATGCCTTCTGTTTGCTTGTATATGTATCTGCAGCACTTAGCATGGGGCCTAGAATAGAAGACATTATACATACGTATATAGTACATCCATCCATCCATTCATACATACACTCATACAATGTGTAGTAAATGCTTGCTACCTGCCTATCTTTCTAATTTTATAGGAACCTGGTATGCCAAGAGAAATTCCTATTTCTGTCTCTAAGTGCGCGCCCAGATTCCCCTATAGACTGGCAGATTGCATTTAATTTCTGCCTTAGATAGCTTATACACTGGGTGACCCTGGGCAAGATCTCCAACCTCTCCAAGCCTTAGTTTCCTCATCTGTAAAATTGGGACACTAACAGCTCCTTCCTCCCAGGATTGTTATGAGGATCAGGTGAGATGATATTTGTAAAGCTGTCTATAAATTCCCATTTTGATGGATCTGTCTTTTCAGTTGGGGCAGATGTGAAGCCCCTGCTCTGCCTTCTCGTCCAACATGGTTGTGTCCCTGTCCTTCCATAGACTCTTCTGCAGAAAACTTTTCCTGATACACCAGACCCTCCCCTGAGCACAGGGCCTGGCAGGGAGTAAGCACTGATTGACTGATTTTTGACAGCGAAAATTGCCTGAATGTGGACAATGCTTCTTGACTTTCTGATGCTTTTAAAATCTCCAAGTACTCACATAGTGCAAGGACTGTCTAGCTTTTGTCTTTGTATCTCCAATCCTGACCACAGTGCCTGGAGCATATAATAGATGCTTACTGCATGCTTGTTGATCGCTGATGAAGAGTTCACTTTCTTTTCCAGCCGTTGTCCTTTTCCACCTCTTGGGCACACTCCACACACCCACTATGCACTTTCCCATCAAGTAACCTTTTCCCCACCAAGGAACCTTGGGGTTACTTTGAATTTTGATCCTCCCAAGATCATGACATTCTCTATCTTCCTGCCCAATAGTGTCCATGGAAGAATACTGGTACTAAAGGAATCTTTGGGCATCTGTCTGTCTATCTTTCCATCCTTCTAAATGCCTCTCTGAATATTTTGTGCCTGATTAAAAAAAAATCTTTTGTTACAAAGTTCTGTTCTAAAATGTGATAAGGAGGGAATTGCACTCATTTCTTTCTTGCTTCTTCCCAGTATGTTTAAACATTATATATTTATTCACGGGACAATAACTAGCCAGCTTTTTTTGTCCTTTGAAACCAGTTCTTTTCCTCCATTGGCCCCTCCCCCATCTTGCCTCCACATGGGTTGAGAAAGGAGAATGAGAGATGATCATCTTAATTTTGTTTTGTTGAAGAAGCTAAGAAGTGGGAGGACTGGTGGAACAGGAAAAAAAGACAGGAGAGAATGAGGTCATGATGTTAATGGAAGAAGCAGAGATCCTATTGTGGGTGCTCAATAAATGCCAACTGTCATGGGTAACGGGCTTACTTCACCTGGCTTCAGAGAGGAGGGTTAGTCAGAGAAGACGCTAGAGGCTTTCTTTGCTATTTTTGCTGTCCAAAATTAGATTTGGCCACTTTGACAGTAGTGGGTTCCCCATTGGGGACAGATAACTTTCCCCATAAATATTCTCTTCTTCAGTCCAAGGATCCTCATATTCTTCTACCAACACTTTTTAATCCCTTCACTAGCATGGTTTACCCTTCGAGGTGAGCTTATCAATGTCATTTCCAACAAAGATAAATGCAATCAATCAATGTTCACTAAATTGAGCTAAAGCATACTAATCCAGTACTCCACACAGTTGTCTAGATACGATTGAACTAGGTTCATGTACAGCAGGACTATGACCTCCCTCCTTTAGTTTATTCAACCTAAAATTGCATTCTCAGTTGTGGCTGCTGTGTCCGTTATATTGACTTATATTGAGTTACGCTCCACTCTTAGATTGACTTATATTGAATTACAGTCCACTTAAACCCTTATGTCTTTTTCACATGAATTTTTCATTGGCTTTATCTTCGCTATTAGATATTTGTGCCATTGATTTTTTCATCTGAATTTAAGAATTTACTTTTATTACTAATAATTTTATATTCCTCAATTTGAGCCCTCAAATAATCCTGTGAAATCCTTATTTTGTCACCTTATGTGTTAACTCTTCCACATACTTTCCTGTCTTATAGACATTTTTTAAATGGATGAGAATTGCTAAGAGGAAGGAGTCAGGTTACTCATGTCCCTCATCCAGGAACTGATCAAAATGTTAACCTGAACAGGTACTCCACTAGAGATTATCCAGGTCATTAGGTGGTGAGGAGATAGAACACTGGGCCTGAACACAAGAAGTTTTTGTTGTTCAGTCATGTCTGACTCTGCATGACTTTATTCAGGGTTTTCTTGCCAAAGAAAGATACAGGAGTAGTTTGCCATTTTCTTCTTGAGCTCTTTTTAGAGAGGGGGAAACTGAGGCAAACAGTGTTAAGTGACTTGCCTAGGGTCACATAACTAGTAAATGCTGAGGCCAGATTTGAACTCTGGAAGATGAGTCTTCTGACTCCAAATCGTGTACTCTCTCCACTGCACTAAAAAGACCTTAGTTCAAATCTGGCTTCAGACACTTACTAGCTGTGTGACTTTGGACAAGTCACTTAACCTCTGTCTACCTCAATTTCCTCATCTGTAAAATGGGGATAATAATAGCACCTGTCTCCCAGAGGATCAAGTGAGATAACAATTTAAAGCATTAGCACAGTGCTGGCACACTGTAATAATAATCTAGAGGTGTAACCATTACCAGTATTCTTATTTTTGCTTTTATTACTAGAGATTATCATCCACATCAAAACTTGGTAAGCCAGGTGATTCAATTAATTCTTAATCTATTCCAGTGTGCTGTTATCCAGCCCAAGAAGCCCATTGCTTTTCGTAGTACTTCTGTGTCCCTAAAGAATAATTGCTAGTTCATGTAGCTGTAGTCTCAATGATTCTTCAGAAAGGCCAAGCAGCTCTGAGCCAGATCCCTTGCCACAAAATGCTCAATAGCCACAGAACCTTAGGTTGGGCACCTCAGTCTTGCACTGTGTATCAATGTTGTCATATGCAAGGATTGACTGATAGTGAATGGGGGGAACTTACTAAGCATCTGTTCACACCACTCTTGTTGCCTCATTTTCTTAAGTGCCAAAGGCTGCCCCCCCCCACCTATTTTTTCTTAAACATTAGTAATAATCTGAATCATCTGTCCAGCTGGTATTCTTTAATCAGCCCCCACATGCTCTTTTAGCACATCCTCTTCTGTTCTTTGCTTCCATCAGTCTGCCTTCAACATCATCTTCTTCTCAAACACTCTGAGTGGTGTCCATGCCATGGTGGGATCTACTGCACCGCACTGCATGTCTATTTCAGGGGGTTGATGCTTCCCTCAGGAGACACTCAGCTGGAGCCTCTGGCCAGTTAAGAATTTTTTTTCCACACTTACTGTGGACTCAGTTATCACAGCCAGTTGGTTAGAAGAGGCCAAAGGAGATTTCCCAAACCAGCTCTGTTATATTCAACACTCTGAAACTGGATAGAATGATTAGGAATGGCTGTAGTGGTTAACACCTTCAGGGCAATAAGGATCTCTGCACTGCCCTGCAGAGAGCTGAGAGCATTGGAAAGTTTGAAACAAAGGAGGAGAAGCTAGAACTCTTTTTTCCACTCTATAAGTGCTTGTTTTGGATGCTTCTAAGCAACCATACCCATTAAACCCTCTCTATGTGCCTTTTCCAGGGACCATGCACAGTGTACCCATGGGCACAGGGGCAGAGAACTGGGCAGGAGTGGAGGGAAAGGAGGAAAGAAAGAAAGGGACAAGCGGATCCCCAAAACAGAAGTGGATGAGCACAAACATGTCACGTGTCTGCTGTTTATGCTGGGAAACATCAGATATCACACAGTCCCTGCCTTCATGGAGCTTACATATAGAATGATATGACCCACATACAAATAACTGCTATGATAAATGATAATTTAGTGCATTTCAATTCTATTCCACAAATATTTATCAAGTGCCTACTGTGTGTTGAACCTATTGGGGAAACTAAGTGGCATAGTGGATAGAGCGCAATGCCTGGAGTTAAGAAGCCCTGAATTCACATCTTGCCTCAGATGTTTACTGGCTGTGTGACTCGTTTAACCACCCCCACCTCACACCTCTGCTTCAGTTTCCTGAACTGTAAGATGGAGATAACACTGACCTCCCAAGGTTGTTGTGAGGATCAAAGGAAATATTTATAAAATGCTGAGAACAGTGCCTGGCACAAAAATAGGTATTTAATAAACCTGCCTTCCTTCCTTCCTTCCTTCCTTCCTTCCTTCCTTCCTTCCTTCCTTCCTTCCTTCCTTAGGTGCTAAGAGATATATAAAATTTTGATAAGGCACAGATATGCACTCACACTTTATAATCCACTGTGATGTACAAGATGATGCATAAGGGCTCAAGAGAAGCATGAGCAAAGGGGCTAAGTGAGGTCTGAGGAGGGAAAGGTCATTACTGATGAGGGCAATCAATGAATGCTCCCCAGCAGAAGTTCCATTCGAGATGGTTTTTAAAAGCTTCATGGGAAGGGAAAGGGTCTGAAATTCAAGAAAAAGCTCCAACATAAGCAAAAGCACAAGATGTGTATAGGGGACAGGAAGGAGCACACTGAAAGAAAGAGTATGAATAAGTTTGGAAGGGTAGGTTGACCCCACAGCCTGCCTTAAAGAAGATATTGATCCTTGGACTGACTCAGTAGTGCTTTTCCTAGTGGGCAGTCAGAAGCCATTGAAGGATTCTCAATGATAGAGAAGAGTCATCAGGTGAGGTCTAGGAGACAGGCCCTTCCTGGCCTGGAGGAAATTGGGAAAGGCTTTATGGAAAAGGAGGGAGCACTTGATCTGGGAGTAGGAGGCTTCTTGACAAGTAAGGATATAAGAAAGGGGAAAATGAATTTCAGAAATGTGACAAGAACATTGGATTTAGAGTCAGACAAATCCAGACT
This sequence comes from Notamacropus eugenii, assembly GCF_028372415.1. Classification (NCBI taxonomy): domain Eukaryota; kingdom Metazoa; phylum Chordata; class Mammalia; order Diprotodontia; family Macropodidae; genus Notamacropus; species Notamacropus eugenii. The sequence continues at coordinate 44,414,690 of NC_092874.1, read as the reverse complement.
ACGCAACTCATTGAGTGACCTTGGGTAAGTCACCTCCTTAAGTCTCAGGTTCCTCATCTATTCAATGAGGGTCTTAGGCTAGGTCAGGGGCTCTTAAACTTTCTTGTATTATGGCAGTCTGGTGAGACTATTGACCCTTTCTCAAAACTGTATTTGTTGCCCCTGTGCATAATGGAACAAAATGCTAAATTTTCCTTAGAGGTTACTGAAAATAAAGATGCTCTTTCCCCCATCCAAGTCCGTGAATCCCCAAATTATATCTATTGACCTCTTGAGGTTCCATAAACCCCTGGGGCTAGATTATCTCTACAGTTCCTTGCCATTGTAAATCTCCTTATCCTATGAATTCACTGTAAACAAAGGACTAAAAACAGTGTGGGATGGATGAGCTGGACTCCTATGGGGCTTCTCCAACATCTCTAATGACTCTATCCAGGCCAAAAGGCATCTGTGTCAACATACACAAAGGAAAAGAGTGATTTGTTCATCAAGGAAACCTGTCTGGGCCCAAATAGAAAGATGTAAAGTCATGTCTTACCCTGTCTACCTCTCAATATCTTGGTTCTGTCATGGGGAGGCATGCCACCTGGAAAGAACACTTCCAACAGTGGGTAGCAAACACAGGTGCGATACAGTGATCCCATCACAACCATCTGGAGTCTAGTCTGACTGTTAACATTGAGGGGAGATGGCATGTCTCACTAAGCTGCTGGTTGAAATTGCTTTGAACTAACAGTAAACATAATAAAATTAAAAACAAAACAAAAACCAACCAACTGAAGAGGAGACAAAGTATACAGTAGGAAAGCAAAACAGAGGGACTGGATGGGTAGGGTTAGTTCTTGAAATGTAAACTCTCAGAAGTAGATCTGTTGTCATGGTGACCTGCTTGTCTTTACATGCCTTTATGAGATCTAAAGGCCATTGAGTTGAATTAAGCCTGCTGTGTATGAGCTCCATGTCTGTAACGACACGTGCCCGTGAGCACCTGGAACGCCCCAGCCAGCCGCTGGCAGTCTCATCTTGTTTGTCAAGTCTGGTGATGCTACCCACACCTGATGGGAAGAGCTTATGGTGGGAGAAGCATAACACTGGCTCATCTTCTTTTGCCACACACATACATGTGTGCTTAGACACACACACACACACACACACACACACACATGCACCCAAGTAGACCAGCCTCAACCAAAAGACAGAAAATTAATAAATATGCAGACTTAGAAGGAAGAATTTCACAAGGTTCCCAAGTCAAAAGATGGAAGTCCTAGAAACTGCTTCAGTAAATTATGATATATTGTTTTCTTTAAACTAAATTTCTTTCTATTAAATATATTAATTTTCTGACTTTAAGAATTTCCAACTTAAGAATTAGCAGAAAGAGAACTGAGCCCCTGCCCCTGACTCCCTAAAGAACTGTAGACACACATCACACACCTTCCCTGAGTCTCAGTTTCCATATCCGTAAAATGCGGCGACTGGATTGGATGATTTGAAACATCCTTTTCTGCTTTAAAAATGATGGGATGCCGGGGCATAGCTCAGTTTTGCAGAAAGGGGACACCAAGATCGTTAACTGCTGGTTTGCACCTGTAAAATCCGAAGTTTGCATTGGATACAATATGGAGCTTAAAGTTTAGAGCTGTGGTCTTCCTCACCCACTGAGATACTGAATTAGTGTGATGGAAGGGGAAGGCTTTCTAGGATCCTTTCCATGGCCTGAGGTAACCAGAGGAAGCATGAATCATAGAATTCTATACAAGTACTGCCTGCCTTTTTTTAAAAGAAATGATTACACTTGCTGCTGATGAATACCCATGCATGAGGAGAGATCTGAGTGAACAACAAATTCTCCACCAGTATGATTCACCAGAGATCTAGCCTTCGTCAGTCGTGTGCTAGGCAACATAACCATGTCCTACATGCTACTTATAGAGATAGCACCCAGTGCATCCTGGGAAAGTACTCAGGTAGCAGAGAAAGAGAATCTAGGAAGTTGGAAAACAATGTTTTGCTGCAGTGTGTATTTTTGATATGCGCAGACATTTTCAACCAATTTGAAAAAGAATTTATCTTGCAACTAAACAATTCAATTTAATCCAACAAACATTTAATAAGCACCTGTCTGTTGTTTTCAAGACACTGTGCTAGGCACTGGGATACATTCAAAAATTGAACAGCTCACATTTCACAGTGGGGTGGAGTGGGGGAGGGGGAAGGAGAACACAACGTATATGCAGATAAGTAAATGTATCGTCTGAGGTAATTTGAAGAGGGAAAGAGACATAGCAACTTGGAGGAACGGGGAAAGTTTCACCAAGGAGGTGGCATCTGAACTTAAGAAATGTAGAGGGTACATTCTGGCCCACTCTCTGGGAACCAAGCTACTCTTAACTGCCCTTCTGCCCTGACAGGTTGGTTGGATGTCTTTCTCAACCTCCAGCAGCTCAAATTCCTGCACTCCCAGCTGTGGTCCTCTCTTCCTCATTGTTAGGGGTCATTTCCAAGTGCCTCAAATACATTTAAGCACTTCAAATCAATGAGCTTTTCCAAGGGAATATTTACTTCAAAGATGTAATAAGAATAAAGTGCAGCCATTTCCCCCAGTACTTCCAGGACATACCCTCCCCCACATCATCTTTGTCTCTTCAGAGAGTAGGTTCATTTTAGCTCAGCTCCTACATAGCATCAGTCCCACCAAGTTCACTACCAAGGATTCTACTGGGCCAGTGTGTCAAAGATCACTCACAAATGTCACTTCGTGCTCCAGGGGCCATTGATATTGCACTGACTGCCAAGTTAGACTTGAGCGCAGGGATGCTAAGGCAGTGCCTGCCAGCTTGTGGGTATGGGCTCCCCTCCTCTCAGTAGCTGCCACATGCAAGGGAGTCCCCAGAGATAGCTGCTGCCGAGGAGGTGATCCAAGCTGCCTGGCCCTTTGAGTGCCCCCACACCCAGAGAACCTGCTCTTTTCCAAGTGGTCAGCCCATCAGAGCCAGTTACAGCACCCACAGGTACTCCATAGTCTCGCCCACATACTTCCCACTCATGACTTTCCCAGAAAGCAAGACAAAGTCTCTGTGCATGTGCCTGAAGATCCAGTCAAGGCTGAAGACTTGAGGAGAGAATGCATTCTAGGAATAGGGGACAGTTTGTACAGTGATGGTGGCAAGATTTAATGCCAAATTCAAGGAACAGTAAGGACGATGTGGGTGGAAGATAGGGCATCCAAAGGGGAATATAGCGAGGTCAATCTAGAAAGATGGATTTGTGCTATGCAATGAAGAACCTGAAGTGCCAGGCTGAAGAGTCTGTGTTTGATCATAGTCTATGGAAAGCCATCGGGGGGGCACAGATGTGTGCATTAGGAGGAGGATTTTTGGCAGTTCAATGTGAGTAGGATGGTTAGAAGAAGGGAAAGACTAGAAGGAGGGAGGCCACAAGAAGGGCTTCTCCTGTGGTCTTGGATTTGGTAAGGACCTGAGCAAAGGTGTTCATGCTGTGGGAGGAGATAAGAGGTCAGGTATAAGACAGGTAGTAGAGGTAAGACTGAAGGAGAGGCTATTAAAGGTTCCAGTCCTGTAGGACTGGGAAGAGGACCTCAATAGAAGGAATAGGGAGATTGGGAGGAGGGCTGGGGGCAGCCATGGTTTGAACATGCCAAGTTTGAGATGCTAATGGGATTGCGGGTGGAGATGTCCCATCAGACAATATAGGATCCTGAAATCTAAGCTTTAACTTACTGCCAAACGAAGTCAAACCTTCTCCTCCTGGGTAAATAGAAACTAACTGATTACTAGTAACATTCTTACTAATTATAAGGTGGCAAGGACAGGTTTGAATTCCTTACTGGTAGCTCATCCTGTTTCAAGATAGTAACCATGTGACAATATTGTAATCCTTTCTGGTTTTGTAACAAGTCAGAGAAAGTTCTCCAAATGTCACTTAGCTATGAATTAATATTCACCCATTCAGGACGTTAAGAATAACGTTCACTGTTTCTATACAAATGTTAGTATCCCATCTTCGTCTCAGAGAACAGAGGTGGGGGCATCAGGTTGTCAGATACACTCAATGGTCCATCTGCTTTGCTTAATGATTTCCCTTTAGTTCCAAGGGAAGGTTTAATAGGATTGCAGCAGTATGTCAGGTAATGACATTGGAATAAAAAGCAAAACACATGAAAACATGACAAAAACATACCCTGAAACAGATTAGCTCCAAAGAAAATAAATGCAGTGATTCTAATTTCATGCAGGTACCAGCATAAAGAGAGTCTGAACTTTGAGAATCGGAACAACATAAGTATTGAGTTCAAGAAAAATCACATTATCTTGGATGTAGTTGGGTGTTCCTCCCTGGAAGGTGCATTTCCATCTCTTTACAGAACCCTTAATAGGGTGGGAAGAAACCCGACCCTCCAGGGGATGAGAGAGTAATTCACTTCTCAGGTTCATTGATTTCAAAGCCGCTTGAAAATTTAAAAATCCACAGGCTGTGACTAATTGTGGAAAACTGTTTGGGATTCCCAGCACTGAAGAATTCGGTCCTACAAATTCAGACCATTGTCTTTTCAGAAAGGACTTAGAGCAAATTTTGTGTCATAGCATCCTAAGCATCAAAGGAGGAAGCCTGAATTTTCCTTCAATGCCATCTCCAACCTCAGGAAGCTCTTTTGCTCTGAAATACAATGGTCTCTGGGACTGGTTCACCTTCTGGGGGTTCCCCCCCACTTTAGTGGATTGGCCATGCCCCCCCCCTTATTACCTGAGCAGTGAGTCTCTGTTTTAAGTAATGATATTTGCATATAAGTTATGCTGTCCTTTATAACTTATACCAGCTAAGCAGAACTGATGAACAAGCGAAATCGATTGTGCAGTTATTAACTTCCTGGAAAAAAAAACCTACTTTTTTGAAATTCTTATTAAATTTCCACGAATGTACAACTAAACTGAGATCTACTTCCATTTTTAATTAAAAGAAGAGCTCCTGATGATGTCACCGAATATGTGGTTGTTGTCTCCAACCAAAGTAGACCAACATTCCGTGGGTTGGGATGGGTGGTCAGAAGAGAAGATTCAACCCTTTGGCTTCTGCTTATCCAGTTAAAGCATAAACTGACTGTGAGTTTGGGAGTGTTCTTCCTGTGTCCTTATCAGTTAGCTTACAGTGAGACATGTTTGCCTTGGGAAACCTAAATGCAGATTAAATTGTGTGTGCGGTTTGGGTCGGCAGTGGACAGGTAACTCTCGGAAAGGAATGTGGTCTTTCTGCCTTTGTGTTTGGGCTACGATTTTTATAGTCACTCAGAAAATGTCATCATTTCCTTTTAGGTGAAGACACTGAATCGATGTGAATAAAACCTCATAGTTCTGATTACTTGTTTCACTTCTGTAAAAGTTTCGTCACAAAAAGTTCAGAATGTCAGACTCTCTAAGTCTCTGTTGGTCAAGAACAGGGAAAGACCACAGAGGTTAATAAATTAGTTCAGTCCTCCTATTTTACAGATGGTACGTCTGAACTTGAAGAGGTCAGGTAACTTGCCCAAGGTCACACAGGTAGTATCAGAGAGAACAGGACTCAGGAGTTCAGACTGTGGAGTCAAGTCTTGGAGTCAAAGCTCTTTTCACTGTCCCATGCCACTCCCAAGTGAGGCAGATTGTGTTGTGACCAATAAAATGAGACACACCAAATAGAAAACATCTTCTAGAAGATGGATAACTGCAAGTGATTGGCTAACTCTTTGACATCTCAGAGAAAATGAACACCACGACCTCAGGACCCAAGAGTTTTATTGTTTTTTTTTAAGCTCTGTTGGGGAAAGGGAGGCTTAAAGATGAGCTAGAACCCCTTCTTGGGGTGGAGAGGATGGCAGCAAAGTAATTGACAGCAGAGAACTTTTACTGTATCTTTCTCTGTCAATGAGCAGAATATGTAGATGGGAAAGGATAGCAGAAAAAAATGGTCATGAGAATTTTAGATCCTAAATAAAAAGGGAGATATTAAGAGAGGACCTAGCTACTCTTGATAGTTCAGGTTGCCAGGTCCAAATGAACTAGATACCAAAGGACTAGGAGAACTGGCAGATGTGTTTGCTGAGCCACTATAAATTACCTTGGAAAGATTATGGAGAATGGGAAAGGTAGTATAAGACTTAAGAGGAACAGATGTTCTGATTTTGAAAAACTTAAGAGACTGGAGTCTGGAAATGATACCAGTGGGCTTGCCTTAGATTGCTGGCAAAATTCTAGAATGTACTAAAGGGATAATTAGTCTAGAAAAGGAAACTGAGGTAAGAAAGAGCCAGCATGGGTTCATCAAGAGTAAGTCATGGCAAATTCACCTCATTTCCTCTTTTCTTTACAAGGTTATGAGATTGGTAAATCAGAGAAATGCTGCAGGGATAGTTTACATAGATCTCAGCAAAGCATTTAACAAGGCTTCTCATGCTGTCCTCATGGAGAGTGTAAAGAAGCATCAACTAGACTGATAAGGTTTGAAGAGGGTGTGAGTTCATGGACCCCTCATGGACTGGAGTACTGGAGAGAGTTGTCTGGAATGAATTCATGGGCTGGAACATTCTTTAAGTCCAAGTGGCAAACCTTTATTGCAATAAATGTAAATTGTAATAATATGGTGGGTAGAACGCCTTAGAACCTGCATTCCCTAAGGAACTTGCAACTTAACAGGAATGATGCTAAAACTTATACAGGAAAAGTAGTGGATTATCTGGCAGGTATGCTAATCAGGTGATAATTTACAGCCTTGGTCACAGGTGTCACTCACTATTGGAAACCAGGGGAAGGGATTTCTCAGGCGTGTTTTGGTCTGTTATGTCTGTAGTAAGATAGCTTTGAGAATTGATGTCTATAGCTTGACCTCTGGATTGACTATGATAACTTTGGAAATCAATACTTAATAATTCTGTGGTTACAAGATAGTCTTGTTTTACAAGAGAATTTTTTCAGAGGTCAGCTTGTTCTTGTGATGGGGAAAGATAGTTTGTTTTACTGGGGCCTACTTATGAGTAATTGTGGGGAAAGATAGTTTGTCTTACTGGGACCCACTCATGAGTTATTGCTAGGCATAGTGTCCTTGGGCTGGGGAGAAAACTGTCAGGGATAGTGTTTTGAAGCTAGGGAGAAGTGTGATCTCAGAATTGGAGTCCAGGCACAAGCACCCCATCATAGATTAGCATGTGCCCAGGTATATTTGGATCTGATATGGCTGGACCCTAAAAGGAGCAACTGCTTTGTTCATCAAACAACCAGACCATCTCTAGGGGAATCATCAGGGAATCTCTGCAATCTGTGATATGGACAAAGGCATAGTTGGCATACTTATCAAATTCTTAGATGAAATAAAGGGAATCTCTTGTATGACAGAGTCAGAATCTAAAAAGTCTTGACAGACTGGAATGAATTTTGAGATGAATCTAAAGAAATGAAACTTATTAGAAATGTAGACTACCAACTTTCCAAGAAAAAGGTGGAAAAGTAAAGAAGGAAGGAAATAAGCACTCATGAAGCATCTACTGTATGCCTGGCACTGTGCTAAGTACTCTACAGATACCTTATTTAATCCTCACAATAACTCTGAAAGGTAGGCTCTGTTTTTTTCCTCATTTTTCAGTTGAGGAAACTGAGGTCAAAAGATTAGGTGATTTGCCTAGGATCACACATTTGGAACTGTCTGAGGCTTGACTTAAGCCTAAGCTTAAGGAAGACCTAAGTCTTCCTGACTCCAGATCCAGCACTCTATCCACTACACCACATAGTTGCCTCTAAACTAAAGAGTAGCTAGATGGCATAGTGTATAGAGCACTGGGCCTGGAGTCAGCAAAAAACTACTCTTCCTGAGTTCAAATCCGGCTTCAGACACACACTAGCTGGGTGACCCTGGACAAGTCACTTAACCTTATTTGCTTTAGTTTCCTCATCTGTAAAATGAGCCAGACAAGGAAATGGCAAATCTTTACCAAAAAAATCCCAAATAAGGCCTCAGAAAGAGTTGGACATGACTGAAAAAAATGATTAAATAATGAACTAAAGATCTGGCTAAATAATATTTTCATTTTAAAAGGTAAGTTAGCGTTATATGCAACCAAAAAAGTTAATGCAATTTTAGGCCAGATAGTATTCAGGACTATAAGGAGACAGTTCTTCTGTCTTCTGCCCTAGCCAGATTAAATCTGGAATATGGTGTTCAGTTGCAAATGCCATATTGTAAGAAGGACATCATTAAACTGGAGAGTATCCAGAGGTGGCCAGCTGGGATGGGAAAAAACTTTGAAACTGAATTGAAAGAGCAAGGAATATTTAGCCAGAAGAAGGGAAAGACGTAGGGAGAGAATTAGAGATTATTTAGCCTGGATTAGACATAGCTGTCTTCAAATATTGAAAGGGCTCTGTGTTGCAAAGGGATTGGATTTGTCTCCCAGGCCTCAGAGGGTAGTACTAGCATTAACAGGTAGAAATTTCCAAGTAGCAGATTTCAGCTCTGTGCACGGAAAAGGTTCCTAAACAACAGGGCTATCCAAACATAGAATGGACTGGCCTAGGGGTAGCTGCATACTCCCCCTCACTCAAGATTTTTTTTTTTAGCAAAGGCTGGAGAATGAATTGTCAGGTACATTCTAAAAGAAGTGTCTGTTCAAGAAGGAACATTATGTACACTATGGCCTTGGGGCTTCGCCATCTTTGATGATCTCTGACACTATGAGTAGTGCAGGCATTGGGAACACCCTTAATGAAAACAGAGGAAAGAGTGGCCAGATTGTCCAAGATGTTTTTCTATGACAGACTAAACCAACAGTCACAGTTGACTGAAAAGTGACTGTGAGTCGCTCAAGAAGACTTAACTTAGTGTATATGGGATGTGGGAGAGTGAAGAGTCAAAGATGCCAGAATTTGCCAAACTAGGTGACTAGGAGGATGGAAGTGCCCTCAACAGAAATAAGGAAGTTTGGAAATGAGCAGCTTTAGGGGACTTCTGTTCTGGACATGTTGAATTTGAGATGTCTGAGAAACAAATAGTTTTAGAAATGGTGATTCAAGACTGGAGTTCAGGAAGGAGGTTAGGGCTGGATATAAATCATCTACATGGAGATGAAAATTGATGAGATCACCAAGAAAAGGTGTAGAGAGAGAAGAAAAGAGGGTCCAGGATGGATCTTGCAGTACTTTTATTAAAATATGGATTATGCGAAGGAGATTACCAAGAAAAAGCAATCAGACTGGAAGAACCAAATGAGAGCAGGGTCATGAAAGTCAAGAGAAGAAAGAATGGCCAGGATGAAGTGATGGTTGATATTGTCAAAAGCTTCAGAAGTCAAAGCCCAGAGGAGATGGTTCCTGATTTGGGGAGTGCACCTTCAGGAAGACTGGAATACAATTGCCACTGGCATCTTCAGATGTCAGCCCTTTGAACTCTCTGAGTTGGGTATAATTTCAGAACAAATTTGGCTTCTAGCTTGTTAAAATGCAAATCTCTGCAGAAATCACACTGGCATTAGTTGAACTGGAGGTTGGTCACCTGCACACTCAGAGAGATGGGTTAGGTTCCAAACAAGGTGCAAGCACATTCCTATGCACGACAGAGTAACCAGTGTAGTTTAATTATCCTTGTGACCTTCCCATCAACTTGAGTGGATGGTTGAGAAATGTTCAGCCTCTCCTGCAAACTAAGGGAGATATAAACTAGACCAGATCACTGATAAAATGAATAGAACTGGTACATTTGAACAAGAGATCATTTGCAGCTAGCACTGACCACTTGTTGTGTTCGTCCTTGATTGCCGAAGACCAGGCCATCAGAGTAATGATGACATGACTTTGATTTGAGGGAGGGATAGCTGTGCAGGTCACCATACTCACTTCTCCTCCAGAGCCATCTGAATCAGGATGACTGGAGATAGCTGGATATTCCTTAGGAGAATGTACTAGTGTCAGTATCTGTTCTTTTAAGCCAGTTTGGGGTACCAATAGCTTGTTTAAAAAGGGGCAGGTTAGAACGTTTCAATTGCATGCCTTTTTCTTTTAATTCAATACTGATTTTGATCTTTGTTGAAGAAGTCAGTGGTCTGATTTTAAATGAAAAGCTGATTTAGAAATAACTCCCACTCCAGCTGTTTTGTGCCAAAGCAGTCATTTCTGGTCTCTTAGATATATCATCCATTTCATTTTTTGTGATGCCATTTAGTATAATTTCTTAACTAGGGAAAATGAGTCCCAGGAAAGTTGAGTGGTTCACAGGAGATTCCAGAATGGGAGAATTACTTATCAGGAGGGTAGGATTGTTGACCCCAGGCCCACTATGTAACCTTCTAGTTATTTATTATTCTAGTTTTGTTGATGGTCAGCAAATTCAAGCTTAAGTAAATTCCAGTCTGGAACCCAAAGATAATGGGGAATTTGTTCGCTTGGACGAATACTTCCATCATCTTTATCATTCACTGGCACTCCAAAATGGAGCAAGAAGTTAATGATGCCAATGCTTCCTGCTGAGCATGCCCAAGGTAATGCGGTCTGGTTATCCTGAGTATAATGTCTGCCCTTAATTCTGATGTCCTATGTAGGTCTAATGATCTCAGGTGGTTTTTCATTCCTTCATTCATTCAGCAAATGTTTACTGTATGCCTCCTACTTGTGGGGAACTTTCTGACAAGTACAACTAAGGAAATAAACAAGATTGAAACTTAATATGAGAAAAATCAGTACAAGAACCAAAAATAAATTCCTAAGCCTTTTTTTCCCAGGCAGTACTGCAAAAGAATTTATGGGGAACTAAAAAATGTCAGTCTTAAGTGTGTCTTCTAGATAATAATGTACACACACACACACACACAAATACAGATATATCTATTTATTACTTCTGTACTCTGAGCCCTCCTCACCATCTCTCTGAGGAGAAGGGTGCCATGTATCATACTGGTGTCACTGTATAAATTGTTCTCTTGACTGTGTTCACTTCATTCTGCATCCATTCATACAGATCTTTCCAGGTTTCTCTGACACCAACTTCTTTCATTACTTTCTGAATTTCAGTGTCTCTGGAAGAGAGCAAGGCTGAAGACTCTGTGCAACACTGCCTCACTTCAATCCAGTTTACCCACAGATCATTGCTCCGTGATGTCACCAGTCCTCTTCAAAAATGAATGACTAACAACAGCAGCACATTAGTTTTATATACCAAAACTTATTTAACCATTCCAAAATTGACAGGTACCCCCTCAAATTCCCATTCTTTGCCATAAGAACAGCTCTAAATACTTTTAAACATCCTTAGGTAGAATTTATTTTGCTTCAGCTTAATTCCTCTTGTAATCTGTCCTCCCTCTAGTTTCCCTTTCTCCCCTTTCCCCTCTATTTATCTCTTGAGTGAGATGTGTGTCTGTACTCACCTCTGTATGTATGTATTCTCTCCTCTTTTGATCAGTTCAAATGAGAGTGAGGTTCAGCCGTCAGCTGCTCCCCCCCCCCCCATGCCCTCCTCTGTATGTGTATAAATATCTACTTTTGCACCCTGGTTATGTTGTCATTTTCCCTCATCTTCCTTTCCTTTTTTCGCCCTAGTACATTCCTTCCTCTTCCTGTTCCTTTCTCTTTGTTTATCAAAATATAACAGAACCACTTCTAGGGCTCGTCTAATTAGACTCCCATCATCTGGCCCCCAGATGATGACAGGGTTCAAAGGGAACACGTATTATCTGTGCATATTTGCATGTAAACAGGTTATCCTTGTTTAGTCTCTTAGGACTGTTCATTAATGTTTACCTATTTATATTTCTCTTAATTTCTTCATTTGAACTTCAAGGTTTCTACACACATCTGATCTTTTCATAAAGAATCTTTGGAAAACCTTTATTGTATTAAAGGTACATTTTTTTTGTCCTGTAGCATTATACTAAGTTTTTCTGAGTTAGTTATTCTTGGCTGTAAACCTATATATCCTTTGCTTTATGAAATATCATATTCCAAGCTCTTCACTCCTTTATGATAGTGGATACTAAATGGTGAGTGACTCTTACTAGCTCCTTGGTTCTTAAATTCTTTCCTTCTTATTACCTGCAGTATCTTTTCTTTGACCTGGAAGCTCAGGATTTTGGTTACAGTGTTCCTGAGAGTTTTAATTTGAGGTTTTCTTTCAGGAGATGACCAGTGAATTATTTCTATTTCCACTTTGCTCACTAATTCTAATGTACCTTGGGAACGTTCTAAGATTTCTTTTTCTTTTTTTTTTTTGGTTATAGCATTCAGATAGTCCACTAATTTAATTTTTTTCTTCTCTATCTGTTTTCTAGGTCAATTGTTTTGCTATGTAGTATCTTACCTTACATTTTCTTCTGTTTCTTTTTCAGTCTTTTGGCTTTGCTTTAATATTTCTTGTTGTCCCACAGTTGTCCCATACTGGCTTCTATTTGGACCATTCTAATTTTCAGGGAGTTTGTTTCCTGGGCAAGGTTTTGTGCCAAGCTGTTAATTTCTTTTCTATTTCTTTCTTCTGTAGCTCTCATTTCTTATCCAATGTTTTCTTTTAGTGCTCATTGATAAAAAAAAAACAGTAAAAAAAAAAACCCAAACTCTTGCTTCATCTCCTCCAGAAATTCTAGTTGAATATAGGATCAAGCTATGTTTTCCTTTGAGACTTTGTTTTTAGATATTTTGAAGTCATTCTCTCTCTTCTGGGTTTGTGTCTTGAGTGTCCCTGTCATAAAAGCTTTTTTATGGTGGGATTCTTCTTTTTACTTACTAGTTTTTATAGGCTGCTTCCTAATTTTGGACTTGATATTAGGATAGGGCTCTGTGTACCCCTGGAAGGATGGTCTGAGTTATTCTTGTTGCTGCTTTCTTGGAGTGATGTGTTATTCTACAGTCTCAGGGACAGCTCAGGCTAGGAACCTGCAAGCTTTCAGTACTCCCAAAGTGTTCTGATCCAGGCCAAAGCCTCACTGTTGTCCCCTACCCTTGTCTGAACTCTTCAAGTGTCTGATCTCGTTTTGACTCTGAGAAGCAGTAGATGCTGCTAGACTGCATTGCTATCAGTCAGCTGGGAAGCTCTGCTGACTCAGAGGAACAGAACTTTTAAGTTTCCCTTTGGTCTGGATTCCTGCCCTGGTTATTCCTCTGTAGGCTTCCAACTAGGTTAGAATTTGGAACTGAGACCCTGCTTTGCTCCTGGGGGTGTGAGCCACACTGCTGTTGTTTGCTCCTAGACTTGCTTCTTTCTCCTTATCCTGGAACGCTGCCCCTGGGTACAGATCTGCCTGGATCTATGCCCCAGGACTGGGGAGTAGGCAGCAAAGCTTCCAAATCACAACCATTCCTGTCACAGTGCTCCACTGTTAGTCTGAGGGTGCCCTGGGATGGGTTTGGGACCTCCTCTTGCCCTAGTGCAAAAGCCTTTTCCTGAGTACTAGAGTACTCTATATAGCCACTCCAGGCCACACCCTGTCCCCAGTGTCCACAGACCTTGTTATCTGTTTCCCTATGCCAACCTGGGCTGGAAAATGACTGTGATTTTTTTTCCTTGGATTTTCCCATCAAGATTTAGTCATTTTCTAGATCTCTTTGGAAGAGATTTTTTGAGATGAGAGGCGAAACTTACTGTATTGCTTCCTATTACTCTTCCATCTTAGTTCCACCTAGCCCATGTATCTTTCCATTCAGTGCCCTTTGGGCTGCCTATAGTTCTATTGTCCTGAGACTGTTGTATTTCATTGCTCTTATCCATGTATAGCTTTCCTGGGGGGAGAAGTGATGTGAAAGTTAAATTTAGGTATACAGTCATGTTCCGTATGTGAGGCATCATGCGAGGTATGGAGGAAATGAAGACAAAAACAGTGCCTGACCTCACAAAACTTGGCCCCTCCTGGATGTAGGCACGGGGGAGGGGAGGAAGTGGTAGCCATGTCTTTGGGGCAAGAAGGAATTTAGGATAACTGAAAGCACTGCAGTGTCCTAATTGTGATCTAACCTTCCTCCTTCCTCCCACTCAATTCGGGGCCTACTGTTGCTGTTCTGTGGCATTTTTTGAAGACAGAAGTGCCACTGACTTCTGTGCACTGCCCATCCCTTGCTTTCCCCATGTGATCTGCTAGCGGCTCCTCCAGGAGGAGGATGTCATCCACCATGTCATCCACAAACAGGTGCTTCCAGGTGAAGGAGAGCTCCCCTCTCTGAGGATCTCCTCCCTGCCAGTGAAGAACATTGCTGGCAAACATCTGTCTCCCTCCTTTAGGCCTCATCTGATATTGGCACTCAGATATAATGATCTCTGTGTGTGTTTATTGTGCAAACCATGATGTTGACATAAGCATGAGGTGGGGTAGGGTCAAGACCAAGTTTTGCTTGACCAGGTCAAATACTTTTGTAATCAACACCAGTAAACACGTGGGACCTTATATTCTGTAGTACCCCACTCAGTTATGTGGCTGTGATGTGACTTGCTGGAGGTTATTATCTGCATCTCCTGCCAGCTGCCTTCTGGGGTTTTCACCAGTACCCTTGAGGCAGGTGGAGACCATCGTCACACAGACAGGAGAAGAGCTAAGAAGGATAGACTGGGCTGGCGGCTCTCAGTGAACCCTTGGAGGGACTAGCGCCATCTGCAATGATTTCCATTTTCTCAGAATCTTCACCACTTAATATATCTTAAAAATTGATCAATGAATGCCTTAAATATGATGTCACCGAGATGATGATGGTAACTTATTTTCATAAAGCTTTATGGTTTTAAAATGTATTTTATATTAATTTCATTTGATTCTCACCACAACCCTGTGAGATGTATAAAGATTATAATCTTTATTTTACTGATAGAGAAACTGAGGCCGAGTGAGGTTGTTGAGTGACTTGCCCAGGGTTATACAGCCCATAGGTGACAGAGGCTGATTCTCCATGCTGCGTTTTCCTTTTTATCAAGTGAGAGTGAAAGTGTTTTGTCAACTACAAAATGTTATAACAAATATAAGTTGTTGACATACTTTTTTATCATCATTACCATTCATCTCTTAGCAGTCACCCAGTCTAGAGGTTCTGCTGTAAACCTCTACAGATAGGATAAATGCCATCCATTGATCCAATTCTCTTGTGGGAAATAACATACACACGCACACGCTTGTTATGGGTGTGAAGTTGAGAAACAGACCCTGCCCACTCTTTGCCTTTCAGACCCATGAGGTCTGGCTGCTGGTTCATCTACCACGTGCCCCAACAGAACGATGTTTCCTAGGAGGACTTAGATTAAACCTTTAAAAAATCCATGGAAGAAGGTGTTTTAAAGCTATTACCTGGCAGCCCCTTCTCGAAGCCTGCTTTCCCTCCCTCTCGGCAGGAGCCATTATGGGGAGCTCTGTTTGTCTGACTGAGAGTGAAGGAGGCCCCACTCAGACTTGGCCTTTGATCCTGCGGCTTCTGAAGCTCAGTGTTCAAACCACAAGTTCAACCCACGAAGCCACAGAAGCTGCAGCGTCTAATGGAAGGTTCTCACAGTAGAAAAGCAAGAGCTGTCAGAGGGGACCCTGGGACAGAAAGATCTGTGTCCTCTCCCGCATTCCTTTTAAACCATCCCCCCCTTTATCACCCCGTGATTATAATAGCCTAAGGGGAATCACCACAAACCTAGCCTTGCACAGCCCTCCCTCACTCAAAACAAAGTCAACTGCAAGTCATATCACCCTTTCTCTGGTAGCGATAAAGGACGAACACAACAGCAACAAAAATGGGGAAGAAATGAGGTGCCCAGGCCCAGGAGCCCCTAAGGTTCCAGGTCCTGGACCCCGACAAGGACTAACACTTGTAGTTCACATGGACCTCTCTTCATCTACTCATATCCGGCAGTCAGTTAGACGCTAAAATGATCCATTTTGGATGAGACTGAATATTTTTTTTCTCCTGTGGAAGTAACTTGATCCTAAGATTATCCCAGGACTTCAAATCCAAGTCAAAGAAACCATCTTATCTGCCTATTTATTACCAATAAAAGAGAGAGCTTGATCTGCTGCAAGGCTGTCAGCAAAGCTGGTGGCTTCAGAAAGGAGAAGGTGATGTTCCTGCCCTCCTTTCCTTTCCTGTCTTTCCTCCTTTCTCTTTTTACCTTCCCCTCCTCTCTTCCTTCCCTTTATCCATCTTTGTGGCCAAATTGAGTTATTTGTCATCAAGTATAACTAATACCTCATGTCTCTTTAAGAGCAGCGAGCACCAAACAGTCTGGGAGGCAAGAACTAAGGAACATCAAGTCCCATGTTGGAGCCCACAAGGGTCAACGAGAATCCACAATCATTTAAGTTCCTACTGCTATATGGCAGACCCTGGGCTAGGTGGGGGCAGGTGGGTAGGGAGGGGAAATCCAGTCTCTGGCCTTGAGGATCTTATAGTCTAGCTGGGGGAGACAACATGTACAAAATAGACCCTACCGATCCTTGGGGAGATGAGAGAGGGTCCTGGGATTCTTTGGGGACCACTCCTGCTGTTCACCCCAGCGGGGGTTCCGCAGTCCACAGGGCTACAGGAGGAGCTTTTCTTGGGGGCTGTGGGTCAGGACCTGGGGTGGAGTAGCCCACCTGGCTATTCACAAACCTCAGTTCTTTTCATATTCACAAGCAGATCAAAACCACGCACTGCTGGGACCTGTTTTCCTCTCTCCCTCACCCAAGCTCCCCTTGTGAAAACCTTTTCTTTTCTTTCCAGATCACTTCAAACGAGAAGCACTTGGAGAGCATGAAGAAGGATGGTGCTGCTCTCATCCTCTTGCTGGAGACCATAGCCCCACCCAGCAGGTGAGGCCCCTGAGGCTTTCCGGAATTTCCAGGTGCTCAGGCTGCATCCCCGGGGTGCCCCAGCCCTCCGAAGCAGCCTCCCCATCTCTCCTGAGCAATCCAGCTTTTGTTGTAGCTCCTACTGGGGACTTTGATCTTCCAGGGCAGGAATGAGGGAGGCCAGTGGGGAGAGGAGAGAATCTAACCTAATCCGGGCCCTATTGTCTGTGCCCTGAATGTCACAGGCCCAGCCCTCGGCCTGCACAAGCTCTGCTTCGGCTGCCAGGCTGGTGAAAGGGTCTTTCTAAGGGTCTCCCTTCTCATTGAGTTCTGGTGAGGGGTTTACTGGCTGGTGGTTCTTTGCTTTGGCAGCGGTAAAATGGAAATGAGGGCACGCATGTGAGGGAGTGGGTTTCTATGGGCTCCTCACCAAGCTGCACACACGGCCTAAACAAACTGGGCGTGTTGTAGAGCTATGTCCTTTGTGATGGCTTTGTGCTTCCTGAACCTGGTACAGTAGCAGCACATCCAGTACCTTCATTGGGCTCTGAAACTTTGTCCGACATCTCCAGGGCTCACTGAAGTGCATAGCCTGAATGTTTCTGTGGTGCCTGGTAATCGGGCCTTTTCCTCCCCCCAAATTCTGGATCATGCTTGGGAGAGGGGGTGCAGGTAGGGGTAGGGGGTGCAGGTGGGGGTAGGGGCTAGATCTCAGAGTATTGTAGCATTTAGACTTGAGCTCTTGATCCCTGGGCAACAGGGAAGACAGATTTGGCAAGTACTTCCTTTAATATCTTGTTCCTTTGTACAAGACATTCTCCATGCTTGGAATGCCCTCCTACTTTGGTCCCAGCCCTTGCCCTTCATATGTCCCCTCCTCCAGAGGCCTTTCTGGATTCTTTCTGTGGCTGGTGTATTGGGAAGTATTTGGTTCTGAGCAGCGCAGTTTCTTTACCAGTGGAATGTAAGGTCTTTGAGGGCAGGGTTTAGCACAGCTTGGCAGAGGGCAGGCCCTCACTAGATGTTCCTTGAATGAGACTGAAGCCACCTGCTCTCAGCTCTTCTGGCTCCCCGGGACGGCATTCCTCCCCTGTCAGGCCTTGCTTGCTCCTCTCAGCTGACTCAACATCTGCTTGGTAGTTATATGTTGAGGAAGTTTATTTAAAATCCTGGATTATCCTATTAAATGCACCTTCCAATGAATTTTTCTTTATGAAAAGAACAGTGATGTGAAGGAAATATTTTTATTGTATCCAGTTGAGTGCAGCTTCTTACCAGGTAATGGCAAACCACTTTCCAGACAGATGCAAGAAAAACGTGGGCAGACATGATGTGCTGGTCACTGGGTGCAGGGGGGCTGAGAGGGATGAAAGATGATACAACTGCTATTGCTTTACCGCCCCCCCACACCCACCATGACACTTGTATGACAGTTTGAAGATCACCAAGCGCTTCACATACACACATGATTTTGTTTGGGTATTGGGGCCCCGTCCTGACAATCTAGCAGGTCAGAGAAGTCCTGCATACCTGAACTAGGCTGAGCCATGAGCTGGGAGGATGGAGAGGGAATCAAGGTGTGAGGTGCAGGCTCTGTCTGAAGGGAGCCTTGACAAGAGGTGCGGGGCACATAGGCCAGGCTAGTGAAGTGCAGTATGGGGGAAGAAGTGTGGACGTTCACACTGAAATGGAATGATACGATAAAATTTATAATAAAATAGGAATTTTTTCGTTTTGTTCTTCCAAAGTAAGGGAAGAGGCAGAAGGAAGACAAATCATGAGGTCCTTGAATGCTAGGCTAAGGGAGATTTTGAGTACGGCAACGATTGAGTGAAAGTAGTACTTTAGGGAAATTATGTGGAGGGCAGTGGTGGACAGAGATTGGAAGGCAGGTGACCCTGAAGAGGCACGAGGCTAGACATGTAATGCTCATTTGTCTTTCCAAGGGTTCTAGATGGGTCTGCACCTCTGGAGCTCCTGGCTGAATGGTAGCAGCAAGACTAGGCCTGACTTCCCCAGCAGGCTTCCTACCAAATGTCTTGTTTAAACTGGACTGTAAGCCATGTTCAAATGCATTCCTGCTGTCTCTCAGGAACTTTGATAAGTGCAGCAAGAATGCCAGCTGCCTTTTCTTCTGCCGTCCCCTTCACTGCAGAGCCAGAGCCCTGGCGTTGCCAGGGGGCCTTTGGTGCTGGGCTCACAGCGCTATTTCTGACTAGCTGGGGGCCCCGGCCTAATTTTATACTTCAAGAGTTAGGGCCATTTGATCTTCATCCTTTCTTTGATAGCAGTTGTCAAGGCATGGGTTTGAATCTGCTTCAAACAATGTGCTCAAATAACGAAGTTTCCATTTTAAACTGCTAATCGCAAATCCACACCTCCAAGAGGAGAGGAGAGGCCCCAGACTCTGGAGAGACTCAGTCAGAAAGTCACAGGAGCCAGCCCTCCAGCAAATGGGGGCGAGGGGAGGAGGTGCCTTTGGTTGGGTTTTTACAAAGGCAGAATTGGTTGGGCACTTCCTGAGCTCTCAGGATTCACCATCTAAATGAAAGCACAGGTGTCAGGCAGCTTCAGAGCCTTTGCCAGGCAGGAGTGCTGGGGGCCCTGTGGTCAGCCTCACACAGCCAGCAGCAAAGAAGGATGGTGAGTTGTGTTCTCACACACCCTCTCCTTTCTGCCCAAGACATTTCTGATCTGCCGCTGCATGTGAGGGAGGCCCTTGGAATCAGTCAGCCAGCCCCTCAGGTGCCGTGGACAAGACTGAACATGGAAAGCAGGAGAACCAGACTTGACTGACTTGGAATATGCTTAATAAGCCTTTTTTTTCCTCCTCCAGCCCCCATGACAACACTGTTGTTTCCCTGGCTAAAGAAATCCTCGAAATAGTTGGACACCAAAAATGAAGGCAGCCAAGAGGGTCATCCAGCAGGGCCAGCCTGGCCTGATGTACCTGGAGGACAAGGACCTACCCCTCTGATGTTGGGCTGTATTTCCCTGAATTCACCAGCACCTGGTTTCAGGGGTCATCTCTGCCTCTGGGCCATCCAGAATGGATTCAGAAAGTGTTTTGCTCATTTTTTAAGGGAAAGTGCAGTCGTCTACATAGAGGGCCACTTTGGCCTCCTATACCCATGAATCCTATAAGCAAATAAAGTCGGCCTGCTACAGTGGCATCCCCAGCACAGTGTCTGAGATCTTCCTTCCTTCCTTGGGGACAGGTGCAACAGCAGATCAGGCAGCAGCAGCTCCTCAGCAGGACTTTAAATCTGTTGGAGCCTCTCATCTTTCCCCCATTTCACTTGCCCACTTCGTTTTTCTTTTCTGGGATAAAGGGATTCCATGAATTCTGAGGAGTGTGTTAAACTCCACTGAAATGCAAAGACAGATACACGTCTGCCTAAAGCAAAGCAAATGCCAGAGCAAGGTCTGCTGGCTTTGTTCTGCCCGGAAGTATCAGCTTAAATAGCGAGTGCTCACTCACTCAGGCGCAGGTAATGGTACTGGAGAGGCCTGGGTCTGGGTTCCTCCTGTCTGTCACTGAGGGGCATCTGTAAAGGTAAAATGTTGTGCTAAATGATCATTATGGTACTTCCTAGTTTTAAGTTAGATCATAAGCTTTCATAAAAGAGGGAGATGTTTGGAACTTTTTATCTAAACTTGAAAATACTGTCTTTGGCTAAACCAGATAGTATCGCATATTAAACCCCGCCTCCTACCACCTGCAGGCTTCAAACATTCCATTCACAGCAGTGGCAACTTGTGAGCAGGGTGATGCTGGAAGGGTTCAGAGGTCAGTACCTGGCCTTTCATTGGGGAGGAAATGCAGAACCTAACACTAATTTCCCTACAAAAGACCTGTTGCTTGGGCAGCTAGCTGGTGATCCTGGGGTGTCTGGGATTGGAGGCCTTCAAAGAATGGTGTTAAGGGAGACTTTGCGGTTGCACTGGAGAGGAAGCTTCGTTGATGAAGAGAAAATAATCTTACTAATTTTTGAATTGAGCCAGAGTTTTTGCTAGCATGTGTGGACACAAGGCAGAGACCAGATTCTGAAATGAATTGAGAGAAATACTGACTAGGTGGAGCTGGACAGCTTCACTGTTGCCAGTTTCCTCCTGGAGCAGATTTTCTTTGTGGTGATCCTGGTTCTAATAAAAAGCCAACATCACCATGTTTAGGATGATGCCATGTTTCTCATAGGCACTAAGGCTTGGCCATTTCTGGGCTTTCCTTACAACTCGGCAAGGGTGGGGCTCAGCAACTTGGATACAATATGGAGAGCTTGGGAAAGAGTCAAAATAATGAAGAGGATTAGAGAGGTACAAAGAGGGTCTGAGTAACTTGTCATGTGACCAGCAACACATTCTGCCACTTTCCTCATCCCTTTTCTCAGATTGTCTCTCCTTGCTTGTCTACTTTCTGCCTTCTCCCTTTCCTGATCCTAGGGCCTTGTGCCCATGGTGCAGTCTTCCCAGGAACCAGGAGCTGGAGGTGGGAAGGGATTAGACTTCAAATTCAGGAAAACTAGCCAAACGGTTTGGAGTTGCTTGGGTTGAAGATGGTAAGATTAGGAAGGAGAAGGAAGCTGGAAAAAACACCACTTTTAAAATATGCCAAGGGACCTAATATGCCCATAACAGTGAGCACTTCTCCACAGCCACAAGAGAGTTGAGAGCAACATTTGGAAGAACTTTCTATGTGTTAGGGGCTATGGCTTGGAACCTATTTCCATAGGAGGCAGTAAGCTCCCTTTCCTTGGATATTTTGAAGGGGGGGGGGGAGGAGTAAACAATGTTGTTCAAAAAGGGCTTGGGTGTAGTCCTGTCGAGACTGATGGACTTACTGGGCTTCCCAGGAGTTGCCTGAAATGACAAAAATAAAGCTACATATACTTACCAGCCCCATTCTTTCATAAACTATGCTTTCCCCTCTCCCTTCTAACCCAATCCCTTGTCTAGAGAACACCAAAGAATGACTTTGTACTAAACACATTGTGGTCAGGGACTTCCCCCACAAATGTGATGGAGAAGAACGTGAGACCATGGTGAAGGAATGAAACTGGTGCCAAAAAGTAGGATCCCTCCTAACCTTAGCGGGGGAAAGAGGAGTCTTCTACCTTGGGCTTTGTCTCAGAGGCGGAGGCCTTGTGCACTGGGTGGAAGAGTCTGAACGAAAGTACCTTGTATGGGTGAAGGTATAAAGGAAGAAAATAAGAATTAAGCATGCAGGAAAATTGATTTTAAAAGTGTAACACACTTTCCTCTCACGCTCCTCTTAAAGAACCATAGTTCTAAAGTTGGAGGTGAGTGGGCCACCTATTTTCACTGATCCATTTTATAGATAGGCTCAAGGGCATTAAACAATTGTCCAAGGTCTCAGGAAGGTTTTGACTTCCACAGTCCTTGTCCTCCCCCACTGTAGGTCGCACTTGGCTACCCCTCTAGTCAACACCCATACACACCATTTCTGCCACAGGCATTTCAGAGGCTGTAACAGTTAATACTACTACATTAGCATGGACCCAAAGAAGAGTCCTGCCTTCAGATGCTCTGTGACCTTGGGCAGGTACATTCTTCCTGCTTTTGACAAATTCTCTCTGCACTGATCTCATCTTGCTGGTAATAGTGCTTTACCGATACAATGTCCATTTCACAGATGAGGGAAGCGGCCTGTACTGGCATCTGCATCTAATCTTGGCTCAGTCCACTTGCTTTAGGAAAGTTAAGGACTTTTTTAGCCAATCCTCCAACCAAAGGCAGTGTGGCTATGGGAGCATTGGGAGGGCTTGGGTTCAATCTAGTCTCAGATGCTCACTAGCCATGTGACTATGATGGGGCTCAGTTTGCCCATCTGTAAAATGAGGTTGGACTTGAGGATCTTTAAGGTCCTTTCCAGTTCTAGACCCGTGATCTTCTGAGTGCTAAGATCCTTTTCTCAAATTCTGATTCTGAGGGATCAATCCATGGTGACAGATTCCAACTCAAGTCTTTCTGCCTCCAAATAGAGTTCTTTTCACTACCCCACAAAGAAGCAGTGTGGTGCAGTGGAATGTGCTGGGTCTGGGGGCTAGAGAGCCTGGATTCAAATCCCTTCTCTTCCACTTAGTCACCCCTTTCTTCTGTGTAAAAAATTAATAAATTGGATTACATGGCCTCCATGCTCCCTTACAGCTCAAAAATCTAGGGTCCGGTGATCCATGGTCTTTCTTCTCTCACCCCCAAACAAGTCAATGTGGCAATTTGACCTTCACTGTGGAAATCATGAGAAATGGATTTCAAGTCATGCTCTTAAAACCTACCTTGGCTTTACCCAGGAGTCTACCTCATCAGCTGCTCCTTTGCCCACATGAGAAAACAGCTCTTCAGAATCTACTGTCCATGACCATCCCTCCCTTAAGGCAAGGCCTTGGCTGCACTTGGCATTTCATTCTCCTCACTTGCCAATGTGACAGGCTGGAAACAGTGATTTTTCTGCAGGCTCCTGCACACTAGGAAGGTGACTGCTAAAATATCAGTTCTACCCATGTTCCTAGGGCACCAAATATGGCTTCTTTGTGAAGTTATAATGGGATTTGAGCTAGTTTGAAAAGTCAGTTTTGCTACTGGACCAACTTTCATCACTGTACTCTGTTCACAGTCCAAAGCCCAAAAACATTCAGTCACAACTTGTAAAAAAAGTATTAGGCTGGATAAGAAATTCTCTTTTGTCTTCATTTCAAAGACCTAAAGTAATCAGACTAGAGCTGGGACTCTCAGAGGCCTCAATAAGGTTTTGTGTATTTGTAAAGCAGGATCACGACCATGCTTTCCAAATCTTACCCATCATTTTCTCTTTAAAATACCTATTACCGCCAGAGAGGTCACAGACACATACAGAACATGCCAACTGACAGTCCCTTAACAAGCAGAAAAATTTCACTCCTGTGGCTCTCAATCCTGTCTTGCTATTTGAGTGCTGTCTTAGATCTCTAGTCTGTTCATTACAGAAAAGCACATACTACACAGACTACTTATTGTTCAGCTTGGCTCATGACTGAGAGGTCAGCACAGTAACTCACAGCCAGAAAGGCTCTGGTAAGCACTGTCCCATCCCAGCAAAACCTGGGCTGCCTCCCATTTGCTAAATTCAAGACTTGTAGGGAGTGGGGAAGGAAGGAAGAGTAAGAGAAAGGGGAGTGGAGAAGAATCACATCCTCCCCCTCACCAACCATCTTAATGTTTCTGTGTAGCATTGAAGGGCTTTTTAAAAAATGTCTTCCCTTGTTTTGCAAACAGGACACTGAAATTATCTAGACAAGGCCTAGAAAATAAATAGTCCTATTAACCAATAACAGTACACTGATCAAAGCAGCTTCAAGTACAATATGGAAAACATGGGGAAGTTTGCGTTATATACTTACTACTTAATAGTATTAACTCCAAAATAGAAATAGATTTGACCAGGTGCATTCCTGTATTTGAGGATCCATCAATAAATTTCATTATGTTGCTTGGGGGCAATCCTTCAGGGAAATGAATATCTCCAAAACTGAAGCTAGTCTGGTCCTCAAGATAAGTTGCTAGGCCTGTCCCAGAAACATTTCCTGCTTGGAATCCCCAGCTGGAGTGTCTCTTCCGCCAGCACAACTTTGAAGACTCAGTGTCTCCTTCATTCCACAATGGGGAATAGCAAGTAGGCCTTTTGTGGAGGAAGCCAGGTAGCTAGGACGTTATAAATGTAAAGCACATATATGATGTATTTTGAGAACCTCCTCTGATTTGAACCACAGCCACTTTGATGTTATAACAAGCTGTCTCTTGTTAATGTTTTAATAGTCTATTACTGTCACCTTAGGCAAGTCACTTCCTTAAGTTAATTTGTCCATTTTGTGAAATGGGGATAACATCTGCAACAATCTGGAGGTTTATTGTGCAGATCATATGTAATAAAGACTTGCTCAAGCCTTAAAGCATTACAGAAAACTTGAGCTACTAAAGCCATTTCCATCACTATGACCCTTATTTTACAAAATTAAAATCCCTATGGCTATAGCATCTAATCCTCTTGATTTCTTGTATTTGACATAGTTGGCAAATTCTACAATTAGTGGTTTTATCAAAAAAAAAAAAAAAAGAGGAAGACATCTGTTCTTTAATATACTATTTAGACATATCACTAATCATGTTGCAAAAGATTAAGGGCTAGCTTCCAAGTATCACTGCTCCCCTCCCCCAATAAAGTATGGGGGGGCTCCAGAAGCTGAATTCCAAGCTGTTGTAGCTGTGTTAGCTAATAGAATGGAGTCATGTGATTAAAAAAAAAAAAAAAACTAGCTTTCAGCTTTATAACCATCTCACTTTTGAAAGCTACATGCACTTACACCCAGATGTCTCTAAATACAGAGAAGCTTCATGTCATTTGGGTGGGCTTGTGCAAATTACTGGATCATGTTGGCAGGCTAAAATCGTGGCAGCATTATACCCTGATCACTAGCACTGAATCCATTCAGAGGTATTCTTTTGGAGGGAGAAGAGATCCCATGAAGACTTTCACATAAAACCCCTTTTGCTCTCACCCATAACAACGCATGTATGGCATATATGTGCACTGATATAATCCACTCTGGGCTCTCCAGTTCCACACTCAAACTGTTGTTTGACATCATTTTAATTACAACTAAGTTTTGGACAAACCATTCTCTGAAGCACATTTGTGTTTTCCTTCAAATAAAAAAGGCGTACTTATCACTTACATAAACCATTCTGACAGGTTGAAAAGTGATGTATGTGAGCTAAAGAAACAACGTGACACAGTAGAATGAATTAAAAGTTTTCTTTAATTCTGAACCATTAATATAACTGCATTTTGTCTTGGAAGCATCTGTATCACAGCAGGTTACAACAACTTTGGGATAAAAGGCAACTGGTAAACTGTCCAATACAAGGTTTCGAATAACAGTTCTTACTGGCCCCTACCCAGACATATCCCAGATAAAATTTTTGATCAAAAACATGAAATAGATCCACCTGCTTATTTTAAGCATATTAAAAAGGAAACTAATCGGACCATTTCTATTTGTCTATTTTATACAAAAAGGCTACACAATGTTACACTTTATTCAGAATACAATTAGAGTGATTATGAATTAGTTAGTGTTCTACACCATTACTCGATCCTTAAAAATCAGAAATTGCTGTAGCAGTATCCACTATAACTTAACACTACGAGACTTAAAAAACTAACAGTTACTGCCCAAAAAAAAGGAAAAAAGGAAAAGCTACTGTCAAAGCAAGCAAAGTCAGTACCATTACATTGATTAAAAAAAATAATTTTAACAAGCAAGGCTAGGGTTTGATAAATTCCATCTCGTGATCCATTCTTGTGCATCTTCATTTCTTGAGTCACTCCCAAAATCCATTGGTAATTCTTACTCCTCGACCAAAAAGGACCAAAACAAAAAGCTTACTTCAAGTGTTCCCATAGGAAACTCAGCGTGGTTAGTGTGTCAGGCACTTTCTGAGATGCCAGCCCACCCCTCGAGCCCTCTCAGCAACTCTACAGGCCAAGCACAATGCAAGCTCACTCAGACAAGACAGCTGTGTAGAGAGAGAGAGGCTGCTATTAATGTTTAAAACAGCAAATGTTACCCATGAGAGTCCATTGCAAAATGCTGTGGTACAAGACACTGAAGGACCATGGAATGACCAGAAAACTGAGAACACTCAAAGACAGGCCCTTCAAGATACTCTACTCCTCTGCTACTGCAGCAGTCACAAATATACTGAAACTGCTCCCTCCCTACCAACTGAATCCACACAGAGGGGTCTGTAGGGACAGTATTTTACCCAAATGTATAACGTCTTACCTAAAGGATGATTTACAGGTCAGTATCGAACCAAGCCAACTGATTACTGTCACCTGGAGGCAACCCATCCATAAGGTCCTGGGCATGTCCCAGATCTGGAAGCCCATCAACTGGGTAATCAGCCCCTGGGTGGTGGCCACCCATTTCATGTTCCATCATGGGGTCCATCCCCAAGGCATCCTGGCCATAGCCTCCAGAGTGGAAAGAACGATAGCTAGGATCTAAGAAAGCAGAAGAAAAAAACCAACAAATGTTCATGCCCAAGTGAGTGATATCCACAGGGTGCAAGTATCAGGAAGTGAGACAGTATTTTGAGCCACCTAGTTTGTAGCTCAGCCAAGCAGCACTGTGGGGACTGATTTTAAGCAGCTGTTCCAGTGTTCTGAATGGGACAGTCTTGTTTGGTTGTGCAGACAAGCCTCGTATTGTCAGGAGCACCCCAGTCATCAGTCTGTACCCCAAGGGCCCAGACAGGTTCTGAACAGTGACTTAATTTCCCATGTGGGTGGTGGGGGAGGAGGAAGAAAGGTACAGAGAACCAATTATGGCACAAGTTATTAGAGAGAACTCTCACCATCTTACTGGGGGGAATCCCTAAAAGCTGCTGAGAAGAACCTGGGACTGGCCACTGGCCGGCCCTCCTGAACTACCAGATAAAGCTTCATGGCTACATACTGAGGTCTTTTTTTTTTTGGGAGAGGAAGAAGGTTTCCAAATGCCATCCTATTCCCTAAAAGCAGAACAATGCATACAGAAACACTACTCAAATAAGGTACTCTAATCTTTTATTCCTCTCATAAGGTTTCTTTAGAGATAAAGGATACATTTAACCTGACAAATTCTCATGTGATTTAACTCACTATTTAAACTTTCAGAAAGAATGAAATGAAGAACAGTAATTTTACCTCTTTTATAATGTCAATGTACTCCCCCACTCCACTATCAAGTAACTGATATTTTTAAACGGAAACCAAGGTCAAGGCCACCAAGAATATATCCAATCATCTAGAATATCCGAACACTGTAGCCCTTTTTTTTTTCTACTTCTCCCTTTCCAATGTGCTTGTAGTAAAAGGGGGCACAGTGCAACAAAATGAGGCAAACTAGCAGTGGACAGAATAGTAATACCCTGCTGCCAAAATGCTGCCTAGCAAAGCAGCAGGTAATCAACATATGCTTAATTTGCTATTCTCTCACTCAAATGAAATGTGGCTAGCTCAGAGACTCCTGGACTGGAAAGATTTTATCAGCTCGTAACCCCAAAGATTTAAAAGTACTTTAGCTACCAGATATGATGATGGGGTAGGGGAGTTAAGTTTCCCAAGCTGCCGAAATGGTTCCTTTTGGTTTAAGGATTGGGAATTTAGCTTGATTTGAAATTTGCAGAGTAATACACACACATACCATCCTGACGATAACCAAGGGGTTCTCCTTGGGCACCAATATCAAGTCCAAGATCAGCAGTCTAAAGCAAGAGAAGAAAAATAAAACTCTTACTACAAAGTCAAATAAACCATGTTAGAAAATAGAAAAGGTACACTGCCTAGTGAATTTTAAGACGTCCAACTAGCACTATAGCACTAGTATTTCTGTGTAATGGTTCTAAAGAGGCTTAATATTAAAAATCTGAGTGTTAGAACTTTTCAAAGCAGTTTCTAAACCACAAGTCTTTTTCAAAACAGTTTCTTTAAGGACTACATCAAAACAAATAAATAAACAGATGAATGAATA
Organism: Notamacropus eugenii; assembly: GCF_028372415.1. Classification (NCBI taxonomy): domain Eukaryota; kingdom Metazoa; phylum Chordata; class Mammalia; order Diprotodontia; family Macropodidae; genus Notamacropus; species Notamacropus eugenii. Next base: position 44,386,361 of record NC_092874.1, on the reverse strand, counting down.
AGTAAATAAAGCTAGAATACTGGTGGAGTCAGGCATCAACTGACATTCAAATTCACTGCCACCCCCTTCTTCCAAGCCTGGCATGCATCCCTCTGCTCCCCTCAGCCTCTAAGGCTCTAGCTCAAATGCCACGATACCACCTCTTAAGGCCTTTTCCTGAGCCTCAGTGGTTAGTGCTCTCCCTAGCCTCAAAATCACCTTTTACTATATTAATCTGTATGCACTTAAGTGCCCACAGAAGCAGGGACTGCTCATTTTTGTGTCTGTGGTATGGAGATACCAAAGCTACTTGCTGAGCTGTGCTACCTCATTCCAAGTCATTGGTTCAGTTCTGAAGAGTGAGCTGGTTAGTTCGACAGAAAGACGCTTCTTGTAGTCCTGTGGCTTGTCCTCAGACATCCGGAACAACACAGCAGCTGCATATGTAGCTGGGGGTGAGGAACACGGATCATCAGTCAGAGTCTGGTCTGACCTGGAGAGAAGACTTCTCCTCCCAGTCAGTCACTCCTGCACTTACCCACACCCTCATTTCTCGAATGCAGTAATTCGGTCAGAGGAGCAGTGGCTCCCTCAGCCTCAATCGCTTCTGCGGCTTCCTTGTCCTGAGCCAGTTCACAAAGCACCCCTGCAGCCACTCTCTGGATGTTCTCAATAGGGGAATACAGCAACTATGGGTGGAAATGTACAACTCTGTTATTAGTACTCGACGAGGGAGATGGAGGAAGAGAGTGATGGTGCTTCACTGCACGTCAACCTACCTGCACGAACAGTGGAATGGTATTTAGACCCCTGATGACGATTCGGTTGTGGACATCGCGGGCAAGGATATGAAGGGCTCCAGTGCAACCTTCCACGATTTCTTCCATACGAACTCCCTCCTAGGAAAGAGTGCAGAAAAGCTTGTTTGTTCCTCACTAAAAGATTGGCAATAACTTGGTAGACTGACACCCTTCAAATGAAAAGGAGCCAATTCTTCAGCATTTATTCTTGGAGACAGTCTGAACCATAATGTACAGAATCAAGTTCTCCTAACTCAGAAATTAATCAAAAGACAAGGTCATTGTATCCAAAAGCAACCTACTTCCGCACACATTCCAATACTCTTCTCTACTCTTACAAGTTGGACATACCAGAGATAGTGTTGGCCAATATGTATGGCCTCTGATAAAGAGATTGTAGATAAGATACTTCTAGAATGATTGGAGTCCTCTCCCATAAGACAGTAGAGAAAAAAATGCAGACAAGAAATCTTATGAACAAAGTAGCCCTTTCTCAAACTGTTTCAATTCTTCCAAACATTACACCCATTTTGGGATTCTCCATTTCAGACAGGAAAAATTAAATCTGCCAATAATATACCTTAGTCATTACTAAACTGACTGCATGACCAATAACACTATATTCTAGAGTTTGTTCTCTATCAGACCCCCTTTGCTTCCCTACTGCCCCAAACCTCTGGAATTTTATGTATTTCATTAGCAAAAAAGGGTTAGCAATCTATTTTATTGTTGTAACTTTTTAGCAGCATCTGTTAAAAGGACTATAGAATCCTAGGTTTAGAGCTGAAAGAGACTTTAGAGGTCATCTGGTCCAATTTCCAGATAAGACTTGCCAGGGATCATCCAGGTAGTAAAAATAAAAACATCACAGAGACAAACTCTAAACCCTGGTATCCTCAACACCACAGATGAATCAACAAAGCTCCAAGTAAACTTAACATTCTAGTAAAATATCATCTTTATTCTAGTAAAATATCATCTAAATTAAGAACTTGCAACCTATGTTCCCTAAATGCTTCCTAGGGATAGCACATTTGTTTTCAGATGAAACCGAGCCAGGAAACAGACTTACATCCTTATTAAAAAGTTAAGAACGCTGGTGGAAACTGGAAGTTCAATCTCGGAATTAAATCAGAGGCAAAGGCCCATCTGAGCGTGTATAAAGACCTCACACTTGACAGCAAAGGCCTAGGTGTAGAATAGAGTGCTCTACATGGTTCTCCATTTAGGTCCAATTATGCTCTGATTTTTTTTAATGTTCTTCTATGAAGATTATTTACAACCCCTCAAAGACCCAAGATGGAGAATGCTTTTCAGATAGCACAGAGTGAAGCTCAGGGAATAAAAACATAGAAGAATAAAATTATCTTAATTTATAGTTACTCAATTATTCAAGAATGACCTTTGCCCTTCTTACTGTGCCCAACATTCAAGGCCATTTTATTGCTCATTTGCTTCTCCTTTGGAGAGTGATAACACAAATGTTCTTAGTCATTAGTCTTCCTGAAGAAGAGACAGCAAAGAAAGTAAAGCCAATGGCTAAAGAAGACTGAGTACTATGGTTTCCACTAAGACAGATGTCTGCAGGCTGAAAACAGTCTAGTCCAATACCCTCAACTTTACAGAGGAGAAACTGAAGCACAGAGTTTCAATTATTTGTCTAAGGTCACACTAAGTAGTAATAAGGCAAGCTGTGATTTGAACCTAGGCTCTCTCAGCATTTTCCCCACTTTCACCACAAAGCTATTCATCAGGTAAAAAGTGTGACTATGCATGATGATTTTTCACCTTTGGAAAAACATAAGAAATATGAATTTTAACATTGTATCTGGGATTTTATTCTTTGTTTTGTCGAAACTTATTGTAATATTTAAGCATCTTTTTTTTTTTTGGCTTAAGTTTAAAATTTACATACCACAAACTGCTGCTGTGTCCCACCCATTGAAGTCCGGCGCTGGGTGTCCTGATGTGCTCTCACCAACAACTGAACTAACCGAGGAATGGCACCTTGCTCACGTAAAGGTGCATGATTTGCTGGGCAAAGGGCAAGATTTCGGATGAGACCAACAGTAGCCTGCAAGAAAGGAGATTACAGAATTAACGAACAAATTAGCTCTCTCTATATATGCTTATCCTTAAGTTCCTTGCTACCTCCAAGACTTAGTAGAACCAGTAAAAAATAAAACAGGCAAGCTAAACAATTGCATGTTTCCAAACAACAATCTAAAGACTCTGTCGTCTAAGAAATGTCTGTTATTCAAAGTTTCTCTGAGGCCTAACGGTACCAGTCAACCTAAATAGCTTATACTGGAAACTATGAAGATTCATAAACTCTTACATCTGTAAAAGTAAATCTGTAGACGTAACAGCTCATTTCTATGCATTTTGGAAAAGGCATTATTTCTCAAGAGCTAGGGAGGTAGGTAGTAAAAACCTTATCTTCATTTTACTGACAAGGAGATTAAGACTCAAGAGTAAATAAGTAACTCGCCCCTGGCCACACAGGAAGTACTGCACCTAAGACTAGAAAACACACCTCCTCTCTGACAACCTTGTTATTTGATTCTCACAGCCCTATTAGGCAGGCAGAACAGGCTACATTATAAATGACAAAAAAGGGTCAGGGTTAGACACAGTACAGCCAGGACTAGAAATGAGGTCTTGGGAGCCTCTAATATACCATCATGTACTATGCTACCACTTACAATTCAGTTGACCAATACAACAGCAGTCCTTACTGTTGCAGCGGTTTGTGTTGCTACATCATTATCACTTACCTTTATTAGAGGCCAATGAGATGGTGGATGTAAGAGCTTAACCACCACTGGGAGTCCATAATGGAGGCGGACAGCATTCTGTGCCATCTCAGCCTCCTGGTGTCTACTAGTCAAATGACGAAGAGCACAGATGGCAGGTTCAGTGATATCCTCCCTATCACCAGCGCGAAGAACGGTGCGAACAAGAGCTTCGATTCCACCAACTTGGCACACCATCATCTTGTTCTTGTAGTTATTGCAGGTGAGATTAGAAAGGATGCCAGCAGCACAGGTGACAACATTTATATCATCTGAGCCTAAAAGCTGAACCAGAGTCCCTAGAAGACCTTCCATTCCTTCCTATGGAAATAAAAAATGGAGACATTTAGTCTTCATCAATCAAGAAGCCACAACTCTACTGCTGTCCAGCAAAGGGTTTACCTGCTTAGTCGCAGCATCTGAGAGATTCCTAAGAGTCCAGAGACAATTCTGTACAAGACGCTGACTTGGATCTGTAAGGTGAAGTCCTAAAGCTTGCATTCCACCTTGAAAACAAAAATAAATTGCTAGTTTCAGAATTGATTATTTTCCCTGCTGAATGTTAGTAGAGGATCTGAGTGACTAAACTAGCAGTCTTCCTTTGAGCAAATCACCCTCCAAAAGTCCCAACTCCATTATCTCAGAAAAGGGTGATGTCTTATCTGTTCCCACCTCCTTCAGAAAGTCATTTCTTCATTTAGCCCTGTTATCTCTATGCTAAAATACTTTTCTTCAGTGAGTGGTTCACTCTCTGGCTTCTTGTATGTTTTTGGAAACATTCAAAAGTCCTTCCTATTTTATTTGTGGTCAAGAATAAAGAGGCCCAAGAAAAACAAAGCAGGAACCTTACAGACAAACAACACAGGAATATTTTGCATGGGGCCACAGGACAGGACCCTTTATCTCAAAGCCATTACTTTTGTACCAGAAAACTCTCAGACCTGGCTCACCTGGTACCCTCTTTTTTTTTTTTCCTTCTCAGTTTCAAGTAGAAGGTTGAGATGAGGAAAAAAAAAAACTTGGTCTTTTCTCCCTGCTTCTCTAAGTGTTTTTCTGGGTACCTCTACCATCAATATACTTTTTGCTAACAGAATTCTCTTTGCAATTTAATTCAAACTTCACACAATAAAGGTGCTAGAAAATTCCTAAACAACACCCCAAACCACAATGAACCTTACAAGTAATATGGTTAGAAAAGAATATAAATGTATCTTTTAAAACTACATCATAAAGCAGGTTAAAAATATTTTCCTTAAATTCAACTGCCAAAACTTTTTAGCAGCACCTGTGATCTTCATGTAGCTGGCACTTGATAAATTTGTTAAATGAATGAAAAATTAAGAGTTCAAATAATTTTAGTGGTTTCAAGTGTCACTTTATAATGAATGATCAAGAACTTTACTCTCACTAACCTACAAAAATCTAAAGGTAGCGAACAGAAATGATGCAATTTTAACAAAAATCTTGTTTTTCATCCATTGAGGTCAAGTGCTACTTGAATTACTGTAAGAACAATAACTTTAGAACACCCTGAAAGAATGGTGTCAGAGCTGTGAATTGGTTCAACCTGTCTAGAAAATAACTTGGAATTATGCAAGGAAAAGTCATTTAACTCCTCATATTCTTTGGCCAGTGATATTACTACTGAACATACTCCCTAAGAAGATCAACGACAGAAAGGTTCTATATGTATAACAAAAGTCACAGCAACACTCCTTATAACAGAAAAAGTGAGAAACAAAATGTTCCTGGAAAATGAGGAATGGACAAATACACTGATAATATGAATCAGATAAGAACAGCATCACAGTGAGGGAAAAGGCGAGGACAAGACTTGTGTGATGGGAAATAGTAAAGGGAGAACCACGAGAACAAAGCCCATGATGATTACAATGATAGGAACGACAACCCTAAGAGGTGACCAAATTGACAAATCATCATGAATAATCTGTCCTGGAGAACAAAAAAAGAAAAGCCACCTCTCAAGGTAGAGGTGAGGGTCAGGATACGTACTGCCAGATGTAGGAAGTGACACCAACTGCGTCAACTGATTTAGTCTAAATGTTTTACTTTTGTTACAAGCAAGGATTCAAAAGGGAGATATAAGGTGGGGATATAAGAACAAAACCCAACAATTACACGTTTAAAACAAGTTGCAGAAACCCTGCCCAGATGGGTTGTAATATACTTACCAGCTTCCACAATAGCTGGTTTGTTACTAGAGCAGACTGACAAAACCTTCAGTACTCTACTTGTGGTCCACAGGAGTTTTTCATAGGTGTAAGTCCTCATTATATTTACCAGAGCCTGGGGCCCACCACTAGCCAGAATGATCAGCTAGGAAGACAAAGTTGTATTTTTAATTGCAGAAGCCTAATAAGTATAAGAAAGAGTCAAGATCAGCCCCCCTGTGTGACCATATAGAGCTGAAGGCTATCTTGTGATTTTATCCAAATAAGGGTGCTATCTTTTTGCCATGGCCTTCTCTCACCTCGACTAAATCAGTTGCTTCTGGAATTCTATTTTCTTCACATCACACAACAGTAAACCATCTTACTTAGGTCCAGAAATATATCACAACACTGACCAGGATTCATTATAAGGGGAAAGAAAAATCAAAACTATGTTTTCTTTTACACACATGCACGATACTCTCACCCCCTAGGTCAGTGGCACTTTCAGTTCATTAAGGTAAATACAATAATCACACACAGGTACGTGGTACTGATGTGGTGATGTGATCCTTCCCATGCATCACCAAATTCTATCAATATTATCTGCTATGGCTCCTACCTAGTCTAGGGGCTTTTTGCACAGCCTTCCCTTCTACAATCTTTATAGCCCAAATTTTCCCATATGAAGCACTAAATTTGGATTTACCTTGCTTTCTTGATTGCCATAAGCCAAAATTTGAAGACAGTCTGTTGTGATAGCCAGGAATTTAACATTTGTTTTGTTGAGCAAAGCAACCATTTTCTGCAGCCCACCAGCAAGACGCACCGCCATTTTGGCTCCTTCTTGATGTAATAAAAGGTTGTGGAGAGTCGTAATGGCATAAAACAACACAGAGTCCACTGGGGAGCTGGGAAGAAAACAAAATCTATCAGTATTCCTATAATTCTTTGCATTTCCATTTACAAGTATGTGCTTCCCAGGCTGTCTTACCCAAGCATTTTCACAAGGGCAGGAATGCCACCAGACTTAAAGATAGCCAGTAAGCCTTCACGGTGATGGGAAAGATTGTGCAGTGTTCCAGCAGTACAACGTGCTGTTTCTACATCATTTGTATTTTGCATGGTGCGCACAATAGCAGATACCATCTGAGGAGAGCGCATAATGGCGTGTCTGGAGGCTTCTTTCTTAGACAGTTGGTGAACCATAACTGCAGCCTTATTAACTACCACCTACAACAAAGTGCAAAAGAAATCGCTTTGGTCCTCAAATATTCTGACAAGCAGTAAAGTAAACTTTGGAATGAGTCACCTGATTCTTAATTAAGTATAGTGAGTTAATCTCAGAATTATATTGCCCTGTATTTTCTTTTACCTGATCCTCATCATTTAGCAGTTTGGTCAATTCAGGAATTGCACGAGTAGCTAGCTCTGCATCATCCTGGTAGTTGATCAAATTCACCACAGCATGCTTTAGCATCTGAGAAGGTTCGGCCAAACGCTGAACATTTGTTGGGTGAGCTGCATCAAACTGAGTGGATGGGATCTGCATTCCCTCATCCAGTGTTTCAGGGAACATGGCAGCTCGTACTCTCTGCGCTCTGGTCATGGCGTACTGGCCATCAATATCTGAAAAATACATCAAGTCAAAAGTCACCATTCACTACTAAAAATTCCATCTGATTGACTGTGAAGTTCAAGTCCCAACAGAATATAATCCCCTTTTCCTAATCCCAAAATTTAAAGCACTGAAACTATCACACCCTCCACCTTTAACAGAACAAATCTCATGCCTTTCACAAAATGACTTGTGCTTTACTTACCAGCTACCTGTTCCTGTGTGAAGGACTGAGAAAATCCCTGTTCCCATTCATATAAAACTTGGGTAGTATCTACATCTTCCTCCTCAGGATTTCCTTTGCCACTCAGGGAGGGAGCTGTTGTTGTGGCACCAGAATGGATTCCAGAATCAAGGTAAGACTGTTGTTGCCAGTGGCTAACAGCTGCTTTTCTATCTGGCTCCATCGCCATGTCTAATTCCATCAAGTCAGCTATAAGAAATGAAATAATAAGGAATATTACAATCACTTAAAACAGTTTACTTCAAATACAGAAAATATTTGTGATATGGCCCATTGAAATTTTTTTCAGAAATAAAGTCTGATCTGAAAGACAGCCAAGGAGAACAGAGTAATAGCCAGGATCAGCTCAGTGATGACGTGTTAAGTCCTTGGGGGACCACCTAACAATTACTCACTGAATCAATGGAAGAATGGCACTGCATCCAGGCTCCAGAAGCAGTCATCCAGACTGTATTCCTGCTGGTGGCTTGTTTGTTTGCTATTTCACCAAGCCATTAGTACTGGTCAGCAGAAAATGGAGCAAAAGGCAGCCTGACAAGTAAGCAGGGAGAGAGGAAAGCAAGGGGATCTGAGCCAGACTGGGTTAATGGCAACAAAGCAGAGCCCCAAACAGAGTGACTGAAGACTCATGACACAAACCTTGAGTGGCCATCGTCCTTGCAGTGTTCTCAGAATCCTGGCCTATTCTACGTCACAGACCCTAAAAAGTTAATTAAATGCCATTAGAAATGTTTGCCAAAAGCAATTATGGTGTAAATTTAACTTGAAATGTATTTATAATAAATTAGTATAATAAATTAAATAAATATAAGTGATAATGACCCCTTTTAGTCCCTCCACAAAAACTGCTCATGAAATTAACTCAAAATATCCTGTTTTTTTCAGACTTTAATTCAAGCAACAAGTATTTGCCATCAAGTGTCTACCATGTAGGAGGCACTGCTCTAGGTGCTGGGGAAGTAACCCAAAAAACCCAACAATTCTGCCCTCAAAGTCTTTATACTCTGACCTCAGGGATAAGCGAAGGAAAAGGTAAATCTCATGATCTCACCAGGAGGTGACATTATTCCTCCTTTCCTTCTTCACTACAGTATAAATTGATTTTTAGAACTAACTGGGAGTCAGTGTGGCATAGCGGAAAGAACACTGCACTTGAGGATCACAGGGCTGAGATCGGCACCCAGTTTTGTTATTGCGAGCCTCTGAACCTCTACAATGTACTTCACCTTTCCAGGCCTTGGCTTCCTCATTTGCAGAGAGAGAGAGAGAGAGAGAGAGTGTGTGTGTGTGTGTGTGTGTCCAATGAGACCCCAAGTCACAAGTTGGGAGCCATTCATAACTATTTCTACCCACAGTGAACAATAGATTAATGATGATTTATCAAGTTCATCAATGAATACCTGAAATAGTTATCAAGTGTTTCTATTCCTAATAGCTTATTAGTTCCTTTCCCCAGATTACGTCCAACTTTTCAGTCTTTTTTCCATGCAGCATGCAATTCTCCAGTTTGGTGAGTGGAGTTTTCTGCTCTCTTTTCCAGGTGAAAATATATACCACAAAATCTAGCTTTTTTTTTTTTTTAATGTTTAAATCAATTTTGATTTGGCTTTAAAAAAATCCTCCTGTCAAGACACTTAAATAGAATCCACAAATTAAAATTGAGAATCCAGGGAAAGATTAAGTTATGAAGGTGCAGGAACACAACTAGGCAGTTTAAAGTTCCTTTGACTACATGGTTTTCAACTTAAATTACTTTTATACTATTTTTCCTTCATTCTCAACTTCAGCACAAATATCTTTTATATAATAAATATGCTCAATAATAAAGTATAATTAAGCATGACTAACCTAACTCAAACTTAGTATTAAAAAGAACTACTCTCAAAGCTAGATTCACTGGAGATTTTTACAGTTCCACCTTTATGCTATTGCAAAAATATTTTAAAAAGTCAAATAGGTATAAAAACATTTTGTAATTTCCAAAACAGCAACTTTTAAAAACAGAACCGCTATTTACATAAACCCAAAAGCTACTTCCAAACACCTCAAGCATTACTCCCTAACCCCCTTAGAAACAATTAAGCAAAACTGCCTAATAGGGCGGATTCAACTCATGTCACTTTCCATTTTCTGGGTTCAATGATTGTTTTAATGAGTGTTTTCCTCACTCTACCCAACAAAGCTACCTTGTTAATATATTTATCCTATTTTAAATTTCATAAAAATTTGAGGAAACCTAGATACTTCTACCTGAATCTAAACAGATTAATATATAAATATCATTCAATAGAAAAAACTTCCAATTCATAAACTTAGTATTTGGTTTTTAATTAACAACCTAATTAACATATCCATCACTTTCTGAAACCTCATATTCACCATGTTCAAGAGACACACTAGAACACTGACATCTCCATACCCCCCCCCCCCCATCTTTAACACCAACAGCACTTGGCACAGTGCCTGATATATATTGTAGATGCTTAATAAATGCTTGTTGACTGACAGTTGGGTAGCATTTGCAGTCTCACAAGAATCACATGAGGTAGATTCTATAGGTATTATTGCTATTTTTCAGATGAGGAAACAGACTGGGAGAAAAAAACCCATCATTTGTTTACTCAACTAAATAAATATTGAGGTGAAATTTGAATTCAAGTGTTCCGAAGTCCTACATCCTGCCCTAGATGCTGGAGAAGTAACCTTTATACTGCTATACAACCTCTCTTGGGACAATTTTGTCTATCCTGCTAATTTTTTATTTCAAATTTGACTTTTTGCCAAATACCCTTTTATTCAGGTAAGCAAAGAAATCTGGTAAATTTCTAATAGACTAACATTTTCTCTTCTTATCTATACCCAACCCTGTACTGATTTTCTTTGTTGTTCTGATTTTCTATCTATCTGGTAGTAACTTTACTCCAAATCATTGGGTAAACTTTTCATGTTGTCAACTGGATTGCCGCATGGACTAATTTACCCAAGACCTGGATTTAATTCTGTACAAAAATGGTGGAGAAGAGGTTCAGGACACCATGCCGAAAATAGAATGCTACTTCACAATATCTCCCTATGAATAAATTCCCATGAAAATGAAGACAGATAAATTAAATTATGTAATTGCAATGGAAAAAACTTTCACATCCTCAGTATAAATCATTTTTAGCATTTTAAACTATTTCAAAACCATACTACAACTTATTTCCAGATTACATACTGACAATTCAACTATCTCTGTATTGCTACTTAGGATAAAGTCAACAAATCAGTACTAAATTAAGCAGTGTTAAAATTAGAGACACAGATAACTATAGTGTATGTAACTGCATGTATTGTCAGTTATGTGCTGGTTAGTCTTTCTGACCTGTTTTCTCTCTCTCTCTCTCTCTTTATACAAGGGATGGCTTACTGGCAAGGTGGGGAAGAAGCACAAATGTGTGATGCATATTGAGTCAAAACAAAATATATCAATATGAATTTAAAATAAAAATAAAATTAACTGCAAGGCTCAGACTGGGGAATCAGAAGAACATAGTAATAATAGAACAGACTAAAAATTGTATCAATATACCCTGTTCCAGAAATGAAACCTCTACTCATTAAATTTCATCTTCATGACATTTACATTAGAGCCATATGTATACTGGTTATCAGTTAAAGAGAAAGCATTATCTACTAATAAGGGATGGGTGGTTCATGGGTCACTCAGTTTCTTTTTAGAAAAGGCAAAAAAAAGTTTCATTGTACAGGGCATTCTCCCCTCCGTCAATGGAATGCAATGATTTTGAAGATATTCTTATCATTGGTAGAATTCTCTTATTTTTTAATTCATAAAGGCCAGGTCAGACTATCTTTTATATCATTAGCATGGGCCTACTACCTTTACATACTCAAGAATGCAGGACTTCAGAAATGATCAAGGGTTCTTAATCTGGATTATGTGAACTTAAAAAAAATTCTGATAACTATATTTTAACATCATCGGTTTCCTTTGCAATTCCATTTATTTTATGAAATTGAAGCTTTCTAGGTGATCATGCTAACTAAAATACCCTCACAAAAGAAAAGTTATTTTAGGTGACAAAGGCAACAAGAACTATTTCTCTGAGTTTTCTTAGACAGTAAACCTAGATAACCTTGAAATATTTCCTACAAATTCCATCAGATAGCCCATTATCGTCATGCTAACAGCATGCTACCAAAACGAGAACCTCCAGTCATTTTACTTTTGCTCTTCCAATTTATTTTTCTTATAATGGTGTTGGGTAACTGATCCAAATGGATTAATAAACTTTCTGCGATCAGGAATAATATCTTATCTAAACTGCTGATCATTTCCAGTTTCTCAGCACAGCTCAGTACAGCAGGTGCTAAATAAATGTTTGTTGAATTTTCATCCTCTAGCTAAACCAATTAAACATTTAAATTAAAGCCAGGTCAGGATACAAAGAATTTGGTTTCTTGCCTTCAAAAAGTATGTAAACCGTAGCAGGGGAGATAAGACCTAGAAAAAAAATAATTGTGATTTGACAGAAATGATAGAACGACAGAAAATTAAGTTTGGAAGAGGATAAGAACACTGCAAAAACTGTCCATCACCATAAAATGAGTACTTCAAACTGGTGCTCTCAACTCAAGAACTTAGATTTCTTGTTTTAGGGGGCTTAGTTTTAACAAATATCCTTTGGAAGTGCTTGTTAACGCTAGCAACAAAAGAATAAGCCAATTATTCCAGCAAACTTAAGAAAGCAAAAGCATCAGTTGTTACTTAAACTATCAGATCAAGAATAAAAATACAAGTACAGATCATAATAAATGAGGGTTTGGGACCAGACTGATCTCTATGCTCACAGACCTAATTTTACAGAATTAGAAACTATGACCCAAAGTGATTTGCTCAGTGTCTTGTATTCACTTAGTGGCAACAAAAGTAAACTAATATACTGAAACGCTTGTCAACTATATATGGGGGAAACAGAAATTTATTAACATGCTGATGGATCAACTCAATCAACAAGTATTTCTTAAGCGTTCATCATACATCAGGCACTATTATGTAGAGACAAAAAAAAGTCTCTGCCCTCAGGAAGCTTATATTCTGTAAGAAGAGGTTTTTAAGCTGGGTTATTTTGGTAATTATATTTCAGGAATTGGTGTCCTTTGTTATCCTATATATTTTATGTATTTAAAATGTTATTATAAGGAATCGTTAAAGCATTATATTTCCAAAAGGGTTACACACACACACACACACACACACACACACACACACACACAATGTGTGTGTGGGGGGATGAGTGATAGTTTGAGGGAAGGCCTCATACAGATGCCAGCTTTTGAGCTAAGTTTTGAAGAAAAATAAGAATTTTAAGCAGCATGTGAGAAGACAGCACATTCTAGGAATGTAAAAGCACTAACATGCTGGGCAGGAGGAACAGCAAAAATAGGTCAGTTTGGGGGAATGTTAAGAATATAGGAATAACACTGGAAAGATAAGTTAGAGCTATATTGTAAAGAACTTTAAATGCCAGAACAGTTTGATTCTAGATCTAACAAGGAATTACTGAAATTTATTGGAAAAGGATGCAACATGGTCAGACCTACACCTTAAACTATCACTTTAGAAGCTGTGTTTAGAAGATGGCTTGGCGATAGAAAATCCCTGAAGGCAGGGAGACCAATTAGGAATTTACAACAAGTATTCAGGCAAGAGGCGATCAAAATCTGTACTAGGATGGTGGCAGGTTGTGCAGGGGCAGAGGGAGAAGAAATAAATTCTGGTAAATGATTGGTTATATGGAGAGAGTGGGGAATTAAGGAGGCCTACCGGACTGTAAACTTGATGACGAGAAAAATGGTAGTGGGTCTTTGATGTAAATGAAGAAACTGCAAGGGGGGTGGAGGAGAGCAAGGTTTTTGTTTTGTTTTATTGAAAGAGATCAGATCTAGTCTGGACATGATGAGTTTGAGAAGCCTCAGAGACATTCAGTTCAAAATCCAAAGGACAGCTGGTGGTGCAAGCAGTTCAGGTGGCAAACTGTAAATGAATATAGATCTGAGAATCATCTACCGAGATCATAACTGAACCCAATGAGATCTGATGAGGTCACCTAGACAGAATATACATATATAAAAGGGATAGTACTTTGTACAGAGTCCCTGAATACACCAATATAAATAACATATGCAGTATATCAAATGCACAAGATAAAATGCACTGTATTACAAAGGAAACCAATTATAAAAATATAACTATCAAATTTTTTAAAAATCAGTTCAGAGACCCCTTTAAACACAAATGCTGAAGCATTTCTTTCTCATTAAATATTTCCTTGTCTACATTATTAATGGAATAATATATATGTATATATATATACACACACACACACACACACACACACACCACTTAATATAATTAAGCACTCAAACCCACCATTCTCAAACAACTGCAAATTCTGTGTTACCTAAATTAAGAGGTTGAAGGGGAGGAAGAGAACAATAAAAATGAACACCTCTCACCAAGTGGAAAGTTGTCTCTAATTTCATTGATGACTGATTATACTGTGTAGGACGGAAAATTCCTGCCAACTAAGTTGTTATTTTTCTTATACTTCCGTATTTACTAGTCAGTCTGCCAAAAGACAAGACACTAGCCCTCAAGGCAACTTGCAGTTATTAAGACAACTTGATCTTTGTTGAGAATTCTGCAAACTCTTTTTTTTAACATTGCAAGATAGCTTTACATGTCTAACCTCTAGAATGGATTTTTAACCTAGCTCCTCCTCCCTGTAGTTCTCATGAATTGTTACTAATATTACTACATTACAAATGCTACTATAGCCCATGTTACTATGTTACAAATGTTACTATGTTACAAATGTTACTACAGCCCATGGTCAATAAATGCTAGATATGTCAGTCAATAGATCATAATATCAGATTGTCACAATTAATTACATCAGGTTTTGTTTTAACTTTTCATATAAAAAACAAAGGTCACTTTATCATATCTCTTCTTCTATTTTAAGTGAAGCCACAAACCTATGCTAAAAGAAGCAAATAGTACAGCAAAGGAAAGAACACTAAACTTAAGACTAGTGTGGGGAGACCTGGTCCGGCCATTTACTGTATTATCACGGTCAAACAAGCCATTTAACTTCTTAGCATCAGTTTTCCTGCCCATAAATTATATCACCTGCCTCTTAGGATTGCTGAGAGTTAAATATAATCTGTGTGAAAAGTGTTCTGTCACCTTAAAATGATATTGTTAATCGCTGATGTTATCATTATCCTAACATTATGAAGGAAACTGAGGCACAGGAAGTTAATGTCACACTGCAAATAAATCCCTGAAGCTGGATTGCAACTCTGCTCTTCCTGATTCCATGTGTGCTCATGCCTGCCCCTGGGAGGTTGAAGGAGATGGAGGAGGGGGAAAGATAGGGAAAGAAAAGATCAAACAAAAGTACCAGAGCCTCTGCTCTCTCAACTCTTACAACTAAAGCTTTCAGTGATGCCCTTCAAATATTCAGATGATAAAGTCTTAAGCGTAGCATCTATAAACATGTTTTTCCTAATGTACTGGTCATTATATAATTATAGGTAACATTTTATGTGCTGAGCACTTTGTAACTATCTCATTTGATCCTCACAACAACCCTACAAGGTAGGTGTTATTGTTATCCTCCTTTTGCAGAAAAGGAAACTGAGGTAAACAGGTTAAGTGTCTTACCCAGGTCCATACAGACAGTAAATGTCTATGTAGTTAAACTCAGGTCTTCCTGAGTCCAGTACTCTTATCCACTGAGGCCCTTGCTGCCTCTATTCCAATTTCTTTTATAATCATATATATTTTACTTTATGCACCTAAAAATATAATTGAGAATGGGTTCACAGACTTCACTAGACTTTAGAAAGTATTTAATATATCATATTCCATCACTGGAATTAGAATGCATTAAAACATTGCATTTCTTACACCTAAAACACAGATACTGATCTCACAAATTTTTATGGTTTAAGTTAAAATTAAATTCAGTTCCAGTTTTTACTTAAAGGTAAAGATTTGGGGCAGACAAAAATAAGTCCAAAAGATATCAATAAGCTATTTTACTGAAATGTCTATTATTCTGAATATAAGGTGTTTGGAACAATTTCAAGGGACTTGAAATATCCTATTTCTCAGGACTTCACAGAATGCGTCCATGACATAAAAAAGGGTTACGATTCCTGATTTAGATGATGAAGTTTACTGCAGATAAGAATGATTAACAGAATGCTTTTGTTTATTAATGGGAAAAGGAATCAGTTCAAACTTCCTTAGACTTCCTTTATTATATAAAGATCCCTTGGCAAATTCATATCACACAAAAGTGTTTCTAAATATAAAACCAATAATTTTTTAAATTAGTATAACTAGCATTTTAATTCAGTGAGAATTTATTTAGACATGTAAGCCTACATGCCAGATGCAATTTTGATCAAATTTATGACACAACAGCATTGTTTTTCAATACACTACACCTGTAGATGGGGACTGGCATATGAATTAGAAAGAATGGAGCTCAAGTTCTACATCAGATACAAACTAGCTGTGTGACATGGCAAACCAATCAAAAAGGCCCCTGGGGGCCAGACTTTGCCATACAACTATCTATCCTTTTATAATATGTATTCCACCTATGCAGTATTATATTAAACTATGCATATTATGCATATAAACTATGCAGTATTATATTAAAAAACCAACTACGAGAAATTTAACCTGTGTACTTTACTGGTGTACATGTAGCACAAAGGTACCCCTTATATCCACTAAATTTTGCTCAATTTGCTGGACACTAAACAATCTTTTATTAGTAAACTATGTAGGTATTCTGTTAACGTGTTTATTTTTGTCTGAAAAGTGTTGATTATATCCATGATTCATCTGATACAAAGTCAGTAAGTCTTCAAAACAAAACTCTTAATTATAACGTATCCTAGGGAAAAATCACCATCTACTATGCAGCATTTTATCATTATAAAAAACAGATTTTAAAAAAGAATTTTTTTTGGTCCATAAGGCTCATGGATGCCTCGTTCTCTTATTGCAGTCATACCCCTCTACCACCAGAACTGGATCCTTCCTTCTTACAACTAGCATTAAATAAAAACAAGCTATATAGTGACTGTAGCCCACAATATATGGCAGCATTCTAACTCTGAATGGTCTCCCACCTTTCTGCTAAGAGAGAATATATTGTATCTACTCTAAGATTGGTTATTACAATTACTTAGTCTGAATTCCTTTAAGCAATCTTTATTTACATTATTGTAATTATTGTGTTTATGGTTCTTCATGTTCTGCTTGACTCTCAGTTTTCACAAATTCCTGGTTTATGTGAATTGCTCATGTTGTTTCCATTACACTCACACACCAGTTTGTTTGGTCATTTTTCTAATCAATGGGTACCCCACTTTGTTAAAATTAAAAATGCCATTGAGTGGGATAGGTTTAGTGAAGACTTCTCAGATTGTAGTTCTTCTCCCAGGGGTGAGGTAAGACTGAGAGGCTCAGGGTTACTATATTTTTAGAACAGAATAATTCCATATAAGGATATAAAACTGTGTAGTACATTAGGGTCTCAATGATTGGATAAAGTTTACCTAATTCTTCAATGTCTTCATTTCAAAAGGGATTGGTTAGATTTCATGTCTAGAATATAAGATCATATTCTCAGCTAATGAGAATAATGGTCAGTGGGGGGTGGGGTGGGACTTGCGTTAGACTCTATATAAATCACTGCCTTTTCTTTGTCTTCGGCTTTCCTACTCCAGGTGAACTGCTGTAGGATTGTCCAGATTCTCGAGAATCGAATAAATCTCTTTTCTGTCATCACTTTGAGAGGCCTCTGAGTAATTGATTTATGTAGGGACCTGAGCCATCCCACACACCATTATGAATTTTTTTTGAACATGTTGACTCTTTGTTGCTGTCTATGGACTTTTAAGACTATATAGGGTTGCTGAGTGAAAAGATATGAACAACTTTGGTTTTTAGAAGGCTGGAAGAATGCAAGATGTTTTAATGTCTTCTCAAGGTCCCACCAAAAAGGTTCCATTTTTTGAGTGCCATCTTCATCTTTTCTAATTTGATGGGTATATAGTGAAGCCTCAAAGGTTGTTTTAATTTTAATTTCTTCATCACTAGTGATTTGGAGCATGATTTCATATGATCTGAGAATTTGCCATTCTTTTGAAAACTATTAATCTACCTACTGGGAGAATGACTCCTGCAAAGTTTTACATATGTCAATTTTCTGAACATCTTGGATATTAGATTAGTAGCATATATGAGGCAAATATCTGAATCCCCCTCGAAAAATCTCCTATTATTCTATCTTCATTGAATTTTGTTTTGGTAAGACTTCATTTTAACTAATTCAAAAAGCCCTTTGTCTTTCATCACCAGCTCTTTCTATTGTTCCATTAAGAATCCTCTTCCCTTCCAGGAATAGTTGTGAAATGTATCTCTTAATACTAATTTTTTTTGAAGTGACCCATTTATATTCATGTTACAAAATTCTATTGTGGCACACAGTATGTCATGCTAGCCTAAACCTAATTTCTGCCAATTAACTTTCCAATTTTGCCAGTAGCTCTTAACATATAGGGAGTTCTTCCATTAATTTATGTTCTTAGATTTATCAAACACTAAGATTTTTTACACAGTTAATATATCATATCCTAGTTCACTGAAATTAGAATGAATTAAAACTTTGCATTTCTTGCACACAAACTACAGATCATGATATCACAATTTCTTATAGCTTAAGTTAAAATCAAATCAACAAACATTTATTAAACACCTACTTTGCACAAAAAGAAGCAAAAGACAGTCCCTACCCTCAAGGAGCTGACAATCTAACGGGGCAAACAATATGCAAACACATATATATAAAGCAAGTTATATACAGGATGAATAGGAAATAATTAACAAAAAAGGAAGGTACTGGATTTAAGAGATGTTGGAGAAGCTTCTAGTAGAAGGTAGATTTTAGTTGGGACTTAAAGAAAGTCAGAGAGGTCAGCAGGCACAACAGAAGGCATTGAGGGCAGCCAGAGAAAATGCCTGGAGCGAAAGGATGGAGGTCTTGTTGGTTAGAACGGCCAGGAGGCCAGTGTCACTCGATCAAAGAGTACAGGTTGGGCACAAGGTGAAAGAAGATTAGAAAAGTCGGGGTGGGGTGGGGTGGGGGGCGGTATGAAGGGTTTGAATGCCAAGCAGAACATTTTTTTGGTTCTAACATCAGATGGGAAGCTCCAGGAGTTTGAGAAGCGGGTAACATGGTCAGACCTGTGCTTTAGGAAAATCACGTAAGTGGTTGAAATGAAGGGTGTATTAGACTGGGGAGAAACTTAAAGCAGGCAGAACCAGCACCAGGCTATTGCAACAGTTTAGTTGTGAGGTAATAAAAGCCCTCACCAGGGTGGAAGCAGTGTCAGAGGATGGAAGGAGCTGTATTTGGGAGATATTGCAAAGGTCTTGGCAGCAACAGCTTGCATAATGGGGGGTGGGGTGACAAAAATCAAAACTAATGGTGGTTTAGCCATGTTTTAGTACTAACTGCCTTAGCAATTATCTTAATTCTGTGAGAAATTTAAATGATCTGCCTCTCTAAAAGTTAACTTTTAAAAGGTTTTATTCTCTAAGCAGGCCAACAACAATTCTGATTAGTTAGCGATGCATAATACCATCTCAACTAGCAAGTTAACATTATATTTTCATCTGACATTTATATGTTAAAACTGTTGGAATGAGTAATGAAACGCTAGTAACAAATAGTATATAGGTTTTTTAAAAGTTCTTAGAATTCAATACAAATTCAAGTATTAATAAGAAAAATTTACACTACTATGTGGGTCAATATGCCCAGTAAGCTCTTACTCCTTTGTAACATAAAAACCCACAATCAATTCTGTTTTTTAAGGAGGAAGGTTGCTAAAAGGTTGGGCCAACAACTGAAAGGTGTTTTTTTAAGGTCTGAAAAAGTAAAACATTACACAATGTTTGTCTGGAGAACAGGGAAAGATGGGACCACAGGAACAAGGCTGGAAGACAAAACCACTAGCCAGAGCCACCTGAATAGGAAAAGAAGAGAAGTAGGGATAAGAGAATAATAAATCAAGCAAGGCTATAGAGCTGCTTAGGGCAACTGGGGAACCTTGCTTGGACTCAAGCAAATTTCTAACTTTATGGTAGGGTTAATTACCTTAATGACATAATTGTAAAATGATATATCTATGAGGAAAGTCTGTATTTTCACATCAATGAAATAATGGTAGAGATGTTGCCGCCACCAACTCCTTCCACATTACTGCTGATGATTCAGTCAAGCTTCATTTTTGCCCCCACTAATTGGTAACATAACTAACTTAAAGCAGGGTAGGCTGAGCTATGGAAATGGTATTCAGTATCATGACACTGTGGAACTTAATTACAAGTCAACATTAAATGCCTATCTGTACAACACAGTAATTGGCTGTGAGGGCAAACCAAAACAAAACCAGTCCTTATTTGCCCTCCAGAAGTTTAGATTATCGTGGTGTAATAGATAATAGATGCTGGACTTGGAGCCAAAGAGGGCTTAAAATCATGCCTCTGACATTTGCTAGTAGCATGGCCTTAGGGGTAAACCACGTAATCTTTCTAAACCTCACCTTTCCAATCTGTAAAATGAAAATAATTAATACCCGTAGGACCTGTTTTGAGGCTCAAATAATCAATATAAAGCACCCGGCAAACTTCAGAGTGCTTGCTACATAAATGCCAATTAACACCATTATCATAAAAGGAATTTTAGGAAGGAAAGAGCACTAACAGGTCAGGAAGGTGCAACACTTCTGCTGAGCCTTGTAAGAAGATCAAGGATCTGAAAGGCAGAGATAAAAACAAAATGATTCAAGGCAGGGGGAAGATTTGTGATAATGAAGAGATTAACAGATACATTTTTTAGTTTTTTAAGGCATACCTAATACTGTTTGGTCTGGCAGGAAAAAAGACGTGAGATTTGGAAAGGAGGTTAGTTCCAGATTATGGAGGTTTTCCCAAGGAGGGCTCAGTTTTCTATCTTATCATAACGTCTTTAATAAGGTTACCTGAGCAAATGTGTCACATGGTCAGACCTGTTATCTTGGGAAGATTACTTTAGCAACACTGTGTCAAAAAAGACTGGAGAGGAAAGAGAATGGAGAGCCTACAAAATTCAAGTGATAGAAGGCCTTAAGTGAGGTGGTAAGAGTTACATGAACAGTTAAGTGGCAAGCGACTGGAGTTGGGTATCCCTTTGGTCACCAGAGTATTAAGTAGAATTTAGAAGGTAATGCACTTAGCCTAGTTCAAGTTGCTGAAAATATTTGGGATTTAACTACATTTCTTTAAATATACTCTACATCTCAGACTCTCCACACATTCTTTAATTAAACCCAGCGAGGTTTTATCGTAGTTTTTATTTCTCCTATACTATAAACCTTTTAAAATTTAGGAATAAACTTATTGTAAAATATAGTTAGGAGTTTGGAATAATCTTTTACCATCAATAACATAATGTAGTTAAGTAACTATCTAGTGAATGAGTAAATATATCCTATTAAAATAGCTTTGCTTTATTAATACAGCTTAGAACTTAACTATTAGAACAAAATCTATTCATTCAATAAGCATTTCTTCAGTGCTTACATAAGGCCCTACAAGACACCATTGTAGGTCTGGGGGTTCCAAAGCCAAAAATGAAACAGGAGCTCAAGTGGCTAATATTCTATCCAGGGACCCTATATGTACAAATAGTTGTGTACATATGTGTACACAAGCACATGTACATACACGTAAGTACACACACAGAGTATCTATTTGGTAAGCTGATGAGTTGCATTCGGAACAGAAAAGGAGAAAAAAAGCAGGAAGGATACATTTGGAGAAACGTGTAATTCTTTTAGCTATCCCAACCTGTTCCTTGACACAAAAAGCCCATGTAAAACACAAATGTTCTCCAGTTGATACTGGATGGTTACAAATCTTAAAAAGATCACAATCAAAGCTGAAAGTGACCTAAAAGTCAATGGAAAAACACAAAGCAGACACATGTAGGCTGTGACACTATTTCAATGTGACCTAAGCCACCAAGAAATGGAATAAAAAATACTATTTAGGAAATGTATGATTAAAAAAGAAGGTAGGCTGTTCACATAGAGAGAGCAAAAGATAACAGATACAAAGCCTGAATGCTGACCCGGAACTCTCAAGAGTACAAGTAAAAAGAACAAGAGGAAGATATCTTGCACATTGGGTAGATATCCTAGGGAGAATATGAACAAAACCACAGAGGGAAGGATGAGAGTTAGAATTCATACTGATGGAAGAAAAAGCCCCATATTTTAGATTACAGATACACCAAAGTAATAACAAAATGGTCCACGTCTAAAGATGGGTCCATAAAAGCCTACTTAATCCAGGATGCAACTGCAGTATATAGCAAAAACAGCGCCATAACAAGTCAACTAACCAGAATACAGACAAAAACAAGGAATCAAAAAAGGAATCCAAAAAAAGTCAAAAGATATCACCAAATCTATGCATGGAAATTAACTTTACTCAGAACTACAGATTTTGCCCACAACTGTAAATTTCAAATTGTTTCAAATTAATTTTTAAACTTGTCTATTACAAACCAAAAAAACAAACCAACTAGATTGCAAGGTTTTTGTTCATTCTATAACTAAGCTTTCTTCTTTCATTTATATTTTTCTATTAAAGTGACAATATTCTATATTTATTATATATGGATCCAGTTATGTAAATCATAAATTTAGGAAATTTATTTAAGAAATTCAATTTAAAGCCTTTGCTTTAATATAAAGAAAAATAGTAAAAGACAAAACATGGGGCAAATACAACAGACAATGTGGGCATCATACTATTAAAGGTAAAGCACACATACTTTAACTTAAATCAATAAACTATGAAGAGCAGAAAGTAAGTGGTATTATTAGTCCAGGATATAACTTTCTCTTTTTGGGGGGAGGAGAGGGAAGGGAGGAGAGTTATTGGAAAATATCTGTTGAGGAAAAACAAAATGTATCAATAAAAAGGATTTTAAAAAAACAGGCATAGATGTAGGGGCTTTTTATTTGTTTTTAGAACAGCAATACAAGATTTCAGGATATTAACTAACGGAAGATGACCTTAAATGAAAAGCTATGTGGGGCCTGGTAAAACTTCAGCAACCTCCAGGGGCCTCAGGGTCTTTATCTATAAAATAGGAGTAATACCTGCAATCCCAATCTAGAAGGATTGTTGTTAGGCCTAAACAAATATGCTATTATAAAGAAAGCAGTTTGCAAATTTTAAGGCACAGCTCTGAACTATTTTCATTATACACACTAGTTTATATGCAGCCCTAACCATCATATTACATTCTTAGTACATGACATCTCCACAAAAATCTAACAAACCCTATATAATAACATTTGGCAAATACCCAGGAAAGAGACCAAGCTAACAGTCTCTGTGGAATGTCATTTCACTTAACACCATGTTTTTACTCAATCAAATTTGTCTTCAAACTGGGTTATCATTGAGGCAGTTAGTTTATACATGTTTTCTAATACTGTGGTCTACTGGGTACAATATATCAAATTCATTTTCTACGTATTAAGAATATGTTGTCAGCTAAAAATTACCTCTGTTTCAATGTAAAGAATTAATGCTTAATTTTAAAATCAGAAATTTATTGATATACAGAGCTCCCTTCTATATGACTGCATATTTCTGAAAATGGCAATAGGCTGGTCACATACCAAGTATTAGAGACAAGTGGAGTAGCACACCAGAACCTCTGAGATAGAGAAAAAAATGTATGGTAGTATTATAGAAAGAATACTGATTTGGCATCAGGAAACGTGGGTTTCACTTCCAGCTCTGCCACTTATTAGTTGTGTGACAGGTCACTTTACCTTTCCTGAGATTCATTTACAAAATATGGAGGGGAGGGAAAGCCTACAGGATCCCAAAGGGTTCTTCCAGCTTTAAATCCTTGAGATCCCAAGAAAGCTTCCTATGCTCTGGGATGAATCTTCTATTGAGTAGACTTATAGAAAAGAATGAAAAAGTACAGCACATGTGTGGAGGAATTACAAGATCTTTGTCAGCAGAGGGAGTGCCTACATGATGAAATCACATTAACAAAACAGAAACTTGTTTGTAATTCTTTAGTTTATGGATGGTATACTAAAGATTTAGAAAGTGAACCCAACCAGATAATTCACAGCAATAAACATTCATATTGCTAATAAAGCAATATATGATGTATGCACCATGAGTAGCATGACACTATAACACTCAAAAATTCTCAAGCACTTTTTAACTTCAAAATTTGGGCTACCAACTTTTACCAACAAGTGGTAAAATATACTACTTAGTATATAAGAAGCACTATCCAGAAAGGTTTGTTTTTTTTTAAAAAAACTGCTACATTAGCTCTATCCTCAGAGATCTGAATGAGAAAAAAAGGGTTCAATTTATTTTCAGGACCCATCGAGACCAGATATTTGAGATAAAAACACTTTAGGGAACTAGGAACCTGCAAGTATTAACTATGACAACTATCATCTAGATGCTCTCTTACAATATTATGATCTCAATGACCAAATTTTCCAAGTAATTACATTAGATAGCTTGTATGTGGTCAAGTTCCCTGAAAACGGTGAGGACAAATATTGAATTCTTTGACATTTCAAAAATACTGTGTTACGTAGGCTAGTTTAGGGGCAGTTTTTCTCCAGTAAAGATAGCCACATCCTTCTGTGTCCAAGTTCTAGAAAAATCAAGTCATGTACTCCTGTCCCCTTAGATACTTTCAAGTTTCCCTGAAAGCTCATTCAGTTTGCTCTATAACTCGTTTCATTTAGATATACTCTAATTTTGATAACTCCCATGATTCCAAATAACCTATATAAAATGGAAATGTTCTTATATCAATCAAAAAGCATTTATTAAGCACTTAGTTAAGTAAAGAAAGTTCCTGCCCTAAAGGGACTCACATTCTAATGGGGGAGACATATAAATAACTACGAAGTTACACATACAGAGTAGATGGGAGGTAATCTCAAAGGGGTTTGAAAGTATTTGTTGAATGGAATCTACTCTGGAAAAAAAAGGATGGGGTGATGTTACAGCAGGGTAGATGAAGACCCCCTTCCCCGACTGACACTCCTGACTGGCATATATGCAGATCACTTGACTCTCCTAATGATAAATGGTGTTTACTGCTCTATATAAATTAGTACCCTTCTCCCATTTACCCCAACTTCTAACATTTCTTTAATAGGTAATGGTCTACACATTAGTTCACTAGACTCACAATACTTCAAAAATAAAAAATAAGGCTCAATATAAATCCTTTTTGTTTGTAAAAAAAAATAACACATTTTTACTTAAGACAATTACAGTAAGCTAAGAAGCTTCTTGCTTTCAAAAAGGAGCTATGATTTCCCTAGGTTGTTCTCATAAAGAAGTCCAAGGAATTTGCTCAATAAAATAGGGCATGACTTAGGTGCCAGGAAATCTCATTATAGAAATGTGTCTTATTTGCACCTTATATAACTGAGCTTTCTTAATTTAGCAAAGATAAATTAAAAGATTATTGATGAAACATTTTCCTTCTCTAAGTAGAGAAGTAGGGGCCTGCAAGGGCATAAAGTTGTATATGTTGCAAAACCCAGGTATTTTGTTAGGTTAGGTTGCCTGTTTCATTATAAGGAAGGATATCAGGAACTGAATTTCATATTAAAAAGGTACTTACAAAACTTTTAAAAAATAAAATATTTATCACATTGCAAAAGAATCCTTTATTTTGCAGAAATATCTTCTACAAAATATTCTAGTTTTTGTACAATTTTTCAGGAAAAACTGACCACACAAACCAAAATACCGTAGAGACTTGACTTTAGTGCTATTTATTATAAAAACTCCTCTCAAGACACCCTCCTTTCATGTATCATGGGTAGTCCACAAGTACTATAATGGTTGCTTGGTTAGTAGTCAATTCCTAGTAACATCCCATTCATATAGCATGCAAATGAAGTCTTTTGGGCTACATTTAATCTGAATTACCTTCCAAGTGACACCTACCAACTTTCTCAGTCTCATGGTAACTTATACACTCAATCCTATCACAATATAACCAGTGGCCCTATGATTCTACTATTTTAAGGCTGTTTTTTTCCATGCCTGTATATTTCCTATTTTTTTACTCTTTTTCAGAGTCTATCATTCTGTATGACCCAATAGTCTCCACATTTGGAGACTCAATAGTCTCCAAATTACATAAGCCTCCACAATACTGACAAGATAAATTTTATGATCCTTAATAGCAAAAATAAGAATGGATATAAACTAACTTGAGCATTATTTTTAACTTTGTATGCCATCACTCCTACAGAAAAGTGATTCTAGATAAAGTTTACAGAGCAAGAGAGCTAAGTTTCAATTTCAATAATTAAGAAACAACCACCATAATAATAAAAAAGAAACTGCAAAAAAGCCTAACTTTCCAGGCATGATCTCTTGCTCAGAATAACTGAATAGAATTTATTTTTAAAGTTTCTAGCTTTATTTCTAAACTGTTGTATAAGTTACACATTGACTGCATTCTTTCAGGGACTGTGAAAGACAGTTGCCTATATCAGCACTTTTCTACACTGCAGTGAAATGGAACTCCATTTGGAAGTCTGCAGTTAATTTTCTCCAACACTCCAGTGCCTCCTCCCTTATACATATGGAATTCATATGAAGAAAACTTCAAAGACAAGTGGTTTTACTACACCCTTACCTCCTCAAACCACTGGATTACATTCTAACTCCTATCCCTTTAACGCATGGGTACAGTTTAAAACCAGTTACAATTCTGAACCAGTTTACTTGGTATTAAATAAACCTTTGGGCAGTCTGCGACAATTATGTCTTTAATAAAAAAAGAACATCAACTGACATTTCTAGCAAGCTTCACTACAATGTTAATCACCTAATATTTATACACAGATAGTATAAGGTTCAACATTCTTCCATGGCTCATAATATTAAAAGAGGTGTTAACATACATTTCAAAGGAGTTTATTAAAACCTAATCTGAATGCTTTCTTCACCCGTTTCACCTCTTGCCTGAACTCCAATTTTGTATACTGTTCAACAGACTTAGCAAAAGTACTCTCAGAACATTTAAATCTTGGATTTACACGGACAATAAACTTCATTAGGCCTCTCCTACTGATCAACGATTAGTTGCCAATGCTAAATGAATCTTCTATTCTACCTAAGAGGTAAGGCTAGCAATACCCTAATTCTTTAAATTACTTTAAGCTTCTCAAAAACTCAAACACACAGTTTCTCTACCATATCAAATGGTACTTTGCATGTGATGAATGAAAGATGTGAATCCATTCCTTCCCTGAGAAATTTACTTTGCTCTACCAAAGTAAAAATTGTGTTGGGACAACTCTAATTGTACATAAACACAGTTGAAACATTGTTTACCACCAGATCATTCTGTTGTCCCTATTCCCTTAGATTATTCTTTCAGTTTCTAGGAAAAGAGAGAACTAAGTTTACATCGAGTTCAATAAATCAAATCTACAAAACACTTGTTTTTGCTAGTATTCCTCACTATGCTTGATGCAGGAGATAGAAAGATAGAGGCAGAAATTAGTCTAATTTCAAAGAGTTCAAAACTGGACTGGAGAGGCAAAAGCTGAGAACTGCCTTGGCCCAAAAGTACAATCCATTTCTGAATGGCTAGCTCCCTTAGGAAGAGTCTTATTTAATACCTACTGGGTAATACCTTGCCCAAGACTTCTGGTCCTCAAAAACTCCTGTTTTTGTGACTCTTGTTCAGTTATATAGCCCACCTATTCTAACTGTATTTAAATTTAAATGTGACTGCTTTCAAGACTTACAAAGACTGATTAAGTATACTAAACACTTTGGAGGACTGCTTCTCAGCCTCCCTCCAAAGGCTAAACTACGGAGCAGAAAATAGGTACCCTTATCTTGCTCAGGACCCTGGGATAAGTGACTTCTCAACCTACTTGCTTCTAGCTCAGTTCTTACGCCTTCATTTCAGTTCACCTTTAGGTCTAATGTAAAGTAGTCTAACCACCTCCTCTAACATACAGTGACACTAGCTCCTCTGATTCAAAGACAGTTTGTATGACAGCCCTAAAATATATATAAAAAACATATACCCTTTGATACACCTAATCCTCATTCTGCCAAATTCACAGAGGGTGCTA
This sequence comes from Notamacropus eugenii, assembly GCF_028372415.1. Lineage (NCBI taxonomy): Eukaryota > Metazoa > Chordata > Mammalia > Diprotodontia > Macropodidae > Notamacropus > Notamacropus eugenii. Next base: position 44,358,429 of record NC_092874.1, on the reverse strand, counting down.
TGTTGCTACAATTTCTTTTATACACCAACCAGTAATACACTTAATCACAAATAAGCAAATAATTTTTTGTATGATCTTAAACCTAAAATACCCAATCAGCAAAAACTTATTAAGCACTTACCTTGTGCCAGACATTGTGCTATATGGTAGAGATAAAAAGGAAAAGAAAAAACATTCACTGACCTATACTTTAGGAATCAGAAAGACTTTTGTTTGAGGAATTTAATTCCTTCTATTTCATTAACTATAAGGTTCGCTTAAACTTTGGAAAATAATATCTTAAGTTAAAATATTTTCAACTACCAGTTTGAATCATGAATCATGAAAAGGTATGTAACTGACTTGAGCTGTTGTGGCTTTTCTTTTATATGGGAAGGAGGGAGAAACAGAGGAGAGGGAGGAAAAGGGAAATCACCATTCAAAATAAAAAAGAGTATTTTCCAAAGCCTAAAAATGTACACATTATGACTTATAAAGAAATCATATTAATTTTAGGTTATGCATTATGGATCAAATTTTATTCATTTGTAGTCACCTTTTATGAAACAAAATCTGATAAAACACAAACTATTTCTATAACCTAATATTAAGTGTCATTAAAGTTTTTAAAGCCAAATTCATTTTTTAAAAAGTACAACGTAGGAAATAAAATAATGACGACTGCTTTAGGGCAGAGACATTGAAATTAGCCTGTGACTTAATTTCATTAGGCACACAAGGGAAACCGTAAGAGAGTGTGAAATTCCATTTTTGAGATCATAAGCATGAAGACAGGTATTGAACCTGTGATTTCACTGTTATCAGGAACTCCTTGAAAGAAAGGTTCAGTACCTGTTCTGCAACTTATAGCTTGAGAGTTGTCCAGAGAAATCAAGGTTCTTTCCAGAAGCAGGACTTCTGATCTTTCAGATCAGCCCCAGTCATTGTGTGACACTGACTGCCTCTCAAATGATAGACACATAGAACACATAATCAAAGGTTTGAATAAATAACCAAGGGCCATGCATGAGCTGGTAATGTTACTATGTGCCCACATGCCTCTCTCAGCATATTGCTGTTTTTCTATGACTCTATTTGTTTCCTCTCTTTTAATTAGCCCTGATATAAAACTACAACTGCACTTTCTATGGTAGGGAAGTATTAGAAACAAAGTAGATGCCCATCAACTAAGAAGCAGTTAAACAAGTTGTGATCCATGAATGTAATGGAATACTACTGTACTGTTTAAAAAAAAAAAAGACTCAAGAAAAACATGGGAAAGCATATATACAAAGCAAGCAGAACTAGGAAAACAATGCACACAATGATGAAAACAGGAGGATCAAACCTGAAAGCTATGAAATAACAATGACTAAGCTTAAGGCAAGCTAAGTGATGCAGTGGAGAGACTGTTAGGCCTGAAGTCAGGAAGACCCAAGTTAAAATCTGGCCTCCGATATTTACTATCTATATGACCCTGGGAAAGGCATTTAAAAAAATCTTAGAAATGCGAATAACACAACAACACCTATCTTCCAGGGTTGTTATAAGGACCAAATGAGATATCTGTCACATACTTAGCAGCACAGCACATGACATATGTTTAATAAACATTTTCTTCCAAAGCCCCAAAGAAGGGCTTTGAGAAGTCACCCTATACCCTTCTTTGCAGAAGAAGGGGAATATAAATGGGGAACAGCATATATTGTAAATTAATTTTGTTAAATTGAGATTTCCTTTCTTTTTTGTTCCCTGTTATAAGGAATAAATCTCTGGGAAAGGTGGAGGAAAGGATACATTGTGAAATGTAAATAATATATACCAATTAAAATGCATTTAAAAACTCCTTAAGCTGCTTCCATCTGGTAGTTCTTCCAATTTTATTATTTTAATAAGTAAGTCTTAAATCTTTCTTAGAAGTAGGGCAGGTATGAGCCTTAAATAAAAGAGGTTTATCACATTAGGTTTTAAATAATTTCATGTTACCTGTTAGTCTAAAATGCTTTAAACCAATTTTTAAAAAGAGAAAAATGTTAAGATACATAGAAAGGGCTACAGAAAATAAGTTCTATCAATCCCTTCTTTAAAAATCCTTTTGTACAGATTTATTAATTTGATATTTAAAATCACTCAAGTTAAAACTTAAATAGTATCTTTCCCAAGTGACTGAACTTTGTGATTCTGATTTTTATATCTAAAAACTGTTCATGCTATTTGCAAATGAAGTCTTTCTCTTGTCCTTTTGCTGAAGGATAGCATCTTTAAAATATTGGGTTATCAGTCTTTCACAACTCCAAAAATATGTGAAATTATTCCTCCACAAATTAATCTGTGAAGAATGTTCACAGAAGCCAGTGTGATGGTTACTTCTTGGTCTATATCTTGAACAGGTTATTTTAGACACTACTCACTATGTTCAAGACCTTTGGAAAAAAAAAAAAAAGCTTACGGTTTCATAAAATATTACTTTTTATAAATATCTGTTTAAAATCGCACCAAACTCCAGTTAGTATAGGACCAAACAATCTCTCTGAAATGCTTAAACATCAGTTAATTGTTATAAATCAAAAACTTCTAACAAAATAGTAGATATAAAATAACAGAACAATCAGGAACCCTGGTGTCCAGTCTCAGCTTTGCTGGTAACTAGATTTTAAGTAAATGACTTCACAACTCTGGACTTCAGATTTGGGATATATAAAAATGAGGCAAGTAGATTAGATCACTAAAATTATGTTCACTTCTAAAATTTTGTGAATCTATGATTTTGAGATTCATTGATCTCTTGAAATAAATCTACCTTTAAAGGTATAAAAATTAGTTTCTCAAAAAATTTTAATGTTCAATTCCAATTACAAAGCTTTTATGATTTGTTAAGTATAGAATACACAATGTTACTATAAAATTAAGCTAAGATAATTTCACCTGACAATGCCTGGTTCACAATGATAATGTCCACAATCTTCTATTGTATGTAATAAAACAACCCATGTGCCCTAGAGTTCGCAAATCATCCTCAGCAGTAGTATTTATATTATCTTCTATGTTGTGATGAGAAAGGGCAGCGTAGATCATTAAAAATGAGTAACAAGAAAGCTACATTTTTATTTTCCAGAAAAGCTGCTACTGTTTTGTGAAGACATAAAGTTACGATATTTTTACACTACTTCTTAAAATACACAAGTGGTATCACTAATATTATAGTAAGCAAGTTCACTAAATTGACTGAAATAGATAACTATCTTCAAAGTTTCCCAAGTTAAACTAAAATATCCAAAGTCTACGAAGGTTCCTTGTTACTTTATCAGTTGTCTGCTATTCTTAGCTGCTTTTAGAACAGAAAGAGAAATTAAAATGAAAGCAACTTGTTCATGTGTTACTTTCCCTTGTAGGAATTCTTACCCCGCTCCCCAAAAAAGTTGTTTAAAAAATAAGGTAAGCAGAGCTGTGAGCTCTCCCACCCAGCGTGCACTCGCCCTCCCCTGCCTCCAGGTGCGGCACCACCTCCTCTCTCTCTTAAGGGTTTAAACTTGCCACTTCCAAGTTCGCCATGGATGATGACATTGCTGCTCTCGTTGTTGACAATGGCTCTGGCATGTGCAAAGCTGGCTTTGCCGGAGACGATGCCCCTCGGGCCGTCTTCCCCTCCATTGTTGGGCGCCCCAGACATCAGGGTGTGATGGTGGGTATGGGCCAGAAAGACAGCTACGTGGGGGATGAGGCTCAGAGCAAGAGAGGTATTCTGACCCTGAAGTACCCCATCGAACATGGTATTGTCACCAACTGGGATGACATGGAGAAGATCTGGCATCATACTTTCTACAATGAGCTCCGTGTGGCCCCTGAGGAGCACCCTGTGCTACTCACAGAAGCCCCCCTGAACCCCAAAGCCAACAGAGAGAAGATGACTCAGATTATGTTTGAGACCTTCAACACCCCAGCCATGTACGTTGCCATCCAGGCTGTTCTGTCCCTGTATGCCTCTGGTCGTACCACTGGTATTGTGATGGACTCCGGTGATGGTGTGACCCACACTGTGCCCATCTATGAAGGTTATGCCCTTCCCCATGCCATCCTCCGTCTGGATCTGGCTGGCCGTGATCTGACGGACTACCTCATGAAGATCCTGACCGAGAGAGGGTACAGTTTCACTACCACAGCTGAGAGGGAAATCGTGCGTGACATCAAGGAGAAGCTGTGTTACGTCGCCCTAGACTTTGAGCAGGAGATGGCTACTGCTGCATCTAGCTCTTCTCTGGAAAAGAGCTACGAGCTCCCTGATGGTCAGGTTATCACCATTGGCAACGAGAGGTTCCGGTGCCCAGAAGCTCTTTTCCAGCCATCTTTCTTAGGTATGGAATCCTGTGGAATCCACGAAACTACCTTCAACTCTATCATGAAGTGTGATGTTGACATCCGTAAGGATTTGTATGCCAATACCGTATTGTCTGGTGGTACCACCATGTACCCAGGCATTGCCGACAGGATGCAGAAGGAGATTACAGCCCTAGCTCCCAGCACAATGAAAATCAAGATCATTGCCCCACCTGAGCGCAAATATTCTGTCTGGATTGGAGGCTCCATCCTGGCGTCTCTTTCCACCTTCCAGCAGATGTGGATCAGCAAACAGGAGTATGATGAATCTGGGCCCTCCATTGTCCACCGCAAATGCTTCTAAATGGACTGTGTGTTTTTTGATTTTTTTTTTTGATTTTTTTTTTTTTGTCAAAAGGGTGTGACATGATAATTGCCCAAAAAAAGAGATGAGATTGGCATGGCTTTATTTGTTTTTTTTTTTTTGTTTTGTTTTGTTTTGTTTTTTTTTTTTGGCGCTTGACTCAGGATTTAAAAACTGGAACGGTGAAGGTGATGAGCAGTCTAAGTATGTTGGAGGCAAACATCCCCAAAGTTCTACAGTGCGTCTTCAGGACTCTTGATTGTACATTTATGTTTTTTTTTTAATAGTCATTCCAAATATTGTATAATGCATTGTTACAGAGAAATTAGCTCTGTAATGAGCTGAGTAACAAATCCAGATGGGGAGGGGGGGAGGGGGAAGGTACTAGTATTGCTTTACATGTAAATTAATGTAATCCTTTAAAAAAAACTTTTTGTATCTTCCGCCTTAATACTTGTTCCTTTTTTTTTTTTAAATTGTCAGCCATATTGAATGGCCCCCTAAATTCCCTCCCTGCCCCCAACATAGATGTGAATGAAGACAAGACTTCACAGTCTCCCTGCGAGTTTTATGAGATTGGTGCCAGTACTTGGGGGAGGGGAGGAGCTTTACCTGTACACTGACTTAAGACCAGTTCAAATAAAAGTGCACACGTTAAAGAAAAAAAAAAAAAAAAAAATAAGGTAAGCAGCAGGGCTAATATTTCCAACACCTTATACTTAAGATTTCAACTATAAATTCTGGGGACATATCAGCTTATGTAGTACACTGCAGCCTTACTAATTCAGAATAAGGACAGTTTGGCAGGTTACAAACAATTCTTAAAGCATCACTGTGCCTTGTACATAGTAGACCCAGAAAAAAAAAAATTGTGTGTAATTGGTTATATTTTTAAACTACTGTGATGGGTTGCCACACAGAGGTACTCTAGGCCAGTGGTGTCAAACTCAAATAGAAACAGGTGCCATGCCACTAAACGAATACATAAGGGTCCCTGTGGATCACATAGCTTTAAAATATAAAATTAATCTATGTTTTATTATAATCTTATTTTGTTAAATACTTCCCAATTACATTTTAATTTGATTTGGGTTGCATTTTGGAGTGTATAGGTCACATACAGTCCATGGTTTCTAACATTCTGCCATGGGTCACTATCTGGCCAATGTTTCACCTCTTTGGGTCCATTCCAGCTCCAATCCTTATTAAATCCATCTTCAATTAGCAAAATGGCTGGCAGGCAAATTAATGTTGATAAAAATACCTGAGAAACATAGCATAAAATACTTTCCAGTAATATTGTTTACATTATGAATTTCTTAAATTTTGAAGAAAGAAAAACAAATGGTATGGGGAGAAATTAAGGAGATAGTCTTGGTAAAAATTGGCAAGATCCATGGCAAATCTCAGGAAAGGGTAGTTTAAAATGTTTGCTAGCCTAATGACTTATTGGAATTCTATAAAACACACCGAGTAGTAACCATTTTAAGTGTCTTTCACATAATCTGTGCTCACATCAAAAACTAAAATTCAAGTGGCTCATATAGTCTTGAAATTGTTTTTGGAAAATATTGGGAATATAAGTAGAATTTTAGAACAGGTTTAAAAGAAAGCTCACAGCAAGTTCCACCCCAAGTTATCTTCTCCCTTATTCCTGAATCAAACGGTAAATTATATGCTCTATACCATTAGATCAAGATAAATTATCATATGGAACTATACTGCTATGCAAAAAAGACTGCCGCAGCTGAGAAGCAAATAAGTGCTATGATGTATATAAAAACAAATACTTGTTGACTGAACAGCTCCTTCTATTTAGGAAAACACTATAACAAATTCTCATAAGAAATCTAAGTCTCCAATAAGTAATGTTAATATAAGCCCAATTCAAGTACAAAGACATTTCTTATAACTAAGGTCTTATAATTAAGGTTCAGCACACAAATTTAAGAGACTTATGAGAGGCAGTGTAGTGGGGTAGAATACACTTCAAAGCTAGGAAGGTGGAGTTGGAAGACATTCAGTCTCTCAATGTACAGGGTGAACTAAGACTATACTGCAGAGAAGGTGCAGACACAGCCTTGGTCTAAGTTTCCTCATCAGAGTACCCTACACCAATGAAATCACAGGTACAGTCCCTATTCCTATAATACACAATTGCTACAGTAGTAAACATTTTGGTTATATAATAATAGGCCAGATACAAATTACGGACTAAAAGAAACTCAACGTGGGAGCAGCATTATTTCTTCAAAGGCTGTACAAAAGCAATATAGCACAACTTCAGAATGTTTTCTACAAATCTTTCAACTCATTCTACCAATACAGGTCAAAGGCTCTGCAATTTACAAGCTTAAAACTGCCCTGTGGTCACATGTCCATTTTGTGCCAGAGGCAGGATTTTAACCAACCTCTATTTGGCTTCAAGGATAACACAAGAATAGCAAGGATAGCACCAAGCCACACCACTTTCAAAAACATGACTGGTGAGAAAAGGATTTAATTTCTCTTTCTTTCCACCTATCCTCCTAGACTACCACAATCCAACCTAAAGAAAATATCAAGTTGATCACTTCATGTTCACTATGAACCTAGATTTCAGTCTGCCAACAAGAACTGCTATATCTCTTATTTATAAGGTTCCTACATCATCTTAACTCTGTCTTCTTCTTACAGCACACACAAAAAGTTATACTGAAAAACATAACACAAGTTAATCAGCACTAGCAAATAACTATCTATGCCTATAAAAAAATAACATCTATTTGGCATGGTTTGTAAAAGCAGTCTTATTTTAGTCATACCTTACATATGGACATACACTATTACAGTCAAATTGTTCATCAAGTAGGATGGTTTAAATTTAAATGACTCTCCACAATCTAGACTTTGCTGTTTAATTATTTCACAATGTGGAAATCTGATATATTTCTAAACCAAAAAAAAAAAAGCAGGTTAATTTAAACAAACCTTTAATTTTGCTAGCTAATGATTCTGTTTTGAATATAAAAATAAAACATTTACTAGGAACCGCATGAAATCTTACATAAGAAACTAGAGAAATATTTTAAAATTTTTTGACTTTAAAATAAAATATAACCAAAATAAAACAAGCATATAGTATCATTTCCCACAGTATTAGGAACTGAGGTGCCATAGCTTATTCATACTGTTTTGGGTATCTTGCCTACTTCTTAACAGGCATTTTGCAATTTTTTTTTAGTCAAATGTAATTTTACTCGAGCTTTTTTTTGGTTTTTAATCATGCTGAGTATCCTAATGTGCAACTGATTTTGTAGAAATTAACTTATTAGCTTTTGAGAATATTTTAGTATTATATGTGTAATTAATTCAAGCAGTTTACAAGTTTTTTCTTTACTAAAATAAGAGAATTAGAGTTGAAGACTAAGCTCTACTAAAGTAAAGTTGTCTATTTTATTGAGTAATCTGGGTAAAAACTTCCTAATTCTTACCTTAGATCTTCTTTTTCCAAGAGAAGCAATACTTGAGAGTGTCTAAATGAGTATTAACATTTCAGCTACCAGGAACTTATAACACATGGAAATATTTAGAGTATTAAGTTTCACAGCTAACATTTTGGTCTAAGGAAAAGTAACAGCTACTACCACAGAATAAAAATTAAAATGCTTAAAAATCAGATTTTAGTGAGTAGCTTTTACAGATTTCAATTTAGTTTGTTGATAGGACCTCAATGGTACAAAGGTTCATGACAAACCAGCTTATTAAACACCTACCTTCTTAAAAATACATATTATTCTGGCCACTGGAGGGCACCCACATTGACAAATAAGCATAATACTTTCAACTTTACAGCAACCTGAACGAGAGGAAAGGATAAGGGCCCTCACATAAGGCCATAAAAATTCCAACATATACAATTAGCCTACTTGAAATAAATATGCTTAAAGGACCTGACACTGAAATTTCTATCCCTCCTAAGAGACTATGGTCCTAATAAAATTAATCTCCCCAACATTTCCCCCTCTTCTTAAAGGATGAGGATAAACAGTAAAACAAAGATGACAGATGAAATGGTATTAAGTCTCCAAGGACTATAAAAACTCTAATGCAGTCTGGCCTGTTAAGCAACAAAAAAATTTCCTTTGTAATAGACATTTATATTCCTAAATGTAGTGACAACTATGATGCTTGTTCTCAATTTCATAATTGAAATTGAGAACAGGGGGCGGAGGCAAAGCTTTAAAATCATTCCTGCAGGTCTGAGCTAAGAAAAAGCTTTGTTCAAAACGAAGTACCAGATAAATGTATTCCAGTTCAATTAAGTTATTCTCAGAATTCAAATAATGAATAATTTAAACATTAAAAGTTTCAGATCAACCCTTTCCCATAGAAGGAAATACAAAGGAATAGAAAGTCGTTTAAGCAAATAATTAGTAACAAGTTACTTTGCCCATATTTACATCTCCAACTTTAGAAGCAGCCAAGAGATTTCAGGAAAACAACTATGTAAATACAACTGAATTAAAAAACTGTTACAGTTGTCTGCTACAAGACAGGTGGCTAGTATTTTATTGGGGGTCATTTGACTTCTATATACAATTACATCTTGTTACAAGTGTCAATTTTTACTATTAGTTATTGCAGAAAGTTCCTTAAACCTGATATTCTTGTCTTCCAAAAAAGCTTCTTAGGTTCACATTTTACCAAGCTCATATTTAATTTAAAATGAAATTCAGAAAGCAACTTAGTTGGGCTCCATTAGCTTGTGAGTAGAGTAGTCTTCTCCCTTCTGTAGTCAAATATACAAAACACAAATTTAATTTTACTCTTCTAATGAATAACAGCAAACATACTGATGGAATATAAGACAAATTTTAACAAATGTGTTACTGGGTTTCAATATGCCCTGATTGGTATTCAAAAAAATTTTTTTTTAAATTATACTAGCACAGTTATATTCCTAAATGTAGCATAAGTGCCCATACTTATTCTTAAATTCATTAGGTTGTGCTATCTGGGAGCTTTAAATTTGCCAACTGTATAATAATGGTCATTCTCAAATGTTTTTAATTCTTAAACCCCTACAAATTTGTTACCATTAGCCTTCTTCTCCTAGCTTCCTAATTCATCTTAAGTCACCACTGGATTACAGACAGGAGCATGAATGTTTGAGGAGGTCCCACAGTTTATTACTCCCATTACTAACACCAGTAACAGCTGTTTAGCAGTAGGAGCTGGGCTTTCATGATTTCAACAAAATATTCATTCAAAAATTAAGTACCTACTAAGTGGCAGATACTAGGGAGAAACAAACTAAATAGAACAGTGCTCTCAAGGTCTAATGGGTATGACACACCCAAATACAAAACAGATTGTGGACCTAAGAAAAAGGTTTAAGGGACAAAACTATCACCTCAAAGTGCTGAGCACGGCGTAAAGGGCAGATGGGAATCAGGGTCCAGAGAGGCAGCTCCAAATAACAGAAGTGTCTTGGACTTCATTTTAAGGACAGTGAGTTGTGAACTTTTAAGTCAGGAGAAACCTGGTTTCAATTCGGCTTCTGACACCCGTGCAACCTTGGACCTGTCTGAGTTTCAAGTTTCTTAAACTATAAAATGGCATGAAATACCTTCAACAATCTAATACGGTAGGGTACTGCATAAAGACAGTGCTTACAAAATCTTAACTGTATATCTTGGAAAACATATTTCGACTAGGTCTCTACCTCAATGTAAGCTCCTTGAAGGCAGGGACATTCTCATCATATCCCATTCTCTGCATATTCTACACAGGATACCTGTTCAGTGTTTGTGGGATTAAGTCCTGAAACACAGCCGGTGTATATTAAGCAGGAGATTGTACAACTGGAGGCATTCCCAAGTATAGTGAACAAGACCAAAAGCTGAAGTGAGAAGAGGAACTACGAAGTAAACCTTAACAGATTCATGTTGGTAGCTTCCACTTAAGGCTCACTAATGATTTGGCTCACTGTGACTTGGAGGGCACCAAGTAAGAAGGGCAAGATCTTTAATTCTTAGGAGTTAAATCATCAGACAGTGACCAGGTAAATTTCTCCGAAGTGGGGGGAAGGCCAGGGAGAAGAAAAGGGAAGCAATAGCAATCCATACATACAGAAGGGGGTTTACAATCTGTCGAGTTCCCACAACAATGAAGTCACAACTTTTTAAAAAATCATTTTTGTACAAAGTATTTATGTATATACCCGAGGCTCTCAAATATTAGTAACAGCTTTGTTGAACCCTCTTAGTCCCTTAATTAAGCCTCATTAAGAACCTGAGCTGATCTCCTAGTAGTAAAATGGATAGTCAAGGCAGTTTTTAGTGGGTTTTATGAGGATTTCAAATGCTAAACTTACTTCTCAAAACTTTCATATTTAAGTAGTTTCTACAGTTAACTTTCAGAAAATACATTTAATTTCAAACTTTTAAAAGTTCCTCAATGAGACTATTGCCATAATAGCCTTGAATCTTTTATTCTGCAACATTGATCAATCACTCACCTCAGAAATAAATAGTCTAATGCAGATATTCTTAACCTAGGGTCTATAAACTTTTTTTGGCAGTATTCTTATAAGTATATTTTAACAACTAGTTTCCTATGTCATCTTATATACTTTGTGCATTTAAAAACATTCTGAAAGGCGATCCATAGGATTCAACAAACTGCCAAAGAGATCCATGATACACTCAAAAATTAAGAAATCCTGATCTAATTTGTTATGAAGAAAGTATAAAAGAAACAGGAACAGAAAACACCAGTCACCTGTGAGTGGCAATTTTTGCTTTAAAATAATGTATCAAAAGATTTATTATTCCAAAGTAAAAATTAAGTCTCATTAAAGTACAAATGGAATTAATTCCTTAATTCAAGCAACCAGTAGACTGCACCATTAACATCACAAGATATCCAATAAGCTTTTTCAGTGAAGTTGAAGCAAAAAACTTGAAGACACTTGGAAATCATCAAACCTACCCAAGACTGACTGAACCAGAATAATTGAGTGATATCTTAAATCATAAGACTACATATAAAAGATATAACTTCACTGAACTAAAATCTGAAAACTCGTTGCTTCTGACTAAAACCTGTCTCAAAGAAACCTTCGAGTATCCAAGTTTATGTCTAGTCTACAAAGCTCTCATTTCACTAAAACCACTCCTAGATTTCCTTTTGCCGACCTCCGCATACCAGCAGCGAGCCTCTCACTCCATGCACCACTCACATACTTTGGGGGAGGGGAGACAGATGTCTGTAAAATACAAAGTAGGGAACAATGCATATTTCGAGAGAGAAGAAAACGAAGAAAACCATTACACAGAAATGCGAAGCGTTTCAAGCTGGAGAAAAATGTTAAGTATATAGTTGATAACACAGAGCCTGTTGTGGGAACTTCCTTCCCAAATCCCTTTCGAAACAGTCTCTACCCTAGACAAAACATTGAGAGAAGTTGCCTTGTATCAAGTTTCACTTGGTCAATTTAGTAGCGAAAAGAAAAAGAAACTCAACTCACCACAAAAAGCTTTAAAAGTTAGGAGTTACTGTAACGACACAAATATTCCTAAATCAGTTAGGAAACAAAATAAAGACACGAAGCCTAATGGTAGATAGATATCAGATTCTATTTGATTCAAACCAGTCGGGTAGCACCCAAGTAAGCAAACCCTAAAATCTCTGCTGTTCCTGAGTTTGGCTCAGATTAAAAGTTGCTTGGTTTTCATGTTCCAGTGCCAGATGTAGCAGAAAAAGCATCTCCGGTAGGAGTGCTGCTCAAATCCACATAGTAGTGAAATGCCACAAACACAATATTATTCTTTTTAAAATAAAAAACATGTACGTATATGTATATACACATATGAAACCTTTCTCTCGGTTCCGTAAAGAAAACACAGATCTGAAGCGAAAAATCACTTCTCACATCCCAGCCCTGACCAAGAGGACCAGACTTTCCCCCTTCCCCACGGATTGCTAGCAAATAGGAACCCCTCAAACTGGCCCGCAAAGTCCACGGTTCTCAGAACTACGAACCCTTCTGGGGGAGCGGAACCTCCACGTTCCCCGCCGAGCTCTGCAAAAGCTGAGGCTGGATCCAGAGGCGGCACCCCCACCCCAAAGTAAGAAAGCCCCCGCACGATCCCCGACGCTCCCACTTCTCAGGAACATCGGGACTCTGCCCCCCGCAGAGCGCGCCCCCCATCTCCTCCAGAAGCCCCTGCCGCCCAGGATACCCCTCCCTCTCTTCCAGAGGTCCCTGCCCCCTCCCCCTCCCCGTAGCGCGCCTGGTCCACCACCGAGGGGAGGCTGCCCGCCCCCGACCCGGCCCCGGGGCTCCCTCCCGGCGGGCCGCGGCCCCTCGACCCCCCTTCCCGGAGGCGGGCAGCCCCATCCATGCGCCCCTCGCCGGGCCGGGGCCGGGCCCGCCGCAGCCTTCCGAGCCGGGCCGGGCCGAACCGAGCCGGGTCGGGCCGGGCCCGCCAGCCACGCCACCCCGCCCCGCCGCCCGTCCCTCCCTCCCACTCGGGGCTCGCGCCTCCGAGGAAGTTTCGCCCCGGAGAGCGAGCGCACAAGCACCTCAGGGGAACGGCCGCCGCCCGCCGCCGGGGTCCCTTCGCCTCCGCACTCCGGCTGCTGCCCCGCCGCGCTCCGCTCCGCTCGCTCGACGTCGCCCAGAGCCGCCTCAGCGCCAGCGCCCTCCGCCTTCCGCCTCCGCCGGCTCCCTTCCACGGGATCCTCCTCCTGCCACGGGCCGAGAGGCTTAAAATGGCGCCGCACACGGAGCTCTTATACGGCGCGCAGGACCCCGTGTATCCTGCCGCCGAGGCCGCAGCAGCCGCCGGCGCCGCGCGGAGCGTTCCACCGCGCGGGGGAGGGAGCGAAGGAGGGGGAGGGGCGGGATGGAAGACGGGGAAAATAGTCCCCACGCCCTGCCGCGGCAGAGCCAGCCGGGAGGCGGCCGAGAGGACGCCCGCGGGGGCCGGGGACTGCCGCCTCGGCGCTGCCCACACCCCCGGGCCCCGAGCGGCGGCGGGAGGGGCGGGCGGAGGCCGCGGCCCCGCCAAGCGTAGCCACAGCGTGGGGGTGCAGTGATCTGGGGAAGGGGCGGGGGTGTGATGAGGCCCGGAGCCTCCTCTTCCCGAGGTGGGAGCCCGAGACTAGTTCTTGGGAGGAGGGGGAGGGGCAGCAGGGGGAGGGCGGCCTTAAAGGGGCAGCGGTGGCGTGACTGCGGCCCCCCCTCCCATGCACACTCGCCTTCTCCTTCTCTACCCCCCCAACCCGCGCGGACCCCGGCACACAATGGAAACCCAATCCCTCCCCAGCTGCCCCCCTCCACACTGTCGGGCCTTCCTGGCCCCGGCCCGTCCCCTTTTCCCTGCAAGGTCTAACTTTAAGAAGAAATAAACGCACCCGCCATCCTCGGGCCTTCCACCCAATGGGAGCGGGAGGCTCGGGCCGCGCGGGGTCCGCGGGGCACTCCGCGCCCCCGGGGTTCTGGGGTGGGGAAAATACTACTTTAACCCCGGGGCCCAGGGGCGCGCCCGGCGCCGGAGCCTAGCGCGCGCTGCACTCCCCGCGCCCCATCCCGAGGAGCCCGGGGGCGCGAGGGGGAAAGCCGGGGGAGCGGGAGGAGGAGGGCTCCACGGACGGGGGCGCTAATGGGGGTCCCCGCTAGCGCCAGGCCCCCTCAGATGCTCTGGGAAGTTGAGCCGCCGGAGCGCAGGGGAGGCCCGGAGGCGGGGGTGCCAGCGACCCCCTCCAGCCCTCCTGCGCTTTCGGGGATGCCTCGGGGGCCACGACCCTCTTCTTTTCCTGCCTTCCCCCCTTTATTCCTCTCATCCTCTCCTTTGAAGCTTTTCCTTCCTTTCGTCCTTTATTCCAGTCTCCCTTTCCTTTAAACTTTCTACCCTCCTTCATTCCTTTTCCTCTCTTTTAAAGCTTTTTTCTTTCTCTTCCTAAGTCTTCCTTTCCTTTTCAACTTCCTTCCTATCTTCCTCTCCTTTTAAGCTTTCTTTTCTTTCTCCGTCTCTCAAGTCTTTTCTTTCTCTTTCTCTCTTCTTTCTCTTCTCTCTCTCTTTCTTTCTTTCTCTCTTTCTTTCTTTTCATCCAATCAGACATTTCTCCGTAGACAACTGCTTAGCATCCTTCACTTTTCCCTGCGCCCCTGCTCCATCTCTCTTGCGAGTCCCACAGGCGACCCTCTTTTTCTTGGCCGAACAAGATGTGACCTCCCCAAAGTGCACTTTCCACCACCCCGCCCCACCCGCCAGACTGCTTGATGGAAAAAATGTTTGGGTATCTGGGAGTGAGCAGAGAGACTTGCGGGGCGCGAGGGCTGTCTCCAGGCTCCGGCCCGCGCCCTGCTGCTTCAGCTCTCGCTGTGCCAAGGATGCCAGGCTTGGCCGGGGTGGGGGTACATGCCCCATGCCCTCCCCCGGCTACTTCTGCTCGCTTTGGGCCGAGGGAGCCAGGTTAGACGGAGAACCCGACCCCCGACGCCCCTCTTGCCTTCTCCCGGGGTTTGCAGGCTCCGCGGCCGCCGGGCAGGCTTTGCTCCCCCCGCTTCCCCTTCTAGTGAATCCTAATTCGGTGGACGAGGGGAAGGAGCGTCCGAGGGCAGCGCTCCGGACTCCAAGGAGGCCGACAAAAGGAGCGTCTAGGCTGAATTCGTACCCTGCGTCCTCAGCCGGCGTTCTGCCACCAGTGCGCACATACCCCAGCCAGCCTCCGCAGCAGGCCAGGCAGAGGGGAGGAAGGCGGCTTCTACCTGCCCTGGGAGGCGCTGGAACGCGGAAGGTGCTTGGAGGGAAGTTGGGTTCCTCCTTCCCTCCCGTGGGACTGGGAAGGCGAGAGCTGCATATCCGGACAAAGAAGGGCTGGGGCCTCACGCCCCCTCCCCGCTTGGCCGAGCCAGGTGGGCACCAGCCTCTCAAGGTCTGGCTAACACTTGTTCAAGGGCAACTGGTTTCTCGATTTGGGTCCTTCAGGTGTGATTTAGGGTGTTTCTCCACAGCACAATGCAAAAGATAACTTTCGCCTTTAGGGAAATGTATCGGTGTAGACTGCCAAGATAGATAACTCCCAAAGAATTTCTTTAAAAAAAAATTGCGCCACTTGAGAAGCCCATACTGATCTAATTTACCAAGTGATTACTCAAACACAATTTAATCTAATTATTACATATATGTGTAAAAATATCCACACATGTAATAATTATATATTACATATAAATGATATAATTGTGCCTATGTAATGTTCCCTGACAAAAAAAAAAAGACTATCTTGGGAAAATCCTGCGGAGGCCCCTTCATCCTGAAGCTGATTTTATAAGATGTTCTTTTTGTAACGGTTTATTGATATTTTCTATCCCACTGTTATTTTTCCAATACCCCCCCAAGAACCCTCCATTTTAACCAAAAAGAAAAAAAACAACTTTTAAGTCAAATCCAAGTTCAACAAACCCATAGGGCATCATGTCTGACCTGTAATACAGAATACAATACAATATTCTGTTCCCACAGACTACCAGTTATCTATAAGAATGAGGGAAAAGTACTTCATCTTTCAGCCTCTGGAACACAGATTGGATAAGACAAGTATTCTTTTTCTGCAGATATGTATAATTTGGTGAGGCACACCTTCAAAATAATAACCATTTTCCATTCCTACTTTAGAGACATGAGTTATTATTTAAATAATCAAGAAGTCCTAGTTCACTATGTCTTTACTGATAGCAACTATCGAAGTATAATTTAGGATTATGGATTAACTTAAAATAATCTTTGAATTACATTTGCTTTCCTAAAAATCATTCACAAAATTCCATTTTTTACTTTAGTTCAACTGTGCTGAGAAATGTGTTGTCATGTCTATGGCTTTATTTGTGGGTTTAGGGGTGTGTATGTGTGTGTGTGTGTGTGAATTTTTGTAGTGCCTTTTGTCTAAGAAGTTCAAGTATGTAGTTTACAAATATCCCCGCCTAATATGCAATCTCTACTTATTTTCAAACAAAATCTACTAATCCCCTCACATACACACACCCTCCAAAAGACCTATCTTCTCTAATTTGTTCTGACAGGCTGAAATTAGGGGCATTTTCAAGGAAAAAAAATGGAGATGCATTAGTAATCTAACAATGTATTTGTCAAAGCTTGATCATATGATAGAATGACTTTTCTTTTGTCTTGAGCTTTTTTCCTCATTTAACACAGAGACAAGCAACAAAGGTTATCTTAGTGGCTATATAGAATAGCTGTAATTAATGCATTCACAAAGAATGGGCCTTTGCGTATAGGTATTACTCTGGAAATCTAGTTATTCACTTTCCCGGGATGAATTCATGGTATAGTTTTTGTAGTTTCACAGTCTTTCAGAGCTGATTTGTTCTTTAAATAAATCTGTTTTGTGACTGCACTAAAGACAATTTTGCCACATTCTCTTTTTTTTATGTCAAATACCATTCAGACAAATATATGTATGTTTCTGCAATGGAGAAAGCCTAACTACAAAGATGATATTCAGATAATGACTTAAATCCCTTGCTTAGAACAATATTCTCCCTGTTTGTCTGTGTGACTTTGCAGGGAGTTCTATAGATTCTTCTCATAATATCACAGATGCTAAAGAACAGATAAGCATAAATCATAGATTAAGGTAAACTTAATTGGTCATAATTCCAGTGGAGCAAAATATAAAATATAGCTACTCCTTTAAAATTTTTTAAAGTAGCAAAGTTCCTGACAATTTAAGACAAATCAAACATCCTGTTCTCAAATCTTTGATCCTAAATCCCAGGCTAAATATACACATTATGATTAATTTGCTTAATTATGATTTAATTTTTTAAAACTACTGAATAAATACCAAATGATTTTTAAAAGAAATGATGCCATTCACATGTTTATCATTTTTTAAATGCAGCAAGCTATTACATTGAAAGAAATGGCTTTCTTTCCTTTTATTGCCATTTAAAAGCTAAAAAACCCACACACTTACACTTTGTTCTCCAAAGAGGTGCACAAATGGATGGTCTGCTTCTGCAAGTTGAGTATTTTAGTCCAACTGCAGAAATATGGTTTTCAATTCTTGAGCCTAAATAAACACTGATTTTTAATATAAATCAGAAACATTGCAGTGACACAGTAAGTGATTATTTGTCTCAATCAAACTCCAATTATGAAAGAACCATTGTTCATGATCACAGTAAAACAAGTTAGTTGAATTTGACAGTAGCAGTTCCAATTATTTCCTTGAAAATATGAGATGAATAGCGTGTGGAATGAAGATAGATATTGTTATCATGGTAGGGAGAATATCAGGGATCAAAATATAAGATTAGTCAGTCAAATAAGTGATACTAAAATGTTATTGTTATTGACTATGCACATTTGTTTCAGAAATACACATGACTCTCATTTTTTACTCACTTTTCTGTTCTAGAGTCAGTCCCTTGTATTTGACATAAATTAATTCAATTTGTGAATCTTCAGCAGCCGTTAAGTTCTGAATTTCAGGGTGTGTTTATAGAAACCAAAAATGTCTCCAGCTGATTTCACCATGGAGGCATTAGTCATCGTAATATCTGATTATTGGCTTATCAAGCAGTAGTTATAGTGGAACATGAGTGTAAAGCTTTCTGTTTCTAAAACATGTGTCTTTTAATCACCAGTAGGCAAATGAATAACCAGAATGTTTTGTAAATAAAAGAAATAAACATTAATTCAGCCAACATTATGAGCAAAAGACCCGTTTTGAGCCTGGACAGTTAAATCTCATAGAAATAAACATCCTATCTATCTATCTATCTATCTATCTATCTATCTATCTATCTATCTATATTTTAAAAAGACATCTAATTCTTTACATTGTATACCTTAAGTCAGTGCATATTTCCAGTATTTAGTCAGACTTACAGAGGAAAGAATTATCAAGTCAGAAATCAATAACACCAGCAACCAAGGCGTGACCTCCTTCTCGCCTGTCTTCCCCAGGTCCTTACCTATGGGCAGCACTCCAACCCTAATGTCTAAATGAAGAAGGCTAAGAATACTAAGATTCAATGCAAAAGTAAGACCATATCCTGGCTTTGCCAATAAACACTTGAGCCTGCATGGAATAGAAGGCCAAGTTTCCTTGTTGAAACTGCCCTTGTCCTTGCTTTATGGCAAAACTGAAAACATTAAGCAACCATCAGGATAAGCTTTTCGTTGAACATATCACCAACTGGGCTACGTATGGATCATGAGTTTTGATTTGCAATACATCATCTCAGGGCTCAGTTTAATCTTTTGATTTATTTCCAGCTGAGCAGACTAAGTAGTTGTAAATACCCTTTATCAAACTAGACTGTTGACTACACTCATACACAGGAGTAATCTAAGAATCCACTGGACAAATTCAATGAGGAGTTACAGTGAAAACTTGTGTTTGGTCTTCACCGTAGGGAGAAAGAATCCTAGTGGTGGTGATGGTAACTGGGATGGCAGTAATGGCGGCAACAGCAATGGCAGTTCTATAACCATACAAAGAAAACACAGCACATTTCATTGCTTCATGCCCCTAGTTCTTCAGCAAAGTGAAACAACAGTCCTAGTCAGACCCAACGAGTAAATATTTATGACCACCACTGACAGTAGAGGATGAGCAATGGATACATCGCCTAAGATATATAAAACACAAAATGGTGAGGATTTTTGAGTATCTGTAAAGTGCCAGATAAATATCATCCCATCCCTTAGAAATCATGATTCTGGCCCCCTTTTTATTTCAAAATGGTTGCAGATTTTTTCATTCACGAAAAGGTTAAAGGCGTTTCCCCATCGCAAGAAGGATTATCTTACCGGAGGATTCTGGGACTGCAGATGTATACTGCGGCAAAATCCTAAATTCATCGGAAAAAAATCATTTCTGGACTCCAGCTGCCAAAAATAATAGAATTATAGTAAATCATTGATAAGATTAAAACATCAAGCCATTTTTAGATTCCAAAGTGTTCCAAAAACATGATCCTTTTCTTTTAATTCATTTCTTAAACAATGCAAATTTTAAAGTAGCCTTTCTATCCCGAGCACGCAGCGCCATGAAATCGATAATTTTTGATCTTTCGGTTAGTAGGCAACATGGTGAGCTATTGCAGTGACTGCAGGCAGCAGACATGTTCTTGTCAGCTAAAAATTTTCATATTGTTTTTTGAGTCCATTGAGATTTGTAGATGAGATATCACTGGTTTTAGTCTCAGCTCACACTTGACTGTAGGGACACAAAAACCACATAGTCTAATCGACACATACACATATATCTATATGGCTATTTGTCTCTATATTTTAAAAACAAGGAGTCTTACTGGATCTTAAACAAAAAATTATGTAAAAGGGGTGGCTGGTGTGATCATAATCACATCATGCAGGGTCCACGGTTCCCATTTAGTGAAATTTCGCAGAGGGCAACTTCTTAAGAACATCCCTGCTGTGCAGAGTGAAAAGCATGAACAAACCAAAGACAGAATTCATCTGTGTTTATATTTTACAAACAATGAAAAACCTACTCTTTGTATGCCTTTTTTTTCCACCTTATTATTTCATGAAAACTGCAGCATTTTCCCCGCCCCCATCTGAACACTCACCACCCCAGCACTGCGGTGTTCCGTGGGCTTCTTTTTCTTCTTCTTCTTCTTCTTTTTTCGCTTTCACAAATTCTGCACGCGCCATCTTGATGTGGGCTTATTCTTTTCTAATTTCAGTTGCCCATTCTCTTACAAATCAGTTAAGAAATACAAAATTAGAAGGCACTTCGGGACTTGTTTGCCTAAATTTCAGTTTTCTCTACTGATACTAAAAGACTGAAAACAAGGGAGGAAAAAAATCCCCCCCCCCCAGAGATATTTCTATTATTGCCATAACCTGTTGTATACAGTGGTGATAAAAAAATATTATTAACATAATAGCAACAGCTGCAGCCTAAATAGAAGCTATGAGATAATTAATGTGCTACAACAAATTAATTTGCTGCAGGTGCTTGTGCTCTGAACTGCATAACCCAAGCCATTTAAAGACTGAATACAATTATTATTCCCCCCACATGCTAAAACAAAATAAAAAACAAGATGTCCTGTTATTGTCAGTATTCTACATGCCTATTGTCCAAAAAGCATCCCCTCTTCCTTACCTCTACCTTCATTACTCTCTTCCACCACCCCCCCCCAAAAGAATGGTTTAGCCATTAGCACATATGTATGGAATCAAGGTTGTATATCCATGATAGAAATGTATAGAATTTTTTTTAACATATGGAGGCTTTATGAGATGTCCTAACTGGAATATTCATATGTGACAGTTATTTCAAAGAAACTAGCCTATTGTTTTGAAGAGCTCTGCTGATTAAAAAAAAATGTAGATGCTCTTAAGTGTTCATGTGTTTAGCTAAAGAATAAAAAGAAAATCCAGAAATGCTAAGCAGTCACTATCATTCATAGATTTGGGGATCATCTGTTCATTTTATGCCAGAAGGAGAGGGAAGATGTATTTACAGTTTAGCCATCTTCCTTGAGGTGAAGAGAATTTTATTCTCACCTGCTGACAAATGCTACTGCTTATGGAAAAGTGGTCGATGACTACCTTGCAAGTAGATGCCAGGAACACATTGCAGCAAGATAACAAGGGTAGAAGACTGAAGAAAGGAGCCAAAGTGCCTAGAAGCAACTGTCCATTTTGCATCCTTGGTAAAAATAACTTTGAGCCTATTTTTTTAAAAAAGGGAAAGAGCATACCAGTTTTTCCCCCGAAATACTTCTGAAGGAAGGACTCCCAAATTTAGATTACATCCCCAGCCGATTTTTCCCAGTGAACATTCTTGATTCTATCAAGGGAAAAATCACAATAGTTTTCATTGTAGCTCCATGAGCTATGGTTGGGTTTGATTGGTGGTTAATTATTGATTCTCCTAAGTGTGACTGAAAATAATGAAATCCATCATTGACCATTCTATTTTTCATGGTTTTTCAAACTTCTCTGAGGTGGAGGGTGAGGAAGGAAGTCCTCAGACTAGACTTTCAAAGAAAAGACAAATGTCATTGCCAGCACGATGCCAATTTTGTTAACTCTTTGCTCTGATTTTCCAGAGTTCTAGAAGGGGATGGTCAATTATGTGGAACCCATCCCATGCTATACCAGTGCCACAAAGTAAAATGCATAATAAATTTAAATGTATATGTGAATACGTATATATATATATATATATATATATATATATATATATATATACATATACACACACATACAGACATAGACACCTGGGTATGCATATACCATATATGTATATTATGTACATGTGTGTATATAAACATATATACACATATACATATGTGTTTGTGTGTGTAAGAGTATGTGTGTATGTGTGTGTGTGTGCATCCTCTGCAGGGATTTTTTTCATCTCCTAAATATCTTTTAAGCTAATGACAAAGACTTCCAAGTCAGCCCATGTTTCTATGTGTAGATGCAATGTAGATTTGTTTGTGCTGAGTTCTCACTGCGTGACTGACAAGAATGCTACTCCATCTTCCTTTTGTTTACACTGAAGCTTTCTCCTCATAACCCATTTTTAAGCCTGCTCATATTTCAAAATTTATAACGAGGAAACTCTGGAATTAAAAAAAAAGAATGAAATAAAGAAAGACCACATTGTTTTTCACTAAAATACAGTAGACTGATAAAAATGGAAAAAGTTGACAACTATATAATTTACACATCTCCCACTACCTACAACTCCTTTGAGATTTGTCAGTAATTTTCATGACAGTTGATTATGCTGTCCCATACAAATGAAAGATTATCCCTCAGCTCACTAAAAACACATAGGTTCATGAGCAAGAGGAATTTGTAGGGGAAAAGAGAACATACTTTCATTTGTGGAGTTTCAGTCATTGCTGTTCAAAATATTTTCCCTTCCCCCCAGCAAATTTTACACTAAAAGCTATATCAAAACCATTCAGAACAATAAACACAAACAATGGTTCTGACATCTTTTCATGTATATGTACACTTATCCATATAAAATATAAATCTGTACCTGAACACACATGGATTACAAATGTATCTGACCCATGTGTGTGTATATCTATATGGAGAGAGAGAGAGATTATAGAGAGAAATGAAAGATAGAGAGATAGAGAGATAGAAAGATAAACAGATAGATAGATAGATAGATTGATTGATTGATTGATTGATTTCAGGATGTTCACAGCCACTAATAAAAGGTGAATATTTCTTATCATATTCCTATGGTTGTAAATTAAGAAAAGTTATCACAGGTTATGTTCCAGGAAAATATAAAGACAAAAAAGGTTCATAAAAAGAGCAATGATGAAGAGATATCTAAAACTGTAATTCAGCTTTAATATAACAGCTACATATACTTGTGTGTTAAGAATCAACTAGATCATAGAATCTTAGTGTTAGAAGGGACCGCAGGGGTCAAACAGCCCAACATTCCACCAAAAGTAAGAATCCCTTCTTAAACAACCAAAACAGATATGAATACAAAGGATTATAAATTTCAAACAAGAAAGGACCTGAGAGATCATCTAGTCCAAACCCATCATTTTACAGATGAGGAAAATGGGCACCAGAGAGGAACTGCCTTAAATGTCATCTAGTTCAACTTTCTCTTTCCAAAGATGAGGAGACAGATGAAACGACTCACCTGAGATTGTGCAGTTAGTAAACATTAGAGCCTGGATTTGAACCAAGGTCCTCTGACCACAAATCAAGAGCTTTTTTCCATTGTACTACGCTGCCTCCTTATGATTGGAGGGGTTTATTGTTGTTATTTTTACTTGTCAAAAGATTATCATGACAGTTGACATTTATGTCCAACTTCAAAGTTTACAAAACACTGATGTAATGAAAAACTTCCTAAGCATTGGAACTATCCCGAAGTGAAATGGATTGCCTTGGGAGGTAGTGGGTTCACCTGCTTTGGAAGTTGTTAAAAAGAGGTTGGATGATCTCTGGCCACATATATTGTAGGGAACTATTTTTCATGTGCAAGTTAGGACCTCTGAGATCCCTTCCAATCCTGGGAATTCTGTGATTAAGATACACACTTTTGTTCATTTGTTCCTCCAAATAACCCAGTGAGATTATGGATATATTTTGCATGACCACACTTGCATAATCTATATCAAATTTCTTGCCTTCTCCATGGGGTGGGGAATGGTAGGGAGAGAGGAAAGGAGAGAATTTGGAACTCAATGTTCTAAAAAAGAATGTTAAAAATTGTGTTTACATGTAACTGAGGGGAAATAAAAAACTAAATAAATACCATTTAACAATTTACAAAAAAGCAAAAGAAAAGAAAAGAAGAGAAAAGAAAAGAAAAAGATGAGCAAGATGATTTCAGAAAACCTAGAAAGACTTACATGAACTGATACATAATGAAGTAAGCAGAACCAAGAGAACATCATACACAGTAATAGGAATAGTTTTCGGTGATCAGCTGTGAGTGACTTAGCAATGCAATGATCCAAGACAAATCCAAAAGACTCATGAAGAAAAATGCTACCCACCTCCAGAGAAAGAACTGATGGAATTTGAATTCAGATCAAAGCATAATATTTTTAATTTTCTTTATTTTTTTAATAGGCTTTTTTTTGGTCTGCATTTTCTTTAAAAAAAATGACTAATGTGGACATTTGTTTTGTGTGACTGCACATGTATAATCCAGGTAAATTTGTTTTTGCCTTTTCAAGGAGGTGGGAGAGGCAGAAAGGAAGGAATTTGGAACTCAAAGTTTTTAAAAAGAATGTTATTAATGTAATTAAAAAATAAGATATTAAAAAGAAACAAATAAACAAAAAACAACCCAGTGAAGTAAATAAGACAGGTGGTATTCTCCCAATTTTATGAGCCTTAGAGAAAAAAAATTACTTACCCAGGGTCACCCAACTGCTAGTGTTAGAGATCGAATTCAAGCCAGTCTAGTCTTTTCTAACTCTAGATGCAGCATTCTTCTTCGGACACTTGTAATCGATAGGATTTTTTCCTTAATTCATGTAACCCTTAGCTCAAAGGGCCCATTGTACAGGACTTTCTCCTTATTGGTGGAGACTGATTACTCAATCAGTCTGAATAGGCCAGGGTTAGTGAGAATGGGAAAGAAGATCCTGGGTTCTTCTACCTTCTAGCTTCAGGAGAAAAAGAGACTCCTTTCAACCTCTCTTCAGGTCACGGAAGGGAGAGAAGGAATCTGAGAAGAAGCCAACATGAGAGGATCTGGAAATCTCCATTATATCTTTATCTTCAGCTTACTACTCTAGAGACTTTTGGGAATTTCCCCTTGAGTGAGATCTAGAAATCTCTCTCTTGGTTGAGCTGAGCTATCTTACACCTAATGGGAGGGCCCCTTCACTCTGTGTTGTCTAGAATATATTCTCGTCTGTATATTTTCTTTAATATCTCTTTTGTTACTGACTTAGCTAAATGAGGTTGTTTTTGTTTGTTTGTGTTTGCTATTTGCTATGTATATTTACTGGGAAATTGACATTTGGTGGGGAAAGGGTCAAGTCTTGGACATAGAGCTTAGCCCTGCATCCTTTCCCATTAAGCAGTAGCAATCAAGATTTTAATCTGAATCTAACACTTTCCCTAGAATGATAATATTTAAGGCAACTAGACAGATAAAATTCTAGCACAGGTCCCCCCTTCTGTCTGAGGAGAGCAGAGTAGCCGGTCTCTTACCCTCTTGCTTTCTCTTCAGACAGGAATGAAATTTCCTTTGGAAAGGACTGGGAAGAGGGGGGAGGAAGGAAAGGTAATAAAAGTCTATTCTTGCCTGCCTGTGAACCACATTGAGACAGCCATGTTATATAAAAAAGCCAAAATTTGCCTCCCTGTCATTTCTACCCATTGGTCTACCTTCTGGATCAACATACAGCAACTTCTTTCATATGGCAGCTTTTCAAATATTTAAGACAGATGCAAGATTAGAGAAATTAGAGCTGAAAGGGAGTTTGAGAAAGGAGGAGACAGAGAGACAGACAGAGAGACAGAAAGAGAGAGCATATAATGCACACACACATACGTATATTTATACATATGCATGTTAGTAGTGTAGCTCCCTCAGTTTTCAGATTAAAAACCAAACAACCAAACTGATGCCCAGAGCAGGTAAATCATTTCTCCAAGACTGACCCAGCACATAAATGTTAGAGCCAGCATCTGAACACATTTGCTTGACTTCCGATCCAGTGCTCTTACCTCTGAACCACAGCCATCTCACAAAGTCCAGTAAAGGTCTCCCTTTGGTATTCTAAGTTAAATATCTGCAAGTCCTTCAATTATTCCTAATTTAAGGCAAGTTTTAACAGCATAACTAACTTGAATGCCCTCCTCTAGATGCATTCTGGTTTCTCAATATCTTTCTTAAAATGCAGTGTCCTAAACTGAGCATAGCATTCCAAGTGTGCCTGATAATTGCAGAGAACGGTGGAACTAGATTATGTTAACTATTTCAGCAGCCAGTTTCCACGTGGTGCTGTTCCATTATTAGGGTTTTGGTCAATGGGAATAAACGAGTCTTTGTCGAACAAACTGCTTTAAAAGCCAAGCTTCCTCAATACTTGACATGTGCAATTAATTGATTTTTTCAAAACTGAAATGCAGAGCTTTACATTTCTCTCTTTTAAAGGGAATAGGTACATTCTATTTGTTGACCATTAGCAAATCCTTTAGAAAAATAAACCTCAAGCTCTCCTGCCAAATCAATTTGGGCAAGATCCAGACAAAAGGATAAGCTGTCATGTCCCTTTTCTTTCAGATGATAGCAGGAATGTATGTTGAGGCTCCCATGTAGGACCAGTCCACTGTCAGATAATGACTGCCTTGAAGTTGTGGAAATTAGATTCAGGGCTTAAAAAACACAAAAAAAGAATTAAAAAAAGCAGTTTAAACAACTAATTTCATGAAAGTTTCACTTCTCTTTAATTCGATAAGTTTTTATTAGTTTGTAGTAAAACTATTAACCCATACTTTATCATTTTGTAATTGCTTTTAACTCACTTCATAAGAACTCAGTGAAAGTCGTGGATCTTTTTTTTCAAGATAGAAAATGCCTTTCAATCTATGCTAGTCTGCCTATTTGCAGATTGGTGGTTCCATCACTTGCCAATCAATCTTTGTAACTTTATCTCTTTTGGATAGATAATTTATTAAGCATTGGAAGACTCAACCAAGAACATCCCCAACATTTCTAACATTTGCATAGATTCAAGCTGCCCTTAAAACCCCTTTCCAAAGGGTTATTCCTATTCAAGTCAATTCTGCTTTTCCCCAGGCCTGCTGCAATCCCACCTGCTCTTCATCTGGCCCATTCAAGAGTGCCCTTTGTAACTACAATCTGTAATTTTACAGGGTATAGAAGTCCAGACCTGTGATTTTTATCTGTGTAGGAAGCTCCTAAAAGAAGAAGTTCTCTCTACTGATGCAAATCAGCAACTGTTCTGCCACTTATGTAAGAGTTGCCTAGAGCATGAAGGGTTAAATGATTTATCCAAAGCCACACAGTCAATATGTATCAGAAACATGACCTCAATCTATTTTTAAAAAAACCCCTTAGGTCCTAAAATCTTTCTTCAAAAAGCTTCTTTCAGCTCCTCATTCTGAATGAAACTTCTTTTTGCAGAAGATTTTTTGTTGAGTCATTTTCAATCATATCTAACTCTCCTGTAACCCCATTTGGGGTTTTCTTGCCAGAGATACTGGAGTGGTTTGCCATTTCCTTCTCCAACTTATTTTACAGATGAGAAAACTGAGGTAACCAGGGTTAAGTGACTTGCTAAAGGTCATACAGCAAGGAAGTGTCTGAGGCCAAGTATGAACTCAGGAAGATGAGTCTTTCTAACTCTGGGCCCTCTCCCAGAAGATATGATATCCCTGAAAACCTCCACTGGGAGCTCACTCATCATTCACTCTTCCTCACTCCCAGGACTAGGAGATTACTTGCTTCCCTTTGCTGCTTCCAGACCATTCTGCTGTCCTCCTGACATCACATTTTTCTAATAAAACTGTATGATCTCATGCTCACCCATCCTTGTTGCTACCCTCTGCCTATCCATAGGTTACAACAAATGGAGAAAAATTTTGAATGCTATGGATAAGTTCACTTACCTTGGTAGTATACTTTCCAGGGATGTACACATTGACAATGAGACTGACGCACGCATTGCCAGAGCTAGCTCAGTGTTTGGGAGGCTCCAAAGAAAAGTCTGGGAGAGAAGAGGTATTAGGCTGACTACCAAACTGAAGGTCTACAGAGCTGTTGTGCTGACCTCATTGCTATATGCATGTGAAACATGGACAGTCTACCAACACCATGCCAGGAAACTGAATCATTTCCATTTGAATTGTCTTAGGAAGATTCTGAGGATCACCTGGAAGGATAAGGTACCAGACACTGAGGTCCTTGCTCGAACTAAACTGCCAAGCATTCAGACTATGTCTCAGAGAGCACAACTCTGATGGGCTGTCCATGTTGTTCAAATGCAAAATGTACGCTTGCCAAAAAGACTGTTTTGTGGAGAACTCACATGGGGAGGTGATCTCATGGTGGTCAGAAGAAGTGATACAAGGACACTCTCAAGGTCTCTTTCAAGAACTTTAGATTTGACTGTGCGACATGAAAGACACAGGCACAGGACTGCTCAGAATGGTGTACCCACATCAGAAAGGGTCTTGTGCTGTATGAGCAAAGCTGAATTGAGACAGCACAAAGTAAACATAGGATGTGCAAATTTGGAGTATCCACCCCAAATGTTCACCTGGACTATCTGTGCCCAACCTGTGGTAGAGCATTCTGAGCTCATATTGGTCTGATCAGCCATAGTCAGACATACTGAAACTTCACTTTATCATGGTGATGTCATTTTGGTCCTCTTCGAGAATGAAGGACAACAACGAGGTTACTGTTCCATATTCCTCATCCATGGATTTTTAGTATCATGTTGTTGGACTCCAACCAAATAGTTCTTCCACTTCCTCAATCCCAAAGACCTCTAGCTCCATATTCCGCTGCATCCCCCCCTCCCAATTTCAGGCAAATACTGATAAGTAGAAAGTAGAATCTAAGACCACACTTTGACTTTACCTTTTCATGAAGTTGGTCATCTTGAATTTTGAAATTCAATTCTCTGACCACAACCTCTTAACCTTCTTTTTCTCCCACCTCCTCACTCATACTGCATCTTGTTTTGCTCTCTGATTCTCTGACCCATTCGTATTTTCCCAGTCCATCTCCCCCTCCCTGCTGTCTCTTGCCTTCATACTTATTCTTGACCATAGGGGCAGGCATTTTTATAACTTGCTGGATATTACCCAAAAAATCTCTTGCTTCCCTAAATTTACCACATTCTAAACCTGTAAGTCATCAATCCTTGCTAACGGTAGTGACAACAACACAATAACTAGCATTTTTATAGCTTATTAAGGGTTACAAAATCCTTTACATATAGTATCTCATTTGATCCTTCCAACAACTCTGTGAAGTAGATGATCTTGTCTCCATTGAGGAGGAAGTTGAGTAGAGTTAAGTGACTTCCCCAGGGCCATACAGCTAAGTGTCTAAGGCAAGATATTCCAACATGGATTTGAACCTTGGGTCTTCCAGATTCCAAATCCAGGACTCTATCCACTATGTCACCTGATTTCCATCTGATTTCTCTGTTTCTTCTCCCAGACTCTGAGTGTGCTTGGAGATAGTTAAAAAAAAAAAAGATTTCACCCATCACAAATTTACATGTATATATAAATTACATGTAATTTTTATATATAAATTATATAAATATATAAATTATATATAAGTACATATAAAATTGTATATAAATAAATCACTGCAACTTAGCCGTCCTACCCCACTCTTTTCCATTTCCTCTCGCTCCCTATAGCCAACGTCACACACCTGCCCCCTACCCTCAAACCTAAAATCACAACCCTTGTGACGTACAATTGCAATTTAAAGCCAACATGGCTTTAAAGGACATGCTGGGTGCTAAAACCTCTTTCCAAGGTGCTAGGTGCAGTACAGAGTTTAGATAAGACATAGACCCTATCCTCATGACACTTAGATTCTAGTAAGGAGTTATGACACGTAGAAATGACTATAATAGAAAATATATACGCGTTATGTGCACAAGAGACCAATGAGAAGCTCTATAAAGTATAAAGAAGTCATTGCTGACTTATTGTACACATTGTTACATAGCATACATCAGACTTGAAAGCGATGGCGGCATTTGCATGGGAAAGGGTCTTGAATGCCAGGCAATGAGTTGAAAAATTTACTCCTAGTTCACTAAAAAATATTGCAGTCATTAGTCAGGAGATTCCCTCAACTGTTCATTCCATACTTCTCAGTATCTTGACCCATTCTCTTCTACATCCTTTCTGGTTCAGAAGAAAAGCTGTCCCTACCTCATGGGCAAGGCTAATGCTACCATATCTACCTTAATCCCTGACTCCTCCTGGTTAGCTCCCTCACATCTTCAATCTCTCAGTCACTGGCCATTTTTACCCATTACAACATAGTCAGGTATCACTAAACCTTAGAAACAAAAACAAAGACAAACCCTCAAACCATTCTCTCAAAGCTTCTATACCACTAAAAAAAAATCTCATCACTCTTCCACCACCAAACTTTTGGAAAGGTAGTTTCTGATTGATATCTCTACTTTTTAACTTCCTGTCCACTCACCTGTTCTTGTACTTTGTTCAGTCCCCACTACTCCACAAAATCCTACCAGTTTATTTAAAACTGCTCTCTCAAGTGGTTTGTCTCATCAAGCCTCATGGCTTCTTTCCATCTTTCTCCTACTTAGAATTTTTTGCAGTATTTGACACTTATGAACTACCCTTTCATTCTAGATCCTTTTTTTCTTGGCTTCTGAGATCACTTTATACTCCATGGTCTAAACCTTGGCACTATCTTTAGCTCTTTCTATTGGAGCAACGGTTTTTCATCTGTGGTCCATGGATAGATTTCAGGGGGCACATGAACATGCACAGGAAAAAATTACTTCTTTATTTTTGTTAACTGCTAACTGAAATCTATTGTTTCCTTCAATTGCTTAAAACATTATTCTGAAAATTTGTCCATGGGCTTTGCCAGTTTGCCAGAGGCACTGACAACACCTACAAGTTAAGAACCCTTATATTTGAGATACAGACTCCTGTTAGAAAGTGGATCTAGAAACAGGTAGAACCTAAAGGTGGTCAAAGTTCTATTAGGTCTAGTTAAGTGTCCCTCCAAAAAACTACAGGTCTGCCAAATCTGAGAAGGGGAAGCCAGCAAGAATCCCACTTTTAGAGACATTTAAAATTAATCTTGCACGAAACACAAACAACATTTATCTCTCATTTTTCTCCCATCCTACCCACAATCCCCCTTCTCCCTAGTTACCTCTAATTTTCCCTTCAATGAGAATTAATGGTTTCCCAAAAATAATAAATTAGAGCACCAATAAAACATTGTAAAAATATACAAGATATAAAAAGAAGTTCAGAAAGGGTCCAGATCTAGACTCATAACACTTAATGCCTACGTGACCTTGAGCAAATCCCTTAACCTCTCTTGGCCCCAGGTACCTTATACACAAAATGAAAAGATTGTCTAGATGGCCTCTTAGGTTCCTTCCAGCCTTACAACCATGATTGTATGAGCCTGGGAATAAAACAATGCATTTTGGTTACTAACTTTAATTTGTAATCTTTTAAAAAAAAGTGACAAAAGTTGAGAGTTTCTTATGCAATACTTTCTATTGTGCATCATATATTGAGATGTGCATGTTTATTGATGATTATGTTCCTGATAAAAATAGTAATTCCTCAATGTTCAATTTTTCAGTAACTTTTCAATTTCAATTTTTCAATAAGCGAAAGTTATTAAAATGTAATCATATCAATTTTGAAATACCCTTTGAAAAGAATGGAATTCTTTTTTTACTGTATACAGTCATCTATCCTCATGATATTTTTCCTGTCCTCAAAATATTGCCATTTCCCTCCCTCCTGCACCCAGAAGTAGACCATGGTAACAAGTCACAGCCAGAGCCTTTCAGAGTAGTTCATTATCTTTGTCTTGAGCTCCTCACCTCTTTGGCCTTCTCAGGAAGAGGCCTGGGTCAAGAGAAACAAATGGAGTGATGTGACTGGGCCCCTTCCTCATCCTTCCAATCTTCTTATTTATTCTATCTGCCCTAAGGCTCAAAACTGGGGCAGCACATCTCTTGTCTTTCTGGACCAAAAGTACTGAATTTTCGAGGATATTTCCAATTTCAAGAAAATAAAGTGTCCTCTCAAATAGGCTTTACAAATGAATTGATCTTTGTAAACTTTACGTTCCTAGTTTGGGATTCAGACAATAGGGACTCGTATATATTATATACGAAGAAATTTCCCAGGTACACTCCACCCACCTCATCAGAATACTCTTCTTTAGTGTCAACCAGCAGCGGGATTATAAGACATTATTACAACAAAGGTGACAGTGATAGATCTTAAAATAGTGGGACCGCCAAAGAAAAGGAGCAGCGGCGCATCAGAGGGAGAATCTGAGCTAAGAGACTGATAATGAGGATAGAGAGTACTTTTTCTGCTTATAGGTGGAAAAGGCAGAGAAGTCTCTGTTTGAAGACAAAGCACGTAATAATGTGATCATAGACATCTCCTAATGGGGACTATGTGATGTTCAGTAAATGTATTCCTTTCCCTGCATTATTCTTATCCTGTTAGGTTCCTTTGAGAGACTTTCTCAAGTCAACGTTTACTTCCAGCACCTGATTACGTCTGTAAAGGGCATCCACTTATTTGTATAAAGTAAAATTACTTGCAGAGAATTGTGCTTAATTGCCTGGATAAACCTCTGTTGAAAACACTCCTTTTTCTCATTTCTATCCATTTCATTGGAAGAATTAGGTGGGTGGGGGAAAGTTTGGTAATAAAGAAATCCTCTGATAACCTCACCAATTTATTTCTGAAAAACATTTCATTATTCATTGTAGGAGTCACCTGGCCTTCTCACCTCTAAGAATGAAAGGTTGGGTTTTTTTTAAAAGGAAACTCAAGATTTGAACCACTGTTGAAAAGAATGACTTTCTTTTCCTTTGCAAAGACTGGTTTTGGGGATATACCATGATTTCAGGGGCTTAGCATGCTGATCAGTGATCAGGAAGAGGAACCCGGACCCCACCCACTGCCCTGTCTAGTTTGGAACAGCTCAGGAAGTCAAAAGTCATGTAAACATCTGACTTCATCTTTCTATTGGAAGTAGGAAACAGAGGGCAGATGCATTAAGGCAGCCAGACTAGGTCAACAGGACCTTTTCCTCCTTATTTGTTCTGCTTTTCTCTTGAGTCAGACAATGCTGGAATGGGCAGTTGGAATTGCACTCTGATGTCATGTATTCCCTTGGTAAATGGAGATGCTTGGGGACTTTTCTGATAGCTCTTCATTTCTACAGAGTTTTCTGACTGGTCCTGTAAATTTTAGTTACCCTCACTTGTGCCTGCTTCTTGCTGTTGGATTATGGAAAACTATTATAGTAATGATGATAATAGTAGTATTTTATAGGTAAGGTGCTAGAGTTCCTTATGTAACTAACAGGGCATTTGACTACTCTTTGTAAAAAACACCTTTTTTGTGGCTGTTAGTCATTTCAGTCATGTCTGTATCTCTGTGACCTATTTGAGGTTTTCTTGGCAAAGATACTGTAGTGGTTTATCATTTTCTTCTCCAGCTTAATTTACAGATGAGGAAGTGAGGCAAACAGGGCTAAGTCACTTGCCCAGTAAGTATCTGAAGCCAAATTTGAACTCAGGTCATCCTGTCTCCAGACCCAACATTCTATCTGCTACAACACCTAGCTGCCCTGTGAAGTTAATCCCCAACTGCTAAATATGGAAGAGCACTTAACACAATGCCTTATGCACTGTAGGCACTTAAGAACTATCTCTTAATAAAATAATAATAGCTATCATTTATACAGGTGTCCAAAAAGTCAACTGTACTACAACTTTTGGGACATCTTGTATAGCACTTTGGAATTTACAAGCACTTTATATGTTAGCTCATTGAATTTAAAAAAAATTCTACAAGGCAACGAAAAGAAGAAAACACTAACTTTTCTCTCTTTGTTATATTTCTCTGGATGAATTTTTGTGATCAATCAAATTCAGGTATCTTATGCACCTAGAACAAGATTCTTATTTTTTTCATATAAATTTATTTTCAGCTTTCAACATTCACTTCCATAAAATTTCGAATTTCAAATTTTCTCTCCATCTCTCCCCTACCCTTACCTAGGACAGCATGTATTCTGATTGCCCTTTCCTTCAATCTGTCCTCCCTTCTATCTCTCCGCCACCCCCATACCCTTCCCTTCTATTTTCCTGTAGGGTAAGACAGATTTCTATACCCCATTGCTTATGTATCTTATTTCCTGGTTGCATGTAAAAACAACCTCTAATATTCATTTTTAAAGCTTTGAGTTCCACGTTCTCTCCTTTCCTCCATCTCCACCTATCCTCTTTGAGAAGGTTAGCAGTTCGATAAAGGTTATACATGTGTGGTCATGCAAAACATATCCATAACAGTGATGTTGTGAAAGATTAACTATATTTCCCTCTATCCTGTTCCATTTATTTAATTCTCTCCTTTGACCAAAGTGCTTGCTTCTGATTACCCTTTCTGTTATCCCCCATCTCTTATCCCCTTCCCCCCTCCTTTCCTCTGGGGTAAGATAAACTTTCACACCCAATTGAGTGTGTATGTTATTCCCTCCTGAAGCCAAATCTGATGAAAGGAAGGCTCACTTATTCCCTCTCACTTTCCCCTTCTTCACCTCCAGCATAAAAGTTTTCTTCTTGCCTCTTTTATGTGAGATGATTTACTATATTACATTTCTCTAAAACCTTAATTTTCTTTTTCAGATATCCTCCCTTCATATTCAACTCACCCCGTGCCCTTTGTCTCTCATATATATATATATATATATGCACATACATATATATGTACATATATGTGTGTATATACATACATATATGTGTATATATATACACACACACACATATCAACTATCCTAATACTGAGAAAGGCCTCATGAGTTACACATATCATCTTTCCATGTAGGAGGGTAAACAGTTTAACTTTAATAAGTCCCTTATGATTTTTCTTTCCTGTTTACCTTTTCATGCTTCTCTTCATTCTCATATTTAAAAGTCAAAATTTCTATTCAGCTCTTGTCTTTTCAACAAGAGTGCTTGAAAGTCCTCTATTTCATTGAAATTCCATTTTTTCCCCTAAAGTATTATACTCAGTTTTGCTGAGTAGGTGATTCTTGGTTTGAATCCTATCTCCTTTGACCTCTGGAATATCATATTCCAAAACCTCTGATCCCTTAGTGTAGAAGCCGAGTCCTGTGTTATCCTGATTGTGCTTCTACAATACTTGAATTACTTCTTTCTGACTGCTTGTAATATTTTCTCCTTGATCTGGGAACTCTGGGATTTGGCTGCAACATTCCTAGGAGTTTTCCTTTTGGGACCTCTTTCAGGAAGTGATTGGTGGATTCTTTTCATTTCTATTTTCCTTGATAATTTCTTGAAAGATGATGTCTAGGCTCTTTTTTCAGGTAATCCAATAATTTTAAAGATCTCTTCTGGATCCATTTTCCAGGTCAGTTGTTTTTCCATTGAGATACTTCACATTGTCTTCTATTTTTTCATTCTTTTTGTTTTGTTTTATAACTTCTTGATTTCTCATAAAGTCATTAGCTTCCATTTGTTTCATTCTAATTTTTAAAGAATTATTCTCTTCAGTGAGCTTTTGGACCTCTTTTTTCCATTTGGCTCATTCTACTCTTTAAAGCATTCTTCTCCTCTTTGGCATTTTGGACCTCTTTTGCTATTTGGGTTGGTCCAATTTTAAAAGTGTTATTTTCTTCAGCATTTTGTTTTGGTTTTCTTTAGCAAGCTATTGACTTGTTTTTCATGATTTTCTTGCATCACTCTCATTTCTCTTCCCAATTTTTCCTCTACTTCTCTTACTTGATTTTCAAAATCCTTTCTGAGCTCTTCTATGGCCTGAGACCAATTCATATTTTCCTTGGAGGCTTTGAATAGAGGAGCTTTGACTTTGTTGTCTTCTTCTGGCTGTATGTTTTGATCTTCCTTGTCACCAATGATGTAAGAGAATACCTCCTCACTGAGAAAGTAAAAATCTATATAATCTGTTTCTTTTTCCCATTTGCTCATTTCTCCAGCCAATTACTTGACTTTTGAGCTTTGTTAAGTGGAGGACTCCAGAAGCAGCCTCCACTTCAGCAGTAGCTACAGCTGCTCTGGGATTGGGACAGGGACCTGGGCTGGGGTGGGGACCGCTCTCTCCTCTCAGCCAGGTGAAAGTCCCTTCCCACTGACCTTTGAAGCTGTCTTTAGCATTTGTGGATTGAGAAGTCTGGAATCCACAGCAGCCACCAGAGATCCAATCCCCTAAGGCCTGCTCCCTCTCAGTCTGCCCCAGTGTGGTCCATGCTGAACTGCACTCCATTCCCAGAATGGTGCAAAAAATCCTTCTGGTCGACCTTCCAGATTGTCTTGGGCTGGAAATTTGCTTCAGTCTGTCATTTTGTGGCTTCTGGTTTTTGTAGGTTTATTGAGGGGTTTGGGGGGAGAGCTGCAGCAGATCTCTGCTTCTACTCTTGGCTCCACCCTCCTTAGAACAAGATTCTTTCTCCACTGCATTCTGTAATGGATGTACCACCTAATGGAATCAGCTGTGGGATTATCAGACATTCTTATAACAATGATTATAATGAGAGATCTTAAATATATTAAATGTTACAAATAAGAGATCTCTTTAAGAGTCCTGTACCCAGGTGTATGGTGGCCATATTGTTCCTTTGAATTTACTGCCCATTAGAGTTTCTTCCCAAGACCATTGAGGTGAAATGAAACTAATAATTGCATCCCCAAACTGAAGTGTCAAACATGGGCCAATGTGGCAGCAATACTCTTGATTAGGACTCGAACTATATTAAAATGCAATTGTAAAATATTTAACAAAATAAATAAAAATGTACCTCATAGATAATGTTATTATGTGTTTTTTTTAAGTCAATATGTGACTCAGACAGATACTTATGGTCAGTGGCACCATATATCTTTGAGTTTGACACCACTTCCCTATAGGATTGCTATATGTTTTGTACGGTTATATTTGTAACAATATTACATATTGTTATATATTAGCAAAGCACTTAACACAGTGCCTAGCATATAGTAAACACTACATAAATGTTGGCTATTATCATAGAGGTGTGCATACCAGGTACCCTTTTCTTTTCTGCTACCCTATCTCAGGCCAGGACCCCTTTTGGTCTTGTCCTCATGATTCTGGGCATAATATAAAGATACTTTGCCAGTATGCAGCATTTTCCACTTCTTTGTGAATGGGTACTAGCAAGGGATGCATTCTTATGTGAACCTTATCCTTGCTAAATTCTTAATGAATCTCAATGTGTCCCTTCAAAGATTATCGGCATAAAGGAGAGTGCCAGTTAGATTATACTAAAATCTTCCAAAAACGTGTAGTTGTTGTTCAGTTTTTTTCAGTAGTATCCAACTCTCTGGGACCCCATTTGGGGTTTTCTTGGCAGAGATGCTAGAATGGTTTGCCATTTCCTTTTCCAGATCATTTTACAGATCAGGAAGCTGAGGCAAACAGGGTTAAATGACTTGCCCAGGGTCACACCACTAACTCAAGAGGATGAGTCTTCTTGACTCCAGTTCCAGCACTCCATCCACTGCACCACTTAGCTGTCCTGTTAGATGTGTATTTTTTGAACCATTCTTAAGCAGAAGACCTACTCTCCAATCCCTAATCTGACTCAGTTTTATGAAGGACACAGCTGAAGTTCTACCTCCTTGGTGAAGCCTTTCTTTCTGGACAGCTGATCCATTTATAAAATAGTTACTTGGGATATTTAGGTGTTTGATGTCAGTCAGCCCATGTCCTAGAATTATTATGTAGAGAGATTCTACATAAGCAAAAAACTGAGAACCCTAAAGTCTAAACTATAGTGATCTTTCCCTCCTCCAAGTTCACAGGGGTAGAGATGGCTGGAGAGTCAAAGAAGCTTTAACTTCCCTAACAACTTACGTGGCTTAGTGGCATTTCCATTGACTGGGTAGCAAACTCAGTGTGGGCAAGGATCATGTCTTGTGTCTTTGTAACCTTTGGAACAGCACCCAGTAGTATGTAGTAAACAACCAATAAAAATATTTTTTAAATGAATCCCTTTTTTATTGCCCTCAATAGATGGTGGGAATTCCACTGGCCTTTCCACTCCATTCCTACATCTTCTGTTACTCCAGCCCCCAGCTGCTTTCTTCCACATCATTTCTCCTCAACAAATCAGCCAACAAATGTTTACCAAATGTTTACTATGTGCCAGGCTCTCTGTGCTGGGCGCTTAATAAATGTTTCAGGTTATGGTCATATCTTTATCCATTTTACATCTTGCAATGCTTTCTAGCTCTTGTTTATTCATAAATTCTTCTATTTGTTAGTCTAATAGGTAATGGGTTCCATGTTCTTTTGGTTTTCTTATGAGATCTCCCTTTATATCTAGGTCATCCATTCATTTTAACCATATCTTGGTAAATGGTGTAAGATATTGATCAATACCCAATTTCTGTCAGACTGTTTTCTAGTCTTCCCCCAAAATGTTACCAAGTAGTGTATTCTTGTCTCCAAAGCTTAAATATTTACTTCTCTCATACACAAGGTTACTATAATCACTTATTACTGTAAATTTTAGCATTACTTCTCACTAGGAATATATTAGTTATAAATGCCAGAATGTACTGTGGTATATCATAGCAATGATGTTATTTTAAAAAAATCTTCAGTAGTTAAAATAGTTTGGTGTTTTCAAAGCTGTGTTCTGCTGAACCCAGGCATTCTGCACAATGGGAACAAAGATTTCATGATTTTAATACTATTTTCCTTTCTTAACTATTAAATATAAAGTTATGTTTGTATAAAATACTTAGATAAAACAGTTTTCAGTATGAAAAGGGGCTAAATGTCCTCAATTTTGTGCCACAGTTTTTCCTACCTTGCTTCATTTTCAAAGATTTTCTACATCCCTAGTACTTCCTCCAAATCAGACTAGCGTTTTTGGATTCTGCCCTTGAATTTAAGGCCTAAAGAGTACTATGACAAGTTAGTTTGGGAAATATCACTACACTGAAGATAATAGTGTGATTCCAAAATCAGGTCTCACAAAGAAGAACTTTTACAGTGATAAAATTCTATTGTGTTCAGTTAGCTCATCCTTCGTAACCAAAACCTACCAATACTTGCAGATGGAGAACTAGGGATCCTGTCTAAGTTGCATTATAACAGGCAGTGTAACTCTAGTCTTAAATACTTCTCATAAATAAGTATGTATCCTTAGCTGCCCAGTCCCTAAAAAGATTTCTTTGGGGGCACTGAGGTGTTTCAGGTCAATTAACCTGTTTCCTAAAATTGTTACGTAGAAAGACTCTCTTTCTTGAAATAGATAGGATTGTGGACCCTAAATGTTATGTTCCTGCCAGTCAAAAGAGCTCAGATATATACCCTTAATAAGACCCACCACCATCCCCACCATCATCACCACCCAAGACCAACACATCTGATGAGTTCCTGGAGTTTTTGAAACGGCTGTTTCTTACCAGTACCATGTCATTGTTTGGAGATGTAAATGTCACAGCCTGGTAAGGGCACTGTGGGGTATCATTACAGAGCTGTGCCATTTGTCTCCACACTGCAATTTGGGGGAATTTCTTAGATGACATGTCACTGAATTACCTTGTATGTGGAGTTTTTGATGAAGCCCTCCTGTTGTGCCCCTTAACTGAACCAAATTTGACATTTATAAGGATACAAGGCAAGGACGTAGCCAGTAAGACATCACTACATGTCCCAGAAATGAAAGGAAGGGCTTCTAATAGCAATGCTGTTTGTAACACACAGGCACAGAGCTCTTGCCATCAGGGTCAGCAGAACACAGGAAATGCCATGTGCTTCGTAATATCTGCACATGGCTGCTTAGACTGCAAAGGGTTACATTGATGTTTGGCGGACCATTTCAAAGATGCAGGGGATAGAGACTGCCGTTAAGCAACATCCGCATGCAGTGTCTGCAGTCAATCAGCTCCTTGCTGTTCTTGCTGGAGGGAGAGGTCTTTGCTACACCTGACCTTGCTCAGACTTATCACTGGCTGATTGCCGATGATGATTCTGAAGACGGCCACATAAACACTGAGGAACATTCTATTTTTAGTGCCTCCAGTTCAGAATTTGTTGAAGAATTGGAAAATTCTGAGGGCATGGAGAGCCCTTCCTAGGATTACAGGTACTCTGTTTGGAGGACATCCCAATCAAGAGCTCAACAAAGGATGTATTCATAGACAG
The DNA here is from genome assembly GCF_028372415.1 of Notamacropus eugenii. Taxonomy (NCBI): domain Eukaryota; kingdom Metazoa; phylum Chordata; class Mammalia; order Diprotodontia; family Macropodidae; genus Notamacropus; species Notamacropus eugenii. The sequence continues at coordinate 44,318,277 of NC_092874.1, read as the reverse complement.
ATCTCAGTTGAAGAGGAACTGATGAGAGATTTAAGAAAGACATCGTTTCACCACATAGAAGGTAGTGTGGCATGGTGCCAAGAGCACAGGATTTGGAGTCAAATTACCTAGGTCTGAATTGCAACTCTGCTTCTTAATAAGTGTGGGGCAATACCCTGGGCAAATCACTGAGCCTCCTTAGGTCTCAGTTTCCATATCTGTTAAAATGAGGATAATATTAGTACCTACTTTATACACTTGTTACGAGGCTCAAATGAGCTTCTTTGCAAAGAAGCATTATGCAGATTTTAACTATTACTATCTATTAAAATAAGGGAGTTGAACAAGATGTCACATAATCAATAAATATTTAAGCACCTACTATGTGTCAGGTACTGTGCTAATGGCTAAGGATACAAAAACAAAACAGTCTCCATCCTCAGGGAGCTCCTAGTTTCATTGCTTGAGAAATTAATTCTAGATCTGTTGTTGTTCAGTTGTATCTAATTCTTTGTGACCCTGTGGACCGTTAGCACAATACTGTCCATAGGATTATTTTAGCAGGATCCAGGAGTGGTTTGCCTTTTCGTTCTTGAGGATATTAATGCAAGTGGAAGCTAAGTGACTTGCTCAGGGACAAATAGCTAGTAGGTGTCTGAGGACATAGCTGGACACAGGTCTTCCTAGCTCCAAGCCCAGCACTCTCACCACTAAACTACCTAGCTGCCTAATGATCCTATGATTCTGTGAACATTTTGAGGCTACCACATCAATGATCCTGATATATACCCCACCAAGTACATGTGATTGGTAAAACACCTACTTCAAAACCAAAATGAAAATTCAGAATCTTTTCAAGAAATGTTTTATTTTTACCAGTTTTTTTAAGTATACACACACCTACACACATATGCAATACACAAACATACACACACGCATACACCTACACAAAACAACTATGGCTGATCCATTTCATTTCCTTCTGGGAAAGGGTATTACATGGCTGTTAGACTCACTAGTATAAGGGTAGTTTCTGGAATGTAAAGCTGTTAGTAACTTATGAATCATTATGACCAACATAAATTATAGTTTTTCCACAGACTCTAGACACAGACATAAGAGTCTTCCTCTTATGGTGATGGAGCTGTGTTTAGTTGCAAAATGGCAGATGGCACTGGAGCACCATAAAATTCATAGAATATACCAACCAGTTGCTTATTATTAAGGGTCATGCCACAGACATAGGGGAACATACATAAATTGACCAAGAGACAGATGACTTATTCCAGGAGAAGAGAGCATGACTTCTACAAGAAAGGCCAAACTGAAAAGGCCATAAATAACATAACTAGGAAGCACATACAAGTTGATGCAACAACCAGGAGCATGGGGCCAAGCTGAAACAAACAAACCAAATAGGGAGGACAAGAATGAAGTGTAGTGAAAATCTAGACCAAAGTCGAAAGGAGCAAGTTATAGTTGGAATCATGAGAAGGGTGAGTTGTTCACTGCCATTGACTGTGGTATGCTCACCAATTCCATTTGAGTAAGAGGTTAGCATGTTGGCCACATTCTCAACTTTTTCCTTCACAGACTCTAAAAGTATCTTTGAAAGCCGAGGTCCTGACAACCTGCCACTGTAGTCTGTGTTTTATTCTCTGCCACCTCAACTGTAAGTTCTAATGATGGAAAAAATCTCCTGATCCACCTAGACTAATAAAATTGCCATTTTTCCTGTGGGATCTCGGGTTGGACTGGATCTTGATTTGGGTGTGGAAGGAGGAGCCAGTTCAGAAGCTGCCTGAGCAGTTTAATTTACCCAGAAACACTCATCTTGAGTTATCTGCCCACAAAGAATACCCTTTATAGAGAAATCATGTTATTAATTAACAAATATTTATTAAATGCTTATCATGTTGCAGTCACTGTGCTTCTCATTGGGTATATAAAGCAGTTTATCATTATATTATTGTGACCATATTATATATAGCTCATTCAAAATTATGTACTGGAAACTATTATCCAGAGGCTACATCCAATACCCTGGAAATGGCTTTGCTATTGATGAGACTGTTAAGGAATATTGAATATGCTAGGCTATTCATTAGAAACTGCCAAAGGCATCAAATCTTCTCTAGGAAATGACCAAGAATACATACAGATTTTCTTGGACCAGGTCAAGGAAAGAACTTCTTGATTTTGGTAGGTTTCTTGAAATGACTCTCAATATTTCTAGTTTCATTGTAACTCCCTGCTCCGTCAATCACAGCTCAGTGTCATTTATTTACAAACATGTAGATTACCAGACAACCTAATTTCTGACAATAAGTCTATATTAAGCTTAGTGGAGTTTCAAGAATTTGCAGGCAGCAAAACAATTAATGCTGTTATAATCATACCTTATAAACATTAAAATGGTCAAGCTCAAAGGTAGTACAGGGCATAGAGCTCTACACCTAGATTCAGGAAGATCTAAGTTCAATGACAGTCTCAGACACTTACTAACTATGTCACCTTGGGACAAGCCACTAAACTTTTCTGTGCCTCAGTTTCTTCATTTATAAAATGGGTATATTAACCATGATACCTAACCCCCTGGGGTTGTTGTAAGGATAAAATGAAGGAATATTTTGAAAGCACTTTGCAAACCTCAAGGTACTATGTAAAAGCCAGCAATTTATCATCATCATCACAGATTTCTAAGGATGCCAACACCGGCCAACATTACTCAAAGTGTAAGTCAATATATTCAATGATATGAGCCAGTCCTACTTGAACTACTAAGAGCTCAAAACTGACTTTGACCATACTCATCTGGACTTTACAGAAATACTTACAAGACAAACAGGAACGTAACCTAGATGTAACTCTGTCTACATCTGCTCTTTGCTCATCATTATGAGTCAGTTTTTGCTATTAATTATGGAGCTAGACCAACTTAGGTTTCCTGCTACAGTAACTGAGGTCATCAGGGTCATGTCTTACAATATCTAGAGTATAGGTGGGCCTACGTGTCATACAGAATCTTGGAGATTAAAGAAACCCCATCCAGTTTAATCCAAATATAAATAAAAATTTCCCTTTATAACATATACAATAAACATATACAATAAATCCAGCCTCTTCTTTTTCTTCGAAGTTTCTTATTTCTTTCCTTTATTTTTTCTTTCTTCTACTTTTTTCTCTTTCATCCTCTTCCACAGACTGGATGGGCAAGCCTAATGGATGAGCGGGCCTAATCCCACTACTAATTGACACAAGAGCTTTGTCCTGTTCTCTTTCCAACCCAGATCAGTTTTCCCTTTAGGCATTCCAGTGACCTGCTGTTCCTGGGCACTCACCCTATTGGTGCCAGACTTAATGCGGACTCCCAATTAAGTTTATTCCTACTGTAGTTCAGAGCTCCTGAGCTCAAGCAATCCACCAGCCCTAGCCTCCCCAGTAATAGAGATTAGAGGCATGCACCATCATGCCTGACTATTTGAAGACTTTAACAGAGAGGGAACCCATCATTTCCTATGGTAGCCTTTCTGGATAGCCCTAATTCTTAAGAGTTGTTTTTTCTCCTGAGCATCAAGCCTAAATCTGCCTCCTTTCAACATCTTCCAGTTGCTCCCAGTTTTGCCCATGGGACTAAGCAAAACAAGTCTAATCTTAATTCTTCAAATACCTGAAAACAGTTGTCACATCCTCCCCTGTATCTCCTCTGCTTTAAGCTAAAAGACATTACACCCAGTTGACCGAGCGACAGCAGAACTACCAGTCATCTCCCCTCTAGAGTCAAGAGGCATTGATCTTTTGTCTATGCCTCATAACAATTCATCAGAGCCACAAAGTGAAGGAAGCAAGAGCCTTCCCTAGCCAGCCCACTTGCTGGAGCAGGACCACCTTGTATTTCTCTACCCACTAGCACAACACAGAGATGGCTTCAGAAAGGGGTATATGTTTGTGGTTAAAAGATTGCAAGCTGAGGAGGTAGGGATGCTTATATACCTCTAGGGGAACTGTAAAGCAATACAATCCTTTTGATCCATTCTAATTTTGAAGTTCTTTGAACCTTTTGAAGGTTCTTGAAGGAATTTATTTAAAGACCACAGTGTGATTATAGGCTGGAGTTTTGGAAAGAGGACTTTCTGTAGTGATAAATCTCAGTTATATTGGAGGTCTGCTTGTCCCTTGCCTATTACGGATACCCAACACAACAGGAACCATGCCAAGACAGTTCACAGGCCTGTAGATTGTTAGATTTGGAAGGGATCTTAGAAGGCAACTCTTCCAAACCCTGCATTTTGGTAATAAGGAAACCAAGATGTAAGTGAATTGGCCAAGGTAAAGTGGGAAGGTGAGGGTTAGATTTCAATATCCTGACTCCCAGTCTCTTTCCAGTTCATCATCCTAGTAACCATCATAGCTTGAACTCAAACCCAAGTCTTCTGTCTCCAAATGGGGCAGCTATGGGGTGCTGTAATGCACAGAGTGCTGGGCCTGGAGTTAGAAAGACTTGCCTTCATGAGTTCAAATCTGGCCTCAGATGCTTTCTAGCTGTGTGATCCTGGGCAAGTCACTTGACTATGTTCTCCTCAGTTTCCTTATTTGTAAAATGAATTGGAGAAGGAAATGACAAACCATTCCAGCGTCTTTGCCAAGAAAACCCCAAATGGGATCACAAAGAATCAGAGATGACTGAAAAAAAAAATTGAACTAGCTCCAAAATCCTGTGTTCTCTTCACTAACCCATAATGCTCATTGCAAACATAGCCCTTAAATTACATATTTGGATGCTGGATTTGAAGTTGGAGGGCCTGGGTTTGAATCTCAGCTTTGTGATATGCTGTGTGATGTCCAACAAGTCATTTTACTTCTCAGGGCCTCAGTTAACGTCATCTAAAAGTGAAGGGATTGAATGGCCTGTAACATCCAGTTCAGTCTTAAATCTATGACTGAGAATATATGTGATGTTCTCCAGGAGTCTGGAAGAAATTCTAACTGTCAAATTGCTACTGCTAAGCAGGTCCCACATATGTATCGTATCTGGCACAATAAGTCTATTTCCACGCAAAAGATCTGAATGCGAATAATTTTTATGCCAGCTTCCAGTCTATTTATAAAGAGGTTTAAAAACAGTGTTACCAAAATAATAAAGGGGGAAAAGTTCAGGCTAAACAGGCTGAGTTTCCTTTGATAATTCCTCTACAAAGGTTGCTATCTACAATGTGATGTTAAAAAAAAAACAACTTAACTAAAAAAAAATTTATGCTCTTGATTATTAGAAATTAGTTTGAATGGATTATACCATATATTTTGGTATATGTGTGTGTGTGTATACATACATGCACCCCACATATACCATATATATGTATCATGTAGCTATATCATCTATACCATATATGTGATTATACCATATAGGATCATTTATTAATAACATTTTGCCCTTGTTTCTGATTAATCTAGAGCAAAAGTTCTTAACCTGAGGAAAGTGAACTTATTTTTTAAAAATTCAGATAACTATAACAATATGACTGATTTTTTTATAATCCTATATATCTTATTTTATGCATTTAAGAACATTATTGTGAGAAGGGGTCCATAGACTTTGCCAGACCACCAAAGGATTCATGCTAAAAATCCCCAAACCCAAACAAACAAGAAAAAAACAATTAAGAAACTGTAGGTAAGTTAGTTCAGTGAGTAGAATGCTGGACCTGGAGTCAGAAAGATCTGAGTTCAAATCCCACCTCAGGTACTTACTGTATGGCTCTGGGAAGATCACAGAACTTCAATGAGCCTTAGTCCTCTCATCTTTAAACTGGGACTAGTTACAACCTCTACTTCCTAGGCTTGTTCAAAAAAAAATCAGGCAAGATAATATGCATAAAATACTTTGTAAACCTTAAAGCATATGTGAATACAAGATTATTATTTATAATTAATTATAATTTATTTAAAAGGAAAGATAGGATTGTAGCAAGTAAAAATGAAAATGAGTTACCAGGGATACTGCTGTCACTGATTACTTTTCAACCTGTTCTAGACAAACCTAGGGACAATGGGAATGTTTCCCACCTCTTCCTGCTATCCAGGAAAAGTGATCCCTAGAGGAGAGAAACTGAACTAAGCAATGGTCTGAGTGGATGTATGACAAACCTTTCCTAAGCATACATGGGAGTAACTATTTACAACACTTATAAAGCCCAGGCAAAGGATCACTGAATTACCTCAGGTAAAGCACTTCCTTTTTTCTCTGAGTCATACCCAGGGCTGCTATCATACCCTGGAAAGTCCCTCCCACCCCCTGCCCCACTTCCAGGGAAATTGATTATCTCAGTTTCAAGGTGAGGAACAAAAGGTAAGCCAGATAGGGGTGTGAAAGGAGAACACTGATAACTCTCCTAGGCCCAGACACAGCTGGAAGGCAGCGCCCTTCATTTTTTCAGCCTATAGGGACAACTGGGAGATTGCTAAGTGATTTCTATAGATATAGGGACAACTGAACAAGTTGAGGGTCACGAAACCAGAACAAGAGTTGAACATGGAGACCAAGGATATGAATTTGTCTCTTGATCTTTTCACTTACAACCTGTATAACCAAGGTATTAGGGGTGGGTCTGACTCAAGTTCAGGTTTAATATTGGAATAAAATGAGGTTCTCATGGGTCATTCAATGGTTAACAAACGTTAGCTGTAGCATAGAAAGAATATTCAACAAGGATTTTCCAGCACTTAGTTTGGGTAGATACGTAGCACTATGGAAACATATCAGGGCAGCAGGACAGGGTGTGGCAATTTGCTCAGCCCTGGGACATCTGACAAGTCTGAGGAACCTGACTCCACGGGACTGTACCTCTTTTATGCCTTTAGGTGGCCAAAACACTAGGTCCGTATGGCCAGAGGCAACTTGAAAGCTATATCAAGAGACCCATAACTTGAACCTTAGGTCCTTGGGTCAATTAAGTTCCCTTTAAGGGGAAAAGCAGTTTAAACCTGTGCTACAAAAGGAGGGGGGAACCCTGGTAGATTTGTTTTGTAAAATCGGATTTGTTCTGTAAAATTTGGATTTGGTCCAAAGGCCACACTTAAGGACCTAGGGGGTCATATATGGCCTTAAGGCTACAGGTTCCCCACCCCTGTCTATACTTCCTACTTTTCTTCCTACTCTTTTCACCATCTGAGATCTTTCAAAGATCATCACCTACCCTACTTTTCAAAACCAATGACTTCATGCCTAGTCCTTGTTCTCCATTACCTTTTCCTTGAATTCTCAACTATTTAACCAGTCATTCCTTGAAACACTTTTCGTAGTTTCTGTGATGCTGCATTTTCTTCCACTCCTTCTCTGATGCTCTTTCTCTTGCTTCCCTTTTCTACCTCTTAAGTGGGGGCATTCTTCAGAACTAAGTACTTGACTTTGTGTTCTTTCTCTTCACAAAGAGAAATCTTGTCTCATAGCATCATCTAATATCCCAGAATACTGGAGCTGGGAGTGGATCATTCCATCCCCCCTTTTATGAATGAATACATTGAGACCTTGAGTTATAAAATGATTTGACCAAGAACAATTAGTGGGAGAGCTGGGATAAGAACTTGTGCCTACAAAATGTCAATCAAGACTCTGTGAAGTAAACTGAGGTATTTTAGAAAGGACATGGATTTAGAATCAGAAGACCTGGGTTCAGATTCTGGCTCTGCTACTGACTAGCTGCATTATCTTGGATAAACATAATAATATATTAAATTACATTAGAAATATAGTATATGCTCAATTATGGATTATTGCTCCATTACTAATATTAATAAACATATTGATATATTTAATATAATAAATATATGTTTACTCATTTAGAAATGGGTACAATAATGCTTTCACTATCTTTGGTGTAGAGCTGTTGTGAGGACCAAATACACTGTTGTCTATTGTGTACTTTGAAAAGCATATAGCCCTTTGTGAATATGAACTATTAGTAATTATGCTTTGGAGATAATGTAATAAGTATAAATCAATTTCCAGATACTAGTCACCTTCCTGATTTCAGGTTCAGCATTCTTTCTACTCTACTATGACATTTGATCTTAAGCTAATGACTGACATATAATAAGCAATTAATACACGCTTGTTCATTCATTCACGTTCATCTGGTTCTGACCTTTGGACTTTGAGTCAGGAGGACCTAGGATCAAATCCCACCTCTACCCTTGGCTTACCTGTGTGAACCTGTACAAGTCACTTAACTTTTATGGTCCTCAGTTTTCTTATCTATAAAATGAATGGATTGGATTTAACAGCCTGTAAGGTCCATTCCAGTTCTAAATCTATGCTCTAATAATCTCCCCTTAACTATGTGATGTGGATAGGATCCCAGATTTAGAGCTGGGAGGAGCCTAAGAGGTGATCTAGTCCAGTCTCCTCATTGTGCATATGAGGAAACTGAGGCCCACAGGATTGATCAAGACCACATAGGTAGGAAGTAACGGAGTAAAGTTTTCAAACCCAAGATCTCTGATTTCAAATGCAGGACTCTTATGGCTGCTATCATGTCAATTTCAATTTGTCCGAAATTGACATAACCTTCTTGCCCCGGTCATCAGTGATAGAAACATTCTTCTAGTTACTCAACCTAGAAAGTGAAGAATTATGGGATTTAGGGAGAGATGCATCTACCCCTTTCATTTTTATGTATGAAGAAATTGAATTTCAGTGAGGTTAAACAATGTGTTTAAGGACACATAGGAAGTCAGTAGTGGAATCATAGATTGCGCCCAGGCATTTGGATGCCAGATCTCCTGTTCTTTCAAGAATAATTGCTGCAATGATAATAATGGCGACAATTAGCATTTGTGAAGTGCTTCAAGGTTTGCGAAGCATTTTAGGGTTAACTCATTTGGTCCTCACAACAACTCTTTGAAGTAGGTGCTATTATTATAACAGCTGGCATTCACATAATGCTTTAAGGTTCATAAAATACTTCACCTATTTTATCTCATTTGATCCTCACCGCAGTCTTGTCAAGTAAGTTCTTTTATTATTCCCACTTTATAGATAAGAAAACTGAGGTCTTTGATTTTTTTTTTTCCCCTTTGAAATGTTGCTTGAAATAACCCTTCTCTAAATTCCCATAGCAATTCATCTAGTCTAAGCAATCATTACCTCATATTTGGCAATAACTATAGACTTTTAAATGGTCTTCTAATTCTCCAGTCTTTTTTTTTCTTTCTAATCCATCTCACATACCAGGCATGTTCTTAAAATACCATGTTTAACCTCTAGTAGTTCCTGGTTGCCTAGAAGACAAAATACCAATTCTTTACTTCAAAGAAACAGTTGGTCCCCATCTTATCATTAATTCATTTGACAAAAAATTAATGTGTATCAGGTACTGGGATAACAGTATCTCCTATCACTCACCCATGTGGATTCCCCCATGTCAGCCATGCTCATGAGCATCCACAAACGGTGAGCTGGGTGTGTATTCTCTGGGCTTATGTTTCCTCACCCTTTATGCATGCCTAGGGTCAGGCTAGTCTCCTTCATTGTCCTTTCAACACACTCATGCTCATTTCCCTTTGTTCATTCTGTGAGGAATGCCCTTTCCCCACTCTATGTATAGTATGTACAGTGTCTTTGTACACACTATCGATCTTTCAAGTTAATGTCATAGTCTACAGACATTAGGAATTTTTCCATTCATCTCCCTCGATATGACTTTATAGAGCAAATTCTTTTATTGTGGACACCTTGTAATATTCTGGGACTTGACGCAATCAGCACATTCTCATCTACAAACAGAACCATCTGGGAGGCTTCAACAGCTATGAAGAATTCCTTTTTTATTTCAACTATGCCTGGGATATCCACTGTGAAAGGAAAAATACTATTATCAGGCATGCATCTTCCTGCTTTATGAATGCCTTGATGTAAATTATCAGAGGGTCCTTGAATAGCTATGTCTGTGGTTGCGTTTTCTCAAGAAATCTTATATGATCTTAAACAATTACATTAAAATTAACATATCGAGGAGAGGCTTCCACTGGAGGAGAATGTTAGAGGCTGTGTCTCATTTTACCAATGCAAATTCTTTCTTGTAATCAAGAAATATAAATACAGCAAGATCTTGTATTCCTCAAACCTTTTGGTCAACAGTGGAACAGTGAAATTTTGAAACCAGATGTATTCTTCTCAGATTTTCATCAAGGATGCCTTTGCTATATGGGTAGATCATTATAAAATCACAGCATTTCAGAATTGAGAGACTGCAAAGGCTATCTATTCCAACCCATACCTAAACAAACATCCTCTCTCCAATATACTCCAAAAATGGTCATCCAACCAATATTTACAGATCTCTAGCAATCAGGATTTCATTATCTTCTTAGGCATTTTTGCCCTCCATTTCTTTTACTTAAAACATTTTTTTTTAAACTGTAAGCATTAAATTTTTCTCCACCTACTGAAAAAGGAAGGAAGGAAGGATACAAGAATGGTTCAATATTAGGAAAACAGAATCATTGAAACAAAGCAAAAATCATATGATTATATTAATAGATGTAGAAAATGTCTGACAAAGTTCTATGCTCATTTGTGCTATAAAAATCTATAAAGCAAGGCCTTTTTAATGTAAAAATATATTTCATATATGAATTTCACCTATGAATGCTCTTGGCTTATGATATGCCTTAGCTGGTAGGTGTACCTTATGAGGTGTACATATTATAGGGTACATATTATAATCCCCACTTATTGGAAAGGAAACTGAAATTCATAAGAGGTCAAGTCACTTTTGGAAGTTTCTACAATTTTCTTAGTTCCCAAAGTCAGACTTTTAAACCAGATCTTCTAACTTCCAGATTTTCCATTATGCTATGCTTGCCCTTTATTTTCATGATTTTTGGATGAATTAATGAAAATTATTTCTATATAAATAGTGATCATGATTCATCATGATTTTTTTGGATTATAGGACTGACAGAATGAATGAGAGGATCTATGTATTCAGAAAGCAGAATATGATTTTCACTCAACTCAGGAATTAAACCTTAGGGACATAGGGATAGTATATATATTGAATATAAGATTTTGGCCAGTTTAAATTATCTGCAGGATACAAAGAACTGACCCAGGAAGATGATCCCAAGTTCATCTATTTGCCCATCATCAGTTATTCCCGTATACTCTGGAGTGTTTTCATGGTAGGTCACCATGCTTGAAAACTCAGAAAACTTGAAGCTCAGAAAAAAAAAATTGGACAGGGTGGGTCTTTTAAAAACTATGTGTACTCTTCAGTTGCCTATAAGGTGCTCAGTCCTTCCTTGCAGGAGTTTGGGTGAAGCCTCACTTCAAACTCTGCTTTAAGTAACCATTGCTCCCCTCAGCTTGTGAAATTGGCATCTCAGAGCTCACTTGCATCTCCTCCACCCTTATCCTTCATAATGATGATGTCATGGTCACAGGGATGATAAAATTAATGGGCTTATTAAAGTAGCAGGTGTATATGCTGAACTTTTCTGGCCTGATTTGTTTGTAAAGACCTTTTCCAGTGCAAATACTGGAAACCTCACTTTTGATATAGGAATTGGTAGATCTGCCCCAGTAACTGGTACTGCTGTTACTGGTATACCTGCCCTCACCCAGGAGAAGAAAGAAAATGTACAGAAAGAAGAATTCAAGGAGTTAACCAATGACATAGACATTGTTTGTTTGGGGGTTTTTTTTGCTATCTTTTGTCACATGTTGAATAAAAATCTGAATTCTTAAAAAATAAAAATAAATGAAAAGCAATGACATTTTTAATGGCTATTCATATTTGGACCTCCTGGCTTTTCAGCTGAAACCCTTGAAACATAAGATTTAGTTTCCAGGTCTTGAGGGATCACATTCTTTTGTGGAATGCCAGAAGCAGCCATCCCACCTAATAGACATTGCCTGCCAAATAGTTTCAAATCGCTTGCCGCCTGAATCCTCAAGTGTAGCTCGTATGTGTTTCATTGTGAGAGCAAAATTACACATGTTGAATTTGCTGTAACTGCTTTGAAAAATGGCACCTATCTCTTCAGAGGTACTCCCTAAATAACCACTGTTGTGCTTTTTCCCTGACCTTAAAAACAGAACAAGAGATATAGAGCAGCTGGAAAGATGAGTAAAGCAGTTTGCTAGACTTTTTTAGTTTGTTTTCAGGAATAAGGCAGCCCTGGGAAATATGAAAATAGATGCTTCCATATGCATGTGTTTAGACTGAATACAACCTCTTTCTGTAACATTTCTCTCTAAAGATTTCTCTTGGACAAGATGCACTGCCCTAGCTTCTCCTTACATCTCCTGTGAGGGGGATGAGAATGGATATCTTTTTTTGTATTGGTGTTGGAGACGATGATGCCAAAAGCATCTTGCTTAAGATTCAGTAATCTCCAAACTCCTACAAGTGTCTCCGTCCTTGCCTCAGATCATTAGGCAAAAGAAAAAAAAAATCTCTATTCCCCATTTTCCAAAAATGTTTCGTTGATGCTTTTTTGAGGTTAATATTACCAAGACTTCCTAATGATTCCTTCTGCTCCCTCCATTTTGTATCAAAGAGTCCTTCCTTGGAACAAAGTCTAGTTAAGGGAAACAAGTAGCTACGTTGGCCAAGTCTGACAATGCGTGCCTCATTCTGCACATGTGATGTTTCACCTCTCTTCCAGCTAAAGAGAGGGATGTTTTGCTATTAGTTCTATGAAAGTAAAGTCAAAATTGATGGTTGTAATAATCAGAATTTTAAAAATAATCTTTAATATTTTATTTTCTCCCCAATGACATGTAAAAGCAATTTTAACATTTTTTTAAATTTTGAGTTCCAAATTCTCTCCTTCTTTCTTGTATATCTCCCCTCCTTGAAAAGCCAAGCAATTTGATATAGGTTTTACATATGCAGTCATGCAAAACATATTTCCATGTTAATTATGTTGTAAAAGAAAACACCCCCCCAAAAGAGAGAAATAAAGTTTAAAACAAAGTATGCTCCAATGTACATTCAGACTCCATCAGTTCTTTCATTTTTCATCATAAGTCCTTGTCTTAGCACGGATCAGAATTTTAAAGTTCCAAAACATTTCCCCCTTTACCTTATTGTGGACATTGTATAAAGAGTTCTCCTGGGTCTGCTTACTTTGCTGTCCTTCAGTTCATATAAACCTTCCCAAGTTTCTCTGAATTCTTCATATTGCTCATTTCTTATAAAGGCACATCCCTGTCGAAGGCAACACAATCTTTGCAGTCATCAAGGTTCATAACCTTCGTCAATCTTTGACTCTTCCATCTCCCTCACCACCCAACATCAGTTGCCAAATTTTATTCATTCTATTTCCATAACATCTCTGGAATCTGTCCCCTCTTCACTTATATGGTCACCATCTACATTAGAGCCTAATATACCACCTTGCTCATAGTAGGTAGTTAGTAAAGGCTTGTTGCATTGAAATTTTTCTCCCACCTAAATATTGTATATTTCTTTCTAGTGTCAGGCTGATTTTAACTTAATATACTTAGATTTTATGCAATTCATAATTTTTCACTTCTATAGAGAAGACAGTAAAAATAAACATGCTTTTAAAAGAGAGAGAAAAATGATTGGGGGAGGAAGGATATGATTTCATCCACGTAGCGTAGTTCTTAAATTTTTGTCAGTGACATAGATCCCTTTGGTAGTGTATGGAGTCTTTCTCAGAAGAATGTTTTATGAGTACATAAAATATACAAAGTAAATCAATTACATTGAAATAGAGATATAAAAAATTTTTTAAACCCAAGTTTGCAGATTAAGAACCTCTTATAGGGAAATCTAAATGCAGCTAGTCTCTTCAGTGATGCAGATTAGAAATTTAACTGCAATTGGTAGTCTTAGGGTGTTGTCTGAGGGAATTGAGAGATTAGTGCCATGATCATACAGTTGGTATGTCTGGGTGACAGACTTTCCTGATTCCAAGTTCAGTTGAACTCTCCACTTTACATTGCTGCAGAAAATCCACTTTAGTAATCTTTTAATTGAGAAAAGATCTCTACTTTAGAAATACTGCTTCTACAGCCTAACTTTGGGTTTGCCTATCCTCCTGAGATTTTCCAGAGGATTCATGCTAGATCTCAAGATTCAGCTGCCTCTGGAGAATTGAAAGGAGATAAAAATGACTGGAGATTATGAGGAGGGCCAGCTGCTCCTGGGGGAGAGAAGTGAGGCCTAGCTCAGAGGACTGCAGTGAGAGTTACAAAGCCACCATACTCCCCCAGCCCTTCTTTTCCTCCTGACTTAGATTCCTTGGGGATTGTATCCTCCCCACCCCTCTCTGTACATTTGGAGGCAAATCTTGTGTAGAGGATACATTGCCTTTGGAGAGAAATCACAGCCAGCCTCAGAATCCTCAGGAGAATAACTACAATGAATGTGAGGACTCCCCAGAGAGCTGTGTCTCTGTGGCTCCGATTCTTACCTGGGCTTACAGGCACAGATGGGTTTGCCACTTTTAATGAGGTCTCCACACTGATTTTAAGGGAGCTCTCAAGTTGTTTTTTTAGAAGCCTTCTCTGGCCAAGGAACTGAATAACGTCTGCCCAGACAAGACAGTGAGTCCATAGGCCTGTTTACAATTAGTTTACAAGTATCTTGAGATAAGATTCTCTGTTAAAGATTCTCCCAGAGCCCAAGAAAAATGAGTGTAATGCCCAAAGAGGGGCTAATATGGCAATTTTAAATAAGGGTGACTGCAATAGCCCCCATTTCCCACTTCTTGATGAAAGAATGACCAGCATTTCTTCTGAGGTGAACCACTCTTGTTAGCCAATCTCCTACCCTTGCACACTTGCTATTTCCAAAATGGCAGCTCTTAATAGCATTATTTTTTTCTAGCTCTCACAGATCAGTCTCTTTGGGGCCCATTCTTAGAAAAGATCTTTGCAAATCTCCCAGAGGTTTGTGCATCAAGAAATCAGAGTTTTTCCATAGGATCTCAAATCTATCGTCTCACGGCTTGAGTGCATTTTCAGAGTTAGAAAATGGACAGCAGATTGCGGCGAGAGCCAAAGCCTGACTGGTTTCCTTTAAATGTGGAATGTGGGAAAGGTCATATTAATGAGGCTTCCTCTGTTCAGTTTAGAACACAAACATCTTGGTCAGTTATGAGGTTCCCTTAGCCCCTGAGGAAAGCTGCTAATTAGAGAAGGTATTTAGCTTTTATTTAAGAGTTTGGCCCACTTTACCTGTTACCCGTTTTTGGATGATGGGGGGCGGGGTAGGATATAGGAGGGGGTGGATAGTTGAGGGAAGCCCATCACTACACCTGGGAAAATGACTCAAAGGCAGTAAAATCTCTCTACTAGGGGAATACCAAGTTTATAGAGGTGATCTGGCGCAGCAGAGAAATTATTGGGCTTGGAGTTAGAAAGTCCTGGGCTCCTATCCTACTGCATATACTAGCTACATCATCCTGGGCAAGTAATATGATTTCTCCAGGTCTTGGGCAACGCCTAAGGTTTTATCTGCAAAGTCATAGACAGGTAAACACTTACATGTGGGATTGGTGGAGGGAATTGCCAAATTCCCTTGCAGACAAATCAGAAATTCTTCCCAAGTTAGTAATAATTTTAAGGTTTACAAAGTGCTTTTCTAGCAACTGAAACTATGCTGAGAAATTTACCAAACTGCTTGTACCCACTGACCCACTTATGCCACTATTGGGACTATACCCAGGGGCATGCTAGTAAATATTTAACAACTTGCTCTCAAAAAAAAAATAGGATGCAGGACATTTTTAAGTTTAATCTGTATTAATATTGAATCTCCTCCATCACTTTCTTATGTCTAGAAAATCAACAGAAAAATAAATCAAGCCCTGTTTTGTAGCACTTGCCTGTTACCAAGGTGCAAAATGCTGAACACTGAAAATTAACAATTAGTTCTTGAGAGCCTGTAAAAGTTGACTCCGGGACACCCCTGCCTATACCCCCAAAGAAATCAAAGAAAAAAGTAAATTCAGCTACATGTGATAAAATATTCACAGAAACACTTTTGGTGGTAACCAAAAATTGGAAATTAAAGGGATATCCTCTTATTAGAGAATGGCTAAACAGATTGTGTCATATGTAAAGGAATATTACCATCCCATAAGAAATGAAAGGGCTGCTAGGTGGTGTAGTGTTAGAGTATTGGGCCTGGAGTTAGGAAGACATCTGCTTGGGTTCAAATCTGGTCTTACTAGCTAACTGTGTAAACCTGGGCAAGTTGTTTAACCCTGTTTAACTTAGTTTCCTCGTTTGTCAGATGAGCTGGAGAAGGAAATGGCAAACCACTCCAGTATCTCTGCCAAGAAAAACCCAAATAGGGTCACAAATTGTTGGGCATGACTGAAAAATAACTCAGCAACAATAATAAATAAGAAATGATGAAAAAGACAATTTCAGAGGATGCTGGGAAGACCTCAGTGAACTGATGCAGAGGAAAGTAAACAGAACTAGACCAATTTATACAATGAGAACAACATAGAGAAAAACAACTTTGGAAGATTTCAGAACTGTGGTCAATGCAATGACAAGCCACAAGTTCAAAAGACTGAGGATGAAACATTCAGCTCACCTCCCGAAAGTAAGGTGATGAGCTTAAAATGCAGGAGGAGAGTACATTTTTGGACATGGCTAATGTGGGAATTTGTTTTGCCAGAGTATGAAGCTATGTCCCTGAGAGCTTTGTTTTATTTAATTTTTAAAACTTTGCTCCTTGAATGAAAGGGTACTAGAAAGGACAGATGAATTTTAAAAATCCTTAGAGTGTTTTCTTCACAACAATCTTATGAGGCAGGTGCTGAAAGTATGATTATCACCATTTTCCAGATAAAGAAACCAAAGCTAAGACATTGAACGATTTGCTCATGGTCACCCAGTTAGTCAATATCAGAGGTAGGATAGGTCCATAGATTCCTGCCCAACTTCAGGGTTCTTTATGTGATTCTACCAGCCCTCTGGAAAGTATGGATCATTACAATAAAAATGCTTCTGGATGAAAAGAAATTCAATCCCATAGGCTCTGTATCTCAGAGGACACTTCTGCTTATATTCTTCTTTATGCAAGAGACCCTTATAGCATTTTCCTCTTGGACAACCCTAACCCTAACCAGATTTCTCTTGCTTTATCAGACTCAAAGAGAGACATTGCCTTGTCCCCTAAATTCCAAAATGCACCTACCTGCTCCATTCTTCATTTTCTTCATTCCCCCTCTTTCATAAGAGTTTATAGAATGAGAGAATCACATAATCTCCCCAAGACCCTTTTTCTCCAACATATAATGGTCCAAGAATCCCTTCTGAAACATCCCCAATATGTGAAAATCCAGACTTTACTTAAAGACACTTGGTGAGAGGGGGATTAATTTCTTTTCAATACTGCCCATTCCAGTTTCCGGATAATTTCTTAATAATGATTAAGAAGTTTTTCCTTACATCCAACCTAAATCTCCCTAACTTCTTCCCAAATCCTCTTAATTCTGTCCTCAGTGGCTATGCAGACCAAGTTCAATTTCACATGAGAGTAGCCCAGGTATTTGAAGGTGGTAATCATGTACCTCCTAAATTTTCTCATTTCCGGGTTAAACCTCCTCATTTCCTTCCTTGTATAAAACTCCATCCTCCTTATTCACCTAATTGCCTGAACATCGAACAGCCATGAGGTTCTTCCCATTTTGCCAATTTCCAAATCTCCTTTCTCCCTTCAGCATCCCAAACTTCATTACCCAATCTCCACTCTTTTGGAACCTCTTCACTTCAGATGAAAAGTCATCACTACAGACCTTCAGCTCCAGATCATGAGCTCTTCTCAACGAAACATTAGCATAACCGGGAACAATCTTAGCAACTTAATTATAGTTCACTTACTCTGGCCCCAGCCAGGCTGGGGAAACTCCCAAACCCAGGGAGGATTTGGGTGGGAGGGTTCTTTTAAAAATATTATTATCTGCTTCCCAATCAAAACAAACAAAACATTATCTGAAACCATTAGGGAAAATCAGGTGCCTGTGATAGTCACAGAAACCTAGTTTCAAGTTTCTCTCTACTTAGGTCTATCCTTTGCATAGAAGTTGAAGTGATAGGCCTGAAGCAAGGGTATATCCCCATTGTCTCTATGAAAGGGAATAGGGACCAGATCTGTGGTTTAATTGGTATAGGGAACTCCTGTATATGGGGATCTGGGCAGGGGGTATAGGACCTAGCAAGTGGGACAATTAAGCAAGAAAGGTCTCTTGAGTTGAGCCCCGAAGGATGCTAGGACTTTCGAGAGGCAGGGGAAAGGAGAGAAAGCTTTCTAGCCATGAGGTACAGCCTGAGCAAAAGCATGAAAGCAGGAAATGTTGTGTAAAGTGAACAGCGAGAAGACTGGTCTGACTGGAGTGTATAGTGTGTGTCAGGGGGTGTAATGGGAAATCAGCCTGGAGATACAGACTGGAGCCAGAATGCAAAGAGCTTTTAAATGTCAGGCACAGGAGTTTATATTTTATCCTAGAGGCAATGGCAATTTATCCCCAAAGCCTAGTGTAGTGCCTTAGACTCACTAGATAATTAAATGTTTGGGGTTTCTTTTTTTAAAATTGAATTAGTTGAAGCTTGGTGTAGTGTAATGAAAAGTACACAGGTCTTGGAATAAGAAAATCCTGGTTCTATCACTTGCCAACTGAATGACAATAAGGAAATCACTGAGCATCCACAGCTTTGTTTGGTTTCAACTCCATGAAACAAGATGTTTGTTCCAGCTTAAACTCATCAGTTCTAATCTCAATCACCAGGCTGCCTATTCAAGCCTTGATTAACATCACCTCCCTAAACCTCCTCTCCTTTCTGATTGGAGGGTAATGTATCAAACTCCTCTCAATATCTTTCTTCTTTAGGGGCAGAACCTGGACTCTCAGATCACTTCATTCTGAAAGTGCTGGTCTTCTTGTTTTAAACTCCTTGGAACAAAATGGCTTTTGGCAGGTATTGGGACCCATTTTTTCTGCCTCTTTTTGTGTGTTGTCTCTCCAACACCATCAGATTATAAGCTTCTTGAGGATAAGGACTATTTTCTAATGAACTATATGGCACAGCATAGGTACTTAATAAATGTTCATCAGGTTGTACTGAATTTAACCTCTCTGTTTTTATCGTACATAAAATAAGGATAATAATAGCACCTGCCTCACTGGGTTATTGGGCAGATATCAATCAATACACATTTATTAAGTACCTTGCTCAGTCATTTTTTTTAGTCACGTGCAACTCTTTGTGACCTCATTTGGGGTTTTCTTGGCAAAGATACTGGAGTAGTTTGCCATTTCCTTGTCCAGCTCATTTTTCAGTCTAGAAAACTGAGACAAACAGGGTTAAGTGATTTGTCCAGGTTCAACCAGCTAGTAAGTGTCTGAGGCCAGATTTGAACACAGGAAGAGGAGTTTTCTGACTCCAGGATCCATCTAGCTACCCCATATAAATACTGGCTATTATTATTTTAGTTTGAACCTGTATTTTCATCAGTATGGAGAACTTGTGGTGGTCAAACTCTCTCCAGCAATGCAGAATGGAAACATTCCTGGAACTGAAAATCTTAGAGAGTTGCTGGCTGCACTACAGATTGAAATGACTTGTCCAGGATCACTCGGCTAGAATGTCAGAGGCAGAATTTGACCCTAGGTTTAGCCGACTCTTGGGTCAGCCTTCTACCTACTGTGCTAGGCTGCTGCCACCCTCGTTCACTACTGTTATTAATGGAAAGAGTGTTGAACTTGGAAAACTCAGATTCCAGTCCTTACAGCCACTTACCCAGCTCTGTGTGATTTGGGGCATGTCTCTGAATCTCTGGAGACTGGCTTCTTCCACGTGCAGATGATGGACTTGGAAAAAAAGACCTCTTTAACTCTTTCCAGTTCTAGCACAATATTCATGATTCTTTGCCATAATATGTTGACTATAAAGGTAACAAAACAAAGTCTCCTCTCCTAAAGGAATTCTCTATGTATTTTCTAGGTTTTGCTGCTCATGATAATAAACAGACATTGATTTGGCACTTTAAATACAAAGCACTTTACAAGCAATATTTTAGTTGAGTCTCACAACCACCCTGTAAGCTACTTAACAGGAATATCATTACCACTATTTTATAGATGACGAAACAAACTTTCAAAGGGGTGAGCTTAATTTGCCTGTTACTACACCACCATTGGGTGTCAAAGGAGGTGTTTGAAAGTAGGTCTTGTCCACCAATTTAGAGCTGGAAAGGAGCTTAGAGGCTATCTACCCTCTTCATTCGACAGATGAGGAAACTGAGACCTACAGACATTGTCATATCAATATTATGAGAAGTGGGATTTGAATCCCTGTCTTCTGCTTTAAAGGGGGTGTTTTTCCACTGTCCCAAGCTGCTTCAAGCCCAGGCTAGAGTTAAGCAAGCTGAAGGTTAACTTTTCTGTGTGGGCATTTATACCTCAGAAATCTGTAAATGGTGCAAATCAGGATTGATTTGGTTTTTTTTCCTTTTTATTGTTTTTCCTTTTTTTGTTGTTGTTGTATAGGCTTAAGAAAGTGAAAGAGAAAATGTTAAATTTAACTGTTAGCTATTGGGTGGCTATTTCTTCCCAGAGTTTGTTGTTAAACTCTTACTAGCACATCCGTCTCTTTAGGAAGATGTACTGCTTAGCTAGACTCCTGATGTTTTTTTCCTAGCTTTACTAATTCTGATTCCCACCTTAATTCTATTGCCTACAGAGGGTATGTGTGGGCCTGGACTTTAAAAAAAAATGCTACCTTATAAACTTTCCAATTTTTTCTTAAAATCTTGTACTAAAGATTAATTTGAAATGTTTGGGGGCTGGGAAGAAAGTGGGTCTGGCAGTGGTGGAAGAGCATTTGTTTCTTCATAGTGACCTTTTCAGTGTCTTGCCTGGATAATTGGATGTAACTTTTAAAAAAGACAATTTAGCTTTAAAAATATTTCACCATAAACTAGATGAAAGCAAACACCAGGATTTAAAAAAGTAAACTAACTTCTGTTGAAAGAGAAAATGAATCTTTTCTGAAAAGCCTTGTTACAGTTCAATGGAAGAGAAATAATGGGCATAAATGAATTTTGTTTACAGATAAGTCTTTCTAAGTTGGGGTGGGGGGGGGAAAGATTGTGATTTTCTAAAATATGTAAATTGCTAACAGTTCTTTCCCATCCTCTAATATTACCATTTAATTCTCTTTAAAAAGAGAAAAAAGAAGCACATTATTTCAAACTATTTAAAAAAAATCCTTGGACAGACTAGAATTATAAATAGTCAGAAGAAAAGCTGTGCCCACTCAAAAAATAACCACATTGTCATTCAGCGTCTGACTTGGGTTTGAGGAATGAATATGCTTCTCTCCTTGCACACCTTTCTCTAAACCCTAATAAGAGATTCAGCCATCAGGCTCTCAGGAAAATAAAGCTTCCTCAAATACCAGCATGTGGATTATTCGATCTTGGAAAATGAAGAAGGCCCAGGCCTTGGAGTCAGAGGCCATGTCCAATCTGGGTTTAAAATGGGAAAGTTTCTTTACCTCTTAGTATCCTCATCTAGAAAAAAAGTAGTGTTGGACTTTTAGGGTAACTTCTAATATGTATAATTTTTTTGTGATTACGAACACCTATATATATTCATATATATGTATATATGTATACACACATGTATGAAATGTCCTGTTATTCCCAAACGTCGAATCCCTCTGTAATTTCTCCTCCATTTTCCTGTCACACTGAAATATCACTGTTAGAGATTTATTCTTTTGCTATGAACAGGGTTCTGCAAAGTACAATTGCTTCTAAAGAGGTAACAAACAGTGTGAATTACTTTATGAATTCCTTTCCATTGTAGCATCTCTCTGAGAGTGGAAGTCTAAATGGGAATGGGAGGAGACAGCTCCATTCCAAAGTACCCCTCTTCTCTACAATATAAAGGGAAGTATATTTCATTATTTGCTTTTTGGGACCAAGGTCATTATAATTAGAGTTTGACTATGTCTTCTTGCCTTTTATGGGTTGCCTAGTCATTGGGAATCTTGTTCTCTTGCTTCTCGTTTCTCTTCATTCTGCATTTCATTTCATTCTGCATTCATTCAAACAGAATTTCTTTCCCCTGTTTCTCTAAATTCTTTGTAGTCTTTTATCTATTAGACAGATATTCTATCTAGCACAGGGCATGTAGTCAGAAGACCTGAGTTCAAATCTTTAACTCGGGCATTAACTTTGTGACCTGGGACAAGTCAATTAACCTCTTTCTTCCTCAGTTTCCTAATCTGTAAAATGGAGATAATAGCACCTACTTCACAGTTATAGTAAGCATCAAATGAATTGACATATGTAAAGAGCTTCCCAAATCTTAAAGCAATATATGCATGCTAGCTAGTATAATTATTAATGCTGTATAATATTATTTCATTACATTCACATACCACATCGATTTATTTATACTGACATATATGTGTGTATATATTGGTATATTATTGATTTTCAGTCATTTGAGTTCTGTCTGATTCTTCATGACTCCTTTGGGTGGTTTGCCATGTCCTTCGCCAGCTCATTTTACGGATGAGAAAACTGAGGCTAACAGAGTTAAGTGACTTGCCCAGGGTGATACAGCTGGCAACTATCTGAGACCAGATTTGAATCCAAGTCTTCCTGATACCAGGCCTGCCACTCTAGCCGCTGTACCACCTACCTGCCCCTATATTGATCTATATGGCATCTTTATTTGTGTCTTTGATATATAGACCCAGTAGTGAGATCTAAGTCAAAGGTTATAAACAATTCAGTTACTTTTCTTGCATAATTCTAAATTGCTTCCCAGGATGGTAGGACCATTTCACAGCTCTACTAATAGTGTTAATTTGTCACATGTCTTCTCATAGCCCTTCCAACAGCAACTGTTTCCTTCTTAAAAAACCATCTTTGCCAGTTTGTTCGATGTGAAGATGAAACTTCAGAGTTGTTTTAAATGTGTGTTTCTCTTAATACTGATTTAGAGCTGTCTTTCATGTGGTTGTTGATTGTTCGCTATTCTTTTTTGAAAATTATTCAGATTCTTTGACCAATCACCTTAGGCAATAGCTCTTGGCCTTATACAGAGGATAGACATTCATAGTTATCTTATATATTAGACTACTATCAGCAATACTGGGCACCAATATTTGGTTTGATTTGCTTTTTGGGTTGTGGTATTGAATGCCATTATTAAAATCCAGCAGTGGGAATTTGAGGAAAGGTGGCCAGAAAGAGTAGGGAAGTGAGGTAGAGGGTCACAGAGGAGAAACAAGGAATGTGAACTTTATCCTGCTTTACAATTTCAGTTATGGTGAACCTTCCTCAAGTTTGTAATTATGAACCAAGGAGTAAGAGAAGTCAGTTGTTTTAGCCTGAGACCATCTGGAAAGGAATCAAGAGTGAAAGTGCAAAGTTCTTGTCTTTGTAGGAAAAGTTAGTTAATGATTCATTGGCAAAAGGGAAGTTCCTTGCAATTGTTGTTCCAGCAGTGACGATGGGCTTCCACCCATCCTGTTCATGAAACCATAGAATAGTAGATCTAAAAGGGATCTTGGAAGCCTTGGGTTCCATCCCACCAGACTACTCTTTCAGGTCATCTCCTAGCCATGCTGCCTACACTCTGCTGCACTCATTCATCCATCCATCCATCTATCCATTCATCCATACTTCCTTTTGACCTACTGAAACTCTCCTCTCACTGAAAACAAAGAAAACAAAGTCTCAGAGAGGCTAAGTAACTTTTGACAGGGATCTTTTTCACATATAGAGCTCTACTGCCTTATTTCAGACCCTTGTTTCATCTCATTGAAATGTTTTGTTAGTCTCCTAACTGATCCCACTTCTCTCATCTAGCCTTCATACCATTGCCAACATCAGTCAGTCAATAAGCATTTATTAAGTGCCTATAGTGTGCCAGGCGTAGTACTTTGGGATGGCAAAATTGGGATTACAAAGAAAGGCCAAAGACATTCTTGCCTGCAAGGGTAAAATCATATTCTTAATATGTGAATCTGAACAATTCATACATCTGCTCAGTGACCTTGATCAATCTTCTATATCCTACCAGATAAAATGCCAACTGTGTAACCTGGTATTTAAGGCCTTTGACAATCAAACTTTAATCTACACATCACTCTATTTCCAATCAAGTTGAACTTTTTTCAAATGCTCCTCCCTTCTCCTTTCCATTCATATCCCCCCACATCTGTACTACTTTCTTGCATCTAGAATGGACTCACATCTCTCTGGCTTTTGCAGTTCCTCTCTCCTTTTTATATTTCTGTTTGAAATCTTTTTTCTTGTTCTCTTTTGTATAATACTTAAATATTTGTGTTTGTTGATAGATGTTTATAATAAAAATGTTAGCCTTATCTTCCTACATAATCTCCATTTCCTAGCATAGCTTCCTTGGTGCCCCTAGCTTGTCATGATCATCCCCTCTCCAACCTTTCATTTGTCTGTTTGATTTTTTTATGTATTTATTACATTCTAATCTTTATGATACACATTGGTGTCAGTCATTTTCACGCTAAGGTATGATAAAATCCCTAAGGGCAGAGAGACTATTGTTTTTCATTTTTGTATCCTCTGCATCTAGGATACAGAGATTAAAGGAGGGTTTCTACTTTCTTACATGACCTTTGAGGTTCCTTGCAATATCAATAGAGTTATGTTTCTAGGTTCCTCAAAAGTTCCTTTGAATTGGGATAAACTCCAATTTGACTAGTTTTGAACTGAAAGCATGAACCAACTCCAATCAAGGTGTTGGAGTGGTTGGAAGAGATGAGCTATACATTTTTCTGCCTTCTATCCTTTGTTGCACCGCCTTCGAGAATAAGTTAGATTCTCGTTGCTCTAAAAGGATTTTAAAGTGAACTTTTTAGGACATGAGAATTCTCTAGATCAGTCGTGTCAAATTCAAGTAGAAATGGGGTCATACATAAGGACCTCTGAGGCCCTGATATTGACTTAGAAAACCACATGTTTATACATTTCTTTAAAAAAAAAGTGTCAACACATTAAAATCATATGGAAACTACATTTTAATCTGGTTTGGGCCACCCCAAGGAGTGTGGTAGGATCTAGATCTAGATTCATGAATCTAGATCTTCATCGCGATTCATGATTGACCCAATGCCTTCTTAGATTTCTACTTCTTCCAGACTTCTCCAATACTACATGGATGGACAACAATATGTATATTCCTTCAGGGTAGGGACTGTTTCATTTTTGTCATGGTATACCTAGTCTCTAGCATTGTACTTGTGCATACCAAGAACTTAATAAATGTTTGTTAATTAATTGAAAAGTAAAAGCAGATTTAAATAAAACCTGAAGTATATATTCCTATATGGGTAAATATGTGTTCTCAGTCTGTCTATAACCCTTATCCACAGACACATAATAAATGCTTCTTGGTCAGTTCTTTTGACCTTTCTACTTAAAAGCTGGAAATGCAAATTAGTTCAATTCCAGGACTGAATCCAAAATAATTGGTTTTCAATTGGCAAAGGAACTGAAAAGATGTATGAAGGTGGGAGGAGAGAGCCCCAAACATAATTTTAGGGGTTGTTTCATATCTCCATTCAAATATTTGAAGGGTTATCTCACCAGAAGAGGGATTAAATATATTTTGCTGGACCCCAGAATAGAGAAATAGAGTGAGAAATAAATGCCAGTAGATCTGAGTTCAATATAAGGCAAAAGTTCTGAACAATGAGAGTTGTTCCAAAATGGAATGAGTTGTCTTATTAAGTAATGAGTTCCCTGTCACTGGAGGTGTTCAAACAGGAGTCGCATGCCAATGTACCAGGAATGTTGTATATACTGGAGCTTCTGCCTTTGGTAAAGGGTCAGATTAGATGACTCCTGAGGTTCTTAGATCACAAGATTCTACCATTCTGTACCCCAGTATATCGGTGTATCTGGAATCAACCAACATTAATAAGCTCTTCCTGTGTGTTAGATGTAATTGTTTCATCAGTGGGGGTATTTCCACCTACAGTATAGATTGACATGGAGTCAATGACTAATAAGAATTCCCACACTCTTCTGGGAGTGCCTAGTCATCGTCATCACCATAAAAACAACTGGTATTTATATAGTACATTTATTACGAACCAGGCAATGTGTTAAACACTTTACAAGTATTATCTCATTTGATCTTTACAACTACCCTGGGAAGCAGGTGCTATTATTATCTCCGTTTTGTAGATAGGGAAACTGAGGCAAACAGAGGTTAAGTAACTTGCTCAGATTTACATAGTTATTAAGTGTCTGAGATGAGATTAGCACTCGGGTCTTCCTGACGCCAGGTCCTGTGCTCTGGGTGCTATGAAGCCACCTAGCTGCTCCCAATATTATTACATGAGGCAGGTCAAATATGGAACTGAACGCTGCTGGTGCATACAGCAGGTGCTCAATAAATGCTTGTCAGAGGGAGGAGTTGGATACTTTAACTGCAATTTTGTGGGCATATTACTTCAAATGGAAAATGATGGCTCATTGGGAAAGGTTAAGTTTCACCGACTGGTGTGGTATTGGCAACTTGTGGGAGCACCTAAGAAAGAAGCTCATTAAATCAAACTTCTCTTAAGACAGATCAGGTGCCAGGATATATTTTCATTCAATTGAACAGTGTTTTCCCTAATGCCTACAGAGGGAACAACCTAGATATGACCCAACTATAAAATGGCAATTGCCTGAATTAATTTTTGCTTTTTTTTTTCAAATAAAGATTAGAATTCAGGAATCTATACATAAACCTGGTGTTCTGACTCTTATATTATCATTCATGGCCATGAGCATATCTATATATTCCATTTGGATAGATTTGCTGTTGGATTATTCCCTACCTTGGGTAAGAAAGTAAGACATAGTCATGGAATTTTAGTTGAGAGTATGGAAGTGCGGACATTGTAACAATAATAGTAGCTTGTATTTAAGACTTATAAAAAGACTTAAAATTTTACAACACTTTGCCAAGCAGATCATTTCTAAATTTTACATGTAATTTTGGGATCAGGAACATCATGAAGAGGCTTAAGAGAACGAAAAGTCATGCAAAGGTGTTGTTTACGTATTTCTCTGTGTATTATATCACTTTATCCTAACAAATCTCTGTTATTCCCATTTTACAGATGAGGTGACTGAGACCAAGAGATTGAGGGTTTACCCAAGAGCCTTATGGCTAATTCATATCTGAGGGAGGATTTGAACTATCTCCTAATGTCCTATGTCCTACTCCAGGTCCCTATGTACTGTGTTACACTGGCTTACTAAATAAGGCTGATGTGAGTGCATAGTGTTTGTGACTTATGGCGGGGGGATGTTCTGGAGTAACTTCCCGAACTCTTCCCTAATGGCAAGGTTCAGAAGAATGAGAAATAAAGCAAAAACAGCACCTAGAGAAAGTAAAGTAAGTTCAAGTCTGTCTTCCACATGTTCTCATTCAGTCATCCCGGCTAGAAAGTGGTCCCCAGTGAATGAATCCTCATTGGTAACAACTTAATGGGTTCTCTAGAAGATGTCCATATTGATAGGAGACCCTTTTAGATTAAAAAAATATTTATTCAAGAAAGATTGAAAGAATGAATGTTAAGTCACATCTGACTCTTTGGGACCCTGTTTGGGGTTTTCTTGGCAAAAATACTGAAGTGGTTTGCCATTTCTTTCTCCAGCTCGTTTGACAGATGAGAAAACTGAGGCAAACAGGGGTAGGTGACTTGCTCAGGGTAAGTGTCTGAGGCTGGATTTGAACACAGAAAGAGGAGTTTTCCTGACTCCACGCCCACTGTATCCACTGTGCTACCTAACTGGCCCAAAGAAGTGAATATCTAATGATAAAATTATAAGTTTTTGCAACGTAGGGATGCCTTCTATGAATCCACAAAAATTTCATAGAATTTCAGATTTAGGAGGGGACCTTAGAGGTCAGGTAGGATAATTTGTCTCTGAACCAAAATCCTTCCAGTTGCACCATATTAGATTGGTGAGGCCCTTCCTTTTACTAACCTCCATTAAGGTCCCTTTTATCTAAAAAAGAAACTTCATTTGCAAAGCCTTCCAGGATTCTAGAATGCAAAAATCCTCTGCCAGCACCAACTGTCAGAAGACTTTTAGACTTTATTAAAGCATTTTTGTTTTTTGCACCATAATCCCTTCCCAACAGGCTCCTCCTGCGCCATTGTACTCTTTTCTTACTACAACAATAAAAACAGTTAAGTAAAACTGTCTGATACAGTTACTACTTCCAACTGAGTATACAGTATGTTGTACCTTAGGCCACCACCACTTTAGGACTAGATGACTTCTGAAGTTCCTATAGACTATAAGCTCAAAAGATCCTATTATCTTCTCATAGAGGAAGTATATTCCAACATTAGAAATCTACAACAAATGTTAATCAGTACAATTTATTTGACTTCTGTTGTCTTTTACTGTTCAAATTTAAACTCTAGAAGAGCAGTCTTCCTGACTCCAGGCCTGCTGTATCTACTGCTCCGCTACATTATTGTAGTCATAATATCTACTGTATATTGATCTGACTGTGCTATCTTCATTCAGTAGGGGCTCATACAGGTTATTTTTAATTTCTTTGAATTCCTCACATTCATTGCTCCTAATATAATATCATTCTAACATATCCATATACCACTCTATGTTCAGTCATTCAATTCAGCCCAATCAACGGGGACCTACTTTGTTCCAAGATTTTTTTCCTACTTTAAAAAAAGCATTATTAATATTCTGGTATATATGAAACTGTCATTTTTTCCACTTTGTCTTGGTTGGATTATATATCTAGCTGTGAGATAGCCTGTAAAATCAGATGTACTGTTAAGTAATTCTTCTTATGTAGTTCCAAATTAATTTCCAGGAATACTGAGCCAACTCAGTCACACTAAGGAGTGTATTAGTGTGCCTTTTCCTACAACAGGCTTTATTTTAGCTAGCCACTTACCACAACTTTCCCTATTATGTGCTGTAGTCCCTAAGCTATACTATGGTAGAGAAATGGTTCTGATGGTGATTTTCTATTTAAAAAAAAACCAAAGTAAAACATAATGCAACCTTAGTGTATGCTGAAATGAGGGCCCATGAAAAAAAATCCTTTCTTGGGAAAATACCTTTAATTGCCACATACTGATTTTTAAGATGGGCTCACCATGTGACCATCATCTCCACGACACTGGAGGACCCTCTCTGAATCAGCACCTTAGCAATTTCTGTTACTGCTGGAGAAAGCTCCCTAGAAAAGACATGATGGGGCCATGGTTTATGCCACAAGACCTTCGAACCCCATCCAATAATTTCCATTCCTGTCAAGCATTCCAAAGGCATTTTGCAACACCTCATGTTCATCTTCATTAAAGAAGAATCTCATTATGGAAAGTCTTTGCTCAACATAGAATTCTAAAGTTTTCACTCTGTTCCCTTAGTTTTATTTTTGTATTTCTTTATTGCTTTTTTAAAAGTTTCTTTGGTGCCTTTTGCATTCATGTTAGACATGTCTTGATCTGCCACCATTACTTCCTCCCCAAATGTAATCTTCCATTTTGCCTTTTCCCTTAGTTTTAAAATGAAAGCAATAAGAGGGAAGAAAACTTTGGAAGAAAACTCTTTCTAGGGAAGTATCATGAGACCAACTCATTCTGTAGTTTTTCTTTAACATTCTTTTCTCTGTTGGGGGATGGGGAGTAATAGAAAGAAGAGTGTGGCTACCTGCTGATCCACTTGAAAATTCAAACTGAACAATCTCTATCTTTGCTACTTTCTACCTAAACCTCCTAGGGTAAGTCACTTTATCTTTATGAACCTCATTTCCTCATTTACAAAACGAGGCAGTTGGACCAGGTGACATCTAAGATTCTTTTGGACAGTATGCAAGATTTTTTTTTAAATTTTATTTTTGATTTTTAACAGTTTATAACAGATAAAACAATTCAAACTTTTGGTCAGGTGATACTTCTTTTTAAAGCATTTACAATATGGACCACAAAAGAATTTTTTTTAAACATTAACCAACTGAGACACAAATAATATTTGTTTGCTAACTTTACAAGCTCTTGACTTAATTGTCTCCACAGTATTACTAAGAATTAAAGGACCCTAACTTATTGTTGTTGGTCTAAAGTCCTATGCCTAATAGCTTAATTTTAGACTTAACCTCGGATGTTCCCTTACCAATCTATAATTTAATAGATCTTGTATGAAGCTTACAAACCTTTTGCCTATAGGAAATTGCCACCAAGAGTAGGGACATTTCAGGGAAACAATATCTCCCCAACTTCATGTCAGTTCCAAGCAGGAGTAGACTGTCAACTTGCATTCAGTCAGGCTTACAGTCTGCCAGGTGTCAGTGGGGAAATTGAGTCAGGAGAATCCTATCTCAGCCCAGGCTGAACAGCTGCTCTCCCACCCTTCCCATGAGATCACCTTTTGCAGTTCAACCAGCATCTCTCAGTCTTACTAGCATCATGGATTGGAGGCTCAGACCACCTTTCTTGCTATCTATACCTGAAGTTAGACTCAGAAGAACAGTCACTTAATAGTCCCATAGCATCTAAAAATAGCAAGTTCCAATAACCAGGTTTCAAATGTGATTATAATTTCACTTTAGCTAAGGAATATCTTTTGAGGCAAGTCTTAAGTGGCTTGTGTGTCTTTCTATACATGTGCTAGTCCCTGATTAAATATCAATCATAAAATCAAATTTACCATTAGAACCTTAACTTTTCCATCAATGCCAAATTTTACCTGAGGTTACCTTCCTCTAGGAAATTTAGACTAAATTTCTTTTCCCCAAACTAAGGATGTCATTGATTTATTCTCAGTAATTAATTCAGTCAATTGTTTTAATACTAACTGCTTTCACCTCACTTTGTAACATGTCCAATTTTTGTCCCCATCACTCCCCTCCCCCTGCTTCCTAATACCTTGCATTCTGATTACTCTTTCTCTCAATGTACCCTCCCTTCTATCACACCCCATCCTTCCCTTATCCCCATCTTCTCTTTTTTCTTGTAGGGCAAGATAAATTTCTATATCCCATTCCCTCTAGTTCTTATTTCCCGATTATATGCAATAAAAATTCTCAACATTTGTTGCTAATACTTTGAATTCCAACTTCTCTCCCTTCCCCCCCACCCCCAAGCCCACTGAGAAGGCAAGTAATTCAACACAGACTAAATATATGTCATTTTGCAAAAGACTTCCATGATAATCATGTTGTGCAATATCAGCTATATTTCGCTCTGTCCTACTCCATCCCCTCTTATTTTTCCCCCCTCAATCGACCTTGTCCCTTCTTGAAAGTGTTTATTTCTAGTAACTCCCTTCTCCCTGTTGCCCTCCCTTCTATCATTCCCCTCACCCCACTTGTTGCCTCTTCCCCTACTTTCCTGTGGTGCACGATAGATTTGCATATCAAATTTAGTGAGCATGTTATTCCCTCCTTCAGCCACATGTGGAGAGAGTAGCTTCACTTTTCCCCTCTCCCCTTCTCCCTTTTCTTCTCCATTGAACAAGATTTTTCTTATCTCTTTTATGAGTCATAGCCTGCCCTGTTCCATTTCTCCCTTTCTCCTCCCGATATTTTCCTCTCTCAGCCCTTAATTTTTATTTTATTTTATTTTATTTTTTGTGTGTGTGGATATCATCTCTTCTGATTCAACACACCCTGTATTCTTTATGTGTGTGTATGTGTGTGTGTGTATGTATATGTATGTATGTACAATCTCTCCATCTACCCAAATACTGAGAAAAGATTCTAGAGTTATAAATATTTTCTTTCCATGTAGTAATGTAAACAGTTCAGCTTTAGAAAGTCTTTTATGATTTTTCTTTCCTGTTTACCTTTTCTTTCTTTTCTTGATTCTTGCATTGTAAAGTCAATTTTCTATACAGATCTGGTCTTTTCCTCAATATGAATCATTGAAAGTCCTCTATATCGTTGAATGACCATTTATTCCCTTGAAGTATTATACTCACATTTGCTGGGGAGGTGATTCTTGGTTTCAGTCCCAGTTCCTTTGACCTTTGGAATATCCCATTCCAAGCCCTTCAATCCCTTAATATTGAAACTGCCAGATCTTGTGTTATCCTGATTGTATTTCCACAATACTCAAATTGTTTCTTTCTAGCTGCTTGGTACATTAATGCAACAGATAATGAGTGGAAGGGGGGTTGGGGTAGGTATTAATGATAAACAGGATGGCTGCGTGTGGGATTTTGTGCATGGTCTTGTTTGTCATGTATTTTCTCCTTGATCTGGGAACTCTGAAATTTGGCCACAATATTCCTAGGAGTTTCTTGGAGGTGATTGGTGGATTCTCTCAATATTTATTTTGCCTTCTGGTTCTAGAATATCAAGGCAGTTTTCCTTGATAATTTCATGGAAAATAATGTCTAGGCTCTTTTTTGATCATGGCTTTTAGGTAGTCCCATAATTTTTAAATTGTTTCTCCTAGATCTGTTTTCCAGGTCAGTTGTTTTTCCAATGAGATGTTTCACATTCTCTTCTATTTTTTCAAACTTTTGGTTTTGTTTTCTAACTGCTTGGTTTATCTCATAGTCATTCATTTCCCTGAACTCAATTCTCTCTTTCAATGAATTATTTTGTTCAGTGAGCTTTTGAAACTTCTCCTCCATTTGGCTAATTCTGCTTTTTAAAGCCTCCTTCTCCTCATTGACTTTTTGGACCTCTTTTTCCAATTGAGTTAGCCTCTTTTTAAAGCTGTTATTTTCCTCAGCATTTTTTTGGTTCTCCTTTAGTAAGCTGCTAGCTTGTTTTTCAAGCTCTTCTATTGCCCGAGCTCAGTTTAAGTGCCCTTTGGAGGCCCTGGAGGCAGGGGTCTTGACTTCCTCTGATAGTATGCCTTGTTCTTCCTCATCCAAAAGGATGGGGGGAGACACCTGTTCCCTAAGAAAGTAACCTTCTATGGTCTTATTTTTTCCCCTTTTTTGGGCATTTTCCCAGCCAGTTACTTGACTTCTGAGTTTCCTCTCCATAACCACCTCGCCTCCAGTTCCGACAAGCCAGCACTGTTCTGACAAACCAGCACTCAGTAGGTAAGCTTTTTGAGGGCAGGAACAGTTTTATTTTTGTCATTGCATTACTAGCACCTTGCACGATGTTTGGCATTGCTAACTAATGACTGTTGATTTGTTTACAGCTCTAAATCTGTGACCTTATGACTCTAAGAACTTTTTGGTACATCTTCTAGGGCCTTGTCACTTGGTCCATTCCTATAGCAGTCAGGGTTCTTGAGCACAATGCTTTGGCTTAGTGTTTTAGTAAGGTGTCTCTGTTTTACATCATTCACAATTCTGACCCAATCCCTCAAGCTCAAAACCTAGGAGTCTCTCTCCCTCCCTCCATCCTTATATAATCACACACTCATACATATATCCAAGCTGTTGCCAAAACCTGCTGATTTCATCTTTGTAAAGTCTCTAGAATACTCCTTTCTCTCCTCTGACACTCATCTTCTCACACCTTGGTTACTACAGTAGCCTGTTCGTATGTATACTTGTCTCAAGTCTGTCCCCACTCCAATCCATTCTCCATTCAACCCCTAAAGTGATTTTCCTAAAATGCAGGTCTGACCATGTCACCCTCCCTACTCAATAACAAATGGCTACCTATTGTTTACAGGAACAAATACAAGATGCTCTGTTTGGCATTCAAAGGCTTCAAAGCCTTCTCCTACCTTTCTAATCTTCTTACACTTTGCTCCCCAACACATATTCTTCAGTCAAATGAAGTTGCCCTCCTGGGTGTTTGACAAGCAAGATCATCTCTTGGCTTGGGGTATTTTCTCTGGTTGTCTGCCAAGCTTGGAACACTCTCTCCTCTGACTATTGACTTCCTTGGCTTCCTTCAAGTCCCTCTTAAAATGCTACCTGCTGCAGGAAGCCTTTCCCAACCCCTGGTAATTTCACTGCTTTCTGTCTTTTAATTATTTCTTATTTATCCTGTACATAACTTACTTTGTATATAATTGATTGCATGTTGTCTCTCCCATTAGAACATAAGCTCCTTGAAGTCAGGGACTATCTTTTGCCTCTTTTTGTATCCCTAGTATTTAACAGTGTCTGGAACATAGCAGGTACTTAACAAGTGTTTATTGATTGACCATATAATTCCCTGGATTTTTTTATTTTTCCTCTTTATTAAGAGTGAAATGACTATCTCTCATTTGAGAATAAAACTACATGTACATGAAGAACATATTTGGAAATTTTCTCTAGTAACTCTAAGAGTGGTCAAGAAGCACTTGGTGGGACTATATCCACCTAAGCTTAGAGTGATTAGCTTTGTAAGACTACCTGTGCTAGAATGCTGCACTTAGTAAAGGTACATTAATGCAACAGATAATGAGTGGAAGGGGGGTTGGGGTAGGTATTAATGATAAACAGGATGGCTGTGTGTGGGATTTTGTGCATGGTCTTGTTTGTCATGTAAGGTCAATGCACAAGTCAAATACCCTCATCACTTTAATGAAGTCTTCCTTGGCCGCATGGCAAAGTTATCCCAAGAGAGAATGAAACAGACCTAAATGTGGAGAAAATCAATACAGGGGTTATTCCCTGAATGAATATGACAAGTGTTTGGGATGTAAAATCAGCTCCAGTGAGTATCATAATTCTTCTAGGGAAAGAGATATACAGAGACCTGGTGGTTCTAGCTGTAATGGCTCTTCTGTGCTTCCTCTAGACAAGTGGTCAGATAGACCTTTTGCCTGATCTGGTAGGTCGATAGAAAATAGAGCTGCCAACCCAAATGAAACTCCCGCTGGAGATTTGGAGGAAGATGAATGGTACTTAAATAACACAAAGACCATGAAATCAAATCATTAAACAACAATCTTTGAACCAGTCAACTTCCCTCACCTTCTTTTTTCTCTATGATAAAACCCTGGAAAGATGCTGAACATTTCTTTTTATCTTGCTCAAGTTGATAGCTTGAATTTCCTACTCATCAGCTTGGATTTTTATCTTGTGAACAGAGGGCGGTTCTAACTTTGGGGCAATGATGACTTCCTTCCCCCAGGGTCTCTTGATTTTTACCTTCTACTGCCATCCTCCTCTTATATTTGAGTATTCCATCTTAATAGTGAGGACTGGATTGGATGAGATTAAACCAGTGAAGCAAGACCTACACTTTCCCCAAGTAGGACTGAACTGGGTTGTAGAACCAGGAGAGTGGTCTGTCCATCTTTCTGACAAATCTTTGTTTTCAGAAGTCTGTCATGGAGGCAACTATAGGAGAGTACAGGAAAAAAACCATTGGCTCACAGGTCAGGAGACATGAGTTTGGATCCAGGCTCTACCATTTACTGATTGGGTAATCTTAGTCAAATCATTATAACTCTCTGAGCCTCAGTTTTCTCATCTATAAAAGTGGGAACTCATATTACTTGAACATAAAGGGTCCAGTCTATAACACCTGAAAGGCATATTCAGCCTTTGCAAACTTTGTTTTGGTGAAATAAAAGGAGATAGAGAAAGACAGCTGAGCCTAGTTTTCTCCTGGACCACTGCCAGTCATCTTAGTACTGAACTTCAATGACTCTGGAAGAGAAAGTGAGGCTGATGACTTGGTACAACTCTGTCTCCCTTAAATCTAATTCACATACAAGTCAAGACATCACCCCATGATATCACTTGTCCTTTTCAAAAACAAAGGGCGAACAACAACAAAGATGGAACCTTCTTCTCAGAGCTGTAAAACTCTAGTGAGATAATAAAGTGCTATATAAAAGTGAGTTATAATGGAATCAAACTTGGTCACTTACCCAGCTCTCTTTGCTTTGTTAGATTACTCTCATGGGAGTGTCTAAGACAAGAAACCTCCCTCCATCACCTGCTCTGCTAACTTAGCCCAGATATTCATAAACAGGGATCAGATTATCATACTTAGATTACTGGAACAGCTTCCTAGAAGGTGTCCCAGTCTCTTGGCTCCAAATCACCCTGTGTCCTTTTTTTTTATCCTATATGCTTCTGACAGATTAATTTTAAATTTATTGAAGCAATTATTAAAAATTATCATTCCCCGACTGTATGTAGAATCCTGTGCTAAACAGTAAGTTAAGTATACAAATTAGATAAGTTTCAGGCTCTGCCCATAGGATACTCACAGTCAATTTTGTACAATGGAAAGAATTGAGTTTGGAGTTAGGAGGACCTGGGTTTAAATTGTCCTGCCTCTGACACTTACCTGTGTGATTCTGCACAAATTATGAAGGTCTCTTGGCCTCAGTTTCTCCATCTCTAAAAACAAGGGTAATAATAACAGCTACTTCATAAAGTGGTTGCAAGGATCAGATGATATGATACACGAAATGTTTGTGAGCATTCATAGAAGTGATATTTGACTGTGTACCAATGAAATTATTCACATCTACCAAGGCTGTCTTCATATTATTTGTTGATCTCATTCCTTTCTGTATCTCTGGGCATCTTCTATTGTCATAGACCCTTTATTACCTTTCTGACCCAAGCCTTCCAGAGACATTGTACACAACCAGAAAACTATTGGCTGTGAATCTGTGGTGTGTATCTCCCACAGGAAGCACCACAGTCACAGCTGACTCATTGATGGATGACTATTCTGTATTTCCTTGCAACATTCAGCTCTTCTTTGCCTAGTGTGGCCCGCTGTTTTTCTAGTTACTCTTCCTCAAGCGGTAGATTGAGATATAGTCCCCAAGTACTGTTCCCTTTCTTTCAATTTTTCAGGGAGGTCTCCATCATCAAATGAGATATTTACAAAATATTTAGTACAGCTCTTGGCTGTACCGTAGTAGGCATTTAATTCTTAATCACTTCCTTCTTCCCTTCCCATGGTCAGATTTCTCAGGTAGGACTAGAAAGACTTTGAGTTGTCTCTTCTGCCTTAACATTTAGGGTTTTAATTGGTCCAAGTCTTTCATATTTCTAAATGTGAAATATTCCTAAAATGTCCTTATTCTTCAGGTCTGAGTCTACCGCTAACATTAAGAGACTTCCATGCTTTTCAATTGTAAATATGCAATGAAACCATTCAATTACCTCAAATCTCACCTTTTTTAAAGAGATTTTTCTAGGTATCCCCATATCAACACACAAATGTTAATATAAACAATAAATTGTAATATAACAAAAATGCTCTATAGGATTAAACTGTGCTTAAACAAAAAAATGTCAACAATACACATGAATTCAATTCATGGAAATTGCCAATGACTT
The DNA here is from genome assembly GCF_028372415.1 of Notamacropus eugenii. Lineage (NCBI taxonomy): Eukaryota > Metazoa > Chordata > Mammalia > Diprotodontia > Macropodidae > Notamacropus > Notamacropus eugenii. The sequence goes on along the minus strand of NC_092874.1, from coordinate 44,281,030 downwards.
TTTCATGTATTAACATATAGTAATCAATCATGCACATGACAGCATTCAAAACTTTCTTAGGCATATTTTGGCAATATGATTCATCAGAGGACAAGTTGTGACAATATTTTCATAATAAAAGTGTCAAGTAGGGAATGAAACCAGGCCAATGTAGATAAGCACTTCACACTTCCAAAAATTAAGAAATGGAAAAGAAAAACACAAAAGTGTAAATAACCAGGGCTTCTCTGATATGTCTCTTGGGAAACAATTCTAAGATACAGATAGAAAGGGAACAAAATTATCTGTGCTTTAAAAAAAATCTGTCTACTATGGGAGGAAAAAAAAGTACAAAACAAAATGTGATTTTCAGAAAGGAAAAGTAAAGTTTCCTGAGGGAAAATAACCAAAGTTAAATACTGATATACCTCATTTTATTGTGCTTCACAGATATTGTGTTTTTTGCAAATTGAAGGTTTGTGGCAACCCTGAATTGAGCTAATTTACCGGCACCATTTTTTCCAACACCATGTGCTCACATCATGTCTATGTGTGATATTTTGGTAATTATCCCAATATTTCAAACTTTTTTCATGATTATTATATCTGTTATGATGATCTGTGATCAGTGATCTTTGATGGTACAATTGTAATTGTTTTGGGGCTCCATGTACCATCCATACAAGACCGTAAACTTAATCGATAAATGTTATATGTGTCCTGACAGCTCCGCTGACCTGACATTCCCCTTCTTTCTCCCTCAGCTTGGGCCTCTCTATTCCCTGGGGCACAACAATATTGAAATAAGGCCAAATTAATAACCCTACAATAGCCTCTAAGGGTTCAAGTAAAAGGAAGAGTCAACACACTCAGCAAATTTCATTGTTATCTTCTTTTAAAAAATTGCCACAACTACCCTAATCTTCAGCAACCACCACCCTGATCAGTGAACAGCCATCAACATCGAGACTTTTTATAATTTGGCCTTGACCCATTTTTCCAGTTAAATCTCCAGAGATCTTCCATGTGAATCTTCAATGGTGTCAGATTAGTAAATCCTCCATGTGAACCCTTCATGGTATCAGACTTATTTCCCCATGTTGTTCTCATTTCTGACTCAGCTGAATGCTCTGATGATGGTTAGCATTTTGCAGCAATGAAATATTTTTAATTAAAGTATGTTTATATTTTTTAGACCTAATATGATTGTGCACTTTATAGACTAGTGTACACATTTTTATATGTAAATGGAAACTAAAAAGTTTATGTGACTCACTTTATTGCAGTAGTCTGGAATGGAACCTGCAATGTCTCAGATGTGTGCCTGTACCTGAAATAATGAAGAACATAGAAGATGCCAGCAGGATTCAGTACTGATCTTTCAAAGCTCACAAGCCGACAGCCTTCTCAGTCCATCTCCAATACTCCTTTACCTAAGGCAGTAATGGAAAGACAAAACAGGGCCATGAGCAAAAACAATCAAGTGCTTATGGCTTCATGTTGCTTAGGGTGGAGGGAATAGGTACTAGAGCCAATCTCTCTCCATAGTTACAGCAGTGGAGAGAATTACAGACCTATAGCAATCCTTGACTTTTCACTTGAACATAGTCAAGAAGGAGAGTGAATCTGGCCTCCCCACTGGAGTCTTTTGTATGCTGACCCACTTCCAACTCAGCAGCCAATCAAAAGTGTCTTTACCATGTGCCCAATACTTTCAGAAACAGTCATGGAATATCTGTAAAACACTCTACAGCCTAAGAACAGGGTCTTTCCATTACTCATGCCTGGGAGCAGGCTTACCTAGCCTCCATATAGGTATGCATCAGGCAGAATACTCTACATTCTCAAAGGATGGGAATCCCATTGACCAATTCCCCCAGTATACATAAATATATGAATTTTAGCTATTATTACTATTATTATCTAATGGGGCATATACAGATTAAATGTAAGGACGTATAATAAATGCATTATAAAGTTACAAAACAAAGTGCCATGTGAATTTTGAGGGGAAAGTCATCATCAAGAGTAGTGGGTTAAATAGGAAAGGCATTCCCCAAGTGCCTCTTTTCTTATGTGGTCCCTCCACTCACAGGCCTTCAACAACTCATTGCCTATAGGATAACGTCTTAATTCATCATTTTGGAATTCAAGACTTTTTATAATTTGGCCTTGACCCATTTTTCCAGTTAATCTCCAGAGATCTTCCATGTGAATCTTCAATGGTGTCAGATTAGTAAATCCTCTATGTGAACCCTTCATGGTATCAGACTTATTTCCCCATGTTATTTTCATTTCTGACTCTCGACCTTTGCTCACGTTGCTCCATACCATTAGATTTCACTACCTGCTCATTTCTGCCTTCTGCCAACTTATTTCAAGACTCACTTCCTCTAGGAAGCCCAAATTCAATTCCTACATTATGTCCTCTCTTGCTTTTGGGGGCATGTAATCATATTCAATGATTAGCATATAATATAACCTGAATAAATGCTTGTTGATTGATTCATTTATTGATACCACCTAACATTACCATTGAACCATGAGATGTATGTTGTGACTTCTCTGCTAGATTGTAAACTTTTGAAGGGTGGGGATTTCATCTCTTGCTTCTTTGTATCTCCTCCTCCAACCCAATACCCAGCACTGTGCTTTGTACACAGTGGGCATTAATATTTATTGAATGAATGATTGAATAAATGAGCTAACAAAAATCTAGCTTATTCCAGAGGTTTCTATAACCTGTATGGAACAGGAATAGGACAAGTTGACCAGATTTTACTTTACTGGTAATAATGAAGGATCTGACAGTGCAATAGAATGAAGTAAAACTGAAGTGTAGTTTTAGAAGAAACCCTGGCTTTAGTCAGCACCATATTGAAATGAGACACTCCCCACTGATAGACTCAGAATTGAGTCATTGTCAGAGGAAAAGGCATACCACCACTTCCATGAACTGTATCAATATTTTTACATCATTCTTTTCATATTCATGGGTGAGGAAGGCTGGGTGAAGCATGAACTTTGGAGAATGGATAGGTCCTGGGGCATCATGACCACTTCTAGTATAAACCACTTTCATGTACACCTTTGGCTATTTTAAATGGAAAACATTTCTTTTTTTTTGCTATAGATCAAGCAATCCTTAAATATCTGAGAAGTGTCTACTAGGTGTTTTGCCTTATGGACACCTTGGCTCTAGGAAGCTGTGGAAACAGGGAGGCAGTGTGGGTTAGTGGAAAGAGCATTAAGTTTGGGGGTTGAGACCTAAATTTGAATCCCATCTCTGACCCTGTAGGAAATTTCACAAGTCATTTAAACCTCCGTTTTCTCATCTCTAAAATGGGGTTAATAATTGCAAGGATTAATGAATGGAAAGTATTTAACAAGTCTTAACATGCAGTATAAATGTCAACTATTTCTATTCTGCAGAGTGGTGGTAAAATGCTATCATGAGCTAGAAAAGTTTTATTGTGCCATTTTTACTGTCTTTCTCTACAAAGCTCAATTAAGAGCCATCATCTTGCTAGAAGCTCTATGGGACATGCTAAGCAGGGTTACAGCCTGAAATACTGTGTGCTCTTTTTCTAAATTCTTACAAGGACCTTTCAGTCTTGTAGCAGACTGTCATTTAGGGTTAGGGTTAGAATCATTCCCCTTCCTGGGATGGAGTTGGGCTAGTGTCAGACTTTTCAACCATGTTCATGGGAGAGTGCTGCTGTTCCATACCCAAAGTCTTACCCATAACTTCCATTAGGGGGTGGGGGTGGAATGACATTGTTCATGGTAATGGTGGTAGGCAGGCGCAAGGTTGAACTGTGCTAAGCTTTTGGGTGAGGGGAATGCCATTAGCCTTTACCATTCCAAGTGTGGGAACTGTGGTTTCAATGTCTCTGTCCCACCAATATGTGGCCCTCAATGGTATAGGTGGGGGAGGAGGGGAGTGTCAAGAATTGATCACTCAAGAACCTGGGTTCTCTATTCCCTAGGATTCTTGTTTCTTGAGTCTTTTATCAAGGTGAATACCAAGAACCTCATATAGATAGTGTCACTTCACTGCATTGACAATGCAGTGCTCTTGAGTTCTAATCCAATAATTGACCAATATGATGAATATAGAGAAGCATGGGAAGATTGATATGAACTGATGTGAAGCAAAGAGAACAATCAGGAAAGCAATATACATATGACTATAACAACGTAAGATACAAGAACAACAAAACAGTTGGAAATGAGTACTGCTAAATCATATACACATGTTTACCCCACCCAAGAGCATTTATTAAGTGTTAACTGTGTGCCAAGCACTGTGCTTCTGGAGATATTAATATAAAAGTGAACAGTCCCCTCCTTTCAAGAAGGTTACATTTTGGTGGGAGATACTACATACAAAGGGAAATAGGAAGGAAGAAGGGGCAGTTTGACCCAGGATATTACAGATATGGTTAATGGGGCTATAAAATAGATTAATACACCCCATCTAGGAACATTGGTAGTGTTTACTTGATCATGGTTCATGGTTCAAGAATTGGAATGGAAAAGAGGGAGGGGAGGGTACATGTTGCAGAACATTGAGGCTGTGGAGGACATGACTGGAAAATAGGGAGTGACGTGAAACATGGTGCCTGGGGCTTTCCTGAAACTGTGGTCCAGGAAAGTCAGTCATTAGTCAAGACAATGGGACCCCATAGCAGAAGTTTCTCCATGGCTGTGGGGGAGACATTCAGAGAATAGGGAGTAAAGTGAAGCTTTGGGGACTTTCCAAATAAGAGAAGCCCTCCTACCCTATTTTTGGGTATGAAGAACTTTATATAATGTCAGACTTTTCGAAATCTATTTGTTTTTGCTGAATTAGCTTTCCCCCTCTTTTTTATGTTTCTTTATAAAAGAAAGCTCTCCAGGAGGGGAAAGAAGAAGGGACACATTGGGAGATAAAGGTACTGTTAAAAAACATGCCAATTAAAATATTTTAAAACAGTAAGCAATTATTACCATCCAACTGTGTGTCAGAACTCAGGTTCTTAAATCTTGCCAAGAAGACTCATGCTTCAAAAACCCAACCAAAGAGAAAAACTCTCCATGGGTCTCTGATGCACGTCTCCTGGTATCATTTCAGCCAACTCTCAGAGCAGTGAACCTGTACTGAAAGGACCATCACTGCCAATGCTAATATTGAGATAGGTGTTGATCATAAGCATACAAACCACCCTCTGAGACTGAGAGCCCATGGGGCAGCTAGATGACACAGTGGTGGATAGAGCAAGGGCCCTGGAGTCAGGAGAACCTGAGTTCAAATCTGGATTCAGATACTGACTAGCTGTGTGACCCTGGACAAATCACTTAGCCCCCATTTCCTCAAAACAAAACTGTAAACAAAAGAAAATGAAAGACCCAGGCCAAAAATGATGATAGTGAGCTTTGGATCTCAACAGCTCTACTCATTGAACAGAAGTGACACACATGGCATTGTAAGAGATTTTTTTAAGGATCTGTAAAATGCTTTATGTACATACATTGAGGGGACCTTTCACAGATAAATCTCCTAAATTTTCAAAAACTGTTCACTTGAGTATGGCTGGTTATTTAAACTGATGGATTTTAATATTCTGGGATTCTTTTCTGCTTGGGGAAAAATACAAGAAGCAGTGGAGAGTTCTTAGGTGGTACAGTGCTTCAGTAGAAAAACTCTGAATTAGGCTTCAGGAGACCCAGATTTTATTCCAGATTCTATCACTTGTTCGTTGTATAATCTTCCACAAGTGACCTAATCTTTTTAAGTCCCCTCCCCTTAGCCCCAACACAATACTTTTGTTCCTGGGAACTCCCCAAAATAATATTTCTAGGAAGAAGGAATAGACATCACCCCATTTTACAGATGGAAAAGAAGGTTAAACAATATACTTGAAGTCCGACAATGAATTGGTGAAGAAACTAGAAGTCAGTTAGTGGTTTTCATCTTCAGGGACATCCATCACCTTCATTTATATCTTCTACCTAAATCCTCCCAGCACAGATCTAGTGATCAGTGACATACAGCCTGGGATAGTGAAAAGCAGCCCTGCATTTGGAAGGAAATTTGGGTTTAAGCTTGAACTTCCTCATTTACCAGTCATGTGGGTGTTAGACCACTGTGTCCAGATGCAGCCCACACCATTTTTAATATCTCTAACAGGAAGTTGTTCTTCACACTAAACAGAAATCTCCTTACAACTTCATGAGATTATAGATTTAGAGATAGAATGGGACCTCAGAGGCTATACAGTATAACTATCATTTTGTTGTTCAGTTGTGTCCGACTCTATGACCTGATTTGGGATTTTCTTGGCAAAGATCTTGGAATGGTTTCCCATTTCCTTCTCCAGCTCCTTTTATAGATGAAGAAACTGAGGCAAACAGGGTTAAGTGACTTCCCCAGTGTTACATAGTATGTATCATTTTATGGATGAGGAAATTGAAGCCCAGAAAGGCTAAGTGATTTGCCTAAGGGCACAAAGTAGCAGAGCTGGGATTTGAGCTCAGGTTCTCTGCTTCCAAATTTAGTCTAAGATCACAACAGTTTTTTTGACCACCAACTTAGTGGTCAATATGTTAACTCATATTGAGCTTGTAGTCCACTAAAACCCTCAAATTCTTTTTCAGAACAACTTCTACTTAACCATACGTTCTTCATTATGTGCTTGTGAAATTGATTTTTTGTACCCAAGTCTAAGACTTTAACTCTATCCCTATGGAAATTCATTATATTATATTCAGCCCAATTGTCTCATCTGTCAAGGTCCTTTTGACATGAATCACAAATGGTCACATAGCACAAAACTGCCTTTGTTTGAAGACCTCTAATGGGGGAAGGGTGTCCCACTACATTTTGAGGCAAGTATCCTCAGGACAAGTATCAGACAAGTATCCTTAGGAATTTATGAAGCTTTTGCATGTTCTTGCTGTCTCTGTCCAACAGGACCAAGTCAAGTAAGAGCAATTCCACTTCCATAGGACAGCTCTCCAAATACTTGAAGATATTTTTCCTACCCTTCCTAAGCCTTCTCTTCTTCAGGCTAAATGTCTCATCTCTTCAAGTGATCTTCATGTGGAATGATCTTAGTCCCATCGCATCTTGACTATCTTCCTCTGAAGTCTCTCTAATTGTTACTGTCTGGACAGTTACTTCCTCAAATCGGGCACCATGGGATTTTTATGAGGAATGTACTTTGTAAACACATAAAGCAGATTCCCTGTTTATTTTCAGTCTCATCTTTACTATTATTGACAAACCAAAGTCATTGCATTGTGGAAAGAACTCTGCACAGGAAGACAGGAGGTTTGGGGTTTATAGTCTATAGTCTAGAGCTATAGTCATAGCTCTGCACCTATGTGACTTTGGACTGACCATTTAGCTTTTCAAGTCCTCAGTGCCTTTATCTATAAAATAAATGCTTTGACCCAATGGCCTTGAAGGTTCCGGCCAGCCCTGACATTCTATGACTCCAACGGCCCTGTAGCTGAAGTTTTCGTCAGGTCCTTGATCTCTTCTGCTGAGCCCCAAAGGAATTTTTGGGAGACTCTATAAAATGTTAAGTTTCTCTTCTCCCATCCCCCTTCTTTCACCTCTCTCTGTAGCAGACAAAGCAAACACAACACTTGAGGAGTAAGGAAACAATAAAAACCAAGGGATAATTTCTTTTATTGGTTGTTTCCTCTTGTCAGAAAACAAATTAAGTGGGAGGGACAGTGCAGAACAGAAACAAGCCCGGCTGTTTAACACTGCAACCTGATTCAGTATGTGTGGCTAAGCATTGTAGAATTATGAAATCACCAATTCAGAGCTAGAAAGGAACTCCCAGGTCATCTAGCCTTCATTTTACAAGGGAGAGGAGAACAAAGGAACATGAGTTCGTCACTATGTTAAGTGCTTTACAGATATCTCATTTAAACTCCATAACAAGTCTTGGAGGTAAGTACTATTATTATCCCCATTTTGCAGATGAGAAAACTGAGGAAAACAGAAGTTAAGTGACTTTCCCAGAGTCACAAGTCAATAAGTGTCTGAGGTCAAATTTGAACCCATCTTTCTGACTCCAGACCCAGTGCTCTATCCTCCATCTCATTGTTAAATGATTTGCCAAGGTCATACAGGTAGTAAATTACAGAGCTAAGATTTGAACTTGACCCCTTAAATTCCTAAACCACTTTTACTTCAGACTCTGAGGAGTTCAAAGACAGCCTCTTCTTTGAATGTGTTAAGCTTGGGGCTAATATTTATTTAAAGTTTTCAAAATAGACATACATTATTTCATTTGATTCTCATACCAACCTTATGATGTAAGTTCTGTTGATATTTGCTTTTTTCAAAAAATTAAATTATTTTATTTGTTTTCACTGTTTGACAATCACTTCCATATGTCTTAGATTTTTTTCCCCTTCTTCCTCCTCCTCATCCCCTCCCTCCCCACTCCCTTCCTGAGACAGCATTCAATCTTATATAGGTTCTACACATACATTCCTATTAAATACATGTTGTATAGAAGAATTAAAATGAATGGGAGAAATCATAAAACAAAACAAAACATAATACAAAAGAAAATGGTCTGCTTCTATCTATGATCTAATTCCATAGTTCTTTTTCTGGATGTGGAAGGTATTTTGCCTCAAGAGTCCATTGGAAATTTTTAAAGTTGTTATGTTGTAATGAAGTACTAAGTCTACCAGAAAAATTACTCATGCACTGTGGTTGTTGCTGTGTACACAGTTCTCCTGGTTCTGCCCCTTTCACTCAGCATCAGTTCATATAAGTCTTTCTAGGCTTCTCTGAAGTCTTCCTGTTCATCATTTCTCATAGCAATATAATGTTCCATTACATTCATATACCACTACTTGTTCAGCCATTCTCCAATTGATGGGCATTCCCCTGATTTCCAGTTTTTGGCCACCACAAAGAGAGCTGCTATAAATATTTTTGTGCGTGTGGGACCCTTTCCCACTTCTATGATCTTTTTGGGATAGAGTCCCAGAAGTGATATTGCTGGGTCAAAGGATATGTACAGTTTTGTAGCCCATTGGGCATAGTTCCAAATTGCTCTCCAGAATGGTTGGATCAACTCACAGCTCCACCAACTATGAATTAGTGTTCCAACTCTCCCACATCTGCTCCAACATTATCATCTTCCTGTTTTGTCATGTTAGCCAATCTGATAGGTGTGATGTGGTACCTCAGAGTTGTTTTGATTTGCATGTGTCTAATCAATAGTGATTTAGAGTATTTTTTCATATGATTATAGATAGCTTTATTTTCTTCCTCTGAAAACTGCCTGTTCATATCCTTTGACCATTTGTCAATTGGGGAATGACTTGTATTCTTGTACATTTGCCTCAGTTCTCTCTATATTTTAGAAATGAATCCTTTATCACAGACATTAGTTGCAAAAATTCTTTCCTAGTTTTCTGCTTCCCTCCTAATCTTGGTTGCACTGGGTTTGTTTGTGCAAAAACTTTTCAATTTAATGTAATAAAAATTATCCATTTTGCACTTCATAATGTGCTCTGTCTCTTGTTTGGTCATAAATTTCTCCATTCCCCATAAATCTGACAAATACACTATTCCTTGCTCCCCTAATTTGTTTATAGTATCAATCTTTATACCTATATCATGTATCCATTTGGACTTTATTCTTGTATAACGTGTCAGGCATGGGTCTATGTCCAGTTTCTGTCACGCTATTATCTAGTTTTCCCAGCAATTTTTGTTAAACAGTGAGTTGTTATCCCAAAGCTGGGGTCCTTGAATTTACCAAACAGTAGATTACTATATTCATTGACTACTGTGTCTTGAGTGCCTAACCTATTCCACTGGTCTACCCCTCTGTTTCTTAGCCTGTACCAACTGGTTTTGATGATTTCTGCTTTATAACGCAATTTGAGATCTGGTAGAACTAGGCCACCTTCCCTAGCATTTCTTTTCATTAATTGCCTTGATATTCTGGACCTTTTGTTTTTCCAGATGAATCTTGATGTTTGATATTATTTTTTCTAGTTCTAGAAAATAATTATCTGATAGTTTTATTGGTATGGCACTGAATAAGTAAATTAATTTAGGTAATTTAGGTAGAATTATTTTTATTATATTAGCTTGGCCTACCTATGAGCAGCTAATGTTTTTCCACTTGCTTAGATTTGAGTTTATTTGTGTGAAGTGTTTTGTAATTGTGTTCATATAGTCCCCGGGTTTGTTTTGGCAGTAGACTCCCAGATATTTTATAGTGACTACTATAGCTTTAAATGGGAATTTTCTTTCTATCTCTTGCTGCTGGGCTTTGTTAGTAATATATAGAAGTGCAGATGATTTATATGGGTTTATTTTGTAACCTGTGACTTTGCCAAAGTTTTTTATTATTTTAAATAGTTTTTTACTTGATTCTCTGGGATTCTTTAAGTATATCATCATATCATTTGCAAAGAGTGCTAACTTAGTTTCTTCTTTGCTTATTCTAATTCCTTCAATTTCTTTTTCTTCTCTTATTGCTACAGCTAGCATTTCTAATACCATATTGAATAACAGTGGTAATAATGGACATCCTTGTTTCACCCCTGTTCTTATTGGAAATGCATCTTGCTTGTCCCCATTGCATATAATGCTTGCTGATGGTTTTAGGTAGATACTACTTATTATTTTATGGAAGGTTCCATTTATTCCTAGGCTTTCCAGTGTTTTCAATAGGAAAAACCTTGTCAAATTGTCAAAAGCTTTTTCTGCATCTATTGAGATAATCATGTGATTTCTGTTAGTATTGTTGTTGATATGATCAATAATGCTAATAGTTTTCCTAATATTGAACCAGCCCTGCATTCCTGGTATAAATCCTACCTGATCAAAGTGTATTATTCTTGTGATAAGTTGCTGTATTCTTTTTGTTAATATCTTATTTAAACTTATTGCACCTATATTCATTAGAGAAATTGGTCTATAATTTTCTTTATCTGTTTTGGCTCTTCCTCATTTAGGTATCAGAACCATATATAAAAAGAATTTGGTAGGACTCCTTCTTTGCTAATTTTCCCAAATAGTCTATATAGTGTTGGAATTAATTGTTCTTTAAATGTTTGATAGAATTCACTTGTAAATCCCTCTGGCCCTGGAGAGTTTTTCCTATGGAGTTCATTGATGGCTTGTTCGATTTCTTTTTCTGAGATGGGTTTATTTAAGTATTCAACTTCCTCTTCTGTTAATCTGGGCAATTTATATTTTTTAAAAATAATCGTCCATCTCATTTAGATTGTCAAATTTATGGGCATACATTTGGGCAAAGTAATTTCTAATTATTGCTTTAATTTCTTCCTCACTGGAGGTTAGTTTACCCTTTTCATTTTTGATATTGATAATTTGGTTTTCTTCTTTCTTTTTTTAAATCAAATTGACCAAAGATTTATCAATTTTATTGTTTTTTTCATAAAACTCACTCTTGGTTTTATTTATTAGTTCAATAGTTTTCTTAATTTCAATTTTATTAATCTCTCCTTTGGTTTTCAGTATTTCTAATTTGGCGTTTACTTGGAGATTTTCAATTTGTTCTTTTTCAGCTGCTTGCCCAATTCATTGATCTCCTCTTTCTCTATTTTATTCATGTAGACATTCAAAGATATAAACCTTCCCCTAAGAACTGCTTTTGCAGTATCCCATAAAATTTGGTAGGTTGTTTCATTATTGTCATTCTCTTGAATGAAGTTGTTAATTATTTCTATAATTTGTTGTTTAACTCACTCATTCTTTAGGATTAGATTGTTTAATTTCCAATTAATTTTTGGTTTATATTTCCATGGCCTTTGATTAATATAATTTTTATTGCATTGTGATCTGAGAAGGATTCATTGACTATCTCTGCCTTTCTACACTGGATTGTGAGGTTTTTATGGTCTAGTACATAGTCAAGTTTTGTATTTGTGCCATATACCACTGAGAAAAAGGTATATTCCTTTCTATCCCCATTAAGTTTTCTCCAAAGATCTATCATATCTACCTTATCCATAGTTTCATTCACCTCCTTAATTTCTTTGTTGTTTATTTTGAGGTTAGATTTATCAAATTAAGAGAGGGGGAGGTTGAGGTCCCCTACTGGTATAGTTTTGCTGTGTATTTCTTCCTGTAACTCCCTTAACTTTTTCTCTAAGAATCTAGATGCTATACCACTTGGAGCATATATGTTTAGTAATGAAATTGCTTCATTGTCTGTGGTGCCTTTTAGCAGAATATAGTTTCCTTCCTTATCTCTTTTGATTATATCTATTTCTGTTTTTGCTTTGTCTAAGATTAGAATTGCTACCCCTACTTTTTTTAGATCAGTTGAAGCACAATATATTCTGCTCCAACCTTTTATCTTTACCCTGTGTGTATGCTCCTGTATCAAATGTGTTTTTTATAAACCACATATTGTTGGATTATGATTTTTAATTCATTCTGCTATCCATCTCTGTTTTATGGAAGAGTTCATCCCATTCATATTCACAATTATGATTAGTGTCTGTGTCTTTCCCTCCATCCTCGTTCCCCCCTCCCCTGTTTATGCTTTTATTTCTCCTTCCCCTCCACAATAGAGTTTTAATTTTTGAGCACAGCTCCCTCAGTCTTCCCTCCCTTCTTTCATCCTCCCTCCCTTTTAATCCCCTTTTCCCTTACTACTTCTTCCCTCCCTTTTAGGCTCCCCTCCCTTTTCTTTCCCCCTTCTCCTCCTTCTGCCTATAGAGCTAGTTGTATTTCTATACTTAACTTTGTTGTTCCCTCCTTGAACCCAATCAGACGAGAGTACCTCTCAAACAATGCTCATTTCCCTCCCCTCTTTCTCTCTAGTGTAATATATTTTTGTGCCTCTCCGTGATGGAATTTACCTTTTTCTGACTCCTCCTTTTCACATCTTCCATTAGAATCCCTTCACACTCTTAAATCACATTTTTATCATGACATCATTTACTTTATACTGTTCCCTCTATTTATGTATATCCCTTTTATATTTCATGATACATATACAGTTCTCAAGATTAACAAGTATCATCTTCCCTTATAGGGATGTAAACAGTTTGCCCATATTGGATAACAAGTTTTTTTCTCCTGTTTACCTTTTTTTGCCTCTCTTGAGACCTGTGTTTAAAGATCAAATTTTCTATTGAACCCTGGCCTTTTCATCAGGAAGGTCTGGAAATCCCTTATTTGGTGATTGCATCTGTGCTATTGTCTTCCCCATTCCCCTGGGGTGTGGAGGCAAGTCTGGGGTCCTGGTGTTGATGATTGTGGGGCTCCACCCCCCTGGAGCTCAGACTCTCCTCCTCATTTGCTGAGGTGGGGCTTTCTGGGACAGCTCCAGTCCTGCACTGGTCCTGCCCTGGTCCCCTTCAGGCACAGCAAGAGGGACACTCCTTAGCAATCTTCCTAACCTCCTGGGCTAAGAGACTGTTTCCCCCTTCTGCTGCTCCCACTGTTCCAGGGATTTTCCCTGGGAGATATTCTCTGGGCTCATCAAAGTCAACAAGGGGAGGGAGATAGCAATTATGGATCATTCCACCATCTTGGCTCCCATGATATTCACTTTTTTTTTTTTTAAGAAGAGGAAATTGAGACTGAGAAAGATGAAGGGATTTGTCTAGCCTCACACAGCTAATAAGTATCAAATAAAGGATTTGGACCTAACTTCCTAACTCCAAATGAACTCCATCTGTCTTATCACACTGCCGCTCAATCTTCTGATCTCCACTTTCCCCCTAAGTAGGAGGCAGGCAGGTAACAATAATGATGATGATAAAATCTCATGTGATTCCCCCCAACCCTGAGAGATCAGTGCTATTATTATCCTCATTTTACAGATGAAGAAACTGAGGCAAATAGGGGCAGTGACTTGCCCAGAGTCACATAGCTGGTGAGGCCAGATTTGGTATCAGAAAGATGAGTCTTCCTGCCTCCAGGCCTGGCACTCCATCCACTGTGCCACCTAACTGCCCTGAAGCTCCCCTGCCTGGTTACTAAACCGTGTATGGCCTCCCTTCTGTACTTCTTAATGGCTCCCTCTCAGGACCTTTTGAAACTCACAATGTTATAGCCATCTAAAATCGGAAGGAATGACCACAACAGAGATATCCAAAAGCACACACTTTCAGCTGGCTCTGGGTGTGAGAGAAAGCCCAAGGCTTCCCCAACCTGGAAGCCCTTTAACTGGTCACCCCCCTTTCCTAATGCCCAGTGGTCTTCCCATGGCCCAATCCTGCCTCAGGTTTTCAAGTTCATTCCAGCTAAACTCTGTCATTTCAGGGCTTGGTTTGTTGATTTCTTTTTTTACTCTACTTTTATTGACCTGAAAAAGAGGAAATTCCACCTATTGTACATGAAGAAAGGGCCCAAAATGGAGCTTTTCTCTCAGTGAACAAAGGATTTTGGTAATATCAGTTGGTTGGCTGGAGAGTAGAGTCTGTGTTCATGCAACAGTGGGAAGCTCTCTGGCCTAAGTGAGGGTTAAAACCTTGACCTGAGTTTCATCTATGCCAGGTTTTAAACCATCAAACTACAGAGATGTTGGAGGAAAGGGCAGGAAGCTCAGGCTGGGCTTAGTTCATAGTGGCAGTGCCTAGCTGCTGGGCTTTCTCTGTGCCCCAGGGGATCAAATAGCCCCTCCCCCAGACTGTTAAGTGAGGGGTGCCTGAAGGGTTCACTTGCCCCTAATATTTCCATTGAAGACTTGTCTATGTCCTTTCTGTCCTCATCAGCAGCATCACAAATATGAAGATGGAGGGGGGAGGGAAAGGGGAGGGGAGAAGAGAAGAGGGTGGAGAGGAGAAAAGAGGAAAACAGAGGAAGGGAAGTGAAGGAGGAGAATAAGGGAGGGGAGAGAGAATGGAGAAAAGAGGAGAGGAGAAGAGAGGAGGATGGAGAAGAGAGGCGATGGAGGGAGGGAAAAGAAAAGAAGGGAAAGGAGAGGAAGGGAAAAGAAGGGAGAGGAGAAGCAAGGTGAGGGGGCAGGGGAGAAGAAATGAAAGAGGGGTGGGAGAGGGAATGGAGAAGAGAGGAGAGGAGAAGGGATGGAGGAGGGGATAAGAGAAGAGGGGAGAGGAATTGATAGAAAAGGAATGGGTAGGGGAGAGAAGAAAGAGGGATGAGAACAGACAAGAGAGGGAATGCTATCAGATTAACGTCACACTGAGAAACAGCTAAACAGATAATGGAAGTAGGTGGAAGGCTGGGACAAGCCCTGGGCCTGAGGACTGCTCAGGGACAGCAAATCTAAATGAAGGCTCTGTGGGGTTAGAAGGGTATCATGTGAGGGCCCATGGGTGCTGCCAAAGACAATCTCTGGCTGTCTCCTAAGTGCTGTTTTCTGCACACCAAAGACAAGCCCCAGGTCACGTACTTATTGGCTTTGTCACACTTGTCACAGCTCACATATAACAGCTCATTGATAAAATAGGCACAAATAAACCTGGAGGCCAGTCCTGCCCCTGACACTTATTGCCTGTGCAATCCTGGGCAAGTCACTTAACTACTCTGAGCCCGGGTTTCTTCATCTGTGAAATGGGGATATAATCAAATGTGGAGTTGCGATCTCCCAGGACTTAAATGAAACACGTGTAAAACATTCAGTTGTCTGTCTTTCCAGCCCCCTAGAACCCAGCATTTAGTAAGATCTTAAAAAATATATAAATCCTCATTGACTGACATCATCATCACTTTGCAATGATAAATGCTGTTTAAATGTGAGGTTTGTATATGTGTGTTTCAAATGTTTCTTTAACTCTTGACTTTCTCCTTTTTTTCTGTCCCTTTCACTATTCACAAACTCCCTCTTTACTCCAAATAGAAGCCCCTTCTTGTAACAAATAAGCAACATCAAGGAAGACATATCAACTCATCAGCCCGGCCTGACAAAGGATGTTGAGCTATCATTTCAGTAACACAATCAACAAACACTTATTGAGAGAGTCCAGGGCAGAGGAGACTGGACTAGACCTTGGGGGCACAGGAGGACACAGTCCCAATCTCTGAAGTGCTTGACCATGAAGGCTAAGAGAGAAAATGTCTACATAAAAACCCAGGAGCTAACACAAAGTAACAGGCATTAAGCATGCAACAGGATAGCCACTGGAAGGACAATAGGAGGTCAGAAGAGGGAGTTATTGCCAAGAGCAAGTTTGGGGCACACTGAAAAGCCCAGCAAGGAGAAAGGAGGGCTTGAGCCTGATGGGAAGGAAGGAAAGGTAAGATTGGGAAGCACTTGGACAGAAGATTACCTGCCCAGGCCCTGGTTTACTCACTTATTCTTTAAGACCTACAACCAGGCATTTCAAGGGAATAGGGCCAGGATAGTGGAATAAAAGCAGGGAGTTCCTTGAGCTCTCCCTCAAACCCCTCCAAACACCTGTAAAAATGACTAAAATATTAGAGCAGCAGAACCCACAAAATTTCCAGTGAAATAAATTTCCAGCCCAAGACAGCCTGGAAGGTTAACAGGAAAAGTCTGTTGTGCAAGGCTGGGAGCAGAGTGCAGTCCAGTGTGGAACAGGCCTCAGGGCACTGGATCACCCACAGCTAAGGTGGTTTTCAGACTTCTCAACCCAGAAACTCCAAAGACAATTTAGAAGGTCGATGGGAAAGGTCTCTAGGGCTCAGATGAGAGAAAAGCAAGGTGGTGGTGGCAGCAGCAGCAACTGCTCCCGGCCCACAGATGACGTAGGGATCAGAGCAGCTGGTGACAGGTGAATTGCAGGGATCTCTTTGCTGGTGCTGAGGCAGGGTTCTCTTGTTTTGCCCTGCTTGGATCTGGGTAAAAGTCCTGAGTGGTGGTCCTGGGGTGAGGAGGAGCACTGGCTTGGCAGAATTTGTGGTGGAAATGGAGAAGGAATTTTTCTCACACTTCCAACACAGAAGAGTGCTTGTGGTCACTCACAGACCAGAGCACAGGCCAGGAAAGGAGCAAACACCTCCTCTTTGATCATACAACCTTGGAAGAGCTGAAAATTTGTGGATCCCTAGAAGTATCTCTGAAAACAGGTGCACAAAATCCCTGAAGACTGGGACAGTATACCCTCCACACTGGAAGCAAGATCCTATCTTAAGAAATTGCTAAAAAGTCAAGTAATTGGCTGGGAAAATGAGAAAATATCAGGAGAAAAACTCAGACTATGGCATCTTATTTTGGTGACAAAGATCAAAATATACAACCAGAAGAAGACAACAAAGTCAAAGCTCCTATATCCAAAACTTCTAAGAAAACTATGAATTGGTCTCAGACCATAGAAAAGTTCAAAAAGAATTTTGAAAATCAAGTAAGAGAAGTAGAGGAAAAATTGGGTAGAGAAGCAAGAGTAATGCAAGAAAGTTATGAAAAACAAGCCAACAGCTTACTAAAGGAGAGCCCAAAAATACTAAAGAAAATAACACCTTTAAAATAGACTAACCCAAATGGCAAAAGAGATCCAAAAAGCTACTGAGGTGAATATCTTAAAAAGCAGAATTAGCCAGATGGAAAAGGAGGTCCAAAAGCTCACTGAAGAAAATAATTCCTTAAAAATTAGAATGGAGCAAATGGAAGCTAATGGAAGCTATGAGAAATCAAGAAATTATAAAACAGAACCCAAAGAATGAAAAAATAGGGGGCAGAGCCAAGATGGCAGAGTAGAAGAACAGACTTGTAGAAGCTCTCCTCCCATAGCCCATAAAATACCTGTAAAAAGTGACTCTAAAAAAATCTAGAACAGCAGAAGCCACAAAAAGGCAGAGTAAGATTTCCAGCCCAAGACAGCCTGGAAGGCTGACAAGAAAGGTCTATTGCATTGGGCTCAGAGCAAAGTGCAGCACAACCTTGGCCACACAGCACTACATGGAGGGGACCAGAGCAGGGTGTGGAATCATGGGTAGTAGCTGCAATTCCCAGATTTCTCACCCCACAAATGCCAAAGATAGCTTCAAAGGTAAGTGAGAAAGCGCTTTCACCTGGAGAGAAAGGAATGCTGTCTGGCCCTGGCCCCAGGGAGGCAGCAGCATTCATTTTTGGAGCCCTCGGGCTAAAGACCCTGGGGGAATTGAGCAGCTGATCTGAGTCTCAGTTCTGAGTGGCAGTCCTGGGATGAGGAGGAGCACTGGCCTGGTGGATCTGGTAGAGGCTCTGGAGAGGGACTTCTACTCACAGATCCTGGGCAGAAAAGCTTGTGGTTGCTCCCAGACCAGAGCACCTTTGATTGTGCCACCTTGGAGGAACTGAGAACTTACAGGTCCCTAGAATATTACCCCTCCACTTGACAAATGACTCAAAAGTAAAGTAACTGACTGAGAAAATGCCCAAAAAAGGGAAAAAAAATAAGACTATACAAGGTTACTTTCTTGGTGAACAGGTATTTTCTTCCATCCTTTCAGATGAGGAAGAACAATACATACCATCAGAAGAAGACATAAAAGTCAAGGCCTCTGCATCCAAAAACTCCAAAATAAATATGCAAAGGTCTTGGGCCATGGAAGAATTCAAAAAGGATTTTGAAAGTCAGGTAAGAGAGGTGGAGGAAAAATTGGGAAGAGAAATGATAGTGATGCCAAGAAAATCATGAAAAGTGCATCAACAGCTTGCTAAAGGAGACCCAAAAAATGCTGAAGAAAATAGCACCTTTCAAAATAGACTAAATCAAATGGCAAAAGAGGTCCAAAAAGTCAATGAGGAGAATAATGTTTTAAAAAGCAAAATTAGCCAAATGGAAAAGAAGGTCCAAAAGCTCACTGAAAAAAATAGTTCTTTAAAAATTAGAATGGAGCAGATGGAAGCTAATGACTTTATGAGAAACTAAGAAATTACAAAAAACCCCAAAAGAATGAAAAAATCGAAGACAATGTGAAATATCTCATTGGAAAAACAACTGACCTGGAAAATAGATCCAGGAGAGACAATTTAAAAATTATAGGACTACCTGAAAGCCATGATGAATAAAAGGGCCTAGACATCATCTTTCATGAAATTATCAAGGAAAACTGTCCTGATGTTCTGGAACCAGAGGGTAAAATAGAAATTGAAGGAGTATGTCGATCACCTACTGAAAGAGATCTGAAAAGAAAAACTCCTAGGAATATTATAGCCAAATTCCAGAGTTCCCAGGTCAAGGAGAAAATATTGCAAGCAGTCAGAAAGAAACAATTTGAGTATTGTGGGAATTCAATCAGGATGACAAAAGATCTAGCAGCTTCAGCACTAAGAGATCAAAAGGCTTGGCATATGATATTCCAGAAGTCAAAGGAGCTAGGATTAAAACCAAAAATTACCTACCCAGCAAAACTGAGTATAATACTTCAGGGGAAAAGATGACCATTCAATGAGATAGAGGGCTTTCAAGCATTCTTGATGAAAAGACCAGAGCTGAGCAGAAAATTTGACTTTCAAACACAAGAATCAAAAGAAGCATTAAAAGGTAAACAGGAAGGAGAAATCATAAGGGAGTTACTAAAGTTGAACTGTTTACATTCCTACATGGAAAAAACCATTTTGTGACTCTTGAAACTCTTCTCAGTATTTGGGTAGTTGGAGGGATTACACACACACACACACACACACACACACACACACACACACCTATATATATATATATATATATATATATATATATATATATATATATAGGTGTGTGTGTATATATATAGACAGAGAGCACAGGGTGAGCTGAATAGGAAGGGATGATATCTAAAAAAATAAAATTAAAGGATGAGAGAGGAATATATTAGAATGAGGAAGGGAGAAATAGAATGGGGCAAATTATCTCTCATAAAAGAAGCAAGAAAAAGCTTTTTCACTGAAGGGGAAAAGGGGGGAGGTGAGAGGGGAAAAGTGAAGCTTACTCTTATCACATTTGGCTTAAGAAGGGAATAATATGCATCCTCAATTTGGTATGAAAATCTGTCTTACACTACAGGAAAGTAGGGGAGAAAGGGGATGGGGGGTGTGGGGCAATGATACAAGGGAGGGCAAATGGGAGGAGAGACTAATTAGAAGTAAACACTTTAGGGGAAGGACAAGGTCAAAAGAGAGAATAGAATAAATGGGGTCCAGGATAGGAAGGAGGGAAATATAGTTAAGTCTTTCACAACATGACTATTATGGAAGTCTTTTGCAAAGCTACACATGTATAGCCCATATTGAATTGCTTGCCTTCTCATTGGGGATGGGTGGGGAGGGAGGAAGGGAGAGAAGTTGGAACTCAAAGTTTTAGGAACAAATGTTGAGAATTGTTTTTGCATGCAACTGGGAAATAACAAATACAGGTAATGAGATATAGAAATCTATCTTGCTCTACAAGAAAAGAGAGAAGATGGGAATAAGGGAAGGGTGGGATGTGATAGAAGGGAGGACAGATTGGGGGAAGGGGTAATCACAATGCATGGTGTTTTGGTGGGGGAAGGGGAGAGATGGGGAGAAAATTTGGAACTCAAAATCTTGTGGGAATGAATGTTGAAAACTAAAAATAAATACACCTTTAAAAAATGAAAGAATAAAAGACAATGTGAAATATCTCAATGGAAGAACATCTGACCTGGAAAATAGATCCAGGAAGGATAATTTGAAAATTATTAGAGTACCTGATGACTATGATCAAAAAAAGAGCCCGTACATCATTTTTGCAAGAAATTATCAAGGAAAACTGTCCTGATGTTCTGGAATCAGAGGGTAAAATAGAAATTGAGGGAGTCCATTGATCACTTACTGAAAGAGATCCCAAAAGGAAAACTCCTAGGAGTATTGTAGTCAAATTCCAGAATTTCCAGGTCAAGGAGAAAATATTGCAGGTAGCCAGAAAGAAACAATTCAAGTATTGTGAAAACACAATCAGGATAACACAAGATTTATCAGCTTCTCCATTAAAGGACCAGAGGGCTTAGAATATGATATTCTGGAAGTCAAAGGAGCTAGGATTAAAACCAAGAATCACCTACCCAGCAAAACTGAGTATAATACTTCAGGGGAAAAGATGGTTATTCAATGAGATAGAGGACTTTCAAGCATTCTTGCTGGAAAGACCAGAGCTGAATAGAAAATTTGAATTTCAAATACAGCACTCAAAAGAAACATGAAAAGGTAAACAGGAAAGAGAAATCATTAGGGACTTACTAAAATTTAACTGTTTACATTCCTACATGGAAAGATGGTATTTGTAACTCATGAGACCTTTCTAAGTATTAGAGTAGTTGGAGGGCACAGGGTGAGTTGAACATGAAGGGATGTTATGTAAAAAAATAAAATTAAGTGATTAAGAAAGGAATATACTAAGAGAGGGAGAAAGGGAGAAATAGAATGAGGTAAATTATATTACTTAAAAGAGGCAAGAAAAAGCTTTTATAGTAGAGGGGAAGAGTGAACCTTACTCTCATTGCATTTGGCTTAAGAAGGGAATAGCATACACACTCAATTGGGTATGGAAGTCTATCTTACCCTACAGGAAAGTAGAGGGTAAGGGGATGAGAGAGGGCAATGATGGAGGACAGATTGGAGGAGGGAGATATCAGAAGCAAGCACTTTTGAGGACAGACAGGGTGAATAGAGAGAACAGAATAAATGGGGGGTGAGACAGGATGAAGGAAAATATAGTCTTTCATAACATGACTATTATGAAAGTGTTTTGCATGACCACATGTATAACCTATATTAAATTACTTGCCTTCTCAATGAGGGTGGGTGGGGAGGGAGGGAGGGAATTTGAAATTCAAAATTTTAAAAACAAATATTAAAAATTGTCTTTACATACAACTGAGAAATAAGATATACAGGTAATGGGATGTAGAAATCCATCTTTCCCTACAGGCAAATAGAAGGGAAAGGGGATAAGAAAAGCGGTGGGGGTAATAGAAGGGAGGGTGGATTGGGGGAAGGGGTAATCAGAATGTACAGTCTTAGGGTAGGGGGAGGGGAGAGATGGGGAGAAAATTTGGAACTCAAAATCTTGTGGAAATGAAAGTTGAAAACTAAAAATAAATTAATTAAAAATAGGTATTTTAAACAACAAAAACAAGACTCGTAAACAGACTCAAACCAGGGCAGCTAGGGGATACAGTGAATAGAGCCTGGAGTCAGGAGGACAGTGTTGTGAATTCAAATTCAGCCTCAGACACTTGTTAGCTGTGTGACCCTGGGCAAGTCACTTAACCCTTTCAGCCTCAGTTTCCTAATCTGTAAAATGAGCTCGAGAAGGAAATGACAAAAACATTCCAGTATCTTTGCCAAGAAAACCCCAAATGGAGTGACAAAGAGTCTGATGTGACTGAAAAATGACTGAACAGACTCAGACTGGATTCCTGTTTCTGAATCAGGACAATATCATGGATGATGGGAACTTTTGGAATAAGTTCCAAGTGTGAACCTATAATAGTGATTTATATCGATTAACTGTGTGACCATGGGCAAGTTGCACAGTTTTGTTCTCTGAACATCAGTTTCCTCATCCGTAAAATGAGAATGATAACACCCGAGTTGTCTGTTTTACTGGCATCTTTTCTCTACCATCAGAATGTAAACTCCTTGAGACAGGCACTGGATTTGCTTCTCATTTGTATCCCAACCTTAGCATAATACTTAGCACATTAATACACTTGCTGATTGGTTATTAATTGGTTAAAAAGTGCTCTGTCAACCTTAAAATGCATCATGTGTGATTATCTTTCATGTAATTGCCATTCATCATTATTATTCTATGCATTTTTATTCCTTCCTCTATTTCCTTCCGAAGGATACCTGGGCATAACCAGGTACTAACCTGAAGTATCAAGTCCAGCAGGCCATACCTTTTTTTGTGCCAACTAGCTATCCCATATCTATCTGCTGCTTCAAAACAGACTATCTTGTAGAAATTATAATGTTGACCCTAACCCCAGCTCCTAATTTTGGATCTGACATTTGCTGTCTATACAACCATCGGGGAGTCATCTAACCTCTTTTCTCATCTGTGGAAAAAGAGTTGTTGTTGTATTGTTTCAGTTTTTCTTGGCAAAGATATTGGAGCGGTTTGTCATTTCCTTTTTCAGCTCATTTTACAGATGAGGAAACTGAGGCAAAAAGGGTTAAGTGATTTGTCCAGGGCCACCCAGTTAATAAGTGTCTGAGGCCAGATTTGAATTGATGAAGAGAAGTTTTTCTGATTCTAAACCCAGTGCTCTAGCAACTGTGCTACCCACTTGCCCCAGAAAAGGTTCACCAGTCATGATGTATGTTGATATTTTGTTTTAATAATAATAGTGATAGCTAGCATTTACATAGCACTCTAAGGTTTACAAAGTGCTTTATACATGTTAATTGATTTAGCCCTGGGAACAACTCTTGAAATAGGTGTTACTATTATCCCTATTTTACAAATAAGGGAACTGAGGCACGGAGACGTTATGATTTGTCTGGGATCCCACAGTTAGTAAGTATCTGAGGTAGGATTCAAACTTAGGTCTCACTCTTGTGCACCACCTACATGTACTTTGTTTACATCACCTCATTTTATGGAGTCTAGAGCTGGAGGTGACCTCTGATTCCAAATCCACTGCACTTTCCCCTTCCTACAACAGAAACTATTACTACTATCCCCATTTTACAGATGGGCAAACTAAAGATCAGAGAGGTTAACGGCTCCACAAGGTTAAATGACATGTCCAGGATGACACAGCTGTTAAGTATAGAATTCACACTCAGGTCTTCCTCTTTCCAAGTCCTGAACTTTCTCCATTTTGCCAGCTTGAGTACTGACATCACCAAAATGCTCTTTAGCTCAAATGCGATATTGCAGACAAAGTCTTTGCAAGCCTTATAGCACCATATAAATAAACAGCAACTTTTATGATTGTGATTACAATCACTTTTGTGACCCTGAGTAAGTCACATAACTTTACCCAGCCTCAGTTTCTTTATCTGTAAAGCAGGGATAATAATAGTACCTGCATTGTAGGCTTGTGAAGACTAGATGAGATGAAGATTGCAAAGCACTTTGGAAACCTTAAAGCAACATGTAAATCCTCCTCCTCCTCATCATTTACTTATACTAAACTCCAAGTCACTTCTAGAAGCCAGCAAGCCACTTAATGGACCTTACTCCTCCCTCGGGGGAAAAAAATGGATTGTTCATTGGCACAAGCTTGTAAATAACTAACCAATAGTTATCCCACATATGTTTATTATTATTCTTCCCCCCACAAACTCCCCCTCCTGCAGGAGCAGCCCACTCCACTGGCTGCACACTGAATGAAGTCAGCAGCCCTTCCCTGGGGATGGGGCAGGGGATTGGGGACTGTTTTCAAAGCTGCCTTGGAGATTGGGTTGGACTAACTTGGCTTGTCAGAGTGTATTCGATTTACTTACAAGTGGCTTGGCCAGCTTGGAGCCTGGGTGGTTCAGGAAAGCCTGCTTTGCAGGCAGAGATGCCAGCAGAGCCCAGTCTTGCTCATTTGAGATTCCCCCGCAGCTCTAGGAGCAAAGCTATTTCTTTGGAGTCTGAGGGCTCCTGCACCTCTCATCCGACCCTCTCATCCCAGCAGGGGTGGGCTTTTGCTGCACAAGCTGGAAAGGCATTCAGGAGATGAAAGGGACTGGTTTTAACAGGCTCTGGGAGGATTGCTCATGGGATAGATACAAGAGGGGCTTGCAGAATGTTTCCTGGGTATGGTGCTCTGTGTTCTGGCCCCCAGGCCAAGATCCCAAAAGTCAAAGTTTCTCTCCAGCTTTCCTCCCTCCATTTCCCTCTTATCCTTTGTTAATTGCAAAATAAACCAGACTCTAGTGAGTCTCTCTCTCTCTCTCTCTTTCTCTCTCTTTCTTTCTCCCTTCCTTCCTTCCTTTTTATTTCTTTCCTTCCTTCCTTCCTTCCTTCCTTCCTTCCTTCCTTCCTTCCTTCCTTCCTTCCTTCCTTCCTTCCTTCCTTCCTTCCTTCCTTTTTTCCTCCCTTCCTTTCTTTTTAGTGCTAAACAAGAGACACTAAACTGTAGAATATTCTGGCAGCTGGAAAAGACCTTAGAGCTCATAGGATCACTGGTCTAGAGCCGGACGGGACTTTTTAGGGGAAATAGTCCTGTACTTTCATTTTGTAGATGAGGAATGTGGGGCCCAAAGAGGTCAATCAATTTGTTCAGCTTTTCTGACTCCACCACCTGGTCTGATTCTGCTATACTAAACTGCCTTTCCCATACCATACTGCCTCTCCCCAGTCCCACCTTCTCGTCATTTCTCATTTCTACAGTTTAGGCAACTAAAACCCGAAGGAAAGTGATTTGCCCAAGGTCACACTGCTTAACTGTGGCAGAACTAGGACAAGTATCCAGTTTTCTTGATCTCTAGCTCAGGGCTTTCCTCACTACACTTGGCTCTTAGCTAGCTGTGTACCTCAGTTTGTTTGATCGGCAGGATTACGGAGGTGGTACGGTATTGTGGGATCTGTGGGTCTGGAATTGGAAGACCTCGGTTCATATCCCACCTTTAGGTAAGTCATTTCGCTTCTTGGGATCTCAGTTCCCTTAACAGTACAATGAAAGGGTCAGACTAGAATGTATCTTAATTGTCTTCCATTTCTGAATTCCATGATTCCTTCCATGCTCGTTCTGTTTCATGATCTGATCTAGGACTTTCCTGCTTCTGTAACTTTATCCTCTCTACCTGTATTGCTCAGGTGCCACCTACTCCATTAAGTCTGTCCTTTTTCCCTGACTACAGGTGACTTTTATTCAGCATAGCGGAGTACACAGAACATTAAATTTGAAATCAGAAGCTCTTGGGTTCGAATACTGTCTTTGTCACTGACTGCCTGTGCAATTGGGCCTCAGTTTCCTCATTTGAGGAAGTTGGCTTAGATCGAGGTGCGGAACCTGTGACCTTGGGGTCACATGTGGCCTTCTAGGTCCTCAGGTGTGGTCTTTTGACTAACAACCTTTACAGAACAAATCCTTTTATTACAGGGATTTGTTCTGTGAAGTTTGGATTCAGTCAAAAGGACACACTTGAGGACCTAGAAAGCTACATGTGGCCTCGAGGTTGTAGGTTCCCACTCCTGACCTAGAGAGCCTCTGTAATCTCTTCTAATTCTAAATCTATGGTCCTATGAGTCTATGTTGGGTCTCTCCTTTGTCCCTACTGCATTTTACTTCATATCATATTTATTGGTGCACCTCCCAATCTCACATCTCCCTCCCCTTCCTTTTGTTTCCAGTGTCTTACACACAATAGATACTTAACTTTATTCTGTGGTACAAAGACCCATCAGAGTCTTGGGTTCAAGTCCCATGTCTGCCCTTTGAGCTTTGCGTCCAGTCACTTCTCCACTAGTCCTCAATTTCCTCCTCTGTGAAATGAGGGGGTTGGACTTAAGCAATCTCTAAGGTCTTTTCATGAGCCTATAAATATTTAACTTAAGTGAAATTGGCTTGTTTGCACTATGATTCCTATCCCTACCTGCCCAGGAGCTGCCAAGCTTCACCTCCATCTCTAAATTAGGTCCTCTTCTGCTAAATCTCTTCCCTTACTTTACCTTTAAATTTAGAAATTATACTAAACCAGCCTTTCTACCGAATCCTTTCTTGCCTACAGAGGGAAGGGAGCCTCCTCTCATCTTTTCTCGTTCACTTAAGTCTGGGGTCCCCACATTCCACTGTCCGCTGTACCTCAGCCACCTGAACACACATCAATCTTCTTTCCATGTCCTCTTTTTCCTTTCATGAGATTAAAACCTGTTATTATAAAACCTTAGGAGATCATCTAGTTCAACTGCTTCATTTGGGTCCAATGATCTCACCACTCTACTAAGGATAACTCTTTTCTCTCTTCCTTTCCTCCCTTCTCTTTTCTTCTCTCTCCTCCCCTCCTTCTTTCTCCTTCCCTCCTTTTCTTCCTTCCTCCCTCCTTCTTTTCCTTCCCTCCCTCCCTCCCTTCCTCTTTTGTTCTTTTTATTTACTACAATAAATAAAATAGAGAAAGACCACTGAATTTTGAATCAAAAGACTCAGCTTAGATTCATATTTTTGCTACTCACTAGCTTTATTAGCTATGTGACCTTGGACAAGTATTTTCACCTCTCTGAGTCTGAGATATTTCCTTGGTAAAATGAAAGGATTGGACTCAATGATCGATTAGGGCCCCTTCAGGATCTGGATGCTATGATGATTCCTTTTTGTCCAGTGTTCTGTTCATAGGGGCTAGTCATCAATGATGTCATTTTTTCATAGTTATATGAAACCTCCTGTCCTGGGGGACCTGTAAAGGGCCTACCTAGCTTGGCAGGATACCCCACTTAGTGTAGCAGAGAACATTTTAACTATCACCTTAGGAAGCTTGGTTCATCTTGGCCCCTGGTCAGTATCTGGGAACAGTTTTCAGTCTCATACTTCCATCTTTAGCCATTGCTGATACTATAAGGTAAAACACTAAAAACAAAAAAAAAGTGAAAATGAAGAATGAAAAAAAATGGTTACAATCTTCGTGGAAATTCAGACTTGGCTCAAGGCTTAGGCAAAAACTGGAGTTAGTTTTTATTTCCTTGGCAGCACCATGCCCATCTCGACCAGTAACACTAATGTAAACCTTGCATGTAATTAACAAGTGGGAATGATGATTACCTAAGACAATTCTTTCTAACAGACCTGTGTGAACATATCCTTTTCTTTTCATAGACTGGAAGGCAGGATTCTACTTGCCAGTCTCTGAAATGTCCAGTTGGAATAAAGCAATGATATTCATATGTATGTGTGTATACGTGTACATGTATATATAATACACATATAAAACATATGTGTATGTCTGTCTGTGTGTATATACATATAAATATGAATACATATACAGGGACAGAAAAAAGAGAAAGATGGGGCGGTAATTTAAGTCTTCTGACTCCACATTTGGGGCTCTCCCTTTTCCTCTGCCCTTTTTTCTCCTTCTCTACATACATGTGTATATGTTTATTTACATACATGTATATTTACATAGAGGGGAGTGTATATCCACACGTACATATATATGTACATACACGTTTATATACGATTTATATGCTTCTTGGGTGAATCCTAGTCTGTGGAGGGGAAAGGAAGGAGAGTTTAGCAAGGGTATTTGAACTGAAGAAATGAGGTGAGAGAAATGACAGGAAACCTCTTTTAGCCAACAAGCATTTATTAAGTACCTACTATGTGTCAGACATTAATCTAAGTCCTGGAAGGACAAGGGTGAAAATGAAACAGACAAAAATGAAATTGTCTCTGTCCTCGAGGGGCTTATCTTCTACTGGGAGACAGAAATGTACACAAATGAATAAATCCGAAGTACAAGAGACCAGACCTGTGATTTCATAGCTGTTGAGGACTCCCAGATGAGACAACTCTCTCTGCCAATGCAGGCGAGCAGCTTTTAGTCTTAGAGAGTTGCCTAGAACACTGGGAGGTTGTTTGATTTTGCCCAGAGTCATACAGCTAGTATGTGTCAGAGGTGGAACTTGAACTCAAGTCTTTCTTGTCTCCTAGGGCAGATTTCTATCCATCACTGCATGTGCCCTCTATAAAGTATACACATATAAACACAAAATATTTGGAGGAGGTAGAAGGGTATTCACAATAGGGGATCTCGAAGAGAGCTCACATACCAGGCAAACTTCACTAAATCTTAAAGAAAAAGTAGGTTTACAAGAGGCAGCAGTGAGGAAGGAAATTATTCCAGGCATTACAAAGGCACAGAGGTAGGAGAAGGAATGTTACATATGAGAAGCAGTGAGTAGATCAGTGTGGTTGGAATGTGAGTTAATGAGGGGCAGTGATCCAAGATCGATCTAAGAAGGTGTCTGTAAACTCCTTGAGGGCAAAGATTGTGTATTCCACCTCTCTATCTCCCTATTAAGCCTATATCTTCCCCCTCTCAATCTAGTACCAACTTCCCCAAAGTAGGCTCTGCTAAATAATTAGTTGATTTTAATGTGACACCATTGGAGAGGTGTCAGCTTTTCTTTAAATATCATAGGATAATTACTAATTCATGTCAGAAGTAAAAGTCAAGAGGCTGCTACATTACTATTTTTCCAGATTTACTTTACATTATTCTCCTTCAGACACTACATTCTAGTCCAACAAATACATTGGTAGTTTCCTGAGCTTGGTATTTTACCTTCTACCTCTGTGCTTTTGCACCCCATGCACGGAAAACATTCCATTTTCCCCTCTACCTCTGAGAATCCTTAACTTCCTTTGAGCCTCAACTCAGGTATTTGTCCCTCTGGAAGCCTTTGATGATCACCTAGCTTTTGGTGGTTTCTCCCTCTTCAAATTCTTGTGTTTACTTATCTATTGTAAATATTATTTGGAGAATGACCTTCATGCTATAAGGCAAGGCACAGAGCACTTGAAAAAGGCCTGGAGGTCCATGAAACCTTGCAAGCTTTTAAATACTTCTAAATAATCATCTGTACATAACTCTACTTTCTAACTAGTATAATACCAGTATAATATTGTTTTGGAGTCCTTTTCATAAGAAGGATTAGGAGGCTTTAACAAAAAAAGGGGAAACCAAGGTACAGACATGCCCATAGAGAGTCTCCAATAATAGTAATTGTAGATTTTTTTAAAAAAAACTTGTTCCATAATTAGATTTAGAAGGGTTCTTAGAGGTCATTTAGTCCCATCCCTTCATTTTTGACAAATATAAAGACTAAGACCTAAATAGGTAAAGTGACTTATTCTAGATCACACAGCTAAAAAGAAGCATAATGGCAGAGATCTTTCACTGTATTTTTTCCCTTTATCTTTACCTATTAGGCCCAAAGTGGGTCCCAATCACTCATTCTCAGGCACTAGTCCCCAGTGACAGAACTTGCAGTTTGGCTGCTTTCATCAGGTGTGGGGTAGGGATTGGTTTGTGCAGCTAAGACTTCATTTACTTGGTAATTTGAGAAAACTCCCCTCCCCTCCCCCCCAACTATAGACCTGAAAAAAATGGCCTTAGTCCTTAAATATTGAAGTTAGGAAGTCAGGCAATGAGTCAGCATTTATTGAGCTCTCATTGTGTGCTAAGTATTTTGGGGATATACAAAAGAAATAGAAAACACAGCATCTGCCTTGGAGGAAGTTATGATCTAACTGGGGAAGGAGGAGTAGGAGAAACTGGACTAAAAAAGGCATAAGGAAACAGACCAAGAATATGTGTAAATAAATACAATCCACCTTAGCTGCAGGTTACAAGACTGAGAGCTGGCAGACATTTTAGAGAACATTTCATCTAATTTCCCCATTTTATAGATGAAACTGAGGCCCAGAGAAGTTGTTACTTTCTTAAAATCACAGATAGAAAACCACCACACTTCTCTGGACCTCAGTTTTCTCATCTGTAAAATGAGAGAGTTGGGCAAAATGATCTCTACCAGTTGTAGCGATCTATGACACAATGATTTTATTATCCAGCTTTCAAGACCCAATGCTATGGCAGCTGGGGATGCAGTGGGCAGAGTCTGGAGCCAGGAAGTCCAAAGTTTATATATGATCTCAGATATTGAGCTGTGTAACTTTGGGCAAGTCATTTAACCTCTGTTTGCCTCAGTTTCCTCAATTATAAAATGGGGATCATAATAGTACCTGCCTCTAAGGATTGTTGTGAGGATCAAGTGTGATAATATTTGTAAAAGTGTCTACCACATAGTAGGTACTATACGCACTAGCTGTTATGAAATGCCACTCTCTTTATTTTGATTTCCTTGATAACCACCCTTCTCTGGACTCTCAAACCCTTAGTCTACACCTTTGGACATTTTTCAAGTACTGCTCCCCTTCCCTTTTATATTTTAATCTCCTTGAGGTAAGAAGTGCATATTCCATATTCTTATAATCTCCATAGTACAGAATATAAGCTCATTAAGGTGAGGCACTGTCCTGTTTTTGTCTCTAGCTTCAGCACCTAACACAGTGCTTGGAACATATTAGATGTTTAATAAATGCCTGTTAACATTCAAATAAGATGTACAGTACAGAGCAATTTACTGGTCAATCCAGGACTCCTCACTGCTCCACCCCACCCTGCCCATGCCCTACCATATCTATTGCCAAGCTATTGCCAATTTCACCTTTGCAATATGTCTCTCATTCACCTCCTTTTGTCCCCTAACATAGCCACAACTCTAGTGCAGACTCTCATCACCTCATATCTGGGTTATTGTACTAGCCTGTTGGAGGATCTGTCTGCCCCAAGTCTCTCCCTCCATTCAGCCATTAAGGTGATTTTTCTAAAACACACATCTGATTATGTCAGCTCCCTATTCAAACCCCCCAGGATCAAATACAAAATTCCCTGTTTGGCATTCAAAGCTTTTCATAACCTAGCCCTCTTCTACCTTTCCTCTCTTCTTATACCTTACTCCCCTATACATACTCTTTGATTCAGTGATACCAATCTCCACCAACAAGAAACCCCATCTTTTGGCTCCAGATATTTTTCCTGGCTGTTCCCCAGGCCTAGAGTGCTCTCCCTCCTCTGCTCTGCCATTGATCTTTCTGATTTCTTTTAAGTCTCAGCTAAAATCCCATCATTTGCAAGAAACATTCTCCAATCCCTCTTAATTCCATTGTTTTCCCTCTTTTGATTATTTCCTATTTATCCGTACATAGCTTGTTTTGCACATATTTGTTTGCATCTTGCCTCCCCTATTAAAATGTAAGCACCTTAAAGTCAGGCAATGGACTTGGTTGCTTATTTTTGTATCTCCAGCATTGTGCCTGGCACATAGTAAGTGCTTAATTAATGCTGAAGTCTGGATCATTTTGCATGAGAGTCTTCTAATTGGTGGAAGGAGCATTGATGCACCAAAGCTGTGTGTTTGAGTGAGATGTGGGAGCTTTGGAAAGGAGAAAGATTTTTCATTGCTTCTTTGAGAGACACAGATGGTTCCAGACTGTTTAGGACTGACTCCAGGGAGGAAAAAGAAAAAAAAATCTCTCAGACATGTAGGTGAATTTGGCTCCTCAACATGTCCCTGATTTCAAGCATGCCTCCTTGAAGACTTCAGGGAATTTCCCCTTGGATAAGATCAAGAGCCTTTCTCTTCGTTGAACTGAGAAATTTCACTCCCAGAGGGGAAAGTTCGTTCACTTTTCTATATTGTCTCCTATATGCTAATGTATTTGACTTCTCTGATTTCTATTTGCTATGTGCTTGGAAAAATGGGCTTACTCTCTATTTGCTATTTATGATGGTCTTTTTTTATAACCAGTGTTTGGAGGAAGGATCCAAGCTTGTGGGTGTACTGTCTTCCCCTCCTTAAGAATAATCAGAAAAACAGAATTTTGTTCTGAACCAATTGTGCTCTTAGATTACAATACTTTTGGGGGGACAGATAGATATAATTCTAGTCTGGTACCCCCTCTCTCAGAGGTGAACAGATTGACGAACCTTATGACCCCTTCTTTTGTTTCTCTCAAGGCAGGATTCCAAATTTCCCTTGGAAAGGGATGGACAAGATTCCAGAGATATTTATCAATGCCTCCTAGGAGCTGAATTTAAGCAGGCAGCATTCACCTTGCACATATACTATGTTTATTCTTCCAGAGTACGTAGTTTAAATGCTAAGCTAAAACCTCAAATAATGTTTAAAGACTTCTAGCCCAATCGAGCATGGGACTGTTCTCTTTTGTTTTTGTATCCCAAGTGCCTTCCACAATGCCTAGTATATAGTAGGTGCTTAATATATGCTTGTTGATGGATTGACCATTCCCAGAGGATTCTATTTATCACTTCAAAGTAGTTTGGTTCATAAATAAAGAGACCCTGAGAACTCTGGTTCTTTATCTGTTAGCCTTGCTTTCTTAAATATAAGTGGAGTGGGTGAGGGGAGTAACATTATCACAGAGGTCCAGATTTCATAATGGAACAGACCTCCCAAAGGAAAAACATTCCCATGGGGAAATCAGAAGGAGAAACCATCAAACTGCGAAGGGTCAACTCAGAAAGGAGACAAAATTGCCATACAGGCAGCCCCAGGAGCTAATCTCTTCTCTATGGACCATGGCAGTCAGCTATGCACTAAGCCTGGTCTGTCCTTTCTCCAAATGAGATCGTCCCTTTCTCAGAGAAAACAATCACCATCATTCACACCAGCAGTTTAATTCCCACTTAATATTTGTGAGGAGATAAAGATTGAGAATTCATGTCTCTGAAGGCCTGGTACAAATGAGTGAAAATAAAATATCCCTGGGCCAACCATCAGAGATACGGATTTCATTTACTATTTTGGATGGGGCTAGAAGATTTTTTCTTTCTTTTCTTCCTTCCTTTTCCCCTTTCTTTCTTGCTCATTCAGGTGTTAAATTTGGGGAGCTGCCCAGGCTATGCTAGAATACTGTAGGATATTAAACTATGCAGCTTAGAGATGTAGACCCTGGGGACTCAAACCTGAGTCACCTTGGAAATTACTGGAACTCTTAACTTTTTCCGAACTCTACCTCATTCTCCTCCCTTGGCACATAGCCATCCTAGAAAAGCCTCTGTCCTAGAGCCCTCCTCTCCTCATTGGTGACTCTCTCTCTCTCTCTCTCTCCCTCCCTCCCTCCCTCCCTCCCTCTTCTCTCTTCCTCCTCCCCCTTTCTCCCTTTCCCTCTCCCTCAAGTGGACAAAACAATCCAGCCATCAAGGCCAGTGGAATTGTGAAACAGATGAAGCAGGTCTTGCACTGACCTCCATCTAATACTATAAGACATCATATGCTCTCATGTTGGCCTCTGATTCTGTAAGAACCCTCAATACCATATGCTCTTTAGGTTCATCAAATAACATCCTAGCTTCAACTCCCACTTTCTTCCTCCCCCTCTTCCTGTTAGACACATCAAAATTTAGTCTTGTGTCTCATTCCCTCAGGACTTTGCTCTTTGCTATATGAATATAGGTGATAATGGATTAATTCAAATCAATTCAATGAATATTTATTAAGTAACTGTCATGGCAAAGTTTGAAGCAAACAGGGCTTAGTGAGTAGAGTGCTGGATTTAGGATCATGAAGACCTAGGCTCTTCAAACCCATGGTTGACACTAAGCATCTACTGACCA
Source organism: Notamacropus eugenii (assembly GCF_028372415.1). Classification (NCBI taxonomy): domain Eukaryota; kingdom Metazoa; phylum Chordata; class Mammalia; order Diprotodontia; family Macropodidae; genus Notamacropus; species Notamacropus eugenii. Next base: position 44,247,047 of record NC_092874.1, on the reverse strand, counting down.
TAAATAAGTCTCTGTACCTCAGGAGGCTTCATATTCCAGGGGTTCTTAACCTTTTTTCATGTCATGCTCTTTTCTGGCAGTCTGATGAAGCCTATGAATCCCCTTCTCAAAACATTTTTGAAAGCATAAAATAAAATATATAAGATTATAAAGGAAATCAAATATATCGACATGTACTTATCAAAATTTTTTTAAAGGTCATAAGTCCCATGTTAAGAACCCTTTTCTGGAAGAATTTACCTGCAAAGTTATAGAGGGCTGCAGTCTGAATTGGTGAATAGACCCTTCATCTGTCTATTGTGATATGTAAGTGCTAGGCAACAGATATTCAAATAAAATAGAACATAAGCCCTTAAAGAGCTTAGTTCCTGCTATGATACTCAATATGTACACTCTCAGATGCTCAATACTTAAATAAATCTGTTATCTCATTGATTTGAACATTCGCTCCAAAGTGGAAGTAGCAAACTATCCATGCCTGCCAGCATTGTGTGGCTCCAAGGGACTCACCCAAAATGCTGAAAACTTCTATCAATTTCCCCTGAAATCTCATGGTTGCCAACATTTGGGTGCCAGTTGCAGAGAATGAGGACTTCTGTTTTCTTTCCAAGGTTAACCCCTCTACTACTATTAATCCCATCACCCATTTCCTCAATGAATTTATTTTTATCAATCACCCTCTTATCTTCAGGCTTTATCTACTGTTTTCCCCTCCTACCTTCCTACAAACATGATCAGATCCCTCTTATCCTTAAAAGGCCATCACTGGATCCCTCCTTCCCCTCAAACTATTGTCTACTTTTCCTTCCTGCTAAATTCTTGGGATGAGTACTCTACATTGGATACCTTCATCTCTGTACCATCTGCACATTTTGTAGTTCCTTGCTATCTGAGTTGCAACTCAAATCCTGGATAGAAACATCTCTCTGTATGGTTCATAATTATTTTACTTCGCTAAAGTATTGACTCAGCCCTGATCTTTTTTTCTTTTTCACCTTTCTATGACTAGACATTGTTGAACACTGCTTATACTTGGATAGTCTCTCCTCTTTTGACTTCAAATAATAAATATTCATGTAGTAAACAAGCATGAGTACAAGTAACTATGGTCCAAGGGAAAGTAAGATGAGTGAGGAAGAGAAGTCTAGATAAAGTAGCATGGAAAATTGTAGAAGAGAAAGATTATGACCATTTGGGGGATGGGGAGAACAGGATAGTCATCATGGAGGAGGTGGCACATGAGTTGGCCTTGAAGGAAAAGAGATGGACCATAGGGCTGATAATGAGGCATATTCTAACTCAATGAGAAAAGGAAAAGCTTTCTAACAATTAGGGCTCTCTGAAAGTGGAATAAGTTGCTTCTGGAATAGTTTTCAAGCAGAGGCTGATAAATCATTTTTTCCAGGATGTTGTCAAGGGGATTCATGTTCAAGTGTGGGTTGAATTAAATTTCCTTTGAGATCTTTTTCAAATCTGAAATGCAAAGAAGGGAGGAAATCTCATTTCTGAAATTCTGTGGTTCTATGGAAGGGCATAAGCAGAAGCACTGAGATAGGAGAGGACAGGTTGAGAATGGAGGAGGTGGAAAGTAATCTAGCTTGGCAAAAGAAAAAAAGATGGGAGATAGAGCTGGAAAGATAGATTGTAATTAAATTATAGAGGGTCTTGACTATCAAGATCAGCAATTATACTTCATTCAGTGGAATATAAAAAGAAATACAAAAGATCAAACAAATAGAGCAATTTTGTTACTTCCTTATTAAAATTAATATGTCTGCATATACTTTTGTAGTAAAGGTTTATTGTTACTAGTTTCACATGTGAACCAAGGTGGAGTGATCATTCTTCTTTCTGCTGGCACATTTTTTTTTCATTCTCATCCCATGGACCAAGGAAATGAAGGAGGATATTTGGACAGTTCTACTTTATTATCAAAATTGTAACATCTTTCTCATTAATAAAATAAATTATCTTTGAGCCCTCCCCCCCAGTTTATTTTGTTGTTGTTCAGTTGCTGTAGCCATGTTTGATTCTTTGTGACCCTTTTGGCATTTTCTTGGCAAAGATACTGTAGTAGTTTGCCTTTTCCTTCTCTAGCTCATTTTACAGATTAGGAAACTGAGGCAAATAGGATAAATGACTTGCCAAGGGCCACCCAGCTAGTAAGTGTCTGAGGCTGAATTTGAACTCAGGTCTTCTGGACTCTAGGTGCTGCATTCTATCTACTATATCAACCAGTTTCTCATAACCCAGTTTATTAAATATTATTCATTTAATTAACTAGAAAAACTTTTTTTCTACTAATTATTTGCTCATATTTCTATGACTAGACTATTTATTAACAGTGAAACGAACACCAATAAAGACATAGACACAATAAATCAGCTATGAGAAAGATCACAAGCAAAGTCACCTTTACATTAAAATTGTTGACTTCTCAGTTCTGGAAACATAGTCCTACCATTCAATTCTCTCACATCACCAAATAAGTTTTTTTCTTCTTCATGTTTCCTTATAAGAATTAAAATGGTTCTTTCAGGATAGAAGTTCTCTTTATCCTTTCTTCTGTGTCTCGTTCAGTCTCCCTTGAGCCATAGACAGTAACACTACAGAATTACAGTTAGAATTCCTGTCTCTCAAGATTCTAACAAATAACAATAACAGTAACAGTACCTATCGTCTCTGTGGGATATTCAACTAAGTTTGTTCTTTTTTAAAGTAACATAACAAAAATTTCCAGTTCCTTATAACAATCCCCTTTATTGTTTTTTTGTATATTACAATGTTTATTTTTTATTGATGATTGTGATGTTGACAATAAAAAACATTTAAAAATGTGTAATAGGAGGCTTGAAATTTTTTTGAGTGAAGGAGTGATGTGATCACAGTTGTACATTAGTAAGATTATTTCAGAGGTGATTTATATGTTATATAAGCCTCTATGTGTCTTCCAATTTTCCCATTGAATGTTGAGTCAATTTCAAATGTTCTTTACCTTCATTTCCATATGAGTTTTGACTGACACTGGCTTCAAATGCTCTAGTTTGATCTTCTCTGCATTTTAGGCAGGGGCGATGGCTGGAGCTGAGGTACAAGAATCTGCAAAGGAGACCTTAGGGAAGAATGGCCGAAGTAAAGGGCTTGCACCATGAAGTGGTGGAGTCTCAGCTTGGGCCAGATGATGGAAGACTGGAATGCCAGAACAAGGATTGTGGACCTCAGTGTGTAGACACTGGGGAATCATTGAAGGTTTTTAAGAGAGAGAGTGCCATGATCAGAATGCTGATTAAATAGGATGATTATTCTGGTGGTAGTTTAAGAGATGGCATGAATGGGGGAGAATGGCAGGGAAACTATAAATAAATAAAATAAATAAAAATTTAAATAAATATCCAGACTGGACAGTATAATGAAAAGTGCTCTGGACACAGAAAACTTGGATTCGAGTCCTGATTCTGATACTGAGTAGCTATGTGACCATAGTCAAGTCACTTTAGCTCTTTGAAATTCAGTTTCCTCACTTACAAAATACTTGCATATCTTGTATCATAAAATTATTGTAAGGGAAGGGGATTGTAAACCGTCATCTCAAGGAAACACCAGCTATCATTTTTACCTGTGTCTGAGATGAGAAGAATCTGAGATAGAGTAGTAGCTGTGGGAATGGAAAGAAAAGGCAGAAATCAATGTGAGATGAAATAGAACTATCAGGACTTGGTGATTTATTGAATCTGGGCAGTAAAGAAGGAAGAGTCAAAGATTTTGAAAGTCTGGTTGATGGCCTACTTATTTGAAGCAATATTCAATAGAAACAAAATCCCAGTTTGACTACAGAATTTGGAAAGTTCTTCTTGAGTTTGTTGAAATTCAACATGACCTATATTACACTGAGAACAGGACATGTAGTTAGTATAAAAAATTCAGTTCAGTTTAGCAAGTCTATTACGTGTATGGCACTGTACTAGGCACAAAACACACAAAGACAAAATAATAATGCCTGACATTGAGGTTCTTACAGTATTCTGAGGAGAAGGGGAAGGGATATGATGTGAGACCCAGCTCAGTGTAGTGGACAGGACACAGAATATAAGCTTCTTAAGAAGAGGGAATATTTCCCTCTTTGTACTTGAGTACCTGTCACAGTATCTGACGCATAGTAGGCACTTACTAAATGCTTATGGATTGATTGACTGGACTTGGACTCAAGGTGACCTGAGTTCAAAAATAGCCTTGGACCCTTCCTAGCTATATAACCCCAAACAAATCACATTACCTCTCTTTGCCTCAGTTTCTTCACCTGCAAAGAGGGTAGTTTTTATGGTTCTTTCCATCTCTACATGTATGATCAGATATATATATAGATATAGATAATTGATGATACAGAGGAGGGAGTCCTTTAACATAAAACCATACAAACTCTTTCTACCTTGGAACATTTGTCAGAACTACACAAAGATTAGGACCCAAAAGTGACAATGTGGAGTGCTGGTGGAGAACAAAACTTAAAAAATTTTAGAAAGAATTTTATTGTCAGTTTGGCAAAGGAGGAAACACACATCTTTGTGGCCAATTTTGGGGGTGTTTCCTCAATAATGTGCATGCCATCAATAAACCCCACAGATTAGAAGTAGATATGAGTGCATTTCTGTTACTTGAGGTCAAGAATTAGAATAAAACATTGCCTATTAAAGGTTTTAGAATGAATGTGAAGAGTAAAAAAAAATTTAATGCATTGAAAATAGACAAATGCTAAATACAGAAAAGGAGGGCATAGAGCATACTGGGGAAAAGAATCTGAGAAGAAAAGCTGAGAAGATTGTATGGCAAAGTGGGAAAAGCAAAAGTCAGAGGACAGAAGTTGGATTTTTGACTTTGCCATATGTGATCTCCCTGAGCTTTGATCTCCTTACCCCCTAAAATGAAGGAGTTGAAGTTGCTGCTGGCTTTAAATCCAATTAGTGGATTCTGTGGAATGAGTAATAAAATATAAAATTGAGGACAGGAATCAGTGATGAAATAGAAGAAAAAAATAGAACCAATTTTTACAATGATCCAAGAAAATAAGAGGAAAAAATAAGTATAAAATAGATATGTAGGTATGTCCCCAAAGTACACTGTCCTGAAAAACCTTCCCCATATCTTTCTAATAGCATCTAGACTAAGAGTAAAAAGCATCTTGGGTCATTTTGATTCAATTCGTATTTATTTATTAAAGGCATGTATAAAATAACTATGAACTTATTGAAATGGGCAAAGATTTTTAAAAGAAATCATCTTGCTTCGTTGAAACCATTTGCATTCCTAGCTGATTCCTAGCTGGCCATTATTATAGTCCCCTGAATCTACTTCAATGTACACTCTGAAATCTGCTAGAAAGTGGTTGATTTGACTGAAAAGGTAGAGATGATCTATTGATGTCACTATTGCGGACTTTAGAGTTGCCAGTTCTGATAAGGGGTAGTTTTGTTTCCCTTTAGTTTATGGTCACAGCTATCTCAAATGGGTGATTTGGGTTAACAGGAACAGTGAATGGATCTGTAGTAAATCATCTCAACTGGAAAGGAACTTAAAATGAATACCCGTTTTCCCATTGGAGAAAGAAAAGAAAAACAAAACCCTAGTAACAAATATGCATAGTCAAATCATTCCAGAAAAACAATTCCTAATTATGCCCCAAAGTTACTAAAATGTATTCACTTTTAAAATATTAACTTAGATGAGTTGTCTTTATATGTAAAGGAGAATATCTTTTTATCAATTCATTCAATGAACACCTATTTTGTGCTAAATAATATGCTAGGAAATGGGGAAGGGACATCCTGTTCCTCATCCTCAGAATCTAAAGAAAAACAGTGCTAATAAGAGATTATCTTGGAAATTAAAGTAAGAAAGGACCTCAGGTACCTTGTCCAATTTATACTTGAAAAAGGTGCTTGTCTATAATGTACGTGACATTTAGTCACCTGGTTTTTGTGTAAGTTCCTCAAGTAAACCTACTGCTTTCCAAGGCAATCATACTATTCCTGGGTGGCTCTAAATATTAGGAAGTTTTTCTTCATACCATGCCTAAATTTGACTCTTTGTAAGTACCACCCATCAACAGTTCTGCCCTCTAGGCCCAACCAGAACAAGGCTAACCCTTCTTCCACATGCCAGATACTTGAAGACAGTAATCATGTTCCCCCTTGAGTCTTTTCGGTTCCAGGCTAAACATCTCTAGCCCTTCCAACCAGTCTTCATATGGCATAGACTTGAAGTGCTTTACCATTGTCATGGGTTTCTTTCTTTTTTCCTTTTTAATTTACTTGCCTAAAGTTTGATTTTTTCACTGGTTCTGGAATTAAATACAGTACTTATTGTTATGACTGCTTTTAAGATATAGGTTGAGTTAGATTCAATTTCAAGTCTTTAGAAATTCTGTTTTGTACTAGATTGTGACAAAATTACTGAGGTAAAAATATAGTAAAGCTATTTTGAAGTGGATAAGCTGATAAGTAAGGTAGATAGGGGCGTGTGTGTGTGTAAGAGAGAGAGAGACAGAGACAGAGACAGAGATAGTTTTAACCTATTGAAGCTAATGTAGACCACTAAAATTTAAAATTGCACAGACTTTTGGAATGTCTCTTATAGCAGGCATGATTCTAAGAATTAGGAGTGCAAATATAATAAAGACAAGCAAGCTCCCGCTTTTATCAGATTTAAATTCTAAGAGAAAGGGGAGATGACACACAAAGGAAAATCTCACCATATAGGGAAGGACAGTAGTAGAATGTGGAGATATTGCCTGGGGAGTGATGTGAAGGCCTGATTCCAGACACGATAAGGTGAGAGCTCACCCATCAGCACCCAGGGAGGTTCCAAAGCAGAGTCTAAAATATCATATTGTCTTTCTATTTCCATGAACTTCTTTGTTCGTGAAAAGAGTAAAGTATATGTTGTGAGGTTTTAGGTAGATGAAAGATCACATAAAATATTTCTTATAATGTCTAGAGTCTAAACAGACTACTTTTAATGTTAACCACAGAGTTTGGCGAATGTTCAAACTCATAAAGAACAGAGAGGGTTTCCTTAGTACTATCTTCTATTTTAAAAACTAATTATATTTTGGGTTTTAAGGATGAATGAATTTTTAAAAAGCATTTATTAAGTGCTTATTATATGCGGAACACTTTGGACACAAAGAAAAAAACAACACAGTAGATTCTTGCAAATAATTCACATTCTAATGAGGAATGCAGCACGTGCAGAAGGCTTCAGATGCAAGTCAGATGGAAAGGCCTCATGGTCCTGCCCTAGGGGGCAGGCACAGAGCAGATGGCAATAATCTTCTTTAATGCTGTTTCACAATGATAAAACATGGGTATAAAGGATTTTCTTTTCCTAGGTTTCAGTACCTATGATGGCTGAGGAGGTTGGGATCACAGTACCTACAGGAGCAGTTGCCTGGTCCCACAAGGGTTGATTCCTGGGATGGTGGCCCATGCTGCTTCCTGCCCCTCTCTCAGGGGACTTTGATGCTTCAATTAGGTTTGCTTGCCTGGTGCATTGGTAGCAATTGGTCAGCACTGGTTGGGAGGGATGGCTCCTTCTCCCCAGGGATTATTCTCCTGGACAATCGGAGGTGGGTACTGAGCTAGAAAATGGGTCAGTGGTTTGTGGAACTCTGCTCTGTGCTAGACTCTTCAGCTTACCTAGCTGTTGAGGGCAATGACTGATGTTGATAGTGGGAAGAATGGTAATTACATTCTCAACAAGGGTTGCTCTCTTTGATGATGACTTCATTGTTTAGAAGAAGGGTTGGTAGTCTTAGAGGCATCCTTATTCCCAAATTTCTTGAGCTCAAGGTTGAGGCCTGTCTCCAGAGTAGTTGAGTATAAATAGTTTGACCCACATGGTTCATACCATCTCTTATTTGTCCCTCAGGTTACCTTGTTGCTTTAGCTCAGCTGGCTAGCCTATCCTGCAAGTTGACAGTTCTTTGGCCATCAGAGTTCTGAATCTGAAGGCAGCATTCCCTTTTCCTCTTTAAATATAATATCAGCCAATAATGAACAGTAATATCACTAGTGTTAATACCATAATATACAATCCAGGTGCACCTGATGTAGTTATGGATAGATTGCTGGGCATGGAGTCAGGAAGAGCTGAGTTCAAATCCAGCCTCAGACACTTACTAGCTGTGTGACTCTGAGCAAATCACTTAACTTCTGTTTGCTTAGTTTTACTCAACTGTAAAATGGTACCAACCTTGCAGGGATATCATGAGGATCAAGTGAGATAATATTTGCAAAGCACTTACCCTTGTGCCTGGTCATAGTAGGTGCTACAAAAATGTTGGCGATAATATATTGTTATTATTATGGAACTTAGGTAGCAGAAGGGATAGAGCTGGCCCAGGAGTCAGGAGGACCTGAGTTCAAATCTGACATTAGACACTTACTAGCTGTGTGACGCTGGGCAAGTCACTTAATTCTACTTGCTTTGGTTTCTTCATCTGTAAAATGAGCTAGAGAAGAAAGTGGTCAATCACTCCAGTATCTTTGCCAAGAAAACTCCAAATGGGGTCATGGAGAGTCAGACATAACTGAAATGATTCAACAACAACAAATTCTTCTTCTTCTTCTTCTCCCCACCCCCATGACATTATTGCTGATTCAACTCAGGTTAGACTTAAAGTAAAATCCCAAACTTGTTTATGTGGACATTAATCAAAATGAATAGCTAAAAACCAAAATGATATGGGAAAAAATGTCTGAAGAATATGACCTTGAACCATAAAGCCAGAGCCCTAAGTCTATTAATTGCTGAAACAGCTGTATCATTCTTTGGAACATACTGGTAGATGGCAAGTTTTCATCCTTCAAGAGTCTATTTTTTTGGAAGAAATAGCCAAAAGTTATTTAGAACTAAGTGTCTGTGTCCATGGTAGGTGATCAAGCCAGAGAACACAGCTTTGGGTCATAAATGACATGTAAAGTAAAGAGATAGACTTTCTCATGTGCCTCATAAACTGAAGATGGAGGCAACTCTAAAAGAGGATTCCAAAAATATTATGAGTAATTGCATGCTTGTTGGAACCTGTATCTGACCTCCTAAAGCAGATCACTTTGAAGGAAAATACTCCGTTGGAGGTAAACGTCAATATTACCAAAATTAAAAAAATTTTTTTTAATTGGGATGAATATTCCTTGAATGGATATGCATCTGGACTTTCCTTTGTCTTAACTGATTCCTTGTATGAATTACTTTGACCAAAAGAATTCCTCAACAGCAGCCAAGTTTCCAATGATGGGTCTCTCCAAATTTAGATAACCTGCTATTCAGCAACCTGCTACTAAGCCATTGAAAGCCTTCCCAGTGTGGAAGGACCTATAGAGTTTCCTTCTTCAATGAACTCTGATTTATCTTGTATATACCTTGTATGTACACAGTGTTTTGCATGTTGACCCTTCCCAATTAGACTGTAAATTCCTTGAGGGTAGGAACTGCTTTTGCATTTCTCTTTATGCCTAGCCCTTAGTGCAGTACATGGCACACAGTAGGTGCTTAATAAAAGATTGTTTACTTGGCTTGTGCTCCACTGATATAGCCTCCAAAAACCCATGATCATCTCCACATCATGAAGAAATATCAGAGAAGGACTTCAGTGGAGGATTTAGACTTACAGATTTGTTTTAAAAGTGGGCTTATCACTTTAAAATTATATGGAATCTAGTTATATGTAGGTCTATATATGCTCTATTTTTATATCCACTACCAATGGGACAGAAGACACACACACACATATATCTATATGTACACACACAAGCACAGTCTTAGTTCACTTTTAAGCTTTAATAGTTTAAGACTATACTAAGACTTTTAGAATACCTTAAATATGATATACATATATGATATATAGATTCCCCTTTCAAACCCAGTAGCACATTCTTTGGAACATACTGACAGGTGGTAGGTCTTCTTCCTTTGGGAGTGGATTTGTATATGTTTGTCTATACATGTCTATTCTTCATAGAGGACACTTATCCCCTCTCCATATCTTTCACATGTCTCCCATCCTTGAAATGCACTCCCTCCTTACCTGGACCTCATGGAGTCCTTGTTTCCCTTATGTGTGTGTATATATATATGTGTGTGTGTGTGTCTGTGTGTGTTTACATATTTTATGTATACACATTTACACACACATATGTACATATACATACATATGTAGCACATATATATATATATATATATATATATATATATATATATATATATATATATATATATATATATATATATATATGCTGTGGATGTGGACATCTCCTAAGCCAGTGCTAAATTCTGAGAGGCAGAGAGATGACATTTTTCTCTTCCTCTCTTGTCTATCCTCTACATATTGGAAGTGTATGTTTCTGCAGGATGCCATGTGGAGTGTACACAGCATGACAGGAAGAAGATGCTTCTGAAATCCATTTTCTCACTTTTAAGGTTGTGAGGTGTCAGCTGCTATTTTTCTTTCTTTTACCTTTCAGAGATTGAGAGGTTGGCCAGAGATCTTGACTGGAGCAAGGACATGTCACAAGTCAGTGGGAAATTAGAAAGTCTAGAATGTAAGATTCCCAACTCCTCCATTTGGCAGACTCTGCTGAAAGAGTGAGAAAGCAGCAGGTTTTGACATCCTGAAGGGTAAAAAAAAAAAAAGAAATTCAATTTTCTGCATTGATTTGACTCAGGGTCATATTAACACAGGCAGAGCTTTCAATGATTCTCCTGGGAGCTTTGCCTGCATATAGTTGAGAAGACGGAACCCAAGTGCTGCCTTGTGTTCCTTTAAGATGAAGGACACAATGGACTTTAAGCATTTCTGAAGAATGACTTAACTGAATAGTACCAGGATGCATAATGCCCTTTAGCAATAAGACAGGGCACTGGCCAAACAGTACTGCCGAATGTCCCACTATCATATGACCATTTTGGTACAAGAAGGACCTTTCCCTCTAGTTTAGTGGTGACTGGTCTTGTTGAATTGAAGTAATCCTTACTTTTCCCATCCCTTCAGCCAGCCAACCAATTAAAAAAACTATTAAGCACCTACTATGATCCAGTCACTGTACTAGATAATCATGAAATAATGAAAAAAACCCCCCTACATCTGAGGAGTTTGCCACTGGGCATGATTTAAACCTTGTTAAACTAAGTCAGCTTCCTCCAAGTGGCTTAATCTTTAGTACAGACTAATGCTGACCTACCCTCTGAGTAGATATGGTGTGAGTAGAGCACAGACCAAGAAGCGAGTAAAGAAGACAGTTACCTGGGTTGCAGCATATGGGGAGGTGGCAGACATTTATATGTATTTATATGTAATTTATAACATTTATATATTATATCATATTTATATATTATAATATGTTTATATATAAAATATAAACATGTAATAAATTATACATATATTTTCTATACTCACACATATATAGCATATTATATTATATTTAAAACATGGAGACATTTAATTTTTTTAAGTTCAAATTCTCTCCCTACCTTTACACCTTCCCCTACCCAATGAGAAGAAAAACAAAACCCATTACAAATATGTTTAGATTCATGTAAAAAAATTTCCACATTAATCATGTTCCAGAAAAAATAACAACAAGAAAATAAAGCAAGAAACAAAATATGTTTCAATCTGCACTCTAAGTTCATCAATTCTCTATTTGGAGATGGATAGCAGGTTTCATCATTAGTCCTTTGGCATTGTGGTGGGTCATTGTGTTCATCAGAATTATGTGTTTTTCATAATTGATTATCTTTCAATATTGACATTGCTGTATAAAGTGTTCTCTTGGTTCTGCTTACTTCACTTTGTATCAGTTCTTCCAAGTCTTACCGGGTTTTTTCTGAAACCATCTCTTTTATTATTGCTTGCAGCACAATAATATTCTGTAGAATTCATATACCACAATTTGTTTAGCCGTCCCCAACTGATGAGCATCCCTTCAGTTTCCATAATATTTTTATACATATGTAGATAAATGTGTAAATATTTTTGGACATATCTTGTATTAATTT